>NC_088799.1:46067357-46684801 GCF_011386835.1 Chrysemys picta bellii | reverse complement strand
CAACACCCACCCACCTCCCACCCAGGTGCAAGAGAAGAAGTAAACAGCATGTATTCCAGGCCTGCATTAATTCACTTTCCCCACATAAAGCAAGAGGAAATACAGTCAAAATTCCTGGTCCTAGAGCAAAACCATTATGCACCATCCCTTGCTCAGGGTCAAACCTAAAGTCTCCATCTATTCAAGTTTGAAGAACTCTAAAATATAAATTCAATCCAACAAATTTAATAGCAAACTACCCCCAACGTACCTCAAACAGCCCTTTATAAGACATGGTAATGCCTTTAACCCAGCTAGTATTTGGGTTGAATAGCCAAACCACTTCTTCTCTCCATGCACCCTTTTTGAAGAGAGAATACTGCATTCTGGCCCCCTCAGTTACACTGGTGTAAAACCAGAGTAACTCCCTTAAGGCCAAAACTCTGAATTTACACAGTGCAACAAAGTAGAATGTATTTCAGACTGTACAACAAGGGCATATTCAACAAAGTCAGTTTAATTAAAAACGGAGCCATGTATTCATCTTCACGAGATAACGGAGCGTTGTAGACTTGGCTCCATAGCTATTTACCCTGAGGCCTCAAATTATGAGTGATTTTCTATTTACAAATATTTATGATAAGAAATTACAGTGGTTTCATTTTAATTGCTCCAAAATACATGATTACTGCTAATCTGCTAAAATTACATGATAATCTGCTAAAATGGAGTCATTTTTCAAAACACTTTGGGGTATTATTTTTGTTATTAACTTGTACCATAGGGCACTTAACATTTTGTCAGCAATCAAGTTACAGCATCACCAACTAAATCCATTAGAGCGACCTACTCCATGCTGTCCTCTATACTAGGGAGGACTCTTCTCTCACCAGGGAACGATCTAAACTAGACGGTCTTCATCAAGTTTATACTGGATGTCAGCTGGTGATCAAATGATATTGGCACATTTTTCTTCCTGTTTTCACGATGCATCTATTTTCACAGTGCTACTAAAAATCTATGAAACTTTACATAATTAATTGTATTACTTAAACTTTTCAGTAGCATTTTGGTCTACAGATAGTGAATTACAGTCAGATTCTTACATGGTGTAAAGTATCAGGAGGTAGCCATGTTAGTCTGTATCCACAAAAACAACAAGGAGTCCGGTGGCACTTTAAAGACTAACAGATTTATTTGGGCATAAGCTTTCGTGGGTAAAAAACCTCACTTCTTCAGATGCTGCAATTGTTATGGAGCATTCGTATTATGGTAATGCTTATTGGCACCAACTGAGATCAGGGCTCCATTGTGCAGGGCACTGCACATACACATCATAAGAGCATACAGCCTAAATCAACAGGACAGACAAGGGGTGTGAGTGGAAAGAGGCTTCCCTAACAACACACAGCAGTTTAATAGCTGAACTGGGAACAGAACCCAGGTCTAGGTCCCAAATCAGTGCACTCCCCACTGGTCCACGCAGTTTAGGGGGGTAAAAAGTGTGGAACTGGGCTCTTTAACTTAGTGGATGAACTTCTACAGCCTATGTTATTACCCAGAAGGTCAAAGTAAATCATCATTGCAGCCCCTTAAAATCTATGAATGAGTAATTCACTACAGAGTACTAATTTATCAGTACTTCCAGAGTCAAATATGTCTGACACAAAAGCCATACTCCCGGGGCAACCTGAAGGTATTTTTTTTTCTTTTTTTCATTTCAGTGAGAAAAAATAAAAACAATTCCGTTTCGATTCAAACCAAACCAGATTTGTTTTTTGGTTCAGCCTCCTAACTGAAAAAAATCAATTCTTTCAGCGCAGCTAGTGACCTCAGGACTCATTCAAGGGGCCTAAGCTTCAGTGGATTGAGTGCAGAGCATCTCCTGAAAAATCAGACACCTTTTTAAGGTATCCTAATTGGGCACCCAACAACTGATGCACCCAAAATTGCTAGCACTTCTGAAAATCTGAACTAAAAAGAATCTACTGATCTACAGTGCTGGGCAAGAGATGTACAGGTGGGATGTCATCTCTTCATTAGCCTGCCAAGACGTTCTAGGGCTTTGCAACATGAACCTTCCAGGCTAACTTAGTTCTGTCTCTTTTCTAAGTAGACATTATGGTTGATGGAACTGCCTTCAGGAATACCTGCCCCAGTCTTCTAGATTCCCAGCTTCATTCACTACAGAGCAGTGTAAACATGATTCCAGGGTCAAAGGGTAGCTCTTCATCAACTAAAACAATGCCTGATTTTGAACAAAATGTTGTGTAAAAAAAATTGCTTGCCTGCTTCTAAATGGTGACTTTCAGAATATATCCTACAAATCATAGCAGAGATTTTGGATATTTCACAAATAATTCCTAGATTAATACAGAAATGTATCCCTGAGCTCAAGGAGACTTTAATCAATCCCTAATCTCCCTGAGAAGCATTTGACTTTACCTGACAGAACAGTGAAAGATGATCCGCTGCTATGTGATCAGTATAGCAATAGCAAATACTGCCTCCTTTTTATAAATAACCTCCAATCATTTAGGGCCTGATCCAAAGCCCACTAGTGTCAATGGAAACACTCCAAAGGAGTACAGTAGGCTTTGGGTTAGGTCCTAGGACACTTTCCCACCTAAAGACTAGACCTAAGAGAACTGGAGACAACCCACCAAATAAGCAGACTGTTAAGTTATGTCTGCACTACAAGTGTTACAGTGGCACAGCGGAACTGATGCAGCTGCACTGCTGTAGTGTACAGTATATACTTACTACAGCAACAAACTGTTTTTTTCTGTCACTGTAATAAATCCACCTCTCCAACGCCTGGTCTACACTAGGAGGTTAAGTCGAATTTAGCAGTGTTAAATTGAATTAACCCTACACCCGTCCACACAACGAAGCTATTTAGTTCGACATAGAGGTCTCTTTAATTCGATTTCTGTACTCCTCCCTGACGAGGGGAGTAGCGCTAAATTCGACATGGCCATGTCGAATTAGGGTAGATGTGGATGGAATTCGACGCTAATAGCTCCAGGAGCTATCCCACAGTCCACCACTCTGTTGACGCTCTGGACAGCAGTCCGAGCTCGGATGCTCTGACCAGCCACACAGGAAAAGCCCCAGGAAAATTTTAATTCCTTTTCCTGTCTGGCCACTTTGAATCTCATTTCCTGTTTGGACATCATGGCGAGCTCAGCAGCACTGGCAACGATGCAGAGCTCTCCAGCAGAGATGGCCATGCAATCTCAGAATAGAAAGAGGGCCCCAGCATGGACTGATCGGGAAGTCTTGGATCTGATCACTATGTGGGGCGATGAGTCCGTGCTTTCGGAGCTGTGATCGAAAAGACGGAATGCAAAGATCTACGAGAAGATCTCCAAAGCCATGACAGAGAGAGGATAGAGCCGGGATGCAACGCAGTGCCGCGTGAAAATCAAGGAGCTGAGACAAGGGTACCAGAAGTCCAAAGAGTCAAACGGACGCTCCGGATCCCAGCCCCAGACATGCCGTTTCTACGAGGCACTGCATTCCATTCTAGGTGCGGCCGCCACCACTACCCACCACTGACCGTGGACTCTGAGGATGGGATATTGTCGATGGCCGCTTCCTCGGAGATGTTAGCGGACAGGGAAGATGAGGAAGGAGATGAGGAGGACGAGGCAGTCGACAGCGCTTACAACGCTGATTTCCCCGACAGCCAGGATCTCTTCATCACCCTCACGGAGATCCCCTACCAACCCTCCCCAGGTGTTAACCCAGACTCTGAATCAGGGGAAGGATCAGTCGGTAAGTGTTTTAAACATGTAAACATTTATTTTGAACAGAACAGGAATATTAACAATGGGTTTTTCATGATTAGTTTGCCCTAGGCGCTTAACGTTTTAGTCCTTGGCAGTGCAACTACTGCAAAAGAATCCAACAATGTCCGGTTTATCATTAGTTTGCCCTAGGCGCTCTACTTTTTAGTCCTTTCCAGTGCAGCTACTGCAAAATAAGGTCTATATGTCCGGGGATAGAGCTGAAATCTTCATGGGACATCTCCACGAAGCTCTCCTGGAGGTAATTGGAAAGCCTTTGCATGAGGTTCCTGGGGAGAGTGGCCTTATTGCGTCCTCCGTGGTAGGAAACTTTTCCACGCCAGGCTATCATCAAGTACTCTCGGATCATTGCCTCGCAGAGCATGGCGGCATACAGCCCTGGTTTTTGCTGGCTTTCACACAGCATGCGGTCTTTAGCTGTGTCAGAAATCCTCATCAGAATGATGTCGCTCATGGTGACCTGCTTTGAATTAGGGGAATGTTAGTATTGGGACTGCTTGCCTGTTCCTTTACATAACTGTAACCGGTGGTTTACAGCCACGCAGTGGAGGCGGGAGAGGGGCAGCATACTGGGATCTTTCCTGGGGACAGTCGCAAGGGGGTGGGACGGGGCAGAGTTCATGTTTGCCGGATTGCCGGCAGCAGGAACTGGCCAACGCTAGGAGCATTGCTTTGGACGTGAAAGGAGGGCACTGTTATAATTTAAGTTTTAAGCAGCCAAAAGTCTACGGCTTACCATGTCAGCCTGCTACCCGAATTCCACTGTCCTGCCCCGCTTGTCTGTTCTCCACTGCAAGACCCCAGGCACTGAATGCGAAGGCCGAAAATTCGACCTTGTCCTGAGTGCGCATGTGATAGGTGCCGTGCATAGTCTTGTTCACAGAGAAAGACTATGTTCATTGTTCACAAAAATGTATCTTTGTGAGGAATTCACTCCCTTTTTCCCATCCCACAGCTGCGACTGCCTCCCGACCTATCCCGGCATCCCCCTCCCAGAGGCTGGCACAGATTAGGCGGAGAAAGAAAAGGACACGGGACGACATGTTCTCAGAACTTATGGGCTGCTCCTGAGCCGAGGCGGCCCAGCAGACCCAGTGGAGGGAGAACATGTTGCAATACCAGCGATCACACAGCGAACGGGAGGAGAGGTGGTGGCAGGAAGACCCGCAGGTGACTCAAACGCTGCTTGCACTAATGAGGGAGCAAACAGACACGCTCTGGCGCCTTGTGGATGTTCTGCAGGACTGGAGGCAGGAGGACTGAGCCTTGCCGCAGTCTATCTCTAACCGCCCTCCCCCGCCACAAAGTCCCATACCCCCCTCACCCAAAGTCCCAAGAAGGAGGGGCGGCAGGGGCCGTGAAAACTGTCACTCCACCCCTGCAGACTGCTCAAGTACCAGAAGGCTCTCATTCCCCAAAATTTGATAAGTCCTTTCCTTCCCGCCTCACCCAATCTCCCGTCCCAGTTTCATCCCCTAACTGTGTAGTTGCTAATAAAAAATACGTTTCTGTTAATTACTGTTTCCCTCATGTTCTTTTAGAGGACAGTGTGTTTGAAGGGGGGGAAGGGAGTTGGTAATTGGAGAGGACAGTCACCTTTACCAGGGTACAGACACGGGGGCAGATTCAGAAGAAGGTCACACACACATTGGAGTCACTAGGCACCCTGGTCAGTCTGGGAGGTGGTTTTCATGTTCTGTGGGGGGGGGGGCTATGTGACTTTGTGGCAGGGGAGGGCGGTTAGAGATCTTATGCAGCGGTCCTTAGCCTGGATCACAGAGCCACACAGCAGGGGATCTGTAACCATCCTCCCCCGCCACAAAGTCATATAGCCCCCACACACAGAGTCTTGAAAAGGAGGGGTGGCAGTCTCCGTTGAAACAACCAGTCCACCACTGCGGACCGCTCTAGGAGCAGGAGCCTGTCATTCCTCGAGTTTAGAAGCGTTCTTTCCATCACTACGCCCGCTCCCCACCACGGTCTGCGTCCCAGTTTCAACACTTTACCGCAAAATCCGTAATAAAGAAAACGGTGTTCATTAACAAAGTTCCATTTATTTTATTTTTAAACGTGTGTTGGAAGGGGGGGAACGGGGTGAACAGTGTATGTAACTGCAGAGGATAGTCAACATTAACTGGGTAAAGAAACGAGGGCAGGTTCAGCTTCTCTTTAAACAAACGTAATAGTCACAGGTTACCCTGCTCACTCAGGAACCTAGCTTTCAAAGACTCCCGGATGCACAGCGTGTCCCGCTGGGCTCTTCTAATTGCATGGCTGTCTGGCTGGGCGTAATCAGCAGCCAGGCTATTTGCCTCAACCTCCCACCCCGCCATAAAGGTCTCCCCCTTGCTCTCACAGAGATTGTGGAGCACACAGCAAGCTGCAATAACGATGGGGATATTGGTTTCGCTGAGATCAGAGTGAGTCAGTAAGCTTCTCCATCTCCCCTTGAGACGTCCAAAAGCACACTCCACCACCATTCTGCACGTGCTCAGACTGTAGTTGAAGAGTTCTTTTTCACTGTCCAGGGCACCTGTATAGGGCTTCATGAGCCAGGGCATTAGCGGGTAGGCTAGGTCCCCGAGGATCACTATAGGCATCTCCACATCCCCAAACAGTGATTTTGTGGTCCGAGAAGTAAATGCCTTCCTGCAGCCGTCTAAACAGACCAGAGTTCCTGAAAACACGAGCGTCATGAACCTTGCCCGGCCATCCGACATTGATGTTTGTAAAACATCTCCTATGGTCCACCAGTGCTTGCAGCACTATTGAAAAGTAGCCCTTTCTGTTAATGTACTGGCTGGCCTGGTGGTCCGGTCCCAGGATAGGGATGTGAGTTCCATCTATAGCCCCACCGCAGTTTGGGAATCCCATCGCGGCGAAGCCATCTATGATGACCTGCACATTTCCCAGGGTCATTACCTTTGACAGCAGTAGCTCAACGATTGCGTTGGCTACTTGCATCACAGCAACCCCCACGGTAGATTTGCCCATGCCAAAGTGGTTCGTGACTGACCGGTAGCTGTCTGGCGTTGCAAGCTTACAGAGGGCTATGGTCACTCGCTTCTGGACAGTCAGGGCTGCTCGCATCCGGGTGTCCTTGTGCTTCAGGGCAGGGGACAGCAACTCACAAAGTTCCAGGAAAGTTCCCTTACGCATCCTAAAGTTTCGCAGCCACTGTGATTCATCCCAGACCTGCAGCACTATGTGGTCCCACCAGTCCGTGCTTGTTTCCCAGGCCCAGAATCGCCGTCCCACAGCATCAACATGACCCATTGCCACCATGATGTTCACGGCGCAGGGTCCCGTGCTTTGTGAGAGGTCTGTGCCCCTCTCAGACTTAATGTCCTTACCGCGCTGTCGTAGCCTCCTCGCCCAATTTCTCAGCATCTGACTCTGGAAAAGGTGGACGATAAGGTGCGAGGTGTTGACAACGGCCATAACTGCAGCGATGATCGCAGCAGGCTCCATGCTCGCAGTGCTGTGGCGTCCGCGCTGTCACTCACCACAAAAGTGCACAAACTGATTGCCCGCCAGCACTTTCAGGGAGGGAGGGCGGGAGTGACGGTTGAATGACGACAGTTACCCAAAACCACCCTCGACACATTTTTGGCCCCAGCAGGCATTGGGGGCTCAACCCAGAATTCCAATGGGCAGCGGGGACTGCGGGAACTGTGGGATAGCTGCCCACAGTGCACCGCTTCCAATGTCGATGCTTGCCCTGTTCGTGTGGACTCACAAAGTCGAATTACTGTCCTTAGTGTGGATACACACGTTCGACTTTGTAATATCGGTACCACAAATTCGATTTAAGTAGAATCGAACTACTCTCATAGTGTAGACATACCCCAAGATGCACTAGTTAGGTCGACTGAAGAATCCTTCTGTCAACCTAGCTGTGTCTACAGTGGGGGCTAGCTGGATCTAACTACATCACACAGGGAGTGACATTTTTCACAGCCTTGGGGGATGTATCTAGATCAGGGATCGGCAACCTTTGGCACGCGGCCCATCAGGGAAATCCGCTGGCGAGCAGGATGGTTTGTTTACCTGCAGCGTCTCCAGGTTTGGCCTATTGCAGCTCCCACAGGCCGCGGTTTGCCATTCCAAGCCAATGGGGGCTGCGGGAAGGAGTGGCCAGTGGGAGCTGCAATAGGCCTGTCATAACTATAAAGGGAAGGGTAACAGCTGTCCTGTGTACAGTACTATAAAATCCCTCCTGGCCAGAGACTCCAAAATCCTTTTCCCTGTAAAGGGTTAAGAAGCTCAGGTAACCTGGCTGACACCTGACCCAAAGGACCAATAAGGGGACAAGATACTTTCAAATCTTGAGGGGGGGAAGGCTTTTGTTTGTGTTCTTTGTTTGTGAGTGTGTTCGCTCTCGGGACTGAGAGGGACCAGACATCAATCCAGGTTCTCCACATCTTTCTAAACAAGTCTCTCCTATTTCAAACTTGTAAGTAAATAGCCAGGCAAGGCGTGTTAGTTTTCCTTTGTTTTCTCAACTTGTAAATGTACCTTTTACTAGAGTGTTTATCTTTGTTTGCTGTACTTTGAACCTAAGACTAGAGGGGAGTCCTCTGAGCTCTTTAAGTTTGATTACCCTGTAAGGTTAATTTCCATACTGATTTTACAGAGATGATTTTTACCTTTTTCTTTAATTAAAAGCCTTCTTTTTAAGAACCTGATTGATTTTTCCTTGTTTTAAGATCCAAGGGGTTTGGATCTTGATTCACCAGGAGTTGGTGAGAGTAAGGAGGGGAATGATTAATTTCTCCTTGTTTTAGATCCAAGGGGGTTGGATCTGTATTCACCAGGAGTTGGTGGGAGGAAGGAGGGGGGATGGTTAATTTCTCCTTGTTTTAGATCCCAGGGGGGTTGGATCTATATTCACCAGGAGTTGGTGGGAGGAAGGAGGGGGAATGGTGAATTTCTCCTTGTTTTAGATCCCAGGGGGGTTGGAACTATATTCACCAGGAGTTGGTGGGAGGAAGGAGGGGGAATGGTGAATTTCTCCTTGTTTTAGATCCCAGGGGGGTTGGAACTGTATTCACCAGGAGTTGGTGGGAGGAAGGAGGAGAATGGTTAATTTCTCCTTGTTTTAAGATCCAAGGGGTTTGGATCTGTATTCACCAGGGAATTGGTGAAGGTTTTTCAAGGCTTCCCAGGGAGGGAATCCATTGAAATGGTGGCAGCGGACCAGAGCTAAGCTGGTAGTTAAGCTTAGAAGTTTTCATGCAGGCCCCTACATTTGTACCCTAAAGTTCAAAGTGGGGATACAGCCTTGACAAGGCCGAACCTGCAGACGCTGCAAGTAAACAAACCGTCCCAGCCCCCCAATGGATTTCCCTGATGGGCTGCATGCCACAGGCTGCCGATCCTTGACCTAGATCAACTTAAGTTTTAAGTGTAGACCAGGCCTCAAAGGTCTCCGCCCAAAGGAGAACTTCATGGAAGCTAGTGCAGAACTTAGAATACACTTGAGAAAACAAAATTAGAGCAGCAAGATAATTAGCCATAAGCATTCTGGAAAAGCCCTACCTCCAAGATCATTTCTGGGTTGCTTTCATGTCTTCTTCCCCACTCCCATTATTCAGAAAGCAACTGTCCTCAGATTCCATTCATTCTCTTCTAAATAGTCTCTAGCGCACAATATTTAATTAGCCCTCAGTGATTTTTGCTTCCTGACCATCTGCAGGTTAAAACAAGACAAATTGTTCTCATATAGCCTGTTTATGCAACGTCCAAAAGAGATTTATGGCCAACAAAACCAAACCCTTATTGAAACAGACCAGAGAACACATTTATACCAAGCATAGCCTTACTGCCTAAGGCCTCAGTCCTGCATGGAGACAGCTGGAGGCAGGGGACATAGTTAATGGGGACAGTGGTCCTCCTGGACAGTTCTCAGTGCAGGATTAGGGCACAAAATAGCAGCTGCCTCAACTAAAAAAGGAATTCCTGACTCAGGTGATTGCAGTTGAGTTACACACACGCCACATACTCCCTTTCCCATCAGGACGGGCATACTCCTTTGAGCCCAGACCACATTAGGTAGGATAGTGAATTGCATCTAGTTCTCCTGCGTGGCACTATTTTGCTGTTGGGCTACCCCAAAGCAAACGGTTTGCTTGACTACCTACCTAATCAGAATGGAAGTTCACAAAAAATAATTCTGTACACTGACAAAAATATAATTGTTGAGCAGATCTGTGAACAATGGCAATATAAACTTAAAATTCCAGCACGTGCTGACTGACGGGCATCGTTAATAACATAGGGAGAGACTGAACATTTCCTATAGTGCTGCTCCATGGCATGCTGTTGATAATCAGAGTAGATATCTATGAATAAGAGCTTTTACTCTGTCAATGTAGACTCTCTATGGGCTTGGCTGTGAAACAGGACATGGGTCTACTGCATCACAAGCCGAGGTAATGGATATTTTTACTTCGGCTCCAGTCATGCGAAGTCTTATGCACAGGCTTAACTTTACGTGCTGTACATCCTTGCATTGAAGTCCATAGGGATTACTTACAGTGTGTAATTGAAGCACTTGCATAAATTTTTGCTGAATTGGGGCCTTAGAATGTACGCTCTTATTATTTATCTTGTTTATTATGATAGTGCCTAGCAACCAATCGAGTTGCAGCCCCACTGGGCTAGACACTATACAAACTCGGAGACTGTCCCTCCACAATCAGTTTGCAATCTAAAAATAGACAAGACAGACAAAGGGCAGGGAAAAGGCAGAGCCTGACAAAGACTGAAGCTGGCTCAGCAGCTACAGAAAGCACCTCAAGCAGGCACTGCTGCACTGAGGAATGGGGGACAAGAGGGTGGTTAAATGGGCACCCAGAGCCATCTTTAGCACAGGGACCATCTTTTCATTGCTTGTGGTTACAATGCCTTGGGACCCCGATACCTGACTGCAGATTTTAGGTGCTGCTGCAATACAAATTATAATAATCATAATTTTAAAACATTCTTTGGAGCGTAATACCAGGAGCCCAATCTAGCAACTTTTATCTGAATAATCCTTATTAGTGTGATTTCAAAGAGCTCTCTGGCATAAATCTAGGAACTGGTCCCTAAACCATGGCACAGTTTGATGAAAACAAGGATCTCTAAAGTTACATGCTAATATTTTACTTTTAAACAAATACTAATGGCTCGATTTTAAGCCCCAAATGTAGGTGTTGTGAAAACAGGGACTTAATATATTTCAGAAATTAGATTAACAGTTTTGTTTGTTTGTTTTTCTTTTCAATTTAAATGTCTAGATTTCTGGTCTGAGAACAAGCCTGGAAAATTTAATCTCTTGAGAAGCCTTTAAGTGGCTGAAAGTAGTGTTTTCAAATCAAAGTGCCATGATCTCAAACTTATAGCATCACCACCATGACAATGGCATGAGAACACTTGCTGCAAGGCTAAAATAACGTATGAAGATTTTCAACCTGTAGGGAATTTGTACTGCTTACCTATAAATCTGTGAATAAAAACATCTAATGAGGAATCAAATCCAACTTTAGCTATGGTGTTGCTTTAAAAATATAAGCCCGTTATGCCTTGATCGTTTCTATTCAGTGTTGGGATTGGACAACCCGTTCCAGCTCTTTACAGCATCATCCTCGGTGGGAAATATAAATAAAGAAATCTTCCTCTGTCTGTGTGTCCATGACATCAGATGATGAAATACAAATGAAACTTCTCTCCTTTCTCCTCTTTCAATATTTATTCCTTGGATTTATTGTTTTTCTTCTTTTTTGATAGATCATACCATGCGGGTACATTTATCATGTACTACAGGCAGTGCCTCTCAGCTTATTTCAAAATGTAGTTGGAACTATTAAAACATAAACGATGTGCAAAACTCTTCATTTTTCTTTGCATCCTATACTGAAGGATCATGGGTATACTTTCACTGAGGAGTCAAACCCATTGATAAGCTAAATATTCACAGCTTTTTGAGGTGATTTCACTGGTGTAAATATCAGTGCACACGCCCAGCATTACCAGTGCTTACAGGAAAACAGTGGTCTGTTCTTGTTACAGTCACTTACTCCATCCTGAACACTGTGGGCCAAATCCTTAGCTGGTGTAAATAGACACAGCTCCACTGACTTCAATGGAGATGTACTGATTTATGCCAACTGAGGAACTGTTCTTATGATGAGAACACTGTAAGGCTGCATGCTCCAGCACTCAAAAGGGAAAAGCTTTAGTTTTATGCACTGTCAGGAATCCTTTGGAAGTCAATGAAATTATTCAGCGCACAAAGTGCATAAGTTTGCAGGAGTGGGCCACAGTACAGACAATAAAATACAAAATCCCCCAGCAGGGGATGGACTAAATTACCGCATTGGTCATCTCCATTTCTAACTCTCAGACAATTCCATGACATTAAAATGTATTTACCAAACCCGGGTATTTTCAAAACTGTTTCCACTAAATAGACCATTGGCTACCAGACAAAAAGGGGGAGCAGTGGATTGTGGATACTGCTCTGAAGAGAAAGGAAAGTGCTGTGCACTGTAGCCAAGCACCCCAGAGAACAGAGCAGTGGTTTTCAAAGTGCGCGTTGGTGACGGGTCGCGGAATGTAAGGCACTGGGTCGCGGCAGCTCTGGTCAGCACTGACAACCGGGCCATTAAAAGTCCCATTGGCAGTGCTGCCCGGCTAAGGCAGGCTAGTCCCTACCTGTTCTGACACCGTGCTGTACCCCGGAAGCAGCCAGCAGGTCCGGCTCCTAAATGGGGGGGGGACATGGGGCTTCATGCGCTGCTCCCACCCCTAGCACCGGCTCCACCTCCTGGCCAATGGGACCTGGGAGGGGGCGGTGCCTGCAGGCGAGAGCCGCATGGAGCCGCTTGAACGCCTCCGCCTAGGAGCCAGACCTGCTGCTGGCTGCTTCCGGGGTGCAGCGTGATCCGCGGTGCCAGGACAGGCAGGAAGCCTGCCTTGGCATCCCCACTATGCTCTGACCAGGAGCCGCCCAAAGTAAGCCCAGGCCCCAATCCCCTGAGCACCCCCAAACCTGGAGCCCCTTCCTGCATCCCAAACCTCTCATCTATGGTCCCATCCCAGAGCCTGCATCCCCACCCCAGAGCCCTGACCCCCTCCTGCACCCCAACCCCCTGCCCCAGCCCAGAGCCTCCTCCCACACTCTGAACCCCGCATTCCCGGCCCCACCCTGCAGCCCTCATCCCCACACCCCTACACTCTACCCCAGCCCTGAGCCCTTCCCACACGCCAAACCCCTCATCCCCAGCTCTGTTGGGTCGCAGGCAACAACAATTTTCTTCAACTGGGTCGTCAGAAAAAAAGTTTGAAAACCAATGGAATAGAGTACTCCCAGGGGCGGGTTAATGGTGTCTGCTGTTTGCACTGGAACCCCTTATTGAGCTATATGCCAAATCTAGACAAGACTAGGGAGGAGGATCCAAGTGCAAGGAACATACTGCAGGGTTGGCTTCTCCTTTCTCACTTTTGCAAGGTAAGGAGGATTAGAAGGACTTAGTTATTCCTACCTTAGGACAGTGATCTCTCTAGAACCAGAGGAAGACACAGCATGTACTGCAGACTGTGGGACTCCATATTAGCTCCTGGAGTCTGCTTTTTATAACTTTACACAGCACCCTCTGGCGATAGGAACGAAGCATTACAAAAAAGGCAGTACTGCAGCTTCCCACTAAACTGCCTGGAGAAATGAAGATGGCTGATTGGCTAAAACCAATAAGGGGTGGAGCCTAAGGTCTATACAGCTCCTCTCCAAAGGCTTCTGCTAGGACCCTCTCAGGCTAGGCATTGTTGAAAGGTTTATCTACATGGGGACATCTGGGAGAGTTAAGAGGTGGGGTTTTCATGACTGTAGCTAATGAAACTCTTATCAGTTGAAATACATTTTAAGAAATCGCCTGTAAAAAGTGCTGCTGCCACATTTACTAAGATCTTCAAGGTAAGCCCAACAGCCATTAAAAGTAAAAATCTATTACTATATAATCAGCAATTTATGCTAGAGCTATGTATGTCTTTTTGCAGGGGGAGAGGGAGTATATATACCGTGGCTGTTGAGAATTTTAAACAGCAGCATGTACAGAGGGAGAATTCTTGTTTTAGAAATATAGTAACTTTGTTTACAACACTATTTACATACAGAATACATATGTCAGGCTGGCACTAGAGCTGTGGAAATACTGTATACAAAAAAAATCTGCAAATAGTCAAAGTTTGAAAACAAATTGGCTTAAATTAATTTTGCATCACTACTATGTTGACTTTCTAGGAATAGCCTTGTGAATGCATTTACTGGACTATGCCACAATGTAATACATTATCAGTGAATGTTAGAGAGTATTAACAGAAAACAAATTTCTAGTTTGTAATTGCACATGGTCACACCAGGAACCTGATTCCAAAAGTCATGCTTATCCGATCAGGAAACAAATATATCTCTGGACCTCTGTATCCAATCAACACGGCTCAAATTTTGAATACGAACCAGCAACAAACCAACAGGTATTCAGTGAATAACTTGAAATAATAAATTAAAGAAAATCATAATTTGTTGGTGGGCAATTCAAAGAGAAATAGGTGAAATTAATCAAATAGATTTTTTTTTACCATGAATTGCATGAATTGTCAGCCAACAGTTTGCATCATCTAATTTAAAATTGATGCTGGATAGAACACACCAGAGTTAGGAATGGAAATGGCTGTTACAAGTCACATAACCAAAGATTAAATTTACAAATATTCCTCCAAAATTGCTGTATTTAGAAACATCACCAGGTGTTGGAACACTTGCTTTTCAAGTAGTCATTTATTGCAATCAGCAATTAAGAAACTTGGAAGCATGCTCTCTTCAAAAACAACTCGCAGATTAAATTGGTCATCAGCATTACTCCAAAGCTTTTAATTCTGATTTACAAAGAAAGCACAGATCTGAATGTTACCTTTTAGCATACAAATGGAGATGATTTTCAGAAGAACAAACTGCTATAGATGTCATTTGCAAAGTCAAGCTTACTGTGTGTGAGACTTGCAGAATCCACAGTTGTACAGAGCAAAAATGTAAAAATGACACTCTAGAGGTGAATACAACGCCACATTGGCACTGGCATATGGCAAGCAGACAACTTGTCTGTGCTTATACCAGATGTAATATATAAGGCTAAGATTCAGTCACGGATATTTTTAGTAAAAGTCATGGACAGGTCACAGGCAATAAACAAAAATTCACGGCCTGTGACCTGTCCATGACTATTAGTATAAATACCCCTGACTAAATCTTAGGTGCTTATTGGTGAAGGAGACAAGCTTTGAGTTCCACAGAGCTCTTCTTCTGGTCTGAGCAATTCCCAGCACTTGACTTGGGTCATTTGTTGTTGCACCAAGAACTTCACTCCAGGAAGTGAGTGAAAAAGGTCATTATCTCCAGGAATATTTCTAATTAAACATTATAAACATTAAAATAGTTATTAATAAATAGGGTTATCAGTGACAACACAGGAAACTGTTTCCTTTTTGCATATGGTTAAGAATGACGAGTTTAATATATTGAAACTGGTGTAAAAGCACAAGCATCATTGACCTTGATTTACGTGCTCTTGACTTTGGTGCTGAATCCATGATTTCCATTATGGCATTTTGGCAGCCACATCAGCATTATCTGTCAGTAGCATCCATAACCACCAGGACTAGACTGAAATATGACTAACTCATAGCTGCTAAGTGTGCAACTTTTTATTGTTTTTTCAAATAAAAAGGGGAAACATGGGGGAAAGTCCTCTCAACATCCAAGAAAAGTGAAAGGGGACGGGGAATATGAAATTAAAGCTATTCGGCTTGCTCCAAAGCCTTTTGAAGTCAATGGGAATCTTTCAATGGTCTTCAAAGAGCTTTGGATCAGAACTACAAAAAGACTCATCTCATGTCGTCCCAGATCTTTGGTTTACAGAGTTTTCATTGTAATGTCACATCAGTACATGGTGATGAGCCAAGATTACACAACATCATGATGGCCCAAAGCTCCACAGTGCAACCATTGTTTTGCAGTTTTTGTACTGCAGTTGGTGATCCAATGAAGTTGAGAGTCTTTTCTTCATTTCCGGAATGAGGAAGTAATTCTTCACCTCATCAAGGTGAAGCAGTGTTTAATGTGGCTTTTGTAGGACAGTTCACAAGGCAATGGATAAAAAGGGAAGGGAAACACAGTAATAAAGGATGGACTTTTCAGAAGTGCTGTGCAGGGCCATGTAACCACTAGGCGGCCGCCTAGGGTGCCAAGATTTGGGGGTGCCAAAAAGCGGTGCCCCAAATTTTTTTTTTACACTATTGCTGGAAAACGAATGAATAAAGAAAAGAGAAATGTTGTTGAACTTGCATTTTAACTTGTTGTTCTTCTTCTCTCGTACATTACAACTATAGCCTATGCCAGCTCCGCATTGCGGGCACAAGCGTACTGCTTCACTACGGTACAAAGTGGCAATGACGTCATTTTTCTCGTCGCGCGCAGCCGTTACCCATTCTGACAGGCTGTTTATAATGCTAAGTTTACTAGTTTTTGGAGGTTGTCGACTGAGGCTATTTTTGTTGAGTTGTTTCAGATCTAAGACTCTGGCAATTGCTGCTGCATCATTTCGCTAATACTTTTTGTCAATTGTGTGTGTATGTTAAGTATTTGAGTGTATATGTTTATCATGTGCGAATATGCGTATGTAGGTTGTTGAAATTTGTCATATTGATATTGTCAGTTGTTGTATGATGGAGTATCCACCATTCTAATTTTATGAATTTTATTAATAACAATAATTGGCTATTCTAAAGGTAGAATAAAATGTGGTAGATTTTGATATGAAAGAATGAAGGAAGGAAGTATAGGTGACTAAAAAGGGTGTATTTATTTTAATTAAATATGTAGACTAAATAATGAAATTAATAAATTTTCAAGCCGAACGTGTATTAATTCTAATGAACAATGCCACATTATGCAGTATTCATTTTTGAAAGTTTATAATAAACAATGCTCCGGGGGGAGGGGGAGGGAAGGGGGGCGCAAGGTGGAAGTTTCACCTAGGGCGCAAAATATCCTTGCACCGGCCCTGGTGCTGAGCATGACTTAACTCCACTCTCATTGAAGTCACTGGAAGTTTACCACAGGCTGTAGTGAAAACAGAGTCAAGCCAATCTCGAGCGCTCTTGAAAATCCCCCTCTATGTCTTTTTTTTTTATTATTTAACATAAATCCTGCAATAGATAAGAAATGCTTCTTTCTACACAAATCTTTTAATTTTGTGACACACTACTGTATTCTGCCTTTCAACTCATTTCTGCTACTATTTGTAAATCAAGGGCTTAACTGCAGTGCTTTAGTGAATACAGTGACAAGAGAATGAACTGCATTCTCCTCTACAACCATAACACTGATTTAGTATTTCAATTAATCTTTGCTAGACCGTCTCCAAAATTAATGGGAATACTTTCAAAGTAAGTCATCCTCAGGACGTCATTGAATACTAACATAAACATCATTTAATTTATTTGTTCTCACTAACATTCTTTGATATCATTCATGTAGTCAAATGCAAGTATATTTCCTGCCAACTAAAAACACAGGAGTATCATTGCTGGATTGTCTATACAATGAAGACATTCATAGTGTTTTCATTTTAAATACCTTCAGTAAACATAAATCTGGTTACCGTATCCCAGCCAGAGTGTTGTTAGAGCTATGTGGAGGATGGAAATTCCATTTTGTGAAGGATTTTGAGATTTCAAAATTTGTTTTCCTTCTCATTCAAAATGAAACTTGACATTTTTGAAATTCTCCACAAAATATTTTTCCTACATTGTTTCACATCAATTTAAATGTTTTTATGTTGATTTTATTTTGTTAGATAGATAGATAGATAGATATTATATCTATCTATCTATCTCCTGGCTGTCCTTTGATCACTAGTTTGTGGCCCAAAGACCACATCTACTCTGATTCTCTGTTGAAAGTACTAAAGGCCCAAGCCCTTCAATGAAATGTGGGCAAGGGTGTTTACGTGCACAGAGCTCATTAAGAAAGCTGGGCAATTTTTTTTGGAAAATAGTTTATTCACTGAAAAATACAGTTCTGGTTTTTTGACCTATTTGATTTGCCAAAAATTTTTCAAAAAGTTCCAGTTTCAGTTCAACCTGGATTTCCCATCCCCCGCCGCCGCCACACACACTTTTTTTGGAATTGCCACTGAATTGAAAAATCCATTATTTGTGCAGTTCTACTCATTGCACCATCAGAGCCTTTGGATCCCAATTTAGTTCTTCAGCAGAGGGAGTTAAAATTGGTCATTAGGTCACAAGCTTCAGGCCATGCTGCAAGGCTTGTTTCCCTAGGGTTTTGAGTAGGGAGTTGATTGGAAGGGGAGGCATGTTGGTTTAAGGGACTGACTGTTGATAATCCCGTTTATAGATAGTCCTGGTTGGATGACTGAGTAAGAAGATGTTTAGAATTATTTCTTGTTTTTTTGTGCAAGACTTGTAATTTTTTCCTCCATGTGCCTAAAATATACAGGTAGGCATAAACATTGAAAATCGACAGGAAAAAACTGCTGCTGATAGGATAGTTGGGATTTAAGGGGTTCTTTCTCGTTCATCTGCCACAATTTTCCCCTCTCCTCAACTTTGCAGTTTAAGAACTTGAATTAGGGCTTGTCTACACAGGAAATTTAGTTCAGATTAAGGCAGGATGTGAATTTAAAGAAGAACAGATAGTCCTGATTAGCACACTGTGTAAATGCTCTCATTCACGAATAAAGGTGCCTTATGCCAAATTAGCTTAATCCATTTTGGAAATGAATTGAGATAGATAAACCAGATTAAGACTACTTTAAGTCTCAATGAGGCTTTGTGCACACTATAAATGCTCTGCCTGCATAGCTATATCGGTACAGCCCTCTAGTATACACACAGTATATGCCTACAAAAAGGAGTTCCACTGGTCTATTAGCACCATTTTCCACGAACCAAGCATAGCTGTGTCTACACTGGGTTTTAATGGCATAGCTATGTCAGCTGGGGGTGAGTCGGGGAGGGTGGCTTTTTCATACCCCTAACCAACATAGCAATGCCAACAAATCTTTGTAGTGTAGACGGCCTGAGAGTCTCCACACACAGGTTTAATCTGATATAACTAATCCACTTTAAATTAACATTTAGTTAATTTGAATTAACTTCCCTGAGTGTCCCCATGTAGACAAACACTACTGATCCTTAAACTAATTCGCAATTCAGCTTTGTGAGCTCAATTTTAATTGAAAAGCCAGCTGCACTAAGAGGGAAAGCAGAAGATTCCCTTTGAAGAGCCATTGCAAGGAGGGAGGAGACAACGTTGGTAAACTGGGCAAAACACCTGGAAGACATGGCAGCATTTCTACCTGTCTCCTTCATAGCGTGTGTGCCATTTGTTACTCAGCTGTACAACTTGAAGTCATATGAGACCCTAAGATGTTTATGGAAGCAGCTAGTAGGTGTGGCTAAGACCGTTTTTTTCCATCCAATGCTTGGTGAAAAGGGATACAACATTTTCTTTCAGAGACAGCTATAGTTACTTCTGCCTTTGGATTCATTAGAGGACAAGTGAGGTTCTAAAAAGGGTTATTTCTTGGGTCCATCTGCCAACTTCAGTTAATGCACAACTTGGCTGCCTGTTTATTCAGTAGTGCTTTAGTATTGTACTGCCCGGGCTGCACTTCATGCCTGTTGGTACCTAGGTGGAATGTAGGTCTTGCTTTATTCATCCCCGAATGGTTTGGGACATGGCTTTCTCTCTTTCCCAAAGTTGCAGCCACCAAAGGAATCTGAGCTATCGGCCCCCAGATTTAAAACAGATGGGGATGGCTTCAGGGTGTTTTTCATGAGAGGTCCTCAGCTCTCTGATCCATCCCAACACAGAGCCAAGTTTGTTGACCTTATGGACACAATGCAATGCCCATCTATTTTCATAGGCATCCGAGGAAGGGCTATGCTGAGGTAGATTATGGCTGAATTGATATGGGTCTTGCCACGCAGGGAGACCTGGCAAAGGGCTGGTGGGAGGGGAAGTTGGTACAAGGGGCCATGACTTTGTATTTTGGGATTTGTATCTTTGACTCTGTGTATTTTAAAGTGCAGTCAGAGTGTAGGCATAAATGGAAGGAAACAAGACTCCCAGAAGAGAGTAAGACTGTTATTTAAAAATGCCATTAAAATATGTTGGAAACGGAGGACCAAAATTGATATTGACATATTGGCCTGACAGAGTTGAGGAAAATTGTACCTTACTGCTCTGTGTACAAATTACAGTGGTCCAGAATAATTAGCATCAACCAAATTAGGTTAAAAAAAATCAATAAGATACTGTTTTTTATGTCAGTTCAAATCACTGAGATTTTTCTTTTTAATAAATCTCACTGGTAAAAACAAATAGTCAGGTCTTCCCCCTTTGGGTTCACACAGCAATACGCACAGATGTCTGGCTTTCTTCTGGGTCCTGTTTTGCATATGGGATCCTATTGCCGCTCTCCGTTGTACCAATCTAGAACTCTAGAATTTTTCTCCTTCTCGGGGTTCAGAGCTGTTCTATAAGATGAAATATTCACTTTAACCTTTTTTCATCTGCCAGCACACACTGGAGGGAAGGGGGCAGATGTAGGACAGAGATGCAATGATCCTATTTTTTAAAAAACACCTGTGATGCCTTTCTTCTACACACAGAACTGAATGGACCTTGAGTTCCTATTGAAATATATAAATCCAAAGTCTGCTCCTGTGCAACCCTAATGACGTTGGGTGAACGTTAGGCCTGGGTTGGAAGGCAGACTACAAGTTTGGCCCCTTGCGTTCATTACACGCTACAGGCTTGGAGGGCTGTGTCTTTTCTTGAAGTTCTTAGCCTCCTTGGTGCTAACGTGGATTCCACTGCACAAGCCCTGCTTTGTGGCGTGACGGTAAGAAGGCAGCGCATGTGTAATCGCGGCGCTGGGGTGGTAAGTAGAGTGCAAGGAAGCTGCATCGGAAGTGGAAGCAAAGGGAGAATTCAGCCCACAGCATGTACAGCATGGAATGTTTGGAACTGTCATACATGGGGAAATATGATGCTACTTCCCTGCCGCTGGTACTTGGTCTCTGTTCCTCCCTTAGGGCTAGCTATTCTTTCAGCCTGACTAAGGAGTGGCATGTAATTGCCCTGCTCCAGGAAGGAACTGTGACTCCACCTCACATTTCCCCCTTGCTCCAGAGGGAAGTAAGTTACTGAAGCTCTTGAAAGGATTCAGTTTACTCCCTCCACCCCCACCCCCAACAGGTGGCCAGCTACTCTGGGCAGTGAGTAAGAGAGTTGTGTACGGGAGGAGTATCCATAGAGAAGGGGCTGTGCACCGCACTAGGCTTGTACCCAGGATCTGGCTATGTTGTGCAAGGAAAGGAGTTTACTATTTTATTGGGGTCCCTAACCATTTAAAGGGATGCTACCCAATTCATATACACTGCCCTTAGTCCTCCTTCTCTCTCCTACTTGTGCCCTTATCTTCTGCAGTCAATCTAGCCTTAATTATCTGTCTCCTAAGGGAATCTTAGAAGGAAGGAACCCAGGAGGGAAAAAAAGATGATAGGTATTGAGAGAAAGGAGTGCAGGAGAGAAGAGAGTGTATCAGGTCCTGCATTATTCCTCTAATTTTACAAATAAGTAACAACTTCCCAGCCCCCTTCCCCTCCCTTGTGCACTTGTACACAGGCTACCCACAATCTGACCCTGGGCATTAAAGGTACCAGCAGCATTTCCTTGATGTTTTCAGTCAATTATATTTGGTGTAAGGTGTCATTAAGAGAGAATAGAAGACTGAAGCCCTTTCTCTCAGAAAGACACTGGCAGCATCAGTGCAAGCTGCCCCACACTGCTCTGCCAATACAGCTCTGTGAGAAGAAATGTCTCCCACCTTTACGGCTGAGGAAATAATTCATGGACCATTCAATCCTCAGCCGAGGCTGCCAGCAAGGAAGCCAATTAGCCCCAGTTGTGACGGCCACTAAGATCCTATCCTCTAGGAACTGGGTCGTGACCCTCAGCTCACTTCAGAGAGGCTACCGAACAGCTGGTATATGAGAAACTCATTTTTAACTGACGGGATAATGTGGTGTCGTGGGTATTTTTTGTATATATCCTGTTTCCCAAGACCCTGTTCCTGCTCCCAGTGACATCCATGGAAAATCCCCCATAGACTTCAGTGAGGTGGGATCAAACCCCAAGCGTAAAGTGTAAATTAATGAATTTCCTTTTAAATAATTGGGCATTTTAAAGGTTAAACAGTGATCTTAAGCCACACTTAGGTGTCATTTAGAGATTCAGGCCATACTTTCTGCTTTCTTCGCTTTTCCTTGTTGTGCAGCCAGCACCCGCCCCTCCTTCATGAGCTGAAGTCCACATAAAAATGACGGCTTGGCTAACGCAGCTAGGCACAGCCCCAGCTGTCACTCTGCAGTCTGTCACCCCATCAGAAGGGTCACAGAGCGTGGATAATGGCAGCTCAGGCCCAGGAGCCAGGCATGCTGCCATTGACGGACGCAGCAGAGAGGTGTGTGGGTGATGGTCCGGACAGGGACCCAAGGGTTCGAGGATGGGATTTGCACAGCTTCATGACCTGAGCAGCACAAACCAGACTCTTGTACATTTCAGGTGGCCTCATGCAGGAAAAAGGCTGCTACACTGCAAATACTTCCTTATCCTCACCGATTCATAGGGTCAACATTCCCCCTCCTATACTTCCCTACCACCACAGGACTCTAGGAGAACAGAGACTTTGGTCTTTCGGATACTCAAGTCTTGGTTCACAAATCCCCAAGTATCGAGACAAATTAAACCTTTGTTGTAAGTACAGAAAGATACCCTGCGGACTCATGGGCTCCAATACCCAGGGCCGACTCTAGGTTTTTTGCCGCCCCAAGCAAAAAAATTTTTGGCTGCCCCCCACCCCAGCCCTGGGCTGTCACACCCCCCATCACCACCAGTGCCCTCCCCCACCCGCACCCACTTCCGCCCCAGCCTTGGGCTCTCTCTCCCCCCACACACACACTCCCTGCCGCCCCAGCACTGGGGTCCCCCCCACTAGTGCTGACTCCGTCCGCTCCCCCCTTGCCTCCAGCTAGTCTGGCGCTGGCAGGGTCGGGGTAAGCAGCAAGGCTCCCAGGCCAGCCAGGGCTTCCGCCTCCAGGACTAGTCGGGACCCAGGAGAGCAGAGCTGGGGGACCGCCCTGACAAGGGGCTGAGGAGCCGGGGCAGGGTAGCCCCAGAGGGAGCGGAGCCCTGGAGAGCGGGAAGCAGGCCCCGCACGACAGCGCCTTGCCCTCTATGGCCCTGCTGCTGCTGCTGCTTCTGGCCGTCCTGCCACAGTCCCTGGGCAGCTTGGGCCGCCTCGCCCAGCCCCGGCTGCGGTGCTGGGGGGCGGCCGCCCTGCGGCATCTGCAGGCGGCTCCCTGTGCCCCGCGGGGCAGCCCCCAGCCCAAGTGTCCCCCGCTCAGAGCCTGCCTGGCCCAGCCACAAGGTGCGGGCGCTGCTCCCCCATGGCGCGAACTGCAGTGGCCCCAGGGCACCCCCCGCGCACGACGTGCTGCTGCTGCCAGGGCTGGCCTGAAGCAAAAAAAAAAAAAAAGATGGCCGGAATGCCGCCCCCGAAAATCTGCCGCCCCAAGCACGTGCTTGGTTTGCTGGTGCCTAGAGCCGGCCCTGCCAATACCTGTACAAATAACCTCCCCATTTACATCAATATCTTTCCCTTTATAAGTCTTTTCCTATCTGGACCCCTCCCTGCCCAAAGAGACTACCTAGAATTTGTTTAGAGCCTCACTGAATGCCCATGCATGGAAGCAAGACTCACCTCCATGGGCTACCACCATTGATGGACCCTGCAGGGTGGTGAAGAGATCAGTTGCCAGTAGGCTGCTACTCTTCCCCCCAGCCCACACAGCCAAGTCACTGCAGAGGAGGAAGTAGTCCAGGCTAAGGAAAAAGCTGGCACAGTTTGCTTCCCACAGGAAGCAAGGGGGAAGCAGAGACTAGACTGTACATCTGGGGGTACTGCCCCTTATTTGGGCTTGAGGGTCAAGGTTCTAATCCAGCCAGGGACGCCAGCAGCTGTGGCTCATTTTAGCTAAATGGATGCCTGAACTTAGTTAGAGACTGCAAACTAGTGGGGTATTCTACTGGGGTACAGCTAATCAAACTATAGGTAATCATTAAGTGCTTGATCCAAAGGGCATTGAAATCAAAGGAAAGATTCTCATCTACTTCAATGGGCTGTGGCTCAGGGCTGTCTACAGCCTGTTAATCGCTATGATCCAGTCTGCTGTGGTCGTTATTTGTTACTTGTGTAGGCTGGGCCGGCTCCAGGCACCAGCATAGCAAGCAGGTGCCTGGGGAGGCCAATGAAGCGGGGGCGACACGTCCGGCAGTTCGGCGGCAATTCGGCGGCGAGACCGTCACTCCCTCTGGGAGCAAAGGACCTCCTGCCGAATTGCCGCCATAGAATGAAGCGGCACTAGAGCTGCCGCCGAATTGCCGCCGATCGTGATCGCAGCTTTTTTTTTTTTCCCCTCCCTGCTTGGGGCAGCAAAAATGCTAGAGTCGGCCCTGTGTATAGGTTTGTCTGCCTCCATACATGTTCTTGAAGGAGAAATAGCATCCATTTTTCTGTACTGAAGTGTCCAGTGCTCCCCAGTGATTCTGGTAGCTTTCCCAAAGACTTGGAAGCAAGGGAAGCAAAACGGTCCTTGTTTTACAGACATGGAAAGGAGTGTCAGTATCTCCCTGCGGACTGGATTCTTCCCCCATACACACACTTTGATTAAACTATCTTGCAGCCACAGGAGTCATTACAGGTCCAAATACTTTGCAATTAATCATGAAAAGAGTGAATGAATCATTGATTTAACATTAAGAAATGTTTTTTTCCTCTTCTGCAGAGTATTCGCCTGTCAGCTTACATCACTAGTAACTATTCAATACAGAATAAAACACTTAATAGATTTAGTCCCTCTGTCTTTTTATACTACCTCATGAACATCATTGCATACACCCCGACAAACCAGCGTGCTAGCTTTGAATTCAAGCTGACAAACACACCTGTGAAGAATATGGCTTCCCAGACTAGTCTATTTGTACAGATTTGACCTTTGCCTGTATATTTGCATAGTTTGCAGGCAAAGTTACGGTTGAGTGGGAGGTATAATTGGGAAGGGCCGGAGGGTGTTAGCTGTGCTCTGCTGAAACACCATTTCATATTAGTTCATTTTCAGTAATTTTTTTTGTTTGGAAATCTACATATTTACATGTTCCCAAAGAACTGCTATTTACGATGGCCCTTATGGGATGTCATGCCCTAGCTACAACTCATTGATGCTGTGCAAGGGAACTCACACTTATGCATATTCAATAAACTACTATTAATAATTTGTAGGGCACCTTTCATCCCAAAGGACATTCAAAGAACTTTATAAATTACATATTAATTTTTTTAAAAACCACTACATTAAAAGAACATTAAGGTTCCAAAGTCAAGCACTCAAAAGTTAGGGAATGCCAGAATTAAGGTAGCTTGTGCACTTTAATTCAGCCCCATGCGGATATGCAGTATGAAACAGTCTTTCATTACATGGTCACATCTATTGTTTCTACAGGATCTCTGCCTCATTCCAGTGGAAAATATAGTATGTGATCATGTGATTAAAGACTATCATAATATGTACACACAAGGGGGCCATATTAAGGCTGTGCAATGTAAGCATGTATCCTCACCTCTAGAGTTCTCCCTTGTGCCTAGATGCAGCATTGCAGGGGACTTCACCTTTGCACCCCCACTAGCAGCCAATTCCTTGGCCTGCAATGGCCTTTCTCAGTCTGTGTCTATAAAATTCTAAATCCCTTCCAGGGTAGCATTTAAAACAAATAAAAGGAAGTATTTCTTCACACAATGCACAGTCAACCTGTGGAACTCCTTGCCAGAGGATGTTATGAAGGCCAAGACTATAACAGGGTTCAAAAAAGAACTAGATAAATTCATGGAGGATAGGTCCATCAATGGCTATTAGCCAGGATGGGCAGGGATGGTGTCCCTAGCCTCTGTTTGCCAGAAGCTGGGAATGAGCGACAGGGGATGGATCACTTGATGCTTACCTGTTCTGTTCATTCCCTCTGGGGCACCTGGCAGGCACTGTCAGAAGACAGGATACTGGGCTAGATGGACCTTTGGTCTCACCCAGTAGGGCTATTCTTATGTTCTTATATTCTTATGAACAAGTCCAAATTAACAGCCCTTCTATCCCTCTCAGGCTTCACCTTAGTTCCTCTGTTGTATCCTGTTTGTTAAGCCCTAGCCCAGGCCTTCTCTCCATTAGACAGACTACCTGGGTCCCTTTTCTAGGCGTTACAGGAAGCATTCTTGGCTGAGCTTCTTGCTGCTACCTCCATAGTAGGTGAAACAAAAGAGCACGTGTCTGTTCCTATTGGGCTGCCACAGCATGAGGAATTCATCATCATCCATCTTCCCCCTCCCCAAAAGAGAATCAGTCTGCCCCTCACCTTTAAGGCAGTTGGTATCTCCCACCTTCCTCGGGGGGGGGGGGGTCTCCAAACCCCACTTTGGATACCACCTGTCAGTGTGCATCCTCACTTCTAGGACTGCGGCACTGCACGGGACTTAACCTTTGCACCCATAATACTGGCTAGTTCTTAGGCCATTCTCAGTCAACATCTATAAAAGTATAGGCCCTTTCCAGGGTAGCACAAACAAATTTAAATAAAGATACAAGTCTTCAAATTAACTGCCCTTCCACCCCTCTCAGGCTTCATTCTAGTTCCCTATCTGTTAAGCCCAAGCCCAGGGCTTCTCTCCATCAGAGGAATCAGTCTTCTTTGCAGCCTTTCCCCAGTGAACTCCTTTAGTCTGATTATAGGGCTTAACTTTACCTCCTCTATCCAGGAGGCAATTAGTTACTCCCGACAGGTGCAGACCATGACTCACTGGGTCTTTTCCATTGCCTTGCAGGTGATGGGTCAAGCCCCATCACATGCAGGCGACCTTAATTCTGGCATTTCCTAACCTTTGAGTTCTTGACTTGCAACCTTAATATTCTTTAAATATAAAAATATGCAATTATTTAACACTTGAAATGTTGTAGCACCCAAAACCCAACCAGGCCAGGGTCCCATTGTGCTAGCTCCTGTACAAACACTTAGAAAATGATGTTCATATTCCTTGAGTTAAGATATAACAAGTAGATGAGATGAGCAAACAAATCAGGGGGAGACAGGTAACAAAAATAATAGGATGCTCATAGCAGTTTAGGACTTATCTAAACCCAGGCAAACTTCCAATGCTGGTGAAGGTCACCCATCACCAGTAGGAACCTGTATATGCTAAGTTGGTTCATAATATTGTGATGCATGGCCAGAAAGGGTTAAACATTCTGCAAAATAAATTACTCAAATTCAACCCATAAAGACATGTGGAGAGATAATGTTTGTGTTTTTGTGTATTTACATATATATGGGTAGTGGTCAACAATGTAATCAACAGTCCCTGTCTATGCTGTATTCTGATAATTCAGAGATCAAAAGAACTTCCTAGCATTTAAATAAATTGTAAACTCGGGATATCGCTGTATTCATCTCTCTTTGAAATGTATAGCAAATCATCTGTGAATGGTGGAAAAACAGGCAGTTGCCTTATGTTAATTCGTGTAGCTAAGTACCGGTGATAGACTGCCTAATGGATAAATTGCCTTATGTTAATCTGTGTAAATAATTATAAATGATGCTTAAGAAATGAGGGCCTATTGTTCCCCAAGGGACCCCAACTTGTCAAAGAAGGCCTGAATTGTATAAAAGATGTTTGGGTCACGATCCTTCTTATCCCATATTTGCTTAAGCTTCATCAGGGGAAGTTTGAGTTGCCAGATTGAGATCCCAGTTATGCTGGTACTCCCTGAATATAATATTGGACATTGGACTATAACCTATGGACTAAATTCTAAAGGAACTCTTCGCAACTACAAAGCTCACCATCTCTGCTATGAATCTGAACCTCAAGAATTGAACTCATGTCTGTATATATATATTGATCTTTTAACCATACTCTCTCTCTTTTGTTTTTTAATAAATTTTAGTTTCGTTAACAAGAATTGGCAGTATGCGTGTATTTGGGTAAGATTTGGATTATTCAATTACCTGGGAGGTAATGTGTCTGATCCTTTGGGATTGGTAGATTCTTTTCTTTTATCTGATGAAATAAGATTTTCAGAAATCTTCATCATATTTGACTTGGTACCTGGATGGAGGCCTGAGGCTTGGTACTTTAAGGGAACTGTGTTGTTGGCTTCTGGGCAACCAGTGAGGTAATAAAGAAGCTGTTTTATGCTGGCTTAGTAAATCTAAGTATTGAAAATATCCACCAGCTTTGGAGATTCTCTGTCCCATTCTTTGCAGTTCACCTTAATTGAGTGACCTCAGCTGGCCCCCACTGGGACCCTGGTCACAAATATGTTCTAGGAAACCATTGTAACTTTAAGCACAAGTAGCCCCACTGGAATTCATGACACTGCACAAATGCTTAAAGTTAAATGCATGTTTTAAGTACCTGGCTGCATTGGGGCCCATACAACAATTTCCCTTGACAGTATTAGAAGTTGCATACAGTGTTTTTGTTGCTGTGTTGGTCCCAGGATATTAGAGAGAGACGAGGTGGGTAAGGTAACAGCTTTGTCTCTCTCACGAACAGAAGTTGGTCCAATAAAAGATATTACCTCAACCACTTCGTCTCTCTGGTATTAAAAGCTGTAATTTGGACATGGCCCCAAAGGGTTCTTTTAGAGTTCCAGCCTAAATCTCCCAAAACACATCACTTTTAAAACAAGCTCACTCAGAGTCCTCTGATTTCATACATCTTATGTTTTTAGCAGCTCCAGTGGCTCTCAGGCTTGAAAAAGTTTAATGTTTTCTGACCTTAGGATACATGCCAGGAGGAAAAAAAGTCCTGGTGTCACAGGGTTAATTACTCTGTTTCATAATCATCACTCCTTCTAAAATTAGAGTGCCATCCACAGGTAAGCTAAAACACCAGACCTATAAACATATATAAAAACAGTAGAAAAAATACAGATATATCCATAAATCTGTATAAACAGAATCACTGATGGATGAGTGCCTTTAAATTCCAGAACCATATTTCTGTTGACTTATTGGAGGCAGCATCCCATGATTCACTGGAGAATCTGCCTCTTGTGAGTTATTGTCTCCTTCATCATTTAAAGAATATTTCCATCCTCCACAGATGATCTCCAGCCACTGTAGCCTGTGTCTGGCATTTTGCTATTTTTCTTTTTATCTGCCTTAGAACAGTCGGTCTTGTACGATTGAGTACTGGCTTCCCTGGTTTCTACTGACTGGAACATATTTGTTCAAGTTTAGCACATAAGGGAATCAATCCAGCAATGTGTCCAGTTTTAATTTCTTCCCTCGTTCCTTAGTATTGCTACTGATTAATTGGCTTCAGCAGTGCTGCATATATCCACTGCTCCAGCGCTATAGAGTACAGGACTTGGTATTAAAGCGGATAAAGTAACAGCACATTGATCATTTGTTTGCATAGCTTACTAAATAACCGACACTGCAATAGCAAAACATTTATATTAAACACCCATACATTAAACTAGCAAGCAGAGGGATAGTCTTGTGGGTAAAACATTGGGCTGGGACTTGAGATCAAAGGTCACGTCCCAGCTCTGCCACAGGCTTTCCACGTGGCCTTCAGCAGGTCACTTAATCTTTGTGTGCCTGTGAAGGGGTCTGCTCCCCACAAGTGCCACATAGTGAATAAGCAAAGGCATGACAGGCACTCTTCAGTCTTGGTAGCCTCTGTTGATTGCCTCCCCAGCCCTGCAGTAATGTGTCCCTTCTGTGATTCGGCACTCCAGCTGGGCCACAAGTTGTGTGCATTCCTTCTGGGGTAGGTCAAGAGTCTAACAAAGGCTAGTTCTGCTGCCCAGCAAGGGGCTTCAGGCTTTACCCAGCCAAACTCACTAGTCTCTGAGATACGGGACCTTTCTAGACCTGAGTCTCTAGTATCAGGGATAGACTCTTTGCCTGCAGCCCCATGAAGGGCAGGTAGGGGAACTCAGCCCATGTCTGCACTGGGTTCCAAATCAGAGCCCAGACCATTAGGTGGCTGGACCTTGCACCCTAGAGTGCAATGCAACTGCCTCCCTGGGTCACTGCCTACCAGCCTCCCCCCACAAGAGGGAGAAGCAAAGGCATGTAAATTAAAGAAACTGTCTCAGACCTTGCAGAAGTCTTGAGTCCTTTTCCCTCAGTATGTTGAGTAGACCATGAACAGTCAGGGGCCTGCTAGCTGGGCTTCCCACAGGCCTCCACTGGCGGTCTGCAAATGAGCTGCTCTGCTCCCCTTTTCGGCTTCTCCTCCAGCCTGCACATGCCTCGCAGGTGTGGAAAGGCAAAGCTGCCTGGGCCCAAGCAGCTCCTTAGCCCCTTCCCCTCCCCTTGACTCCTTCCCATCACAGTGCCTCACAGCCTCATCTGTAAAATGGAGATAATGGTGCCCACCCTTTGTTTATACTGTAACTCTTTAGGGCAAAGACTGTACAATGTATGTACAGCATAAAGGACAATGGAACCTTGATCTCATTTGGGGTAGCTAAGCACTTTTGGAACACAATAATAGTCTCTGAGATGGGTTCAGCTTAGAGAAGGTAACTAAGTCCATCTAGTATGGATATTTAACATTTTCTTCATATCTTCTTGGGGTTTTTAAAAGCTCTGGCTAAACACCTTCTGAAATAGAAGAACTTTAGGATAAGTGGCTGTGTAGGGTGGGAACAAGGAAAGTTAATTTTCCCTGAACCTACAGTCCAAGTATTTTCCAGAATCTAATGCAATACACAACTGCAGTGTTACATTAAAAACTGTGACCCTAACATCATCCCCATGCAAGAGACTCACTGGTATCAGGTAGTGGGTTTCAGCAGGCCTGACCAGTTCAGTGTACGCTAACTCATTAATGTCATATTCTGCATCTGCTATGTGTCAGGTAAGGTATCACTGGAAAACTAACACACTGATCATGAATATTCTTGCATGGTGTATGTATGATAAACAACCAAGGTACCCTTCAAATATGAAGGAAATGTGGGACTAAAATATGTTTACCAGACAGGCCGGGGGGAGGGGGGAAGGAGTGGATAAACAGGTTTCCTCCCAGACAAAGGACAAGCCAATATCCCCACCCTTCCCCAGCCAGGTATCCAAGTTGATTAGCAATCACATGTCATGTGGTCATTCGTTTGAAGCAGCAAGGGCAGAAACAGATCAATTTGCATTTTAGCAAACACCAGCGAGCGAAGAAACCAGCATGAGATTCCATTGCCCACCCCACTCTATGTCTTCTTGCTCACAGCTTGAATGAACTTCAGAGGAATCCATTTCAAAAGTCCACTGGACTATAGAAGAGAGGGGTAAAGAACCCCACGTTATCTTTCACCTAGGAAGACAAGGGGAACCAGCATTTTGTACTTCTGCGAAAGATCCTGAGAGAGAGAGAGTCAACCGGGCCAGGCAAAGAGCAATTGGTGAGAGAAACCATCTTCAGCAAGATAAAATTTTAGATTTGTTCTTCACTTTTATTTGCTTGCAGCCATCTCTATCTTTGTTTCTTTTACTTGGCATCACTTAGCCTACTTTCTGTTGTTAATAAACTTGTTTTATTTTAATCTAAACCAACTCAGTGCTGTTTGAATTGAAGTGATTGTTAAATCCAGTTAATGTGGCAAGCTGCTGGGTGCTAACTCTTTAAAGGAGCAAGCAAACCTTATCATTCCTCTGAATGGCCCAGGAAAGAGCTGGACATTGCAGAGATCATGATTTTGGGGCAATTTGGGACTGGGAGTGTGTTGGTCACTTGGCCAGCAGTAACCAAGGCTGGTGGATACCAGAGTGTGGCTGGGTTGTAACAAGCCGGCTGCTGGAATCAGAGAGCTGAGCCAGAGCTGCTTACCACATAGATACTGCATGCATTCTTGTCTGCTCGCTCCAGGCTGTGAGCCACAGTAGCAGAGCACTGAAGGCGCCTAGGGTTACAGGGCAGGTGGTGACATACAGCCCTCCCTGTTGTGGATTGCACAATGTGGCACCAGCCTGGCCCCATCTGGAGTAAGTCACTAGCACATTGCTTGAAGTAGCAGAGAAGCAGTGTGGTCTCAAGGAAGAGGTGGCTTGGAAGCCCTGCATTCCAAATAGTGATTCCCACTGTGGTCTTGAGTAGGTCACTTCATCTCTCTATTTCAGCATCCCCCTCTGGAAAATGGGCATAATATTTAATACCAATCTTCCATTTGGGAAAGTAATGTTTGGACAGTGCTAAACATTAGTCTTACCTGGAGTCACTATAATGTTATCATTCTGAACTGGTTCCAATAAAATAGGAAGCGTTCCAGGCTTTCACCCAAACTGACACTCAAAGTGAAACTCCCACATTCAGAAGAGCTGTGACGTTCAGAAAAGGAAGTGGTTTCTTTGGTTTTAAGTGGCTATCGGTGTTCTACCTTTGGCTAGCGGTAGCAGGAGAATCCCAACAAAGGCTACTTATTGGAGAACTGATCCAAAGCGAGTTCAAGTCCAGCAGAGTCATTCCATTTCCATTGCCAGGGGCTTTGGCTCAGGCCTGTCGTATTTGCAGTAGAGATGGGTGACCCAGGCTAGATGGAATAAGAATCACTGGGGTTCTTTACTCAAACCTGTGGCGGTTCAATAAAAGCAAAATCTGGTTAAATCTATTCATTGTTGTTTTCATTTTGGATCATCTGTGCTATTCCTGCTTCCGGCTGATAACAGATGGGAGGCTCAAGACAGGTGGCTCTTCCAAGAGAGCCAGTCTAAACTATTGGGATAAGCATCTAAAATTGAGGTATGATTCAACCCAAACTGGAGCTCAATTTGTTGATTGCTTGTAAGGTTTTTATTTTGTTAATGCCTGTTTGAGATGGCACAGAGGTCAGAAACATTAGTGGCCATCAGAAGCTGATCCAGCAGAGATGGATTAATGGACAGAGTGCAGGTGAAGGAGTTCAAAGCGCATGATAAATGAAAATCACCACATAGTACCATCACATGGGTGTGGTTTAAATATAGATACCACAACAAGTAAAGGAATAACTATGCAAATAGCATGATCATCTCTGATATGAATATACCCTAATGTCTCTGTGCTAAGCTTCTGAGCACATCCAGGTGGCACAGAAGTTTCCAGAAGCCTGTGCTGACTCAGACTGAGCTGAGTGTTTGCAGTGGGAAGAAAGAGTCCTGTGTCTTCTCACAGACCCCGACTTCTAAGGGTTCACTGAACATCATGACTTTGGAGTTTACCCCTTCCAGGGTACAGAGGAAACACAAAAAAGAAAAGAAAAAAATACATAAAATAAGAAAGGAACAAAGAGCCAGTCCCAAATAAGCCATCAGCCTTTCTTCCTTCAAGAGATCTTGGGTATGCCTCTATCCAGCTCAACATTCTCTGGTCAGCTGTCTGAAAGTGTCTTGGTAAGTGGTTATAATAATAAAAAGCCCAACTTTCTCTCAGGGTGCTTTGATAGTCTGTAGGCATGGGAGCAGGCTCTGCCCTCCATCAGGCCACTCCCTAAGACCTGAGGGCCCTAGAGATCTGCCCTCCTTCCAGAGCTGCCTCCTGCTGGGTTTCCCCCTTTTGAACTTTTTCTCCAGTCCTGACATGTCTTGCAGGAGTGGTGGGGCAGGGCTACTCAAGTCCATTGCAGCTCCTGAACCCCTTCCCGTCTGGTACAGGGTTTGTATGCCCCATCACAGCTGCTTAGTCCATTTGAAAATCTGGGCCATTAAATATTATATATGTGGGTATCCAGCAGAGTATGTGTGTGTGCTCCCACTTTGACAGGTTGCTGAAGAGCGATGGTATCAGGGCCGGCTCCAGGCACCAGCGCAGCAAACAGGTGCTTGGGGCGGCCAAGAGGAAGGGGCGGCACATCCAGCTCTTCGGCAGTATTTTGGCGGCAGGTCCCTCGGTCCCTCTTGCAGGGAAGGTCCTGCCACCAAAATGCCGCCGAAGAAGAAAGCAATGCGGTGGAGCTGCCGCCGAAGTGCCGCCAATCACAGCTTTTCTTTTTTTTCCCGCCGCTTGGGGCGGCAAAAATCCTGGAGCCGGCCCTGGATGGTATTAGGCAGCCCTGGAAGGAAGAGGTATGAAGCACAGGTGTTGCAGCAAATGAAACATTTTGCTTCTTTGCTTGGACCTGATTTAAGTCACCATGAACTTTTTTTAAAGGGATGAGCGGATGATCGAGATACATATATAGTAAGTTTCAAGGACCAGCCACCAATGCCACTGAACGGCCAGTTATGAAAAATGAACATAAGTCACGTATTTGATCATCTAAACTGGAGAGCTGGGTCCCAGCTTTCTTCATGATAAAATTGGATGTTCTAGCTGCTGAGAGGCCCGCTTTGTTACTGAGTAATAATGAAAATATTTTGCTCCCTTTCTCAATAAGAAAAAAACTTTTTAAAAATGATAAATCCCAAATGGCATCCTGCACGACATTTAAACTTCAGAGCAAAATGACGGAGCAGTGAATAATGAAACTTGCCCTGTTGATGGATTGCATGTTACCTTTCTATTCTCCCTCTCTCTGTCATTGTCAGCCAAAGCATTTCTCTCCTCTGCTTAGTTATCCCTTCCCTCTAGCAGTACAGCTTATTTAGGAGCATTTCATATTAAAGAGCAACTTTCATGCAGGAGGAAACTTTAAAACTTGTTAGACTTAATCATTTACTTTCCCCCCTTCTTACATTTACCTGTACTTGTTTTAAAAAAGGACTCTCTCCTTATCAGCCCATCCTCATTTCTGCTTAGAGAATCAGCAGCTGTCAGACTGTATCAGGATTGTCCTGATTTTGAGAAATGGTCCCATTATCTCTGCTGGTCTTATTCAAACCTCAAGTGTTCTGGTTCCAGTGGAATCTTGCAATGTCCACTTTGCCCATTGGCTTCCTATGTATTTCCTGCCATCCTGGTGTGGTGGGGTGTACAAACCCTGTACCAGAAAGGAAGTGATTAAAGAGCTTCTTTGAGCCGAGACAACACATGCATGGGCTGGAGAAGGAGCTTCAAAGGGAAGTAGAACCAGGGCTTTGGAGCGGAGCCTGGAGCTGGAGCTGGAGCGCGGAGCAGCTCCGTTGCAGTGGAGCTGCAGGTTTTTGCCTGGAGCTGGAGCGGAGCTGGAGCACAGCTCCAATGCCCTGAATAGAACAGCTCAGTAGCAGGGAGCCAGTGGAGGTGACCAGCCCTACACTCTTAGGCTATGTCTACACTTAAAATGCTACAGTGCAGACGCTCACTACTGCAACAGGAGGAGAGTAAATCCACCTCCCCCAGAGGCGGTAGCTAGGTTGAGGGAAGGGAAGCCGCAAGGGGAGCCTGCAGTGAGTGAAACCCCTTCATAGCATTACTCACTTCCATGCTTCACACAGGAAGACCTTTAGCTTCTGGCTACCTCTGAGCAGCTCATCTGGTGTCCTACATGCCAGCTGCCTCTCAGCTGAACTGCATGTGGGTGGGAGTCACCTTTATTCCTGTCCACAGCTCAGAGATGTTTGGTTAGTCACCAGATAGAATAATTTCAATTCAGCCTGTGAACAAGCAGCCTCAGCTGCTCCTCCAGCCTCATCCCCTTAATTCCAGGTAAAGGTGGTAGTGGTGTGGCCAAGGCCTGTGTGCAGTGCAAACTGCAGACTCCACCATGTCATCAGGCATCTGTCCTTGCACTCAGAGTCCTTGCTCAGCACTTCCTGCTCCAAAGGCTGCACCTCTCAGCCAGACTGGCTGGAACAAATATGTGCAGCTGCCCATGGGTCCAGCATCTTGTGCAGATGCTCTTTAGCTGCAGTCAGTCAATTCCTGTTGACTAGACTAGTTTTTTTTTTTTTTTTTTACCCTTTATTCACTCTTCCAGCTTTTGGCTGACAGCAGATTAAGACATTTCCCCCTCAAGCCACCTTCCCCTGCACATCTCCCTTTGCCCCCAGCTGCTCTAACTATCTACTATCTATCCCCATGAGTGTATCTAAGACGTCTAGGATCAAAGCTATTTCAACCCAGCCGGGTAGGGACTGCTCAGCTGGTTCTCTCCCCAGCCACATGCTCAGGCTGTGTTTGGACCTTTGTGTCTGTTCAGGCAGCAGCATTCAGCTCTACCCATGCTGTGCCAGCCTTCAGCCCTGCTCCCTTTCAAGGGTATCTGGGACAGCCAAGAGCCTCTTAGGTATGCCTGCAGCAGCAAGCCTCCCAGTCCAGGTCAACAGGTTAGCAGGGCTCTCATTTTAAAAAAAATGTATCGATGCATTTTGAAGTTGCAGCTTGGGCTAGAGCTTGGCCTCTGAAGCTTAAGTTGCTTCGAGCCCAAGCTCCAGTCTGAGCCGCAACGTCAGCTCTTTTTAGACCACGAGCCCGAGCCGCGCTAGCCCAAGTCTGTTGACCTGGGCTGGGAGGTTGGCTGGTGCGGACCGCTTAGTCGTGCCCTGAGTTCCCAGCACCATGAGGTGTGTTCTATGGAAGCTGAGAGATAACGAACGGAGAGGACTCTCCATGCTGAGGCAGGCATGTGTAGGTCACTGTTTAGCTACTGTTGCAACAACCACCCTCTTGCTTAGGGATTGAATGAGAGGAGAGGGCTTGGCAGGAAACGTTTTCCTGTCCTGTGAGTTTGAGACTTAGGCTTGGTCTGCATTAGCGCTTCTGTCGGCAAAACTTTTGTCAGTCAGGGATATGAAAACACACACACAACCCGACCGACCTAAGTTTTGCTGACATAAGTGCCGGTGCGGACAGCGCTACATCGGCGGGAAACGCTTTCACGCTGACATAGCTACCACCATTCATTGGGGGTAGTTTAATTATGGCAGCAGGAGAGCACTTTCCCAACGGCATAGAGCGGCTACACAGGAGACCTTACAGCTGCGCAGCTGCAGTGGTACAGCTGTGGCTCTGTAAGACCCAGAGTGTAGGCACAGCCTTAGAAGTTTTTCTCCATCCTGAAATTGGGGGTCGGGGTAGGGCAGGGGGAGGAACACTTGAAAATTTTCATAAATAAATAAAAAAATCAAATCAAACATTTGATTTTGCTTTCAAACTTTTTTTAAAAAAATTAAGCTTTAAGTATAAATTAACTAAAATTTCCAGTCATTTTGAATAGAAAAAAATGAAAACTAATTTAGAAAATATCATTTAGACGATTTTGAAACTTTTTTCAAATTGGAAGATTCATCGAAACCGACCCTTCCAAGCCAACAGATTTGGTTTTGATGAATCAACATGTTCAGACAAAACACATTTCACTGTAAAATTCCTGACCTGCTCTACCAAGGACCTCCAGCGCTGAAAGCACGAGCCACTCCATCTTTAGCTAGAGAGTCAAGTCCTGTTGCTGGAAGCTGTAACACTCAACCTCCATGGATCAAGTATGAAGTGAGACAGGTAACATATGCTGAACAGTGAGTTACATATGAAACACCCCAACAGTCTTTACGAGAGAGGTACAAGAGTTCAACACCCAACCTACACTTTACAAAACAAAACAAGACACCACTTCTACAGTCAGTTCAAGCTACACCTTCAGGTACCAATGGAAAATGTCCATACCCACCAGTCTTTGTTTGACAGTTCACTGCTCAATCCCAATATCTGGATTAAATAAACAACAAACCAAAACCACACCTTCCTTCCTGACACACAAGGGGCCATTCTTGAGAAGCAATAGCCTTGCTCTACTTCTTAAAGCACCATTTCCTTTAAACAATCTTTTTTCCTTCATTCACTAAACGGTGCTGTTCAAGGGAATTGGTAACACTATATTGCGTACCACTAGGGCTCCATTTTTGTCACGGAGGTCGCACAAGTCATGGATTCTGTGACTTCCTGCAACCTCCATGACTTCTGCAGCAGCCAGTGTGGCTGACCCCAGGGCCGCCCAAGCAGCTAGCTCTGGAGTCAGCTGCTCAGGCAGCCCCACAGCCAGCCGCACCAGCCATGGCTGGAGTGGCCCCAGGGCCAGCAGCACCGGCCACTGCTCAGGTGGCCCTCAGCAGCTGGCCCCGGGGAGCTCCTGAGCAGTGGTTGGCCCAACCCCCTGCTCAAAGCAGGGACCAATCCCCAGCTAATTCCCCAAATCCCTAAATGGCCCCCTCAAGGACTGAACTCACAACCCTGGGTTTAGCAGGCCAATGCTCAAACCACTGAGCTATCCCTCCCCCTGGGCAGGTCATGGGCTGTGATTTTTTGTTTCTTGCCCATGACCTGTCCATGACTTTTACTAAAAATACCCATGATTAAATCGTAGCCTTATGTATCACTTCCCAGTGCCATTCTCTCACACCAGAAGGAAATGGAGGAAACAAGTGCCTGATATTGGCAATTGTTCTCTGGTTGGGTTTTTCTAAGCCGGAGATCCTTTATAGGACTAGAGCAAACATGGAGGCTCCACCAGACTGCTATGCCCACCAGAAGCTAGGCTAAACTGCCAGGTTAAGGCAAATTAGTGACCTGGAGGTGAGTTTTAGAGTCCATTGGTTTTAACCAATAAGGAATGGAGTCAGGCAACCATCTCCCCTTCTCCAGGCAGTTTCAACTGGAAGCTGCAGGGCTGCCTCCCTTGCAGTACTGCATTCTTAACAGCAAGTGGTGCTGCATACGACTATAAATAGCAGCCCTGCCAGGCCCTCTCACATGACCCAGAATAGAGCAAACACTGTTGTTTCTCCCAATCCATAAATAACTCAGCCAAAAGCATTGTTCCAGGTGAAGAATTCCCAGCTCTATACTTCTTAATGTAGGGAAAATGAAAAGGGGGAACAAAGCAGCCAGCAGTCTGGTTGGTTTCTCCTTTCCTACCTCTCTTGAGACTTTACACATTACTCAATAAGGGGGTTTTCTACAAACATACATTTTTAAATTAACCCTTGTATAGATCCCTCTCTGCTGGGTTTCCTCATTCTTTATGGCTGGCACTGCCACGGGCACTCTCAAGATCGGTGTCCCCCATTTCAGTTATGTTTCTTGATTCGACACATTTTGGCTGTGGGCCCAGAATTCTTTTTCTGAAAAGCTGCTGGCACATGTTCACAAAAAGCAAAAGGTTTGTACGCATAAGTACTGTCTCTGAGCTCTGCGGTCCATACTCCTTGTAATACGCGCTCTGTTTCTATTCTAGGTGGTACTGCATTTGATATTGATTGTATAAGAAAGGTTTTGTGACTGCTCAATAGATGCCTTATCCACTGTTGCTGAAAAATATTTAGAGGTAGATTTAGTGACCGTTAGCCTTTGTAAACCTGTCTTCGTAAACTATGAGGTGACAGACTAAAAAAAGAGGCATTATTTATGTCTGCCAGTGACTGGGAGGTCAGCTGTCATGGCCAGTGGTGGGAGCAAGAGTCAGGTCTATTAGTTAGCGGAGGAGTTGGTAGTCAGGAATTCGAGCCCAGGGACAGACCCAGAGTCAGAAGCCAGGAGGCAGAGCCCAGGGTCAAGAATTGGAGCTGAGGGTCAGAACCAGGTTACCTGAAGCAAGGCTGGGTATAATCAGGCACAGGAGCTATCACAGCTGTGGGCGAGTGCTTTGGAGTGACCACTGAACTGCTGCTGGGCTTATGAGCCTGTCTGCTGACTTTTCCAACCAATCAATCCAATCAATCAGGCAGACTGCTATAGGCCAGATGTGCTTACTAGGTTGTCCAGCAACTGGCTCTGCTGCAGGGGCTGATCCTTTGTAATGTCAACTGAAGGACAAAAAAAGATGTCTGTCCCCCCCTACCAGTTATTAAATAAACAATCCAAGAGAACCACCCCACAGCATACCACAACATTAAAATAAAACTTCCCAGCCAGTAACTAAACAGCACCACCCTCAGAATCTCCACATGAAACCCTCAGTCATCCTCTAAGCCCTAGCAAATAGGTGATCTTTGCAGAGTGTCCTGAAGGGCAACAATCTAGAGACTATTTTGGACCAAAGAGGAAAGCAACCTCTAGAGCTGTAGGGCTCTGCCAGAGGACACTGTGCTGGCAGCCTCTTCTCTTTCATATCAAGAAGCTCCAGCTTGAGCCCCTCGACTGACCAGAACTTGTGGCACTGTCACACAGGGAAAGAGACATCCTCTCAAGTATGCGGGTTTCAGAACATTTACAGCCCAAACCAATGGTTTAAACTACCCAAGGAAACCAATGAGCATCCATGACAAATCTTAGAGTAATTATACTCCACTATCTACACTACCTTATTAAGGGGCAGCTACTTTCTTGAACCAGCTTCTATTTCTGAATAGATGGAAGCTGTAGCTCTATTTACGGTGTATTGCAGGAGCCCAACCTTGATATGACAAAGGCATGGGTGACGGTAGTAAAGTCTGCATCCAATAGAAAAGATTACAAACTCATGGCCAGGCACAGATGGAGAAAGCATCAGCAGCATGGCCATAATATTATTGTCCAGAAGTAGTAATAGATCTAGCAACAACACCCCTAATATACCAGCAGAGGAAGGTCTAAGTCAGTAAGTGTACTCATTTTAGGTAGGATGTGTCGCTGAACGGAGAGGTAGCATGGAGCTAGTCCACTGAGCTGTAAAAAACATAATAATTTTTAATCGTTGTGTGACGGGTTGCCTCCTTTAAGGTGCCACCTGAGTTCTGGGGCAAGTCCCTTAAACTGTGTCCTTGCAGACAGGAGCACCACCAGCTTTTCCGCCACCCTAGGCGGCGGAAGGTCCCGCCCCAAAATGCTGCCCCCACACAGAGGCGGCAGAAGGTCCCGCCGCCAAAATACCGCCGCGGTTGCCGCCCCCCAAATCGCAACGTCCTAGGTGACCACCTAATGGGTTGCGCCGGCCCTGCTTGCAGACCTGATCTCAGTGACTGTGTCTTTCTGCAGCTGGGTGAGGCCCTGCCTGTGTGTGTGCTAGAGTTCAGCAACACAGGGTAAAGGGGGCCCAGGCTGGCAGAACAGGCAGGCTCAGTGGTATCCCAGTACATCAGATGGCACCTTAAAGTGGGGCAACCCATCACACTTTGGATGGACAAGAAGTTTGTGAAGAGGGTCAAGGCCAAGCAGACCAGGGAGATATGAGAGGAAACCGGGAAGGTTGGGGTCAAGGATGACTGCATTATCCCTGACCTTGGGTGCAAAATTAAGGATTAAAAAAATGTAGCATTAGGGGGATCAGCGACATGGAATAAATTTACAAATTGGTCATTAAGTACTCAAAGGAGCAAAATCAGTATTGTGAAAGGGCCCAAAACCAAGCCAAAAGACATCAAGGCTCTTGTGCTGGAAGACACAGGCAGAAAGGGGAAACAGGAAAGGGTGAACATGGGAACATTAGAAAGCGAGTGAAGGGGGCAAGTAAGAGTTTTTCAAAAGCTAGGGGGTTGAAAGCAGCAGTTTGGAATGATACTGGGAAAGATTAATTAGAAATGGACTGCATGATGATGATGATGATGATGGCAGAGATAAAGAGCAAGTCTAGGGAGAAGAGAGGCTGGTAGGCAGGACATTGAGGTGGTCTTCATAGCAAAGTTACAGCTGTTGGTGGCTTTATGGAGTTGTTTGTCCGGAAGGGAAGAGGTGATAGGGGAAGATAGTTACAAGTCAGTCAAGATGTAAGGAGGATTCTGGGTATGAGGCAGTATTTTTTTCAGTCTTCTAAATAAATAGAACAAACCCTTAGAAGGGTAGAGTATGGAATTAATGGCCCAGAACAGTCATTGTTACTCAGCACCAGCCTCGCTAATAATGGAGTGTAATTCAGAGCACATTGAAACCTTGTTAAATTACAATCCCATATCATTTTGGCCTCAAGAGTCATCTCTCATTCTCTGACTCTCCCACTTCCTGTCCCAACCCCTTAGCAAGTGTTTCAGGATGACCTTCTTCCACCCAACCCGGTTATGTGATTCTCCCATATGGCCTCCTCAGATTTTGAGAGCAAGGACTGGATTTTATGTTATTTTTTACTGAAGAACACTTCTCAGGAAGCAGTTGCACACAAGTACAATTTTAATTGTCAGTGTTGGGAGCAGATTGCAAGATGCAGGGAGTTCATTTGACCTCATACTAAAAAGAGTTACTCTCCAAGGCATCCTTGACTTATGTGTTCCTTGATTAGTTTTCTAATTTTTCATTCTATTTTTTCCTGAAAACCCCAAACCTTACCAACAGGAGGCAGGTGCATCAACACCCCAATGTCTGTTTTGAAGACTCCCACAGATCTCTTTAGAAGATCAGGTCAAACTTGTTTTGGTTTAGCACAGCAGACCGACATCCTACGAAAAGAATTTAAGGAAAACATCATGACAATTCTCAGTTATGTAAGCTCTGTGGTTCAGAGAGTAAAGAGCTCTCTGTTGCCACCTGTTGATGCATTGGGAGAACAGTGGCCCAGAGCTGCTTGAGAAATGCTTATAAACTCTTTGCCGGCATCTGTTGGACAACAAAAGGAACTGACTGAACCGGCCAGGCCTTATTTGCAATTTAGTTAAATGCTGGTTAGGGGCATATTGGGTAAAGCACAATTAATTTTTGAGTTTGGAGCGGGCAGTTGGGAAATACAAGGACTAGACACTTACTTCAGATATGCCTGAGGGCACCCAGACCATGGCTGATATCAGGCACCATTGGGTGAGGGAGGCTAAAGAGAGACAGGGAGGAAAGGTTCCCATATTCTGCTGGGAGTGCCTCGGGGTGGTGAGAACTAAGAGTCCTAGGTATTACTGAGCCTTTCCTAAGAGTTGAGGATGGAGTTAAGGTGATGGATGGTGCAGAGCAACAGTGCCAGTTTTGAGGGGATGGGAAGCACAGTGTGGTGGTGGCAGAAGCAGAGCTGAGGCAGCGTGGGCTGAAGCCACAGAGAAAGCCACAGACACCTAAGGGATGGGCCACCCTGCCCAGTAATTAAAGGCAAAGCTACCCTAGGTAGGTCAGGTGGAAGACCCCTATAGCAGCCCAGACAGTGTTGGTCTGCTGGCATCCTTGGCCTTCTACAACCCAGGATAGTAACTGTGAGTGGGGAGGGAACATCAGTCACTCACAGCTGCCACAGGAGGACTGAAGTTTGGATTACAGATAAGACACCCTGTGTGGGTGGGGGGGTCTTACTGATTAATTAGCTGGTTTTCCCAAATTTATTCTGTTTGTTTTATCTCCTGGCCTCAGTGCTTGCGAGTGGAGAAGTATTGCCCATTAAGGATGCTCAGGGTGCAGTATATAGTGGTTTCTGGAGCAGGGCCTAAGTCAGTATTAGTTGAGTCATTAGAAGGAATCCCTAGTAAATGGAACCTGGCCCTTTTTGCTACTGACAACACCTGGTAGAAGGATTACATTTAATTTTCCTATCATGTGATTGAATCTATAACTGGACAGCAGCCTTATACTTGGGGCAGGGACCATCACCTTATCCCGTGTTTGTACGGCGCCTAGCACAATGGGGTTCTGGTCAATGAGTAGGGTTTCTAGGTGCTATGGTAATTCAAATAATGAATAGTAAGATGTCTGCATGTAGATGGGAGTGTTCAGTTGTAGTCAAGGCAGTTTCCCAGGAGAGCCTTTGAGTCAATCGAGATGATAGAAAATCCATTAAAGACAAAAACAATTGTGTATGGAAATGGAACGGTTCCTGTGAGCATCAGAAGTCAGGAGTTTTGGTATAATGGGAACAGTCACAAATACTGCGATAGCAATTGCTTCAGTTGCTGCAGAGATTTTCAGGTTGTGTTTGAAACATAGTCTTGAGTAGTTCTGGGTTCCCCACGATCTGTGTGCTAGAGGCATAGAATGGCTATTCTACTTATTCACACTCATCATGATCACTTTCAACAAGACAGCCAGTGGCCCCAGGATTTTCATTTAATTAATGAAACTACAGTAAAGCTGCATCCTCCAATTCTTCAAGATAATTCCTATGGCTGACATGGCCATCCAGACTTCCCCACTTACATCTCATGGTGTCAAAAAGGCACTGCTCTATGTAGGTAGCTCATATATGGTCTAGCTCACCTACTTCCTATGGAAAGAGAATTGAGGATAGGACATAGACAAAAGACTTGGCTGCAGATATGTGTTTAGGAGTACAGTTTTGTGCCAATCAAAACTGGTTTATGTAAGAAAAAAAGATTATCTCAAATCAAAACAATAAGTGGGCAGTCAGTGCAATCCAATCTGTAAGTCATTAGAGGATCTATTGTTCCGCCCCACTGGCTTGCTCAATTCTTGATCAAATCTTGGCCTCCTTTGTTAACTCCTTACAGGGTGATCGCCCTGGACATTTTTAACCTCAGAAGGTTTGGAGTCTGGATTTGGTTCCATTAGGGGCTCCAATGCTTGGTTACATATCCAGACTTCTTACATCTGCAAAACCAAAGGAGGTATCTCATGGGAACAGACCACTTCCTGCTTCCAGCCAGGCTGGAAATACTAGGACAGCTTTTCTAGTGGTAACTTGGTCCCTTTGCTCCAGGTCCCAGCCAGACTATAGAAAAGGTAAAGGAAAAAAAAATGAGCCAAAAGTTTGAGATGGGAGCAGGTTTAGCTCTGGTGAGAGCAGTAAGGGTCATTCTTTCATTTCTATTGCTCCATTTGTATGGAACTCTTTCCCCTTCCCTCTAAGATGCTGCTTCTCTGGCTTTAAAACTTTCCTTACCTCTTTATCTTATAATTCAGCAGTGTGAAAATGTTGTAGCCCTCAATCTGAAGGATCCTATATAAAATACTTCCACAATCTAACTAAGTAAAATAAAATGTAAGATCTCTGTATGGAAGGGTTGATTGCACTGGATATTTATTGAAACCTCAGTTCAGCAAAGCACTTTCTTAACTTAAGCCCTTGCTTAAATGCTTTGTTGACTTCAATGGGATTATTTGGAGGTTCACATGCTTTGCTGAATCGGGGCCTAAGATTCTATTCAATATATGTCTTTAAATATTAATTGATTATTGCATGCATTGCAGCTGGAAGGCTTCTGTGCAGTACAACATTTAGTTTTTCAATATCTCATCCTCCAGAAATATGATAGATAAGGGACTTGCAGAAACCAAGTGAGCAGGTAAAAAATTACCCTGATATTAATGTACCTATTATCTGCAAAAATATTAGTAAAAAAACCCTGAGATGACCCACTCCATGCCCCCTACTGGCAGCAAGAAGGAACACATGATAAACTATTTGTGAAATACAGAGGCTCCTAAAAGAAGTCACTTCGATCCCTGCCATAAGCCAATGTGTTACAAAGGAAGGCTGGGAAACAGGAACTGATTTTTCTCTTAAATCTGATTTCATAAGGTGATTTATTGATGTTGGATTTGTAAAACTAACCATTTAATATTTTTAAGCATACTGTGTAGCTTGGAGGTATGTGACCTAGGGCTAGAATAAACATACAATGGCCCTGGTCTGCAAAGTCCAGCTGAGCCTCAAGGGTGCAGGGCCAAAGGTGGCTTTACAGGGACCATCTGGGAGGGTGAGTGCAGCCCCCGGCACAACTTAGAGCAGCCTATATCTTGCCCTTGGCGGTTCTGGCATCTGGGGATAGCCAGTGACCAGGAGGTGGTGATGTACAAGTCGTCACCAGGAGGGTCTGGTATACCAGGCGGCCACTTGGGGAACCTTCAGACCAGGAGAATCCTCTTTTAGCCAGTGTGGTACCAAGAATTTTGCTAGATGCCTGGAATTCAACTAGAGCAATGGAATTTTCAGAGAAGACTTGACCTGAAAGCGAACACCTCTTCAAAAACATCTCATCAACTCTGATGGTCACATCGAATCAAGCCTGTTGGAACAATTTTTACACTGGGGGTGCTGAGAGACATTGAACCAAACTGTAAATGCTGTTTATAATTGAAATCATGTCAAGTCAGGGGTTGCAGCAGCACCCTCAGCACCCTTAGTTCCAGCACCTATGCATTGAATAACAAATAGTTTCCTCCTGCCTATAAAATGTTAAAATTGTGATCACAAGAAAAGCAATTTTCTCAGAGCTGCTAAGCTCCCTTCCCATTTCCCTGTGGAACTTGTGTGTCTGTTTATAGTTACACTGAGCAATGTTTTGTAAGCAGTTGAAAAGCTACTGGGAAGCACAGTTCCACAGATCCCCAAGCCGAAACTGAATGAGCTCCAGAACTACCCCTGTTTCCCTGCCACACAGAAATGTAATTGACATAGATTATCTACAATATGGTACTGAAAAAATTGCTGCAAGCAAAGCAGAATGCTTGGTATGCCTTTTTCCATTCCAGTACCCAGAATGCTTTTCTAGTTCATTTATTTTACAGACGAGCTCAGAGTGTCTGAGCTCAGACAAAATATACCAGAAGGCTTGGGTTTGTCTGAGTGCTTGTCTGTATGCAAACCCAGGCGCTGATTTCAGCCTAATACAGAAAATGAAGTGAATGGTATAAAACTTCATCTTTTTGCCTCTCATTCAAATCGTAGAAATTAGATCTAGTTCTTCCTTTAGTCAATTCTAAAATGAGCCTTATATAGTGGGGTCATCACTGAATTATCTGCTGTTAATGAGATGCCTGACTAGGGAGGTGTACCAAATAACCTCATAATTCCAACACAGACAGCTATCATCAGATCCCAGCAGCAAGGTTAGCACCAACCAGTCCACCTTTTGAGTGACGCAACAGGAAGTTGCATTTTCAAGGGCAACGTAAATGAGTCCATTTACCCCAGGCACCCACCTCATTGCAGCTCTTGTGTGGCTAGCGCCCCCTGCTGATGGTTTCTCCAGTGCTGTGGCAGTTTCTTTATCTGTTCCCTCCAGCCAGGTCACCATCTTAAGTCCACCCCTTTCAGCAGTCGCAAACGTCCAAACTAAGAAGTCCCCAAAATGTCAATGCCAAACAGATCCTTCTGCCCTCTCAGGGGCTATTCCTCAGCCTGTCTTCAAGGTTCAGCCTGCAGCCCCCTTCACTGGGGCTGGTAGGGGAAACCAGTCACGCTCAGCTCTGGGTTCCAGCTCAGGGCTGCACAGTGCTGCACAGCTAGGTCAACTCCTTTACCTGTAGTGCAGTTTGCCTTGGGCCACTCCTTGCTCACATCTTTACTTCCCCTCTGGGTCTCCCAATCTCTCCCATTTCAATCAAGGTCCCACCCAGACCTCCCTGCCTGGACAGCTTGCATCCCTCCTCTGAGCTTCCTTTCCTGCTCTGACTCTCCTTCTGACTCAAGGTCCTACAAAAGTCTTCTTGCCACTTACACTCTCTTCCCTCCAGCTCCTTCCATATCTGGACTCTAACAGCCCTTAAACTTGACTCCTTTTATAAAGGAATTGCCTGGTTCTCACAAGTGGGGCTCATCCTGTAGTCAGGGTTGGCTTAACCCCAGGCTCTCCAGCCCAAGGGCAAGCTACCCTATTATAGGCAACATTTTCAAGGAAACAAACACGCCACAGCCTCTACCACTGTTCAGAAAGGTATTGGTGGAACCAAAAGACTCACTGTGCTCCAAGGCGTCCCATCACTTCTGTGCTCAGAGAGACCCAGTTTTCCTCCAACCTACTCTACCAACTAAAATGGTTTCTAGTATGAAGCTGTTTTGCATTTTCTACTATGTTCTTAGCAGATCTGATATTAATAAAATTTTGTTTTTGTAACTGACCCCCAATACTTTAATCCCAACAGCTTCAGCACTAAGAACATGAGCCTCTATCAGTTGAGCTCCAAGACTAAGGGTCTATTAGCGAGCAGCAGTAGCAGACTCTGAAGCTCCTGCCATTGTCCACTTTCAGAAGACAGGATATTGGGCTAGACGGACCTTTGGTCTGACCCAGTATGGCCATTCTTAAGTTCTTATGTTACGTAAAATCTCTTATGCAGGCAAACTGCTACAGGGGAACATCTAGTATGGGTTATATTTTAATTTTAATACAATATATAAAAGAATGTTATAGAAATGAGTATCCCAGTGGCAAACAGAGCTCTGGACAACATCCAGTTAGTGCATGCATGATTCTAATGCTATAGCGCACATTCTGAAAAATACTATTCATCCTTGGTATAACTTAACTTTCAATTATACCTAGGTTGATTTTGCTGTATTGTGCATGCCAATATTTGCTTTGAAATCACAGTATCCTTACCATGGATCACTGACTCCTACACACTGCTCTTGTTCATAATTATAAGTGTCAAAATTATATAATAGAGTAGTCCTGAATGGGCAGCTTGACCTGTGAAATAAGTCCTAAATAGGTGCTTGATATCTTGCATCATTTGTTCATCTTCTGCTGGAAATACAAACCTTTTTTTTACTGGATAAAGAAATATCCTTGCCTTCACTAGTTCAAACAGCGTGTACTGACTAGCATGTTCCCAATATGATGAGTCAGTTGGTTCACAGATGTGTTGAATTCTGATGACAGTCACTCAGAAGTAAAGTATCAGACTTCCTTTTTGAGATCCACAGCACATCAGAGAGCTGCTCACTCTTGCACAGTGACATTACGCTCCGATAGTGACATTAAGAGATGGAAGCTCTTTTATATTAACCGTTTGTTCCATATTTGTGTGCTTTGTCTATAATTCCCCATATATGTGGTTTGCTTCTAGGCCCGGTTCACGACCCATCAAAGTCAATGGGAGATTTTTCATTGATTTCAATGGGCTTTTGATCAGGCTCTTTGTCAGTCACAGATTGGTCAAATTATAAGTCGGGATCTAAGGCCTCAAGTGGGGAAGCACTTAAGCACATGCTTTTATTCATCCCTATTTAGAACAGCACATAAGCACCTGCTTAAAGTAAAGCACATGGACCCAGATTCACAAACTCCCTTTCAATTCAGTGGGAGTCGGGTACCTGGGTACCTTTGTGAATATGAGCTGTGCTTAAGTGTTATCCTGAATAGCTATGCTTTCCTGAATCCGGGCCCAAAAGCACAGTGTTATTTTCCTTACATGGAGAATCTGATAGCTTCACACCGGCTTCTCTACCCACAGGAATTATTTTCTCTTTAGTTTCTTTTGTTATAAAAAGAAATCTAATATTAAGTTTTCAGCATAGTGAAAACCATGGGTGGGATTTTAAGCAAGAGTAGCCAGTGCATGTAAACACTAAATGCAGATATTCACACACAGTCAGATGTTGCATGCGGTTGTCTTCATTAAAATACTAAATCAGTATCTGCAATTATGTGGATCTCTCACCATGAACACATTCTGGATCAGAAGAGACTTGCCTTTTCACACACACTGCAGCTGGTCCCTTTACCCACCAGCGTCAAGCCCAGTATTTGCTTATTTTTAATGAGGCGTGTTCGTGTGGAAAGCAAAAGAAGAAATGCAGTGAGAGCTTGTTTCCTGCAAGTTGAGCTTAGAGAATTGTTCAGGAAAGTTTTTCTTGCCTTTTACAAAGTTTTTCCATAGCCTTATGTTAATTAAGAAATCCCTTCTCCCATTGTTCTTGGCTCACTCGGTAGTGCCCCTTGCAAGGACTATTTTATATATAAAGAGAAGCGTCCCTGGGTGGTACAAACAAAAACCAAACCTTTTAGGCTAATCATAGATGACTGTATAAAGGCATCCTGGGAGAGGGGAAGGGAAGGCCACTTGGATCATCATCCACAGTGCTGTAAAGATGAAATATTCAAGCAAGCAAATAATATGCATTGAGAAGGGGAAGGTTTAACTTACGGTAAACCTAAGCCAGATATTAATTTGCAAATTCAGGGCCAGATATAGTGGGGGGCAGCACTTAAATTAGCCTTAGACTGAACCTGCACCACCACTGCCATTCTACCCCAGGAACTCTCCTGAGCAAATCCCCCCAGAACATCTGCATTGGGTTTTTGTTTTGTTTTTTAATGGACAAACCAGCCAGATTTCCCAGCGTGGAAAGGCTAATCCATAATTAATTGCCTGTTAACCAGGCTTGTAATGAAAATAGATTTGAAGCAAATGTGTAAGGCTCTGTTTCTGGAGTCATCTTTCTCTTTCTTTGTGTTCATCAGCGCACTGCAGATAGGAAAGGCAATAGCTATCTCCACATGGTGCTCAGACTACGACGGTGGTGTGAGGAGCTGAACAAACACCGAGACATTTATTTTCAAATTACTTTTGTGCTGGTGAAAATAAACTCTACCTCATTTATTGCCGCTAGTGGCTTCTGTGAGGATGTGGGGCTGCTCTGTATTAATTTATGAACCCTACGTATGGTTGTCCTGTAAGGAATATCTTCTGTCTGAGGCCTGGTTTACACTTAAAAATTACATCGACCTGGCTACATTGCTCGGGGCTGTGAAAAATGTCATGTCCTACATGCTGTGGTAAGTTCGACTTAACCCCCTGGTGTAGACACAGCTAGGTCGATGGAAGGACTCTTCTGCCAACCTAGCTATTGCCTCTCAGAGAGGTGGATTAACTATATATAACCCCTTCCATCAATGGAGGGAGCATCAACACGATGGTGCTACAGCAAGACAAAGCTAGCCAAAAACTCCAAAGGTAATAAAAACATGTTTTTTAAGTACATCAGAAGCAGGAAGCCTGCTAAACAACCAATGGGGCCCCTTGATGATCGAGATACAAAAAGGAGCGCTTAAAGACGATAAAGTCATTGCGGAGAAACTAAACGAATTCTTTGCTTCAGTCTTCACGGCTGAGAATGTTAGGGAGATTCCCAAACCTGATCCGGCTTTTGTAGGTGACAAATCTGAGGAACTGTCACAGATGGAAGAGTCACTAGAGGAGGTTTTGGAATTAATTGATAAACTCAACATTAACAAGTTACCAGGACCAGATTGCATTCACCCAAGAGTTCTGAAAGAACTCAAATGTGAAGTTGCAGAACTATTAACTAAGGTTTGTAACCTGTCCTTTAAATCGGCTTCTGTACCCAATGACTGGAAGTTAGCTAATGTCAGGGGCAGCTCTAGGCACCAGCAAAGCAAGCACGTGCTTGGGGCAGCCCATTTGCAGAGGCGGCAGGGATCCAGCATGGGAGCTGAGAACCAACAGGGGGCCCTGGGAGCTGTAGTTCCTTGGTTAGCTCCCTGCCTATAGAGCCAGCCCTGGAGCAGGGAAAGAACTACATTTCCCAGCATTCCCTTGGCCACTACCAACAGGAAAGAGGGGGAGGGAGTGAGGTAGCTGAGACCTCATGCTGCAGCCTGCCGTGAATGGAGAGCTGCGCTGTGAGTAGGGATTCCATATTTTAACATTAAAAAAATAGGACACTCCACAGGGAGGGAGGGTAGCCCCAGCCTGCCACCATCCACTCCCTCGGACTGCCCCCCACAGAAACCCCAACCCATCCAACCCCCCCGCTCCCTGTCCCCTGATCACCCCCTCCTGGGACCCCTGCCCCCAACTGCCCCTTGGGACGCCATCTAAGCCTCCCTTCTCCTTGTCCCCAACTGCCCCCTCCTAAGACCCCCCCCAACTTCCGCCCTAGGACCCCACCCCTTACCTGTCCCCTGACAAACCCCCGGGACTCCCATGCCTATCCAACTGCTGCCTGTCCCCGGACTGCCCCCCCAAACCCCTGACTCATCTAACCCCCCCTTCTCCCTGCCCCTGACTGCCCCCCCCCGAACCTCCGCCCCATCCAACCCCCCTTACCGTGCCACTCAGATCAGCATGTCTGGCTCCGCGCAGCGCCAGACACACTGCTGCATACATGCTGCCATGCTCCCCCGCGGAGCCACAGCCGTCCCCCCCCCCCCCCCCCCCAGCACCTGCCTTCCAGATTTGAATACCTCAAAATTCAGGAGTGCTCAAGCTCAGTTTGGGCAGCTGTTACTTCATTTCTCCCAAATCAAATATACTGATCCACTGTAACTTGCTGTAGAAAAAGTAGGATAAAATTGAGCAAGGAATGCTTCCCAGTGGTTATTAGGACTGGAATTGCTATTTTCAACAGCCATTGCCTTTTTGTTTGTTTGTTTGTGTAAAAGGAAGACAGTGATATTGCATTGGCAAATTCCCCATAGAAAGAAAGAGTGGAACAAAAGAATAATAAATGCACCTCAACTTTTCCTCATTTATGTAGGACAGTCTTATAATATGCATCCAGATATCCTCCAATCACACAAGCTGAAAATTGTTCCACTTTACTGCAGTTCTGTAACCATATGGGAACCAATCCTGTCTGTGTTCTGTGCACATCTAAAATTCCTGCTGAATGACCTGCCGTGGGAGCGAGTTACCAGTGACCCAGGGCTGCGGTGGAAGGAGGGTGCAGGTGAGGGGGGGAGAGAGCCAAAGGCTGGGGTGGCAGAAGGTGTGTGTGGGGGGGCAATGGTGGAGAGGAATGAGGGAGCCCAGAGCTGGGGCGGCAGGGGATGTGGGTGGGGGTCAGGGAGAGCCCAGGGCTGGGGCAGCAGGGGGGTGCGGCAAGGAGCCCAGGGCTGGGACGGGGGGGCAGCCAACATTTTTTTTGCTTGGGGCGGCAAAAAACCTAGAGCCGGCCCTGGCTAATGTAACACCAATATTTAAAAAGGGCTCTAGAGGTGATCCCGGCAATTACAGACCGGTAAGAATAATGTTGGTACCGGGCAAATTAGTCGAAACAATAGTTAAGAATAAAATTGTCAGACACATAGAAAAACATAAACTGTTGAGCAATAGTCAACATGGTTTCTGTAAAGGGAAATCGTGTCTTACTAATGTATTAGAGTTCTTTGAAGGGGTCAACAAACATGTGGACAAGGGGGATCCAGTGGACATAGTGTACTTAGATTTCCAGAAATCTGACAAACAGTGAAGTGGCAAAGTTTGCAGATGATACTAAACTGCTCAAGATAGTTAAGTTCAAAGCAGACTGTGAAGAACTTCAAAAAGATCTCACAAAACTAAGTGATTGGGCAACGAAATGGCAAATGAAATTTAATGTGGATAAATGTAAAGTAATGCACATTGGGAAAAATAACCCCAACTATACATACAATATGATGGTGGCTAATTTAGCTACAACGAGTCAGGAAAAAGATCTTGGAGTCATCATGGATAGTTCTCTGAAGATGTCCATGCAGTGTGCAGAGGTGGTCAAAAAAGCAAACAGGATGTTAGGAATCATTAAAAAGGGGATAGAGAATAAGACTGAGAATATATTATTGTCCTTATATAAATCAATGGTACGCCCACATCTCGAATACTGCGTACAGATGTGGTCTCCTCATCTCAAAAAAGATATACTGGCACTAGAAAAGGTTCAGAAAAGGGCAACTAAAATGATTAGGGGTTTGGAACGGGTCCCATATGAGGAGAGATTAAAGAGGCTAGGACTTTTCAGCTTGGAAAAGAGGAGACTAAGGGGGGATATGATAGAGGTATATAAAATCATGAGTGATGTGGAGAAAGTGAATAAGGAAAAGTTATTTACTTATTCCCATAATACAAGAACTAGGGGTCACCAAATGAAATTAATAGGCAGCAGGTTTAAAACAAATAAAAGGAAGTTCTTCTTCACGCAGTGCACAGTCAACTTGTGGAACTCCTTACCTGAGGAGGTTGTGAAGGCTAGGACTATAACAGCTGGATAAAATTCATGGAGGTTAAGTCCATTAATGGCTATTAGCCAGGATGGGTAAGGAATGGTGTCCCTAGCCTCTGTTTGTCAGAGGATGGAGATGGATGGCAGGAAAGAGATCACTTGATCATTGCCTGTTAGGTTCACTCCCTCTGGGGAACCTGGCATTGGCCACTGTCGGTAGACAGGATACTGGGCTAGATGGACCTTTGGTCTGACCTGGTACAGCCATTCTTATGTACTTATGTTCTTATAAGACAGTGCAGCAGCATAGCTGTGCCCGTGTAACATAGACATACCCTGCCTGTGTGAAGTTAATTCTAAAGGGGCTGTTAGGAAAAACAAGCAGGAAATAAAACAATGACAAGAGATAAGACACCTCTAGGTAAAACACTTCAGGGTCGTTAGAGAAGAAAGAGTGGGATATTAACTGGGAACAGTCTGTGTGCCTTGGCTCCAGTGAAGTTAAAGGGCTTATTTTGCCTGAGCTAGGAGTCTAAAGACTTGTCTACACTTAAAACACTACAACTGCTGTAGCACTTCAGTGTAGACACTACCTACATGTACATAATCCAAGAGGCAGTAGCTAGGTCAATAAAAGACCTGCTGTCAACCTAGCACTATCTACATAGGTTGGCTTAACAACGCTACTCAGCAGTGTGTGGATTTTTCACACCCCTGACCAACATAGTAAAACTGACCTAATTCTCTAGTGTAGACCAGGCCTAAGATTATGTCTACATTAGAAACGCGTAGACACTTACTACAGCGATGGTAGGTAGGTCAACAGAAGAATTCTTCCATCGATGGAGCACTGTCTACACTGGGGTTTAGCTTGGCTTAATTACATTGCACAGGGTGGGAAATCTTTCACAGCTCTGAGCGACATAGTTAAGCTGACCTAACTTTGTCATCTAGACCAGCCCTAAGATTAAAAGGACACAAAATGTTTAAAAAGCCTTTATCTATAAGGAGAAGGGGGGGCTCAGTTGTCAGGAGCTGTTTCGGGGAAGAGGCTGAGGCAGAGACAAGCTTGGCAGAGGAAGTATGAAGAAGCTTGGCCTCCCCGTCTATCGTCAGGGGGGATAGTAAACTCTAGGGAGATAAACTGTTTTATTGGTTAGAAACCATTGTTCTCTTGTGCTCTGCGGTGTTCCTGTTGCTAAGAATAAGCAGTACCTTGTTTGGGAAAGGCCCTACGGCTGTTCTGTGTAGACCACTGGACACAGCTCCCCAAGAGCAGGCCTGTAGGTAATTGGGCCTGCTGGGGTAATCTTGGTTAGTACACAGGGATCTGCAACCAAGGTCCTGGTATAAGAGGGAGAGTCATGGGATTCCATGCTGAGAGAGGTGAAAGCTCGAGGCTCATCACTCCTGGGGGTGCATGCAGAGAGACCCAGAGAGGGGACAGCAGTGCAGCTAGCCTGGGCACCCCGACAGCCTTAGCAGCCATTGGCAAAGTGCCGGACACACGTATGGGTTGCAGAGGGAGAGCCAGGGAGACACATCCTCTGTTTATTCACTGGTCCGAACCAGGCTCCCTTACGTGGCCCCACCAATGGAACATGACCCTGACTTTGAGGACCCCCCTCTATGAGTGAAAGGGCAACTCAATCTTTGGCCTCTCCTGACAATGGGACCAGCTAGTGCATATTATGGTGGTGATTTTTCTGATGTGGACACTCGGTCTGCTAGGATTTAGGCTGAGGCCACTAATTCATCTCAGGCAGACAGTATGACAGCCCTCAAATGCTTAGGATATTTAGTGGCTTCCACCTATGACATTCCGGGGTGCAATCCAGATCTGTGAAGGGCTATTACCACTTGCCTCTGAAGACTGGGGTGCCTCACAATGCTGTGCTGCTGTAGCTCCCAACCTGGGCTCCTCACATGCATGCAGGTCACACCCTGAGTATCTGTGTATGGCCACGGCCCCGATCCAGCAGCTCTGACCCCAGCAGTCTGGCAGCAAACACCAGCCACACTCTGGCTTCAAGCAGCCTTGGTTACTACTACTTACATACAGTGCAAGTCTTCCTCCAAAAAAAGACGGTTACTCACCGTTGTAACTGTTGTTCTTCGAGATGTGTTGCTCATATCCATTCCATTAGGTGTGTGCGCGCCGCGTGCACGATCGTCGGAAGATTTTTACCCTAGCAACACCGGCGGGTCGGCTGTGGAGCCCCCTAGAGTGGCGCCTTCATGGCGCTGAATATATACCCCAGCCGACCCGGCGCCCCCTCAGTTCCTTCTTGCCGGCTACTCCGACAGTGGGGACGGAGGGCGGGTTTGGAATGGATATGAGCAACACATCTCGAAGAACAACAGTTACAACGGTGAGTAACCGTCTTTTCTTCTTCGAGTGCTTGCTCATATCCATTCCATTAGGTGACTCCCAAGCCCAACTTAGGTGGTGGGGTCGGAGTGAGACATTGCTGTGTGCAAAACCGCTGATCCAAAGGCAGCATCGTCCCTGGACTGCTGCACTAGTGCATAGTGTTCTGTAAACGTGTGGACTGACGACCAAACCGCAGCTCTACAAATGTCCTGGATCGGAACTTGCGCCAGGAAAGCCGCCGAGGAAGCTTGTGCCCTCGTGGAGTGAGCGGTGAGGTGGGGTGCTGAGACACCTGCCAGGTCGTAGCAAGTCCGGATGCAAGACGTAATCCAGGAGGATAGGCGTTGTGATGAGACCGGTGAGCCTTTCATTCGGTCGGCCACTGCAACGAAGAGTTGCGTCGTCTTTCTAAAGGGCCTTGTGCGGTCAATATAGAAGGCCAGGGCCCTGCGTACGTCCAGAGAATGCAAACGTTGATCCTGGCGAGAAGCATGTGGTTTAGGGTGAAAGACCGGGAGAAATATATCCTGGTTGATATGAAATGGAGAAACCACCTTAGGGAGAAAGGCAGGATGTGGACGAAGCTGCACTTTATCCTTATGGAAAACTGTGTAAGGGGGCTCGGATGTAAGCGCCCTGAGTTCAGAAACGCGCCTTGCTGAGGTGATGGCTACGAGGAAGGCTGTCTTCCAGGATAGGTACAGAAGTGAACAGGTGGCCAGTGGCTCGAATGGAGGACCTGTGAGCTTGGAGAGAACCAGGTTGAGGTCCCACGTCGGAACGGGCTGACGTTGTTGTGGGTACATCCGGTCTAAGCCCTTGAGGAATCTAGCGACCATCGGGTTAGAGAATACCGAGGACGCGAGTTCCCTTGGATGGAAGGCCGATATAGCGGCCAGGTGAACTCTAATTGAAGATATCGCCAACCCCTGCTGTTTTAGGGAGAGGAGATATTCCAAAATAAGAGGAATAGGTGCGTGCAATGGGGACGTGGCTCGTTGCTCGCACCAACAGGAGAACCGCTTCCACTTGGCCAAGTATGTGGTCCGTGTTGAAGGCTTCCTACTGCTCAGCAGAATCTGTTGGACAGAGTGTGAACACTGTTGCTCTGCCTGGGTGAACCATGGAGCAGCCACGCCGTGAGGTGGAGTGATTGCAGGTCGGGGTGACGCAGCCGGCCGTGGTTCTGCGTGATGAGATCCGGATACAACGGAAGCGGGATCGGTGTCTGAACCGAGAGTTCCAGCAGCGTGGTGTACCAATGTTGTCTCGGCCACGCTGGAGCGATCAGAATCACCTGTGCCTGGTCTCTGCGCAATTTGAGCAGTACCTTGTGGACCAGAGGAAACGGAGGGAAGGCATAAAACAGGTGGTCTTTCCAGGGAAGGAGAAACGCATCCGAGAGGGAGCCTGGGGCTCGACCTTGCAGGGAGCAGAACACGTGGCACTTCCTGTTGTCTCGAGATGCAAACAGGTCTATCTGGGGAAACCCCCACTTCTGGAAGACGGAATGTATGATGTCCGGACGGATAGACCACTCGTGCGTTTGAAAGGACCTGCTGAGTCGGTCCGCTAAAGTGTTCTGGACTCCAGGGAGGAACGATGCCGTGAGATGGATTGAGTGGGCGATGCAGAAGTCCCACAGGCGAATGGCCTCTTGGCATAGAATTGACGAACGTGCTCCTCCTTGCTTGTTGATGTAAAACATGGCCGTGGTGTTGTCGGTGAGAACTAACACACAGCGGCCACGTAGGAGATTGAGAAATGCCTGGCACGCCAGGCGCACCGCCATCAGTTCCCGAACATTGATGTGTAGGGCTAGCTGAGGTGCAGTCCACAGGCCCTGGGTATGGTGCTCGTTGAGATGGGCGCCCCAACCCAGAGATGAAGCGTCTGTGACCAGGTGCAGAGAGGGTTGTGGGGCGTGAAACGGCATCCCCTCGCAAACCACATTGTGATCTAGCCACCATGTGAGGGAGGTCAGGACCGAGTTCGGGATTGTGACCACCATATTCAGGCTGTCCCGATGTGGGCGGTATATTGATGACACCCAGGTCTGGAGTGGGCGAAGCCGAAGTCTGGCATGCCTGGTTACGTACGTGCAGGAAGCCATGTGACCCAGCAGGGTAAGGCATGACCTCACCGTGGTAGTTGGGAAGGCCTTGAGTCCTTGGATGAGGCTCGTGATGGTGCAAAAGCGATTGTCTGGCAGGATGGCTTGTGCGCGTCTGGAGTCTAGAACCGCACCGATGAATCCTATTCTCTGGGTAGGTTCTAGAGTGGATTTGTCCTTGTTGAGTAGGATACCCAACTTGTTGAATGTGCGCACTATTATGTGGACGTGATCGCGAACTTGTTCTTTGGTGCGACCGCGTACCAGCCAGTCGTCTAGGTACGGGAACACCTGTATCCCTTGCCGACGAAGGTACGCTGCCACGACAGCCATACATTTCGTGAACACCCGTGGGGCCGAGGATAGGCCGAAGGGAAGGACTGCAAATTGGTAGTGCACCCTGTTTACCACGAATCGCAGGAAGCGTCTGTGAGGCGTGTAAATAGCAATGTGAAAGTATGCGTCTTTCATGTCGAGGGCGGCGAACCAGTCTCCAGGATCGAGGGAAGGGATAATGGCCCCCAGAGAGACCATGCGGAACTTCAACTTTACTACGAATTTGTTGAGTCCGCGCAAGTCCAAGATGGGTCGCAGACCTCCTTTGGACTTGGGGATGAGGAAATAACGGGAGTAGAATCCCCTGCCCCTTAATTCCACTGGAACCTCCTCTATGGCCCCCATAGCGAGGAGCGTAGAAACTTCCTGTATAAGAAGTTGCTCGTGAGAAGGGTCCCTGAAGAGGGACGGGGAAGGGGGGGAGGAGGGGGGGATAGAAGAAAACTGGATAGCGTATCCCCTCTCCACCGTGCGGAGGACCCAACGGTCCGAAGTTATAAGGGACCAAGCACGGTGGAAGTGGGAGAGGCGATCCCGAAAGGAGGGGGCTGGATCCTGGGGGATGACTGGGGCGCCGTCCTCGACCGCACCTTCAAAAGTTCTGCCTGGGGCCTGAAGGTGGTCGAGGTGGCCCCTGGTTCTGGCCGGGTTGAGGGCCGGTCCACCTTCTTCTACCACCTCGCCCTCGCCTCCGGGCCGAGTCTTGTCTCTGACGAGGCGGGGGGGGGTAGAAGCGCTGAGGTTGCGGCCTAAATGGCCTGCGCTGGGGGCCCACAACATGCATCCCCAGGGAGCGCATGATTGTTCTCGAGTCCTTGAGGCTCTGCAGGCGGGAATCCGTCTTATCCGAGAACAATCCATGCCCCTCAAAAGGCAGATCTTGTAGGGTTTGCTGCAGCTCCGGAGGCAAACCCGAAACCTGAAGCCAGGAGATCCTGCGCATAGCGATGCCCGAAGCCAGGGTCCTCGCCGCTGAGTCTGCAATGTCCAAGGAGGCCTGCAAGGAGGTCCGAGCCACCTTCTTGCCCTCCTCTACCATGGCTCCAAACTCTTCCCTGGACTCTTGGGGAATCAACTCCTTAAACTTCCCCATAGAGTTCCAGGAGTTGAAATTGTAGCGGCTCAGTAACGCCTGTTGGTTCGCCGCTCTCAGTTGTAGCCCTCCGGCTGAGTAGACCTTACGGCCAAACAGGTCGAGCCGCTTAGCCTCTTTTGATTTAGGCGCTGCAGCCTGCTGGCCGTGGCGCTCTCGTGCATTCACTGATTCCACCACCAGTGAGCACGGTTGGGGGTGGGTGTACAAGTACCCATAGTCCTTAGAGGGGACAAAGTATTTTCTTTCCACCCCTCTCGCTGTGGGTGGAATGGAGGCAGGAGTTTGCCATATCGTATCCGCATTCGATTGGATCGTGCGGATCAGAGGTAACGCCACCCTCGATGGGGCATCTGCTCCAAGGATGTTCACGATCGGGTCGTGCACCTCCACTATCTCCTCCGCCTGCAGGTCCATATTACGGGCCATCCTACGCAGGAGATCCTGGTGAGCCCGAAGATCTATCGGAGGGGGACCCGTACATGAAGTGCCCGCCACTGCCTCGTCCGGAGAGGAGGAAGAGGATGCCTCCGGTGGTACCGGATCCAAGGGGGGGTCCTGATCCCCTTGCTCTTGGGCCGGGGCATCACCTGCACTTGGGTCCCTGGTGTCGGGTGGCGTGGACACCGAAGCCTCCATGCCTCCTGGCGGAGGCCGAGAGATGGTGGATTCTGGGGCCCTTCTAACCGAGTGACCCGAGCGAGAGGTCGATGGTATTGGAGCCCCTTGTTCTTGGTGGTATGCCCACGGGGTCCAAAACGACCAGTGAGATGGTCCATGAGATTGGTCCTCTGCCATCTCCTGCCAGTGGCCGAAATTTTGTTCATCGGCGCGCCCTTGAGGGGGGTATGCCGATCTCGACAAGTCCTCCGAGGAGCGAGACACCGATCTAGACGGCCATGGCGGTGCCGAGAGAGATGAAACCATCCCGGTGGGCTGCGGTGCCGCACGGTGCCGGTCCGGAGATGATCTATCTCCGCGCGGTGCCGGCGATCGGTGCCGGGACCGCGACCGGTGCCGATGACCTCGTCGGTGCCGGGAGTCGGATCTGGACCTCGACGAGGACCTGGAGTATGCCCGGTGCCGGGAGCGACCCCTCGACGTCGAGCGCCGACCGTAGCGGTGCCGAGAACTACGTCTCGACGTTGATCGGTGCCGACGATCATAGCGGTGCCGAGACGTAGAGCGGTGCCGCGAAGTAGATCTTGGCCGCGAGTACGACCGGTGCCGAGACGATATTCGGCGCCGGGACTGCGAGCGGCGTGGGGACCTGCTTCGGGACCTGGACCGGTGCCGAGGTTCCAGCCCCTGTGATGGTGGGCGCATCAAAGCAGGTTTCCCCCTCGACTGGACCGGGCGAGTCAACGGTGCAGTCGGTGCCGGTGGCTGAGGCGGTGCCGGCTCCGTGAGAGCTATTAAGTCTCTCGCCGCCGCGAAGGTCTCTGGAGTCGACGGGAGGCACTGTATCACCGCCGGCCTGGGGGGAGACGCTATTTGCACCGGACTCAACGGCCTCGGCGCCGGAGTCGACGGTGCCGGAGGCAACTGTTTCCGTTGCTCCACCGGTGGACGCGGCTCTACCCCCGACACTGGGGGAGCTGGCGTCTTCGGCACTGATGTCCCCGTCTTATGGGCTTTTTTATGCCCTGGGGATAAGGACCGGCGCCGAGGCACTTGCTGTGTCTGCGGTGCCGACGAGGTCCGGTGCCGGGGAGGCTTGTCTGACGCCACTCGCGTGGTCGTCGCAGCCGGTGCCGCCGGGGCACTGCGCACCGAGGTGCTAGGTGCCGGGGCCTTGCTCGTGGAAGGAGCGTCCGGGCTAAGAGCCGCCTCCATCAGAAGTTGCCTGAGCCGAAAGTCCCGCTCCTTCTTCGTTCTCGGACGAAAGGCCTTACAGATTTTACACTTGTCTGTCTGGTGTGACTCTCCCAGGCACTTCAGACAAGATTCGTGCGGGTCGCTCGTGGGCATAGGTTTAGCGCAGGAGGCGCACAGCTTGAAGCCGGGAGCGTTGGGCATGAGCCCGGCCCCGCGGCCGGGGGAGAAAGGGGGGAGACGACCCCCTTAACCCCCTGGACTATTTAGAACAACTTTACAACTACTTAACTAACTTACAACAAACTCTAAGACTATAACTATAACTACAACTATGATACAACAAGAAAAGCTAGGGAAAGTGGAGAACAGCTAAGCAGCGCTCCACAGTTCCAACGACCGTCAGGGGCGGTAAGAAGGAACTGAGGGGGCGCCGGGTCGGCTGGGGTATATATTCAGCGCCATGAAGGCGCCACTCTAGGGGGCTCCACAGCCGACCCGCCGGTGTTGCTAGGGTAAAAATCTTCCGACGATCGTGCACGCGGCGCGCACACACCTAATGGAATGGATATGAGCAAGCACTCGAAGAAGAACATGTATTCAGCACTGTCCAGCTCTCTCCTGGACAATCCAGATATATTAGGTCCATTGCCCTCTACGGGATTCAACATATAACAGTCTGCTGCCTCAAATGGAGATACCCAAACAATTGACAACACTAGATTCATTTTAATTAAAGAATAGAACAAGTTTACTTACTTACAAAGAGAGAAATTTTAAGTGAGTACAAGTAATGAGGCATTAAAGTCAGAAATGGTTACAAGAAAAAGATAAAACTCAACGAGATTCTAAACTCAACAAACTAGACTTGGTTCAAGATGATGTCTCTTATGTTTCCAGTAACATTGCTGACCAAACTCTCAGGCCAGGATCTTCTCCCAAAATCCAATGGCTGTTTCTTTTGTCTTCTTAGTGAAAAGAGAGAGATGGATAGGGAGAGAGATGCTAGGGTGTTTTTGCCCCTCACTTTTAGAGTCCAGTCTACCTTTGAGATGCCCCTTTTTCCTGAAAGTTACCACTCAAAGCAGTTTATTCAAACAGTAAAGAAAGTGACATGGTGTCTAGTAGTGAAAGAGGTTCCATGCTGTTTCTTCTCACCTGTTTGCTGAAATGCAGAGTTTTATTTTCTCCTGTCTTGATCCTTTCACTGTCTGAGGATCCTGTCCATAACATATATATCAACTGCAGTGAACACACATTCCTTTATTTAAGACCTGTTTGACCACTTGTGCCTAATCGGGGATATGTGGGTTTGAACATGTGCCACCAATGCATAATTTTCCACAATGTTGCTACGTACATTTCACCATGGTATTATTGACCAGCAAGTTATGAGTTTTCAAACAATATCTTACAAGGCACATTTTGTACAAAGATTATTGTAATAGTGTGTAAGGGGTAAATACAGGGGGGCTTTCCGTCACATCACATCTATGATGTGATTGGAATAACAGAGACTTGGTGGGATAACTCACATGACTGGAGTACTGTCATGGATGGATATAAACTGTTCAGGAAGGACAGGCAGGGCAGAAAAGGTGGGGGAGTTGCGTTGTATGTAAGAGAGGAGTATGACAGGGGAGGGATAGCTCAGTGGTTCCAGCATTAGCTTACTAAACCCAGGGTTATGAGTTCAATCCCTGAGGGGGCCACTTAGGGGTCTGGAGCAAAATCAGTACTTAGTCCTGCTAGTGAAGGCAGGGGGCTAGACTCAATAACCTTTCAGGGTCCCTTCCAGCTCTATGAGATAGGTACATCTCTATATATTTGGGGGGGGAGGGATAGCTCAGTGGTTTGAGCATTGGCCTGCTAAACCCAGGGTTGTGAGTTCAATCCTTGAGGGGGCCACTTAGGGATCTGGGGCAAAATCAGTACTTGGTCCTGCTAGTGAAGGCAGGGGGCTGGACTCGATGACCTTTCAAGGTCCCTTCCAGTTCTAGGAGATGGGATATCTCCATTAATTTATTTATTTAATTTATGACTGCTCAGAGCTCCGGTATGAAACTGCAGAAAAACCGGAGAGTCTCTGGATAAAGTTGAGAAGTGTGAGCAACAAGGGTGATGTCGTGGTTGGAGTCTGCTATAGACCACCAGACCAGGGGCATGAGGTGGACGAGGCTTTCTTCTGGCAACTAGCAGAAGTTGCTAGATCGCAGGCCCTGGTTCTCATGGGAGACTTTAATCACCCTGATATCTGCTGGGAGAGCAATACAGCGGTGCACAGGCAATCCAGGAAATTTTTGGAAAGTGTAGGGGACAATTTCCTGGTGCAAGTGCTAGAGGAACCAACTAGGGGCAAAGCTTTTCTTGACCTGCTGCTCACAAACAGGGAAGAACTAGTAGGGGAAGCAAAAGTGGATGGGAACCTGGGAGGCAGTGACCATGAGATGGTTGAGTTCAAGATCCTGACACGAGGAAGAAAGGAGAGCAGCAGAATACAGACCCTGGACTTCAGAAAAGCAGACTTTGACTCCCTCAGGGAACAGATGGGCAGGATCCCCTGGGAGAATAACATGAAGGGCAAAGGGGTCCAGGAGAGCTGGCTGTATTTTAAAGAATCCTTATTGAGGTTGCAGGAACAAACCATCCCGATGTGTAGAAAGAATAGTAAATATGGCAGGCGACCAGCTTGGCTAAACAGTGAAATCCTTGCTGATCTTAAACACAAAAAAGAAGCTTATAAGAAGTGGAAGATTGGACAAATGACCAGGGAGAAGTATAAAAATATTGCTCAGGCGTGCAGGAGTGAAATCAGGAAGGCCAAATCACACTTGGAGTTGCAGTTAGCAAGAGATGTTAAGAGTAACAAGAAGGGTTTCTTCAGGTATGTTAGCAACAAACAGAAAATCAAGGAAAGTGTGGGCCCCTTACTGAATGAGGGAGGCAACCTAGTGACCGAGGATGTGGAAAAAGCTAATGTACTCAATGATTTTTTTGCCTCTGTCTTCACGCACAAGGTCAGCTCCCAGATTGCTGCACTGGGCAGTACAGCATGGGGAGAATGTGACCAACCCTCTGTGGAGAAAGAAGTGGTTCGGGACTATTTAGAAAAACTGGACGTGCAGAAGTCCATGGGGCCGGATGCGCTGCATCCGAGGGTGCTAAAGGAGTTGGCGGGTGAGATTGCAGAGCCATTAGCCATTATTTTTGAAAACTCATGGCGATCGGGGGAGGTCCCAGATGACTGGAAAAAGGCTAATGTAGTGCCCATCTTTTAAAAAGGGAAGAAGGAGGATCCGGGGAACTACAGGCCAGTCAGCCTCACCTCAGTACCTGGAAAAATCATGGAGCAGGTCCTCAAGGAATCAATTATGAAACATTTAGAGGAGAGGAAAGTGATCAGGAACAGTCAGCATGGATTCACGAAGGGGAAGTCGTGCCTGACTAACCTAATTGCCTTCTATGATGAGATAACTGGCTCTGTGGATGAGGGGAAAGCAGTGGATGTGTTATTCCTTGACTTTAGCAAAGCCTTTGATACTGTCTCCCACAGTATTCTTGCCGCCAAGTTAAAGAAGTATGGGCTGGATGAATGGACTGTAAGGTGGATAGAAAGCTGGCTAGATCGTCGGGCTCAACGGGTAGTGATCAATGGCTCCATGTCTAGTTGGCAGCCGGTTTCAAGTGGAGTGCCCCAAGGGTCGGTCCTGGGGCCGGTTTTGTTTAATATCTTTATTAATGATCTGGAGGATGGTGTGGACTGCACTCTCAGCAAGTTTGCAGATGACACTAAACTAGGAGGCATGGTAGATACACTAGAGGGTAGGGATTGGATACAGAGGGACCTAGACAAATTAGAGGATTGGGCCAAAAAAAACCTGATGAGGTTCAACAAGAACAAGTGCAGAGTCCTGCACTTAGGACGGAAGAATCCCATGCACTGCTACAGACTAGGGACCGAATGGCTAGGTAGCAGTTCTGCTGAAAAGGACCTAGGGGTCACAGTGGACGAGAACCTGGATATGAGTCAACAGTGTGCTCTTGTTGCCAAGAAGGCTAACGGCATTTTGGGCTGTATAAGTAGGGGCATTGCCAGCAGATCGAGGAATGTGATCGTTCCCCTTTATTCGACATTGGTGAGGCCTCATCTGGAATACTGTGTCCAGTTTTGGGCCCCACACTACAAGAAGGATGTGGAAAAATTGGAAAGAGTCCAGCGGAGGGCAACAAAAATGATTAGGGGGCTGGAGCACATGACTTATGAGGAGAGGCTGAGGGAACTGGGATTGTTTAGTCTCCAGAAGAGAAGAATGAGGGGGGATTTGATAGCAGCCTTCAACTACCTGAAGGGGGGTTCCAAAGAGGATGGAGCTCGGCTGTTCTCAGTGGTGGCAGATGACAGAACAAGGAGCAATGGTCTCAAGTTGCAGTGGGGGAGGTCCAGGTTGGATATCAGGAAAAACTATTTCACTAGGAGGGTGGTGAAACACTGGAATGTGTTACCTAGGGAGGTGGTGGAGTCTCCTTCCTTGGAGGTTTTTAAGGCCCGGCTTGACAAAGCCCTGGCTGGGATGATTTAGCTGGGAATTGGTCCTGCTTTGAGCAGGGGGTTGGACTAGATGACCTCTTGAGGTCCCTTCCAACTCTGATATTCTATGATTCTATGATTCTATGATCACCCTGGGCCAGATTTGCACTAGGAATTAAAAGACAACACCCTGCAATGTTCTGAAGCTTTGCTACTTCTTACAAAGAACAAGAACATAAGCAGTTGCAGATGATGTGCCAGAATTCTTGCTTATCTCCTATATCATTTGTAACTTTAATTGGTTGCACACCTATTGACAAAAAGCTTATTGACATCAGTTACATATATTTGCTGGCATCTGCTCAGGAATATTACAAACCTCTGCATACAATCAATATGACATGTAACGTTTTGTTTTCCTTTTCCTTGAACCGTCCTACTGCCTCAAATACACATCATAAGAAATAATTCAAACTATCATACCCAAAAGTCATGGCCAGTGGTAGACTAAGGAAGCTCTGCATGGTAGCAGAGCTGGTGTGGTGGTCCAACTGGCAGCCTATGGGCCAGATTCAGCTCGCGGAACTATTCCATCCAGCCCCTGAACACATCTGCCTCTCCCCTGCAGCAGACCAGCTCTACAAAATGGCGTCTTTGCACACACTGTACGTAGAGCACACATCTGTATTTCTGTATGTGCCCTGCAAAGGTGCCCAAAACTAACATCCATCCCGCTGCACTGGAAAGGTTGGACCACCCAAACCCATTGCTGTCATCTTGTCTCTGCCATCTTTAAAATGGGAATGACGCCTGTGAAAACTGACCAGGATCAAGTAGACCAGTGTGATTTATATCCATATTCTCCAAATATATCTGTTGATACACTACAGCATCAGTTTTGGACATGCTATACGGGAAGTCAAGAACACATGCAAATATAATGGTTTCTGGCTGCTTAGGTCCTGCAGTGGCTGAAAATGTAAATAAAAATACTGTTCCATCCCTTTCCCTACCGCTGTCTTTGACTGGCCAGAGACACCCAAGGATTTGTGGGAGGCGCTGAGGGGCAGCTGGGAGATGGACAGCTGATGTGCTCCCTTCCCAATGCAGTAGTGTGGACTGGCGCTGGGAAATGCAGCTGGAGCATCCCCTCCACATACCTGCAGCCTGGCCAGATGGCAGAGCAACTCCACGCCCTATGGGTCACCATCTGAACCTACCTTCTACACACGCTCTTGAGGAGCATCTGGTAAGGAAATCAGAGCCAAGAAGGGATAGGAGTTGGAGAATGAGGGCAGTAATCAGGGGATGAAGGAAACGATGGGGGAGACCTGTAGATCTCTCTCTCTCTCTCTCTCTCTCTCTCAAAGTTATAGAACCATAGGAATTTCCATACCAGATCAGACCTGTGGTCCAGCTTATCCGGTGTCCAACAGGGACTAGCAGCAGATGCCTCCCAGACAGAGATAAGGAACCCCACAGCAGATAGATGTGGGATGATCTGCTCCTTGAATGTCTCACCCTGCCCCCTGCTAGAGATTGTCTTAAACCCTGAACCATGAGGTTTGATAGCAGACCAACAGGGCACACAATCAGAAAGAGGGAAATTGTACAATGCGGAGCCCATTATATTCTGTGCTGAACTAATACTTCTGCCTAAGATCTGTCCAGAATGGATCAAGTCTCTCAAGCATCCATTTATTGCACATAGCAAGACTCCGCTATAGCCCCTGTGTAACAAATCACTGCTTTGTGTTCAGATTGTAACACTGTAGCAGTTACAAATGTCATAATTATTTACTGATGGAGTACCCTTTGCAAGCAGCAAAGCACTCCACAGAATTATAAACTATATACACATTTCAGTACAACCATCAACAAAATGCAGCTACCTCTGGAACAAGATGTCAATATTGCAGCTAGCAATTCTTTTCTGTGGTGCACATCACCAGAGGATCTGAGCAACTCTCAGACTTTAATGAGTTTTTCCTCATAGGATTGCTTAAGGGAGGGAAATATAATCCTCATTTTACAGATGGGGGGACATTGAGCCAGAGGAAGGTTACATGATTTGTCCAATGGCACGTGAGAAGTGAACTCATCACTGGCTTATAAAGGCACCAGAATAATTAAACAATACAATTTTGGGGACAGGTGGTGGGAGAAAAGAAAAGAAAATACTGAGGCAGTTGAAAATGACAATAGAATTTAAGTAGATGGAATGTAATTCCAAGATTCCAGTAGAGAAATCCTACTCCTGAAAGAGAGTTGTGGAATTTTCAACAACCATGAATGAACTATATCTAAATGTTGTGTCTTTTCTGAAGGATCTCACCTCCAGCAACACAGTGTACCCCATCACACTGACAAGGAATGGGTTTGACTGAAACACAGCAGTAAAGAGCTATCTACTAAATAAACACCAACATGTCTTAGGAATGCTGATTATTCCATGGATGTCTCCATCCAAATATCTACCAAGCCTGACTCTACTTATTTTATGAGATCACAGGTAGCACGGCTGCAGACTGTTTCTGAAAAAATAAAGTCAAACATCTACAAACAGTACAAGAGTTTTCTCATTGCTAGTTATAGAACATAACATAAACTAGAACATTTACTTTTCTTAGCATCATGGTACTTACTCTGTAATTGGTACTATTTAATGTAAAGCGTTTCCTTTGTTTCCTTTCTCAGTTTTAATTGTTGATGTAATTGCAGTTTGGCAAACACTGGTGGCATATGCATGCACCCATTTCTGTAGCAAGTGAAATGGCTTAATATTATTCACATGACATTGTTATAAGACCTACCTGATGTCAAAAGCAAGAGCAAATCATGAAAGTAGGCAATTTGTTTGGGACTATCATGAAAGGCAGAAAGACAGCCCTTAAAGAGGAGAGCTACCTACAGTGTAAAAAACCCCTTTGTACTGGAACTGCAATTCTATTCCCAGGTACAAAAAATACTGCAATAGTAACCCAAGCTATCTGGGTTTGAAGAGAGATAGGGGGAAAAAAGCAAATCTTCACGCTAAGCCATAACTCCGGAGACAGTATATGGTAGGAAAAATACTACCCTTAGTCAATGGATTTGCTGAAAATTCACAGCCAGTGAAGGGATGTAAGGATAAAGCTTGTGAGCCAGCATTTCAAATATGATTAGTTCGCTTTTTGGGACTATCAAAAAAAATCAGAGTGGGACATGTTGACCCCTCTTGTAATAACCAGTTCAGACAGTGCTGCCATGGAATCTCATCCATGCTAATCTTGCTTTTACTGTTCATGCTTCATTGTCACAGGGTGCGGAAAATGAGCTAACTCATCCTGACAATGCTCTGTGGTAACGAGAACTGGGATCTCCACCTCTATCATAGTCCTGGCTGGGGGTCATAGTAGGCTCCTTCCCATTCTACACTCCCTTGTCTTAGCAGTGAACTCACCAGATGGCTTATGGTAGGAGTTTGGGGCAGGTGTGAGATGGTCACACACTGAATCTTAGGCCTTGCAGCTATGGGAGCAACAGGATGTACTTGCAGCTGGCCACAGATTTGCTTGAGCCAGATACACCAAGGCTGAATGAAGCCTAATGAATAGTAATAGAACAAAGAGCTTTCAGATTCTAAGACCAGCAGGGACCATTATGATAATTTCATGGAACCTTGTTTCAGTGGAGTTGGTCAAACTTTCAAAATTAATGAATTTTATTCACAGAAAACATTTCACAAAATCATTCACCATTTTTATGTATCTGTATTATTGTTTTGCCTAAGGACCCCACTTGTGGATCAGATCAGAGCCCTGCTCTGCTAACCACTGTACGAAGAGATGGCTCTGTCCTGAAGAGCTAATCTACATACAAGACATCACACAATAGGTGATGCAACACACAGAAAACTCTTTCCTCACATCCTCCTCATCTAACACCTCATTTTGTAGCACAGTAAGACTCTTCAGCCTGTTTTTAAAATGAACCCCTTAAACTGTCAGGGGACAAGGAAGAGGAGCAGTCAGTGGACAGTCATCTTCAAAACACACTGAACTTCATCAATAGTGTTTTAATTAGAGATGACTGGAAAATGGGGATTTTCCTGCAGAAAATTTTGATGGAGAAAAAAAACCCACCTGTTTTCACCAGTTGTTTTCTACAGAAAACTATGACATTTTGGTAAAAAAAAAAAAAAAAAAGAGAGAGAATTTTCAGCAGGAAACTGGCAATTTCCATTTGGAAATGTGTCTGCAATGCCTCATGAGTTCTACTTTGAGTGCCTCATCCCAGAAACCAAACCCCCCACCAAACCCCGGTGCCAACTCTGTCTGCATATCTATTCAAGGGACACCATCATAGGACCTAACCAAATCAGCCACAACATCAGGGGCTTGTTCACCTGCACATCTACCAATATGATATGTGCCATCATGTGCCAGCAATGCCCCTCTGCCATGTACATTGGCCAAACCAGACAATAAATGGACACAAATCTGACACCAGAATTACAACATTCAAAAACCAGTCGGAGAACACTTCAACCTCCCTGGTCACTCAATAACAAACTTAAAAGTAGCAATTCTTCAACAAAAAAACTTCAAAAACAGACTCCAATGTGAAACTGCAGAACTGGAATTAATTTGCAAACTGGACACCATCAAATTAGGCCTGAATAAAGACTGGGAGTGTATGGGTCATTACAAAGCCTAATTTTACCATACTAATTTCCCCCTACTGTCACTCACACCTTTTCGTCAACTGTTTGAAATGGGCCACCCTCATTACCACTACAAAAGTGATTTTTCTTCCCTTGGTATTTTACTGTTAATTGAATTGTCTCATTAGACTGACCCCCACTTGGTAAGGCAACTCCCATCTTTCCATGTACTATGTATATATATTTATATACCTGCTACTGTATTTTCCACTCCATGCATCTGATGAAGTGGTTTCTAGCTCACAAAAGCTTATGCCCAAATAAATTTGTTAGTCTCTAAGGTGCCACAAGGACTCCTTGTTGTTTTCTCTATGGAAAATATTCAGCCTGCCCTGGTTTTAATACTGTTGGCTGGTTTTGGCAAACCAAATAGCTGCACATATTTGCAACTAGGGGTATGTCTATACTTACCTCCGGGTCCGGCGGTAAGCAATCGATCTTCTGGGATCGATTTATCGCGTCTTGTCTAGACGCGATAAATCGATCCCAGATCGATCCCGGAAGTGCTCGCCGTCGATGCCAGTACTCCTGCTTGGCGAGAGGAGTACGCGGAGTCGACGGGGGAGCCTGCCTGCTGCATGTGAACCCACGGTAAGTTCAAACTAAGATAGTTCGACTTCAGCTACGTGAATAACGTAGCTGAAGTCGCGTATCTTAGTTCGAAGTGGGGGGTTAGTGTGGACCAGCCCTAGGTCTTGACTAAATTGCATCACTTATGCCAGTGGTGAGTATGGCTCAGTATGTTTAATCTCACCCTCACAGACAGGTGCAGGGATAGGCTATCATTCTCTGCAATAGCCCTGTGTCACCTTAACTCTGTGGCTTTGTTTAAATTTCACTTTCCCCATGCAGCACTAAAATACAGTACAACTGGCTACAACATCTGTAAATGCTTCCATGCACGGAAGAGTATATTGATGCCTCTGCACAATACTAGATTGTGGTCATGTCTGAAGCATATGGTAATACTTCTGTCTGAAAAGCAAAGCAGACTTCATTGTGTACTGTGTAGGAATGTCCTTTAGTTAAAATGGAAATTTAAGAGAGTGATAAGATACAATAAACCCATGAGGTAAGTTGGCATATGACTTCATTAGAACTATGCTGATGTATACCAGCTGACAATCTGCCCCATGCTCTTTTTTGTGCTGTGCTCAGCCAATTCCAGCAAACTTGGTTCTTGCTTAAAGTTAAGCACATGAGCAGCCCCACTGAAGTCAATGGAACTACTTTATATGCTTAAGGTTAAGCGTATGTTTAAGCGCTTTGCTGCATTGGAGTCAACGTTGTGAGCAATTCTGAACAACGGAAGTATTTCCAGCTCGCTCGTGTACAGTGTGAAGACCCAACTAAGTTTTGTTCCATTAAACTGGGGGCACACACTTGAAATGAGCTAGCAAAGCCTGGCACAAGTCAAATTGAATTGAAGCCATTCTATGTCACTAACATAAGAAAAACAAAAACACCTCCGCCTTACGGATCAAACGGGCCTGGTTTCAACAACAATTAGTTCCACTGATAGCTTATCTGAATAGCTGTACAGCTGCCAGGGGGTATTGATCAGAACCAGAAGCGATTCACAATAGTGGCACCTAAAGCAATTGGTTTTAAAACAGTCAGAAATATAGCTATTGATTTATTTGGGGATTGTTTTGTCCTTTCAGCATATGCTTTTGCTTTCTTAACCTGTCAGGACTTTTTCATATGCTGTGGCCTTTGAGGATGATCTTTAAAAGAAAGGTTGAAAAAAAAGCAAACAAGGAGCGGGGACATTTCAGCACCTTTGCAGAGGAGCTCAACTGTCTTTTGGGGAATGGTGCAGATATGTTGTGGGAACAATATTGTTCTTACCTGCTCTAGGCACAGTATCCCGTTTTAAAGATTTAAAGGGACAACTTTTGGGGGGCAAGGTACAGAGTGCAGGATTTGTTCCCAAAAGATAACATGTTCATCCAGATATCCTGGCATTTCAAAGCTTGGACAAACAACAACAAGAGTCTCTCTTATGGAATTTTAGTTGTTCTGCTTCTAGCCGCTAGGGAGGTATAGATAAATGAAAGAGAAAGATGGGGAGGGACAGTTAACCAAACAATTTAGAACCTTGAGCTCAGATTTGTTTCCAGAAATGAGCAAAAAGTCTTGGGTTAGGTGCAGGATTCTTACTTTTTTGTTTAGTTCTCAGACTAATTCTCCTGACCCAATTTGTGGTGAGTGAAATTCACCTTTGTGCAGAGGGCCAGCTCAGGGCATTATTGAACCCTCTGCACCAGGATGAATGTCACTCAAAGACATGAAACTGATTTACCTTTAATTTTTTTCTGAGTAGATAGAAGGGCAAATAACCCCCAATAGTCTCCCCTCTCTCTTACCCAATAGATGCAACATGGAAGCTACTGTATTTAAAACTAGATCTGTGAGGACATAGGCTCCAGACATTAAATCCATGCCTTGAGAGTCCTTGCCTTATCACACATGGTCTGATAGGAACGACACTCTCAAGTCTCCGTCCGCTGCTGTACGCACTGGTTTGAAAAAAAATATACAGGTCCTGATGGTCAGATCCACCAGGAGAAATACCTGCTATGAATTTGGGCCATGAACATCTGAACATCTTCCATCTAAAAATCAGCACAGTTAAAATGTATTTAAAACATGGAAGTAGAACATCAACACTCCCTTTTAAAATTATTGTTCCCAAATAACGACACTCCCCTGGAGTGCACAAACCAACCAGCCCACAGAGCCACAAACCCAACATTCCAAACCCCAGGCTACTTCTCAACTACACCCAATTTACTGTTATTTGTAATTGCAGACACACTTGGAAGCTTCAGCCAAGATCAGGGCCCCACTGTGCTAAGTGCTGCACAAACATATAGTCAGACAGTGCCTGCCCTGACAAGCTTACAGTCTAAATAGACAAGACAGAGAAAGGGAGTATTATCATCAACCCTGTTAAACAAATGGGGGACCTGAGGCACAGGGAAGTGAAGTGACTTGCCCAAGCTTACACATGAAGTCTGTGGCAGAATTGGGAATTGAAGCTAGAACTCTACAGTCCCAGGCCAGAGCCTTCAGCCCATCCTTTCTAGTTAATGGACTATTTGGGAAACTGCTAAGCCTATTGTCCGCACTGCTTTCATTACTATAGCAGACACAGCAACTAGCACTGTTCAGGCTGCCCCAAGCTTTCTTTCCTAACCCTGTTTCCAGCCACTCAGAGCTCATTTTTGGGCTCAGATGTCCTAGGCTTGGTATTGGTCCAAAGATTAGACTTTTTAAAGATCAAAAAACATCCGGCCAGTTGTGGAGTACAAGGAGAGTGGGGATAACTACCCCTACCCCTATTATAAAACATTCTTATGACCTTTATTGTGAACAGCTCTACAGCTGAAGCAGCTAGGGATTTGAAATGTAGCATGCAGCTAGTCCTGTATAGGGTTACCATATTTCCACAAGCAAAAAAGAGGACACTGGGGGGGGAGGAGTCCCGCTCTAGCCCTGCCCCTGCCCCACCCCCATCCACTCCCTCCCACTTCCCACCCCCTGATTGCGCCCCTCAGAACCCCCAACCCCCCCCCCCCCCCGCTCCTTGTCCCCTGACGGCCCCCTCCTGGGACCCCTGCCACTAACTGCCCCCTAGAACCCCACTGCTTATCTAAGCCGCCCTGCTTCTTGTCCCCTGACTGCCCCCTCCTGAGAACGCCCTACGACCCTACCTGTCCCCTGACTGCCCCGACACTTATCCACACCCCCACCCCATATTCACACCCCCGCCCCCAGACAGACCCCCGGGGACTCCCATGCCCTATCCAACTGCTCCCTGCCCCCGACAGGACCCCCAGAACTCCTGACCCATCCAACCCCCTGTGCTACCTGCCTGCCTCGACCCCTCTCCACACCCTTGCCCCCTGACAGCCCCACCAGAACCTCAGACCCATCTAACCCCCCCGCTCCCTGTCCCTGACTGTCCCAACCCCTCTCCACACCCTTGCCCTCCTGACAGCCCCACCCCCAAACTCCCGACCCATCCAACCCCCCCTCCCTGTCCCCTGACCAGGGCCGGCTTTAAAGAGCCCAGGAATCGGGCTGTGCTCCGGCCGGAGCTCCGGCCGGGGTTGCGGGGCTTGGGGCCGGGCCGGAGGTGCTTGGCCGGCGCTGCTGGGCCCGAGCCGGGCCAGGTCTGGGCCGGGGGTGCTGGGGCCCGAGCCGGGCCAGGTCTGGGCCGTGGGTGCTGGGGCCCGAGCCGGGCCAGGTCTGGGCCGCAGGTGCTGGGGCCCGAGCCGGGCCGGGTCCGGGCCGGGGGTGCTGGGGCCCGAGCCGGGCCAGGTCCGGGCTGGGGGTGCTGGGACCCGAGCCGGGCCAGGTCCGGGCTGGGGGTGCTGGGGCCCGAGCCGGGCCGGCGCTGCTGGGGCCCGAGCCGGGCCGGGTCCGGGCTGGGAGTGCTGGGGCCTGAGCTGGGCCGGAGCCGCTGGGGCAGCCGGGAACCGCTGGGCCAAGGCCACTCCTCCCCGGAGCTCTCCTCCTCGCGCCCCCCTGCCCCAGCTTACCTGCTGCTGCCTCCTGCTTGCCCCTGCTTCTTTTCAGACTTTCCGCGAAGATCTGATTCGCAGGAAGCAGGGGAGGGGGAGGAGCAGGGGGCAGAGCGTTCAGGGGAGGGGAGGAGGGGGAAGATAGCTGTGGGGCCGACGGCGTGGTAAGGCTGCAGGGGATGGGGGGAGCCGGGAAGGGGCTTTGGGTGCCCAGCGGCGCTTGGCCGCCGCTTTTCTATCTATAAATAGCCGACCGGGGGGAAATCCCAGACATTTTTAGATTTTTAAAAATCCCCCCCGGACGGCTATTTATAGACTGAAAAGCCGGACATGTCCGGGGAAAGCCGGACATATGGTAGCCCTAGTCCTGTACTGCAGAGACATGTCTTCTGAGTGTTCCGGTGAAAACTGGCTGTGATGAGCAATAGATTTAGAAAGCATTTTCTTGCTAAGCTTGAAAAGTCTGCAGGTAAGGAAGGCTGCACTACATAGACCTATTGGTATTGCCGTAGTGCTTCAAAGTCCACATTACAGACAGAATCCCATTGTGCTAGGCACCATGTAAACACAGAACAAAAAGATAATCCCTGCCCCCAAAGAGCTCTGCAACTAAATTCACTAGGGACCAAAAATATAACACTAATATGCATGGGTGTTAGATAAGACTCCATCTTGGATGGTGCAAAGGGGATGGAGGGAGCAGCAGTATATTCTGCAAGGTTTCCAAGAGATGCACAACAATAGAGTGCATTCTATTGTGGTGCATCTCTACACATCTCCTAAACTTTGCAGGACAGAGACACTTTCCTAAGGACCTTGGAAGGTGAGAATGAGATGGGCTCCCTTCTGCACGTATCCTGACATGGGACAGAGTGGTCCACTGCTGCCTAGCCAAAAAGTCCCAGCTGATGGATTTTGCATGCATTATTAGCAGTTTTTGCAAGCCAGCAGACCTCTGAAAACCTAAAAAAAAGGAAGCTTCTTTTTATGGGTATGGTATGTTAAACTTTTTTCCATATTTTTTCTTTTTTTAAAGTATCCTAGGCTATACCGTACCAAAAAGATTGTACAGCTAAGAACTAAACATTCAGGAAATGCCAATGTAAAGGCTGCTCCAAAGGGTTTACATTCTAAACAGATGAAGACACAGAAAAGTCATATTAGTCCCATTTCACAGACAGGAAACTGAGGCACGGAGGGACTTGTCCGTGGTCACACCGGAATCCTGCAGAAGAGCCAAAAATGGAGACCCAGTCCAGCACCTTAGCCAGAAGATAATGTCATCTTCCCTCTACTTGTCATCAGCTTCCTGTGTTCCTTCACACAATCCAGCTACTCTTGGACTGGTACAGCAATCTTCAGTTCTGCAGCTCCTGTCTGTATCTCTCCACCTCGTTGACCTTCCATTTGACTTGAAAACATCTCTTCTGCTTGCCCATGCTCTCTGTTATTCTCTCCTGCTGCTTTCGTTGTTATTTTAGATATCTAACTGCATTATCTAACTCTATAAAGCATTTTGGAACAGATGTTATATGAAAGCCACTCGAAAATTAAATTGTCTTATATTGCCTTCATCTTGAAGAGCAGCCACAGGAAGAAAAGAAATGTGAGTGCTTGTTCTGCTCATATCAGTTTTGCTTTGCGAGGGCTTTTCCTCTTTATTTGGACTAAATAACTTAACCAACACAAGCACTTTAATCAGACATTACAGTCCAGGAAACACACACTGAAGAAAATACACTTTCTGTATTCTATATGCATTGCTTGTGTTTTTCCACCATCTAGTGGCTCAGTTCAGAAGACACAGGACTCTTCTTAAGGAAAGGAACTGCTCATTTCCACACCAGCCTTACTTTGTGAAATCAATAGTTTATAAATGGCTGCTACAGAAAGCTATGGGCTTGAAGAGGTATCTGGTTAAAACTCATATGATAGCTATTTTGTGGAGAATGCCTAGCAGTCTGACATACCCCAGAGATATTATTATTATTAAATATTATTAATAATATAAAATATTCATATTAATCAGTTTTAAACAATGCAGCCCATCAAAATGGAGAGGGCTATGACATACATGGAGGAAAGACCCAAATAACATAAGACAGGCATTAGACTGGAACCCTCAGGGCAAGAGGTGATAAGATAGCACAAGGATACAGTGGAAACGCACAATAGAAGCAGAATTTAAGCTATCAAAATGACATGGGAAAACGCTAAGACTGCAGCAAAGATGAAAGGCAGGGGTGAAGGCCCTATGTCCTGCATGAGACAGAGAGGCGTGAGATGGAAAAATTTACAGATGATACAAAATTACTAAAGATAGTTAAGACCCAGGCAGACTTGGAAGAGCTACAAAAGGATCTCTCAAAACTGGGTGACTAGGCAACAAAATGGCAGATGAACTTTAATGTTGACAAATGCAAAGTAATGCACATTGGAAAGCATAATCCCAACTATACATATAAAATGATGGGGTCTAAATTAGCTGATACCACTCAAGAAAGAGATCTTGGAGTCATGGATAGTTCTCTGAAAACATCCACTCAATGTGCAGTGGCAGTGGAAAAAGTGAACAGAATGCTGGGAATAATTAAGGGTATGTCTACACTACGGGATTAATCCGAATTTATATAATTCGAATTTGGGAAACAGATTGTATAAAGTCGAAATGTATGCGGCCACACTAAGCACATTAATTCGGCGGTGTGCGTCCAAGTACCGGGGCTAGCGTCGATTTCTGCAGCGTTGCACTGTGGGTAGCTATCCCATAGCTATCCCATAGTTCCCGCAGTCTCCCGCGCCCATTGGAATTCTGGGTTGAGATCCCAGTGCCTGATGGGACAAAAAACATCGTCGCAGGTGGTTCTGGGTACAGCCTCACCTCCTCCCTCCCTCCCTTCCTCCTTCCCTGCATGAAAGCAACGGATGGCAGACAACCATTTCACGCCTTTTTTCCTGGGTGAACACTGCAGACTCCATACCACGGCAAGCATGGAGCCCGCTCAGCTCAAGACAGCAGTCATGAACATTGTAAACACCTCGCGCGTTCTCGTGGAGTTTATGCTGAGCCAGGACCAGAAAAACGAGGCGAGGAGGCAGCGGCGGTGGCAGCGCAGTGACAAGCATGATGAGGACATGGACATGGACACGGACACAGAATTCTGTGAAACCACGGGCCCCGGTGCTTTGGAGATCATGTTGTTAATGGGGCAGGTTCTATCCATGGAACGCCGATTCTGGGCAAGGGAAACAAGCACAGACTGGTGGGACCGCATAGTGTTGCAGGTCTGGGACGATTCCCAGTGGCTGCGGAACTTTCGCATGCGTAAGGGCACTTTCATGGAACTTTGTGACTTGCTGTCCCCTGCCCTGAAACGCCAGAATACCAAGATGAGAGCAGCCCTCACAGTTGAGAAGCGCGTGGCGATAGCCCTGTGGAAGCTTGCAACGCCAGACAGCTACCGGTCAGTCGGGAATCAATTTGGAGTGGGCAAATCTACGGTGGGAGCTGCTGTGATGCAAGTAGCCAAAGCAATCACTCAGGTGCTGCTACGAAAGTTAGTGACTCTGGGAAATGTGCACGCCATAGTGGATGGCTTTGCTGCAATGGGATTCCCTAACTGTGGTGGGGCGATAGATGGAACCCATATCCCTATCTTGGCACCGGAGCACCAAGCCACCGAGTACATAAACCGCAAGGGGTACTTTTCAATGGTGCTGCAAGCACTTGTGGATCACAAGGGACGTTTCACCAACATCAACGCTGGCTGGGCAGGAAGGGTTCATGACGCTCGCGTCTTCAGGAACACTACTCTGTTTAAAGGGCTGCAGCAAGGGACTTACTTTCCGGACCAGAAAATAACCGTTGGGGATGTTGAAATGCCAATAGTTATTCTTGGGGACCCAGCCTACCCCTTAATGCCATGGCTCATGAAGCCATACACAGGCAGCCGGGACAGGAGTCAGGAGCTGTTCAACTACAGGCTGAGCAAGTGCAGAATGGTGGTAGAATGTGCATTTCGCCGTTTAAAAGGTCGCTGGCGTTCATTATTGACTCGCTCTGACCTCAGCCAAAGAAATCTCCCCATTGTTATTTCTGCTTGCTGCGTGCTCCACAATCTCTGTGAAAGTAAGGGGGAGACCTTTATGGCGGGGTGGGAGGCTGAGGCAAATTGCCTGGCTGCTGATTACGCACAGCCAGACACCAGGGCGATTAGAAGAGCACACCAGGAAGCGCTGTGCATCAGAGAAGCTTTGAAAACCAGTTTCATGACTGGCCAGGCTACAGTGTGAAATATCTGTTTGTTTCTCCTTCATGAAAACCTGCCCCCTTTATTGACTCATTTTCTGTAAGGAACCCACCCTCCCCCTTCCCCCAGCTTGCTTTCAAACCAAATAAAGTCACTATCATTTAAAAATCATTTATTCTTTATTAATAGATCAGAAAAAGAGGGAGGGAACCCGGGTGGGATTTGGGGGGAGGATCGGTGGGAAGGAAAAGGCCACTAAAAAAAGGTTAAAAAAATGACAGCCTTTTGCTTGGGCTGTCCACTGGGGTGGAATGGGAAGGTGTACGGAGCCTCTCCCCCCCCCCCCACGTTCTTACACATCTGGGTGAGGAGGATATGGAACATGGGGAGGGGGGAGGGGGGTACAGGGGCTGTAGTGGCAGTCTGTTTTCCTGCAGCCGTTCCTGAAGCTCCACCACACGCCGGAGCATGTCTGTTTGCTCACGCAGCAGCCCCAGCGTTGCATCCTGCCTCCTCTGATCTTCCTGCCGCCACCTCTCATCTCGAGCGTCTCTCCTCTCCTCACGTTGGTCCCTCATGTCCTCACGTTGGTCCCTCATGTCCTCACGTTCACTGGCTTCTTTCCTATACTTTGAAACCGTTTCCTTCCACTCATTCAGATGAGCTCTGTCACTGCGGCTGGATTCCATAATTTCTGCAAACATCTCGTCTCGCGTCTTCTTCTTACGACGCCTTATCTGTGATAGCCTTCGGGATGGAGGAGGGAGGCTTGAGGAATTTGCAGCTGCTGTAGGGAGGGGAAAAAAGAGAGAATTGTTTAAAAAGATACATTTTGCAGAACAATGCTTATACTCTTTCACGGTGACCAACACTATTCACATTACATAGCACATGTGATTTCTGTGCAAGGTCGCATTTTGCCTCTTAATACTGAGTGCCTGTGGCTTTGCTGCTAGAGATCACAGGTCCGGGCAACAGAATTCGGCTTGCATGCGGCCATGGTAAGCCATTGTCTTACGGATTCTGCGCCCTCCTTTCCCACATACCAAGCAAAGCCCATAGAGTGCTGCGGTTTTTCTGTTAACATTCAGCAGCAGCAGAAAACAAACTAACCACCCCATCCCACCCCTCCCGCCATGAATTCTCTGGGATGATCGCTGTACCCCTCCCCCCACCGCGTGGCTGGTATCAGGGAAGATCCCTGCAGGAACCAAACTAAACCCCCCCCCGCCGCCCCCCTCCCGCCATAAATTCTCTGGGATGATCACGGTACCCCTCCCCGCACCACGTGGCTGGTAACAGGGAAGATCCCTGCTAGCCAAACGCGAAAAGCTCAGGGCCAATTTCCCATCTGCGCTTGGCTAACTGCAGGGAAGGATTTATTTTCAGCCACAGGCAAACAGCCCAGTAGGAATGGCCACCTCTGTCCCCTTAATTAAGTTCCCGTATTTCAACCAGGTTACCATGAGTGATATCACTCTCCTGAGGATTACACAACAAGATAAAGAACGGATGTTGCTTGAATGCCAGCAAACACCGGGACCATACGCTGCCAGGCTTTGTCAGGCAATAATACCAGATTACTTGCTGCAAGCATGGCGTGGTCAAGTGTCCTACCATGGAGGACGGAATAAGGATGCACTGCCCAGAAACCTTGTGGCAAGGCTTTTGGAGTACCTCCAGGAGAGCTTCATGGAGATGTCCCTGGAGGATTTCCGCTCCATCCCCAGACACGTTAACAGACTTTTCCAGTAGCTGAACTGACCGCGAATGCATCCCAAGTCCTCAGGGAAAAGTAATCATTAAAAACCATTTGCTTTTAAAACAAGTTTTATATTTTAAAAGGTAAACTCACCTGAGGTCCCTTCCATGGGGTCAGGGTCTTGGATACTGGCTTGGGAGGGTTGGGAGGGTACTTCAGTCAGGCTGAGAAAAAGATCCTGGCTGTTGGGGAGAACGGAGTGCTGTGTGCTCTCTGCAAGCTCATCCTCCTCCTCCTCCTCCTCCTCCTCCTCTCCCCCATCGGCAGAATCCTCAGGTGTAGCTGATGAGACTATCCCCGACCCAGAATCCACGGTCACAGGTGGGGTAGTGGTGGCGGCCCCCCCTAGAATTGCATGCAGCTCGGCGTAGAAGCGGCATGTCCGCAGCTCTGACCCAGAGCGACCGTTTGCCTCCTTTGTTTTTTGATAGGCTTGTCTGAGCTCCTTGACTTTCACGCGGAACTGATCTGAGTCCCTATTGTGGCCTCTCTCCATCATGCCCTTGGAGATTTTTTCAAAAGTTTTGGCATTTCGTCTTTTAGAACGAAGTTCTGCTAGCACTGAATCCTCTCCCCATATAGCGATCAGATCCAGCACCTCCCTCACAGTCCATGCTGGTGCTCTTTTTCGATTATCGGCCTGCATGGTTACCTGTGCTGATGAGCTATCTGTGGTCACCTGTGCTCTCCACGCTGGGCAAACAGGAAATGAAATTCAAATGTTCGCGGGGCTTTTCCTGTCTACCTGGCCAGTGCATCCGAGTTTAGATTGCTGTCCAGAGCGGTCACAATGATGCACTGTGGGATAGCTCCCGGAGGCCAATACCATCGAATTGCGGCCACACTATCCCTAATTCGAAATGTTAAAATCGATTTTGGCGCTACTCCGCTCGTCGGGGTGGAGTACAGAAATGGATTTAAAGGGCCCTTTATTTCGAAATAAATGGCGTCGTTGTGTGGACGGTTGCAGGGTAAATTCGAATTAACACTGATAAAACCGAATTAAAGTCGTAGTGTAGACCAGGCCTAAGAAAGGGATAGATAATAGGACAGAAAATATCATGTAGCCTCTATACAAATCCATGGCATGCCCACATCTGGAATACTGTGCGCAGATGTGGTCGCTCCATCCAGGGGTGAAAGTAACTTAAAGGACTTACCGGTACTCTGGAGTCCTTAGGAGGGGGCGGAGCCTCAACCAGAAGAGGCGGGGCCTTTAAATACCCAGCGCTTTAAATCAGAATTGAAAGGGCCCGGGGCTGGGGTAGCAGCAGCTGGGAGCCCCTGGGCCCTTTAAATCAACCCCAGAGCTACCAGCTGCAGAGGCAGCTGGGAGCCCCGGGGGTGATTTAAAGGGCCCAGGGCTCCAGCTGCTCCTACTGCAGCGGAGCCCTGGGCACTTTAAATCACCATCGGAGGGGGCCCCGGCCTCTGGCGGAGCTTTAAAGGGCCTGGGGCTCCGCTGCAGTAGTGGCAGCCGGGAGCCCCTGGCCTTTTAAATCACCACCAGAGCCTCACCGCCGCTACCTCAGGGCTCCAGCAGTGTGTCTCCGGTGGCGATTTAAAGGGCCCCAGAGGGTAGCAGCAGTTGGAGCCCTGAGCCCTTTAAATCACTGCCGGAGCCCCGGGGTAGCAGCGGCAGCCGGGGGCTCGGATGGTGATTTAAAGGGCCCGGGGCTCCAGCTACCACTACAACCCCGGGCCCTTTAAATCGTCCCCGGAGCTCTGGGGTAGCGGCGGCGGTGCTCCAGCGGCAAGTTAAAGGGCCCAGGGCTGTAGCAGTGGCCGAGCCCCTGGCCCTTTAAATCACTGCTGGAGCCCTACCGCCACTACCCTAGGGCTCCGGCAGACTCCTTAATTTACGTAAGAGCCTTTGGTGAGGGACCTTGTCAGATTTCCCTTGTCAGATTTCTGGAAATCTAAGTACACTATGTCCACTGGATCCCCCTTGTCCACATGTTTGTTGACCCCTTCAAAGAACTGTAATACATTAGTAAGACACAATTTCCCTTTACAGAAATCATGTTGACTATTGCTCAACAGTTTATGTTTTTTTATGTGTCTGACAATTTTATTCTTAACTATTGTTTTGACTAATTTGCCCGGTACAGACGTTAGACTTACCGGTCTGTAATTGCCGGGATCACCTCTAGAGCCCTTTTTAAATATTGGTGTTACATTAGCTAACTTCCAGTCATTGGGTACAGAAGCCGATTTAAAGGACAGGTTACAAACCTTAGTTAATAGTTCTGCAACTTCACATTTGAGTTCTTTCAGAACCCTTGGGTGAATGCCATCTGGTCCCGGTGACTTGTTAATGTTGAGTTTATCAATTAATTCCAAAACCTCCTCTAGTGACTCTTCAATCTGTGACAGTTCCTCAGATTTGTCACCTACAAAAGCCGGCTCAGGTTTGGGAATCTCCCTAACATCCTCAGCCGTGAAGACTGAAGCAAAGAATCCATTTAGTTCCTCCGCAATGACTTTATCGTCTTTAAGTGCTCCTTTTGTATCTCGATCATCAAGGGGCCCCACTGGTTGTTTAGCAGGCTTCCTGCTTCTGATGTACTTAAAAAACATTTTGTTATTACCTTTGGAGTTTTTGGCTAGCCATTCTTCAAACTCCTCTTTGGTTTTTCTTATTACATTCTTGCACTTAATTTGGCAGTGTTTATGAAAATGAAGGCCAAGACCATGACAGGGTTCAAAAAAGAACTAGATAAATTCATGGAGGATAGGTCCATCAATGGCTATTAGCCAGGATGGGCAGGAATGGTGTCTCTAGCCTCTGTTTACCAGAAGCTGGGAATGAGCGACAGGGGATCGATCACTTGATGATTACTTGTTCTGTTCATTCTCTTTGGGGCACCTAGCAATGCCCCCTGTCAGAAGACAGGATACTGGGCTAAATGGACCTTTGATCTGACCCAGTAGGGCCGTTATTATGAGAGAGAAGGGAGCACATCAATATAGTTCTTTTAATAGACTTCATGTGACCCTCAGGTAAGTCACTTAATGTTTCTGTGCCTCAGTTGCCTATCTGTAAAATGGGGATAATAGTGTATCACCTGCCTGTACTGTCTATTTGGAGTGTGAGTTCCTGGGAGGAGGTCCTGGAGATTTTCAAAGGCACAGATGTTAACCACCTAACTCACTGCCTTTTATGAAAGCTTGGCCCTATGGCCATTTATTTGCCTTTGAAAATCTTACCCCATGTATGGGACAGAATCTAGCACAGGGGCGGGCAAACTTTTTGGCCTGAGGGCCACATTGGGTTTTGGAAATTGTATGGAGGGACGGTTAGGGGAGGCTGTGGCCTGGCCCCGCCCACTATGCGACCCCCTCCCCACCCCTCGCTTCTCACCCTAACGTCCATCCCCCCCAGACTCCTGCCCCATCCAACCCCCCCTGTTCCGACTGACCCCCTGGGACCCTTGCCCCATCCAGCCACCCCTTCTCCCTGTCCCCTGACCTCCCCAAGAACGCCTGCCCCTGACTGCTCCCCGCCCCACCCATCCAACCCCTCCTCTTCTTCCTGACTGCTCCCCCTGAACCCCTGCCCCCATTCAACCCGTTCCCCACCCTCTGACCACCCCAACCCCTATCCACACCCCCACCTCCTGACCACCACCCCAAACTCCCCTGCCCTCTATCCAACCCCTCCTCCTGCTCCATACCCCCTTACCGCACTGCCTAGAGCACTGGTGGCGCTACAGCAATGCCGCCCGGCTGGAGCCAGCCACACCACCACGCAGCACAGAGCCCTAAGTCAGGCCAGGCTCTGGAGCTGCACTGCCTCAGGAGCTCACAGCCCCGAGCATTGTGCCAGCGGTGGTGCAAGCTGAGGCTGTGGGGGAGGGGGAACAGCAGGGGAGGGTCCCGGGGGCCAGCCTCCCGGGCCAGGAGTTCAGGGACCAGGCAGGAGGGTCCCAGGGGCCAGCCTCCCGGGCAGCTCTGAAAAATCAAATCACTTATATCAATGTGTACATATGGATTTAGGAGTCTAGCTATGGGCACCCACTCTTGATCATTTTGACCATCTGCTCTTGAGCATTATCAAGTTTATATCTGGAAAGTAGCACAAAGTTTATTGAGATTTTGTAGATAGATTTGGCTTTAGTATCCAAGGCCTAAGAACACTATGTACAGAACATACTATAGCCCAGACTCAAACATTACATCTTTCATGTTCATACTAAGCCCCATATTGCCAATCCCAAGCACTCAAAAATCACAAGTCAGGTCTCAGAAACACATTATTGCTTAAAAATCATTGTTTTTATTTGCCCTCTGGTCTTGGTGCCTTTAAGCATTTTCATAACAATGAGAGCTAGAAAGTTACTTTTTAAAAAAGGAAAGGTGAGAGATTCTCAGGTAGTCACATGCCTCCAAGAGCCAGGACTTTATGGAGAAACACCAGTCACAAAACTTATAATGAAATCTTCAGCTGGCAACACAGAAATCCATAACACACCAGAAGAAAGGTTTTTTAAAGGCAGCTAACAGTTGGGCATTTACAGAGCCTATTACTTGTAGCTGAACTAGCCTGCCAGGTGAATGGTTACAGGTCATATCTGTGTTTCCCTCAACTCCACCTGTTCTTCAGCAACAGGCCTTTGCAAATGCTATTTAGACAGAACCCGAGCAAACAAGATGTTGCAACAGAGTGAGACAGCAAACAAGGGAGTTCCCATTAGCAGAGAGGCTACTTCCCTGTGGGCCATTGGGTTTAGCTCCAGTTTAGTTGTTACTGTTTCAAGCACAGTGCTCAGATACACTGGGACAGATGCTATAGTGAATAAAACATTGGTCTCTCTCCACAAGAGGAGAGGATATAAACAAGAATATGGAGCATCAGCTTGAAGACAGAGCCTGACTCTGATTTTGAGTCAGCTGCTATCAAGCTGATATTATTTATATAGCACTGCCCCCAAAAGCTCACAATCTAAGGCTCTGATCCTGCAAAGACTAAGCAATACACATATTTAAAAGTTAAGCATGTAAGTATTTTCATTATGTGCTTTGTAAGACTGGTGTCCAAATGTGATTTCTGCCATTCCTATTTCTGAATAAACACCAGGAGAGCCACACAGGTATAAAGGCTAAAATCTTCTTGGTAACTGGGGAAATGTTTGTCTCCTGTGCCACGGTCTACAGGGTATTGGTGACCAGAGGGTCCATGTAATGGCATATCCACCGACCTGTTTCTGCCCCACCTCTGCACTCCTATGCGACCAGAGCAGCACACCCCTCGCTAAATCCTGCCTGACACATCCCTCTTCCACCAGCAGTCAGATTGCTGTATGTGCAGAACAGCGTGAGGGGATGCAGGATTCGTTCACACTGCCGGGACACATCCCTGCTCTGAAACAGCAGATGGAAGCTACATAGCAATGGAAGGCACTGTAAATGGGGGCTGGCACAATTGGATTTTGATTTTGGAGACACTGCAACAACTGCTGATAAGGGCTGGGAAATCCGTCAGTGGGCTAGGGGTCCCCAGACCATTTTCATTAAGATCTTCACCACCTTCCAGACAAAAGCCAAGCTGGAGGAAAAGGGAGAAGATTGAAAGGGGAAACCGCTTCCTTTTCTGCTCTCCCTAGAGGCACAGACAATGGGGAGGTAGCAGCACCTGGGGCAGCCAATGTAGCAGCAGGGGGAGCTTTCAATTACAGTTTGAGGAGGATGAAGGAAGGACAGAACTGCCCACGAGTTCTGACTTATGTCCAGGGCGATGAATTCACCAAAGAAGAAAGGAACAAAAGACGTAAGTGGACGTATGGCCAAACTCATGCACTGTGGCTGTGATTAGTAGAGTTTGTATACAGGCATAGGATGCAATATAAAGATTCTGTAGAAGATGAGGCAAAGTCTGTTTCCTTGCCAAGGCTGAACAGAGGGGCTCAGCAAAGACAAGCGGTGTTCTGTTCTGCTGCCCAGGTTGTAGAGAGGGCCCTGCCCTTCCCCAGTGGTGCAGAGCTGGCCTCTCTGGCATGCAGGGGTGTATGGGTGCATCTCCTAACATCCTGCCCACCCCTACCCAGTGTACACTCCAGCGAGTGCAGTATCTATGGGGAAGCCTATTACTGGCTAAATGAACCTAGCTCCAAAACATGTGGGATCAAACACACGTAGATGCTTCAGGATTCAGTCCTCAAGAAAACAACTACTTTGGACTCCATTAGGTGCATCAAAAAAACATACATTAAACGGTTGGGAAGGATTTCTCTCATTTTCCTGATTTTTAATACAGGAAAATCTGGCTAATTTACATGAATGACCAGTGGCGATCCAAACTGCTGAGTGTTGTGAATTATAAAGTAAAACACCCACACAGAAAGCAAAGTTAGTGTTTTGCAAAATTCACTGATTCTTTATGAAAAAAATAATTTTAATTCCAGTGTACTAGTAAATTCAAGATAGTATATTCCAGTCACTTTGCTATTAGATGTCTTCTTGAGAGTGAGAGATCACCGGTGTTGTATAAAAATTATTGGCTGTGCTAATTAGCAAGAGTCTAAGTAAAGTAAATATTTATAAATAATAAAGTACCTTCCTGGGCCCAGTTGCATTTAGGCTAGGAGTACCACACAACACCACAGACTTCATAGACCATTTATTTCTAAATCTTAGAATGTATACAGTTGAGATTTGACAAAAATTGCATGAAAATGGAAATCTGGACAAGCACCACATAAATCAAATAAAAGAGTATTGAGTTGATGCATTCAACTCCGTTAAAAAAATTCAGGGAATAAGGAAATGTGATTATTTGCACCTGACTCCAGCCTCAGGTATCCTTATGTAAATGCAGATTTACTTCACTAATTTCATAGGAATTGCTCTAGATGTAACTGAGACTAGAATCAGGCTGATGCTTTCAGCCTGAAGTATACAAATCAAAACAAAGGTGAGTCAAATGCTAACCTCGCAGGCTACAGTTCTTGATTTTTGCTGGAGAACAAAGCAAAGCATCACTGATAATTGCTCTGGAAAGTTTGTATGTGCAGAGAATTCCAGGATTCACACCATGGACCTCCCTGTAAAGTGAAACATGGTTTTGTACAAGCTGGACACGTCTGTAAGTGTACACCTACTTACTTACAAGCTACTGGAACAAGAGACTTATTTAAGAGAAAAAAAGCAAAACAAAGACCTGAGCTTGCAGTTTAATAAGCATTTTATTGATAAGAATTTTCACTATAAATTTAGAACTGCATAGTGAGAGAACAGGACATAAGGGAAAGGACAACAGTAGATACAGAGCATGGGGTAAGAACATAACACTAAAGCACCTTAGAATGAAAGCAATTTATGTTGATACTAGCCTATATTATCTATATATTGTCTTGTGTGTCATGTCTGTATCATCCATATCACATGCTCTACATCTTTTGGGGGGGGGGGGGGGGAGGAGGAAACCAGACACATGCTTGAGAAACCTATTGGTCAAATTTCCCTTTTGCTTCCTTGTTGAACTTTGCTAGGTGGTGCTAGAAGTGAAGACCCAACAAAAAGCTGACCGTTCTGTGCCATGGTTTTGGAAGCCAGATCCTGCTAAGCACTGGTTAGAATACACTCCACAACAAAGGAAACGTCGTCTTCCCAAAAAACAAAACAAAAACCAGACATTGCTACTGCTCTTCCCATAATAATTCTAATCCCCAGCTCCCAGGCACATACATCTCTAGCAGCTCACTGACTTTCAGAACCTCTCTTTTAATACACCTCTACCCCGATATAACGCAACCCGATATAACACGAATTCGGATATAAAGCAGCGCTCTGGGGGGGGTAGGGCTGCGCGCTCCGGCGGATCAAACCAAGTTCAATAGAACGCGGTTCCACCTATAACGCGGTAAGATTTTTTGGCTCCCAAGGACAGCGTTATATCAGGGTAGAGATGTATAATAAAATGCCTATGGTCTAAATTTTCAATAGTGATTTTCGGAGCCCCACTTAAGATATCTTAAAGTGGCAAATATTCACTTTCCCTCAAAATCAGGTTTATTATGTTTCTCAAGTTGGGCACTGCCCCAAAAACCAAAATAAAGAAATCACAAGTCACATTTGACAACATAGGCTCAAGGTCTCTGCGAATGTTTTAGTTTAAACTGAACATACATTAGTCACTATGGACCCAATTCTGCCACCCTAGTGTAGTAACTTACTCTGAAAAAAAAAAAAAATCAATGGAACGGTAGCACCTGTATAGCTCCAATAGATCTACATAAATCTAGTATCAGGCCCTGGTTCACCAAGGTATGTGCTTAAGTGATTTGCTGAACAGGGATAGTTTGAATCGGAGCCTCAGCAAATACCACGATTCAGAAGGAAGTGTCTGTTTAGGACCAAGTTTTCAGCCAGCTTTGAAAATTCAAAGCCAAACTAGATCATCATCATCACTGCTGCTGCCCTATTAAGCTTTTCTGAAACAATAAGCAAAGTTGCTCATTAATGAGCAGACTTTCACAGGTGCCGAGCTCCTGCAGTTCCCATTACGGTCCATGGAAACTGCAGATGCTCAGCACATCTGAGTTGGTGGAGGAGGAAGAAAAACCCATTACCATGTAGCCACCCAGACAATACAATAAAGCTGTTACTTTAATCCTGAGGAATTAGATGCAAGCCAGTGTTTTGGGGAAGTGGATTTATGGGCTGCTATATATGGTCCATCTCATTATTAACTGTGAGTAAGTTGAGGTGGCTATCCACCAAAGCCTTCTCTATCTGAAGCATGACATCTCTGCTTAACTGCTCAATGTTACTTTGCTTGGATCTTCCATCATAAACAGGAAGGCTGTAAAGTTCTGATTCCCAGCACCAGAAGAACCAATATCTTGATTATATGCTCCAATATAGTTCAATGTGTGTGCTTAACAGCTATAAACAAATGCTATTAGATTAATTAGTACAATCAGCTGCCAAGATTTTGTTTGAAAGCAGTCTACCACAATAGAAGCCAATCGGACCCTTCAGCTTTTCTTTAAAGGATTTTCCTTTTTAAAGTATTACTCTGCAATGTCTGGTTTTTTTGGTTTGATCATCTTGCTTTTTGATTTGAAAGTTCATAATGAAAGAACTCAGTGTCTTAAAAAAAACAGTTTAAAGTTTAACTTAACTGTACACCTGAAAATTCTAACAGCAAGAGAGTTCCTTTTCCTTATGGGTTTTATTGCTACAATCAGGGACTTAGATACAATTTTGTGCTTTCAGCACAAGACACAGAACTCCCATGCTGTGGTCAACAGTCCCTGCAAAAATTTGAAAATAACTGCCAAGTTACTAGACTGATCTATTGTGGGCTTTGCTTTCACCACCATTACAATCTGACAAACAACACACATAAAAGTTGGTTATATGTAGCTGTTTTTATTTTCTTAATGTTACACACAAAATAGCATAGGAATAGGTGATCTATGGGTGTTCTATACAGCTAGTCAGATTGGAGAGCTCCAAATAGGGTTCTGTACTACTGTGATACAACCAGTTCCATGGTAACATCAAGTCTTGGAATATTAAGAAATATTCATTTACGGCCTGATCCTAGGAAGAGCTTAGCACCCTCATCTCATTGATGTCATGAACATCAAGTTACTGAGCACACTGCAGGACTGGGCTCTTAGAGATAATTCAGTGATTCATTTCAAATATTTTGAATTGGTGCATGGTCCAGTTTCCCTTCTGGGAAACATTCTTTTTAATAGGCTTATTCCTCTTGAAATGCCAAGTGTTGTTTCTGCACAACACGTTCTTATAACACACTTTCTTGGATGAACATGTGCTGTGCCAGTTGAGTTCACTAGGAGCCATTACATGCATATAAGGGCAGAATTAGTAAAATACAGTCTGTTCCAAAGCCCCTTGAAGTTCACTGAAGGACATTGAGTCCAGTAGGCTTTGGTTCAGGCCCATAATTAGCAATACGTCCAAGGTAATATCAGTCTCATTAGAACATTAATTTTCAGTGGATTTTAAAATGTGTCCATTTATTACAGTTGGCCCCAACACAGTCACAAAAATTTTGCTCTCTCACTGGCTGTTAACCAAACTTTCCCAAGTGTTGAAGAGTCCCATATTGGTTGTACAGCATAACCCAGACAGACAATACAGCTTTAGGTTAAGCCAAGTTTATTCCTTCTCATCAAAAACTAATATGGCTGCTAGATCCCATCTACTTTCATCTTCCCCTCACATACGCTGGCTTCCACACCTTGAGGATTTTAATCAACTTCCAATTGAAAGCTTAAAGAGGCAAGAGCCTCAAAATATTAAGACAGCATCGTTATAGGAAGCTCAAAAATAGCAGAAGTATAAAAATAAGACAACTTTCTACAAAGATCAAAGCTTAGGCACCCTACACCTTTTCCCCAATAAGAAAGCATGTACATGTCTGCTCACTGGTTCCTCCACCATGCCCAGTACAGCTCAGTTTGTATTATAAAGCAGGACTCTGCAACTGGTCAGGAATGAGAAACCACTCAGCAGTAGTGAACCAGTCAAAGGCGGGAACAGCTCCTTGGGGTGTCTCTTAAATGGGAAGGGTGACAGGAAGAGAATTCCTTTAATGGTGAGCTAATGGTCACTGTCAGGGATTGGGTTTTATATACACACAACCTCCCCAGACATCACAGCATCCATATACCCACCACCAGGCAAGACCTTGCTATGGGGAACTGATGGGATGGTAAAGTAACTGACAGGGAAAGCGGATCTACAGCTCATCTGTGACACACTGGCCCATACCATAAAACACACGGCATAGCCTGCATACAAGGTCCACTAGAGTTTCTTTCCCATTTTCCTTTTCTCTCAATCTGTTTTCTGTCTGCTCCCCCTTTTCCTATTCATCCATGGTCCCCTCCTCAAACCAACTCCAGCTTACCCTTTTAACACAAACCTATGGGTACTGCCAGGTCCAACACTGAAAGGATGGATGTGATCAGCAGTCTTCTCTGGACATGGTACAAAGAGCAGTGACAAGAGCTGAGCGCAGGTGCAGGACCTTGCACACAACAGCCCCTTCCCCACCAATGTATTTGTGACTGGGCATGGGGAAATAACACCTCTGCTCAGATCCTAGAATCTCCCCATCCTATATCATTACCCTGCTATTAAAGTCTGAGACCCAACTGCTTAGAGTCTTACGGACTAGGTTAAAGAAAAGGCTTGTATTGGTAACAGACGTTTCTCTCGCTTTACAAGTACTGAAATCATTCAAATTTCTTATAGCAGAGAAGGAATTAAGGAGTGTTTCCTCATCTTACCGATCTCCTTGGTGAGGATTTTGTCTTGTAAAATGGGTTTGGGAAGTGGGTATGCTAACTCCACTGCAGATGTATTGCAATAACCCTCCACATTTATTTACGAAAATTCAGTGCCAGCTACTGAAACGTGGAGATTGCCCTAGGGGGACAATTAATAGAATCCTGCGTGTCTGTCTTCAGGAGTGTTTTGTGAAGTCAATAGCATAAATTCCCTGAATACATGACTTCAATACACTTAGCAGCTACTGCACTGTAACATGCTGGCGTTAGTTAGTCCAGCTGCTAGACCATTCAAGGCTTAGAAATAACCATTTGTTCTGGAGTCTTTATGTTAACAGTCTATTCTTAAGACAGGTGACAAATGACAGCCCTTAACTCTTTGCTTATAATAGTACATTGGTACTAATGCTGATCACTGATCAATGGGTAGAATATAAATCTGTCAGATAGCCAAGCTCCATAAAAAAAGCTCTCTTGAAATTCTCAAGTGCATCTTTAACCATATTTCAATTAAATGGTGCCTTTAAACCTTCGCCTTGGGATAGGTAAAAGTGGGTTAATTATAATTAAGATGTCACTACTAAAAAAAGGGATTCCTGCATTTGTCTTATTAAAAACCTTTACAGTAAACAGTACTTTGCAAAATATATTATTGCACAGGAAGAATAAATAAAGGTTTTTTGGAGCTACAAAGACAAAGATCCCAGGGAATCTAGAAGACCCAGAACAATGATCCCAGGGCCATTCCAGTCGCTGCTCCAGCGAGCATACCCAGTGCAAGGTCTCCATCATTGTCACGGTAACGTTCTCGAATGATGACATGATTTGCAGCGGGCTGGCCATAAGGTCCTAGAAAGTAGTAATAGTTTGGTTAGGAAGAGAGTTTGTACATATGTTTTGATTTAGATGCAGGCTTGAAAAGCCTATGCATTCACCCACACTTTCCCACCCCGTTTACTTGAACACTAACAATATCTTTCCTTGCAGTTGGTATGGTGAAAATCAACTCCCCTCGGAGTTGGGTGCTGATGCCAATTCTTGATCCTGCTAGGACAGAGTACAGACAGCAGCCTTCCCCAACATCACAGAACAGGAGGAACATAAATCTATGGCTAGCCCATAGGGCAGAGGTGGGCAAACTACGGCCCGCGGGCCACATCCGGCCCGCACGACCCTCCTGCACTGCCCCGGAGCTCCTGCCCTTGGAGGCTAGCCCCCAGCCCCTCCCCCACAGCCTCAGCTCGCTCGCTCCACCACAATGCTCTGGGCAGGGGGGCTGCGAGCTCCTGGGGCAGCGCAGCTGCAGAGCCCGGCCTGACCCGGTGCTCTGTGCTGCATGGTGGCAACGGCATGGCTGGCTCCAACCGGGCGGCGTGGCTGTAGCACCGCTAGCCATTGGTGCTCCAGGCAGCGAGGTAAGGGGGCAGGAAGCAGGGGGGGTTGGATAGAGGGCAGGGGAGTTCGGGGGGGGGTGGTTAGGGGCTGGAGGTGTGGATAGGGGTCGGGGCGGTCAGAGGGCAGGGAACAGGGGTTGAATGGGGGCAGGGGTCCCAGGGGGCAGTCAGGAAGGAGGGAGGGATTGGATGGGGGGGCAGGGGTCCCAGGGGGCAGTCAGGGAGCGGAGGGGCAGATGGGGCAGCAGTCCGGGGGGGCGGCCGTCAGGGGGTGAAAAGCGGGGGGGGCGGGGGCGGGCGCGGGTCAGATGGGGGCGGGCCACGCCTGGCTGTTTAGGGAGGCACAGCTTCCCCTAACCGGCCCTCCATACAATTTCCGAAACCCAATGTGGCCCGCAGGCCAAAAAGTTTGCCCGCCCCTGCCATAGGGCTAGGCAACCAGAGACGTAGGTTCTATTCCTGGATCTGCCACACATTCCTTGTATGACCTTGAATGAGTTACTTAATCTCTGTGCCTCAGTTTCTCAATATTCAAGATGGAGATAAAATTCCCAACCTCAAAAGTGTGTTGTGGGCTTAATTCATGTATGTTTGTATTTTGAGATCTTCAGATCAAGTGCCATATAGAAGAGCAAAGGTCTATTACTATATCCAAAGCCAACACATCTCTGCATTGGATTAAGTCTCCAGCTACTTAGAAGTCAGCCCTGCAGCCCCTGCAACTCCTCAGTCTTCCTGTAAGGTTGGCACTTGGAAGAAGAGCTCTCTAGGGAAAACCTAGATGCAGCAGGAAGTGCTCACAGCAATTCACTAAGTGGGACCTTCTCTCTCAGAGTCTGTACTAAACCAAGGGCCAAGCACGGTGCCAGAGGGCACTATGTGCAAGAGGGAGTGGTTGAGTGACTTAGAGCTAAGGTCCTAACTGCTTGTGGTCTTTAAGGGCTTGGTAAAAAAAAAAAACATTAAAGTCGAAGGGGAAGATTATGTTCCCATAGAATTTTTGGGGGGCATAGATGTGTTAAGCCAAATCTGTTGGACAATTTCCATCTTGAGTCAGTACAGTCTCTTGCTAAATCCCCAGAACTACTTCAACTGAATACAGAATTCTTCACTTCCTGACTGTGTCTAGTGATAATTACCTCCTTCCTCTCAAAAGGGAAAGGTTAGTCCAGTGGTTAGGGCAAACAACAGGGGGGTTCCTTCTAAAAACACCTACCGCTACATTCAGCATCAAGAGTGATGGCAATATTCAATAGGAAAGCTATCACTTCATAGTAACTTTAGTCTTGATTAGAATGTGTATGATTCTAGCTGGAGGAAGGAGCTAGTATTCATTACCTTGGTACGGATACTGATAAGGAACAGCATAGGCTTGTCCATTAGAGGCATAGATGACTTGAGGACCAGGAGGGGGATATGCACCATTGTACTGCTCGTAGCCATAAACCTGGGGAAATTAAACGTATCTATTAGAAAATGTTTCGCATCTTTTGGATTTGTTTAAAGTGCTTAACTCTCCACCCCATTGCTGGTGCAGTTTAGGGATAATCAAAATCCACTATGTGGAAGGCAGCACTGTGCTGTGAAATGAGCGTGGGAGACCTTCCCATATAGTTAACCACATTATTTTGCAAGTTAACATCATCAGTTCTTGCACCACCAAGTTTAGCCATTGTAGAACTATAATAATGCTGTCACTTAATACACGAGTGTGGCTGGCCGTGGCTTCTAAATAATCCTGTCTTGTCATATGCTAGAAAAGCACAGCCATTCAGCAGTTGACAAGATGGGACCAATAATGTTATGTTAACATCCCTGATCCCTCATGATAGACACCCTGAGGCAGTCTTTTCACTAATCTAAGGAATGAAGCATATTGCTCACCATGACTGCTGTTCACAATCAAAACTATTTATAAACAAGAGACTGGTTGTTCTGTTCCAAAGCCCAATCAGTAGCACAGAAAAGGACCAGTATTTGAATAATATCATATAGTATAAGTCAGAACATACTGAGATCAGCAAATATTTTGGTCCAATTGCTGCCCCATCCTAACCCCCATGAAAACAGAATATATATATAGCTATATATACACGTTGGGGAACTATAGTTACCTGAGTTACTATGAAATCCCGGACTCAAAGTCCCTATCTGTTTTACAAATGTCAGCTTCATTTATAAAATAGAATTTTTATCCTGGAAGTGCAGATATATTGTCAAAGCCTTCCAAAAAATTATTGCATCTCCTTGTATTAAGGGCGAAAACCCAAAATTAAGGACGTATGGCCAAGATTTGTAGAAGTGAGTAGTGATTTTGGGATGCCTCCATTTTTCTCTGCCCAATCTGAGACACCGTAAAGGGGCCTGATTTTCAGAAGTGCTGAGCAACCACCCAGAAGTCAAGACCCTTTAAAGGTGCCTCAAGCTGGGCACCCAAAACCACTGCTCATTTTTAACATCTTGAGCTTTTTCTATTTAAAAATAAATTATGTTTAAGAAAAAAGTCAAACCAATAGCACTTCCAAAGAACAGAGTCTGAGTGTTCGATACAGTCTTTCACACTTATTTTATGCTTCCTTATTACACCCTTACCTCAGGTGATGGGGTAGCGTACGCTGTGTATGGGGGAGGAGCGGAGGAAATTGCAGTCTCATCGTACATCACTTCAGAACCAACATAGCCCTAAACATTAACAAAGTAGACAGCAGTTATTCACTTCTTTACATTCAGGAGAACAGACTAGAATATGGACTAAACATACAAGTGACCCAACAGTAAACTGAAGTATTCCTAGAATTCCTGAGTATATTTATTACTGACAAGTGTCAATATCACACCATACCTATGCTTTAAATGAGGACCTTTATTACAGTAGCACACAATACAGACACCAAGTTTGAAAGGTTTTCTAGAGGATATAACTTCCTGGGGTGATCCACAGCAGGAAGAAAGAGGAGAGAGAGTGCATCACATAATGCCGCAGCAGGAGACTGAATAGGGGAGCAAAGCTTCAGCCAGATGGGCAGGTAGGAGCCAGCAATGCAGAGCAGCTCCTTGAATCAACTATTTTTTTTCTCTGACTTGTTTTATTCCCCTTACCTTAATGTTTTCAACTGATAGGTTATTGTTTTCTTGTTCAGGTTAAATTGATTAATTTGTAGGTGGGGAAGGAGCATTCTTCTCATACAAGTTCATATATTCTGCTTTCAGGTGCTCTGGAGTAATTCCACTGAGCTCAACGGAATTACATCAGTGCAGCTGAGTACAGATGTTAGCCTATAAGGATCAAAGGTAAAGATCACAGCTGCACCCAAACATTTCATACCAGTGACTTAAGCGTCTCAGCAACCCACGTACTTTGCCTACAAATAAGACAAAGACCAGAAAATAGCAGATCTATATTTAAAAGTCCCCTTCCTTCAGCTGTTTGTAGAAACATACATAATTTAAAACATTACACTGAAGCTATTTTTAGAAGCATCCTCTGCTGAATCTGTGTCCCTTCCAAAGGCAGTGACGAGGGGCGGGGAAGTAACTCACACAATAACCACAGCAGATTTCCAGTGGTTGGTTTGTTTATGTTTCAAAACGGCCTTGGATGTTTTTCCCTAGTTGTAGCAATGCACAATGCTGCTCCTATTCAACCAGAGGCTTTCTATAAGAAAAAGGCTAGCTTGATAGCTGTACTGCTCCTATAAGCTCCTAAAAATATTCTCTCCCTCCCTCCCTGCAAACACACAAGTAGATTTAGACACACAAGGATTTCCACTGAACTCATGGCACTGCTCAGGTATGAGAATTTGCAGGATCACAGCCTAAGTGACCCAATTGTCAGAAGTGGGAAGCACCCAGCTAGTCCTGCTGAAGTCAGTGGGTGCTGCTGGATGCTCAGCGCTTTTGAAAGTATGATCACTGAGATCCTGCAGATAGACTTCAAATAAACTTCTTCTTTATTTGAAATCTTATCCTAGGGGCTTAACAGTTGATAGCATCTGAAGGTCACTCTCTAAGGCCTCATCTACACTCATGGCAGCTTGTAGCATCACACTGCCGTGCAAACTGGCTGTGTCCACACTGCAGTGCGTAGCTACAATTAGCAGTGAAAGGCTCTGGCAGCAGGGAGCTGCTGGAGTCTTTTCCCCCTGCTCAAGTCTTTCACTGCGGTGCAGAAAGGCTCCAGCAGTGGGACACTACATTGCTAAAAATAGCAGTGTAGACATGGGAGGCACTGCTTGGGCATGTAGAGCGCCACATAGGCAACATAACCTAAGGTTCTATCAGGTCTTTACTTGCCAAAGCATCTACACTGCTATTTATACCCATGCTAGGGGAGCGTGCAGTGTATGTACTTCACACACCACCATAAGCGTAGACATAGCCCAAGATATTAGTTAGGGCATAATTTGCAAAGCTGATGGCTACCAGTTAGTAACCTCAATGCTGAGGCTGAATATTTACAAAACTCCCTATATTTTTGAATTCTATGTGCAATGACACTGATTCAAGGGTAAAAAAGGAGTTCTGCACCCCCTCTGGTTTTCACAGATTCATTCCTTTGCCCTCTGTTTAAAACCACAATGCAGCATAATGTGGCATTCTGCACGGTAAAGCAGTTACTTGGTACAAGAAAATAGCACTTTTACCACACTACAAATATTGCTTCGGGTATCCAAAAATATAAACTGTGTCACATGATGGGATGTAGCAGCTATTGTGGCAATGTGGGGGCCAGGACTATGAAATAAGCTTTTGGATGCAGGGGTCAGTATTTCCCAATGGAACTGCAGTATTTCAGAGACCTGGTATTAAAGGATATATCTACCTTGCAGCTGAGGTGTGTGCTTAAAGCAGGGATAGACAAAACTTGTGCCAGCTCAACTTGAGCAAGGATGCTAAAAACAGCAACACAGATGTTGCCAAATTAGCAGCAGCTTAGGCTCACCACCCCATTTCAAGCCCACCCAACCCCTCAAGTCTGACCTCAGGTGGCTAGCCCATGCCACCACCTGTGCAGTAATGTCCACATTGCTATTTTTAGTGTGCTAGCTTGAGCTGAGATAGACCAGGTCTGCCTACTAATGCTGGGAATCGAACCTCCCAGCTGCAGTGCACATATCCCCTTAATATTGCTCTTTACCGATTTGGGGAAAGCGATTGCCAGAAAGTGCTCTATGAGCCAACCTCAAAGAAAGGCAAAAAAAGTGAGTCAACGGCAGAAGTAGGATGGCTAGGCCTTCCAGCAGAGCAAATGCCACAAGTTATATCATAAACTGCAAGGGTTTACAACTGAGCACAGATCTGTCTTTACAGATGAGGGAGTGAATAAGCCATTTTTCATTAGAGCGAAGCTTAAGGTGCCAACAAAAGGATTTTTATTCCTTTTTCCAGGGAGTTTACGGTGGCAGTATTTAGATACAAGATAGAACATTTGACTCAAAAGACACACACAATGTTAACTGCAAACGCAAACTATGCATTTGAGCATGCAGTTACCCAGTTTGAATACATACATGAACCATTTTTTGCTGAAGCCCAAGTTTCTGAAGTTAGTTCTATACAGAATGATTTCCACAGAACTACATAAAGCAAAAATGCAAAGCCAGATTTTGCATCTTCTACAATAGCTACATAAATGTGGCTGTCACTCATTTCAGCTAGAGGCTTCTCTACACATACACACACCCCACCATCATCTGGCTTCCTTGTGGACTACCCGCATATAGATGGACTGATCCCAATAGATAATGAGAGCGTGAGACAGCCAGACTATCTTTACCAGCTACAAAAGAATTCATGAGTGCCCACAGTCCCGATGGGTGCTCATTCTTCGTCTACAGATCAGCCTTTTCCCCATGCCAATGCTTTCTGAGCCTTACAGCACAGTAGCTGCGGCACTCCAAAAGATCACTTTTCGCCTTTATCTAGCATGCACGGACACAAAACCTCCTTCTACCAGAGTTGTGGGCACCAGATCCATGATGCTCATATACCCCTTTCTGGCCCAGGAAATGCAGGATAAAGCACAATAATTCAAATGGGTTCTTGAAGACCGTGTGAAGGAAAATTGCTAGGCCACTGACTGCCACTCACACACACTCCCTCCCTACCCCATCACCATGGAAACGTTCACAGTGCACTTACCGCATTTGTTCTAGCATCCTGGAGAGCAATTTTCCATGCCCTGCAAGAAACATTTACTGGATAAAGAGATACTCCACATTTCTTGTAAGGTTCTGAACAAAATATAGTTAGCCATTAAACCGTACAGCAGGAGCCAAGTTTCAGGAGCCAAGTGATATGGTGGAAAACGTATATCGAAGTTACTGTGGGTGAAGGTAGCCTAAAGTTAAGGTAGGACATATGCACAGAGGGATTGCAGGAAGGAGGTATTAATTCTTCTGTACAGTCCATAAGCTATGGCAGGAGTAACTTGTGCTGTTTTGGGGCTCCTTGTTGTTAGAATACAAAGAAGGGTAACAAAGAGCCAGGCATTAAGATGCAGGAGACCTGCAGCCACACGGAGGATGGGGCATCACTACTAAAGTAACAATTTGGAGTGGAGAGAGGGACACGGATGTGTCCCCCCCATCCCTTCAGCCAAATTTCACCTGTGCCAAGGTGTAACCTAAAAAGAAGAGGAACAAGAGCCCATATCAAAGGAACATTCTTCCTCTCAGCATTTGCCAGTATGCAGCTACCTTGAGGAATTCCAGAATATTTGGGCCCATTCTTGGGCTACAAAGAGCTAAGTACAGCATATTAAATAACATTCTTTGGAAACTCACAAGCAGTCATCCGCACTCTCTGCACAGAGGTTGATTGTTTTCCCATCCCGACAAACAATCTGCAGCAAACAGTCTCTTGGCTTCCCCTCTGGGGGCTGGAAATCTACTCCAGAAAAAGAAAGCAAAAGATTTCCATTTAATATATTGGAAAACAAAATCCTTAACTTCTTGAAGATTCTAATTAATTCACATTGTCTCAGTCCTTCTGGTCAGGTTTGAGTAAAGCAATGAGGTTGAGATATACAGGTTTTGGTCTCCTAGGGCACACATACACTGCAATAAAAGACCCACAGCATAGCTACGGCTGGCCTGGGTCAACTGACTCAAACTGTGAGGCTAAAAAATTGCAACGTAGACATCTGGGCCCAGGCTGGAGCCTGGGATCCTTCTCATGGGGTCTCAGAGCCCAAGCCTGAACATCTACACCGCAATTTTATAGCTCCACGGCCTGAGCCCTGCAAGCCCGAGTCAGCTAACCCAGGTCAATCACAGTGTAGACATATCCCTAGGGTAGGGGCTCCATCAGGACAGGAGAAAGTTACTACAGCTTAGACTGGCTGTCAGTCGAAAGCCTCTTAGGGAAGGACTCCGGCCTACCAGCTCGGATTTCGTTGTCACTGTATATAAAATGTTAGGCTAAAGGTTCTGTTAGAGACAAAACTGCATGCACAAATCTGTCTTGTCCAAGTGGGTAAAAAAAAAAAAAAAAATATGCTGGCAAACACACAGATTAAACTTCTTCAAGCTCTCTCCTACCTGAAATCAGAAGCTGCCTGCACATATGGCATCAGCTCAGGAGACTCCCAGCAATTTTGTGCTTTAGGAAAGATGCAACAGTTTTTCAGACCATGAAGCCATTTGCAACTTCAAGCCTCAACCAGTTTTAAAACAAACACACATGTTGAATTTAAAAAGCTGCAATGACGAAGAATCACTTACCTGTTACTAGACCAAGCAGAACACCAGTGTTAGAGAGTAATTATGTGCTAAGAGCACGCTAGTTCAGTGAGTATATCCTCTCCCCAACAAGACAGACATGCCAGCCTTGCTGCCTACCAGGGAAGGTCATGCTGAAATCTGGGGAAACATATTCATGGGAGTGGATTGCTAACTAACCTGAACCCGCTCAACTAGAGGCCTTAGCCCTATATTGCCTAATACAGCCACAAAGGAGCTGAGTCAGCCAGGAGTCCACATTCCAGATCACTAGCCAGAACACTATAATCCCATTTAGAGGCAAGGAGACAGCTGGATAAGGCCCCATGCACAGAGCCCTGCATAAGCAAAGGCCAGCCTTGTTCCCTGTGTGCTGCCTGCATACTGAATACAATGGCAGGATAGAATGCAGAATGAAAGGTGCTACAGCCTTCCCAGGACACCGTGGAGAGCACCAGCCTGAACATTACCAGTCAATGCTGTGTGTGTATTTCTTGCTGGGTTGTGCCCACTGAAAGGGTGTTTCTTTACCAAATAAATACACTCTCTACCGCTGGTGTCCTTCTGGTCGATCAAGTATCAAGTGAACACATGTCTCTAAAAAAGGGTGTGCTAGTACTTGGATGGGGCCATCCCTCTAGTTCTCTTTTCTCCTCCCAAGCCTCTGGACAGTGCCAACTCCACAATGTCCATCAGAAGCGCATGACATCAGGTGCATCAGCAGTCTGCTATCCGTATCCCAAACTCACTTCTGCCACCGTGCAGCCATTTACTCAGAGTATACGCTAGCAGAATCAGTGTCATATACACCGCTACCTCGATATAACGCGACCCGATATAATACGAATTCGGATATAATGCGGTAAAGCAGTGCTCGGGGGGGGGGGGGGGCTGCTCACTCCCGTGGATCAAAGCAAGTTCAATAGAACGCGGTAAGATTTTTTGGCTCCCGAGGACAGTGTTATATCGACGTAGAGGTGTATCACAAGTTTACCATCACTCAAGTAGTGTTTTATATGTGAATTGTGGCAAATGCCAAGATGATCTACCACATGATACAATGCTGTGAGAAGCCACTCCCTTTATTCGTTTACAGGTATGGAATCAGGAAAGAAATTTTAAAAATTAAAAAGCACATGTTCTACCTCGGCATTCGTTTCCCACTCTGATGTTGATGCAGTGCACTCGCATGTGGACTTTATCCTCTATGTCATGCCGCTGCTGATCGTCATAGAATAGCAAATGGCCATCAGACCATAGGTCAAACCAATTCTTCTTCCAACGACGTAAAATAGTGCCTAAAAGAATGAAGAAAGTCACTTCTGGGAGCACTGATTGGAAAATGCTCATGTCTAATATGGCCAAAGCACCTTTTCAATTTGACACTTGGAACAAGATATTCTGCGGGTCCAACAACTAATTGCTAATTCATTGTGCATCATGAAATCTCAGCTTCAAAACAAAGAGACAAACAGTGTACAACAAATAATGCACATGATAGCTAGGCCTTATGTGTTATTTCTTATTTAATGATTAGCATTATGATTGCTAGGTTGTTTTTTTAAGCTAACAACCTAATGCTTCAGGATTCTAGCATGCTAGTGACCAAGTACTACATGGGACCAAGTGAATAAGCAAAGGCTGGTAGTTGTCCAGTAAATTTTCCAAGCTCCACTTATAATAATCCATTTGGTTAGGTTTTTATTTTTTTCCACAAACCATTACTTATAGAAGACAACTATCAAACCAGGTGTGCTCAGCTATAGCAATGCCTATGTTCCCATTATTGTAATCCAAAAGGTCAGATGGTGATGCTATCAAAATAGACCATTTCTTTTGGTCCAATATCCTTGAGAAAATCCTTATAGAACTGTTTAAATGGGACACAGGGAAATATATTTTTCCCCACTGATGGTCTACAAGAGAAACCGACACACACAGCCAAACTGTCTGTTGGGGAAAGTAGGTAAAAAGCCCATCACTCACTTTGCCGAAGCAGCCATCCACTCTTCACAAATGCCATCTCTGTTTACTCTAGGGTGAGAAAAGAAGAAAATTTAAAAAGAGACAACCATAATTTTCAATACATTGCAATAATCAATCAGGGAGAAGAATCTCTAGGCATCCTGGCTAGTTGTAACACCTTGATGCATCTAGCTGATGTGTGCACAAGAGTGTCTCCTTCCTCAAATGCATACCCGTTGACTACATGGCTGGGATACAGTCTGAACCATTTAAGAGTGATCTGCAAGGGTTACTGGAAAACTCTCCAGATAATCTTTTGGCAGCTGGGAAGATACCCAGTAAAGATCAGTTAATATTCCACAAACTTTTACACTATTAGTGAATGCAATGAAAACCATCCTATGATGTTTGGAGATACTTTCACTACTAGTGACCTATTTCTGTTCTTTACTAAGTCATGTTATCAGACATATAGATGAACACAATATGTTGAAGAAGAGTCCACATGGCTGGGAAATCATGCCTCAATCTATTAGATTTCTTTGAGGGGCTCAACAAGTATGTGAATAAGGGTGATCGAGTGGATATAGTGTACTTGGATTTTCAGAAAGCCTTTGACAAGGTCCCTCACCAAAGGCTCTAAAGCAAAGTAAGCAGTCATGGGATAGGAGGGAAGATCCTTGCATGGACCAGTAACTGGTTACCAGATAGGAAACAAAGGGTAGGAATAAATGGTCAGTTTTCACAGTGGACAGAAGTAAACAGTGGGACTCCCTAAAGATCTGTACTGGGACCAGTGCTTTTCAATATATTTATAAATGATCTGGGAAAAGGGGTAAATAGTCAGGTGGCAAAGTTTGCAGACAATAAGAAATTACTCAAGATAGTTAAGTCCACAGCTGACTGTGAAGAATTACAAAGGGATCTCACAAAACTGGGGGACTGGGCAAGAGAAAGGCAGATGAAATTCAATACGTGCAAGATAGTGCTAATCGAAAAACTTAATTCCAACTATACACATAAAATGATGGGGTCTAAGTTAGCTGTTATTACTCAAGAAAGATCTTGGACACATCATGGATAAGTCTCTCACATCCGCTCAATGTGCAGCAGCAGTCAAAAAAGTTAAAACAATGCTAGGAGCTATTAGGAAAGGGAAAGAGAATAAGATACAAAATATATTGCCACTATACACCCATAAAGCCAAGGTACACCCAAACCCTGAATATTGCGAGAAGTTCTGGTTGCCCCATCCCAAAAAAGAAATACATTCAAATTGGAAAAAGCATAGAGAAAGGCAACAAAAGATATTAAGGTTTTGGAACAGTTTCCATAGGAGGAGAGATTAAACAGACTAGCACTGTTCATCTTAGAAAAGAGACTGAGGGTGGATCTGTTAGAGGTCTACAAAACCATGAATTTTGTGGAGAAAGTGAATAAAGAAGTGTTATTTATCCTTTCGTATAACACAAGGATCACCCAATGAGATTAATAGGCAGCAGGTTTAAAACAAACAAAAGGAAGTACTTCTTCACACAATGGACTGTCAACCTGTAGAATTTGTTGCCAGGGAATGTTGTGAAGGCCAGAAGAATAACTGGTTTCAATTAAGAATTAGATAAGTTCATGGAGAATACATCTACCAATGGTTATTAGTAAAGGTGATCAGGGACACAACCCCATGCTCTGGGTTTCCCTAAGCCTCTGACTGCCAGAAGCTGGGAGTGGATGAGAGGGGGAAGGATCACTCAATAGTTGCCCTGTTCTGTTCATTCCCTCTGAAGCATCTAGCACCGGCCACTGTCTGGAGACAGGATTCTGCGCTAGATGGACTACTGGTCTGACCCAGTATGGCCATTCTTATATTCTCAATATTAAAGACCAGTTTTGAGTTTCACTTGAACTGACAAAAGCAACACATTCCCAACTAAAACTGCCACATGCCACTAGGAGGGGTGTGAGTCAGCAGGTGACTGAGAATGTCATCTTCATTCCCCAACACGAATCAATTTCATAACTGTTCCCCTGGTTTTCATGACACTCCACGAACTTCCTCTATTCTACTTCTCAAAACTCATAAGCTATATGACCACCCTAACTTCCCCATCCAGTCAGAACTTCCAACCGTGCCCTTCTTTCAGTCCTTGCTGAATGCCTGCCCCAGCTATCCACCCTACAGAAAAGCTCACCAGGACAGAAAGGACATAATGTAATGTTAATGGGGAGGGGAAGAGTTCTCCTTTATGACCTGTGTTGTCCCATATCAAAACTGTCTCCATCTCCCTCAGAGAGGCACTGTTGTTCTTGAACTTGCACCTATTTAAAATGAAAAGTTCTTATTTCTCTTTAGCTTTCAAGTGACACTATAAAATGCTTGATACTGCACATAAAGGACACTACACTAAACCAAGTTCTATTGCACATTATACTCAACTGCTGGGCTGCTACATTCTGGATTTGGTTGCATGATAAAGGAAATTGAACAAGCCTCAAAAGGAAATGTAGGGAGGAGGGGGTTTTGTTTTATAACACACAGATGTTTTGACTGTTATTTATTTTTAAAGGGTTGGGTTTTGAATCACAGCCAGGTGAGTAGACAGAGCAGCTAGAACAAAAGTGTTGTTTTTTAACTTGCAACAAGGTCAATCCTTCAGGCGCAATTTAACTTGTAAATTAAGACTATGAAAGATGCAGGAGTTTAAAGGAGATTCAGACCCCTTTGAACCTACTACTCAACATTTGCTTGTTATGAAAGTACACAAAAAATGTCCATTAAAGGTCTCACTGATTTGGCATATTTTAACAAGTTTGCTGTCCTCTACCCCTTTCCAGCTGATGATCTAAAAGAGCTTTACAAAGAAGACTCAATACCCTTGCAAATTATGGTAACTATCCCCTTTTAGAGATGGGGAAATTGGAACAGCTACCAAAGTCCTGTCATTATAATTTGTAATTACAGATAAAAAAAGTGCAGAAATAGCTCCAGTATCAACTGCCCCCATGTACTCTCTGAATTTAGAAGGGAAAAGTTCTCTCAGGCAGAGACTATCTGTTCAGTTTTAGCTTAGGTCCTTTATTAATATCAAATTATAAACCTTACCACACATACAAAAAAAAGGTTTAAAATGGAAATCCTAGTGAGCACTCAGGTAATGCTTTACTACCCAGTTCTTACAACAAGATTCTAAAATATTCTTAGCCCCGTAAGCATGACATCTGCTCCTCTGCCCCTTTTCTGATCTCTAAGTGCACATCTTCAGGTGTCAGGCCCCATGCCTTTACTTAGCCCCAGGTGTAAGTCTGTCACTCTCAGACCAGGCCCCAGGCTACAGTATCCTGTGTATCAACTGTTCTGATCCTAGTAGCAGGTCCAACTGAGTTTGAGCAACTGCTACTGCACCCACCTTGATCTCTTCAGCAGTTTGTAACCAGAAGCATATACAGTGACCAGACAGCCTTCTTAAACTGTTTATTCTAACAGTAGAAAAAAAGCATTTATAGAAAAAGAATTTTAAACCAACCAAGTCTCCATGAATGTCTCTCTTACCTGAAGAAGAGCTCTATGTAAACTTGAAAGCTAGTCTCTGGCCTTGGCTACACTGGCAATTCACAGCGCTGCACTTGCTGCGCTCAGGGGTGTGACCCCCCCCCCCCCCCCCCAAGCACAACAAGTGCAGCGCTGTAAAGCACCAGTGTAATCAGCGCCTGCAGCGCTGCACGCTCTCTCGCTGCGCTGCAAGCTATTCCCCTCGGAGAGGTGGAGTACTTGCAGCGCTGCGAGAGCGCTCTTGCAGCGCTGGCGGCGCGACTACACTCGCGCTTCACAGCGCTGCCGTGGCAGCGCTGTGAATCCGCGAGTGTAGCCAAGGCCTTTCTCTCACCAACACACGCTGGTTCAATAAAAGATATCACCTCACCCACCTTGTCTCTCCAATATCCTCAGAGCGACACAGCTACAACACTACTGCATATCTTACCTAAAGGCTTACCATCCCCAGTTGGTAACCTAAGCAGGTCTCACTTCAGACAACCCTATCTCTGTGTCTCTGGTTCCCCCAAACAACTCCTGCCCCCCTTGAGCATCCTCTTTTAAACTGTCCAGAACTTTTTTTGATCTCTAGTGAGCGCAGACCTGTCAAGGCTGCTTCCCCACTCTGAACTTTAGGGTACAAATGTGAGGGCCTGCATGAAAACTTCTAAGCTTAACTACCAGCTTAGATCTGGTCCGCTGCCACCATTCCCAAAGCTTATTCCCTTCCCTGGGTAGCCTTGAGAGACTCTTCACCAATTCCCTGGTGAATACAGATCCAAACCCCTTGGATCTTAAAACAAGGAGAAATTAACCATCCCCCCTCCTTCCTCCCACCAACTCCAGGTGGATCAAGATCCAACACCCTTGGATCTAAAAAACAGGGAAAAATCAATCAGGTTCTTAAAAAGAAGGCTTTTAATTAAAGAAAAAGGTAAAAATTATCTCTGTAAAATCAGGATGGAAAAATAACTTTACAGGGTAATCAAACTTAAAGGGCTCAGAGGAATCCCCTCTAGCCTTAGGTTCAAAGTACAGCAAACAGAGATAAACACTCTAGTAAAAGGTACATTTACAAGTTGAGAAAACAAAGATAACTAACATGCCTTGCCTGGCTGCTTACTTACAAGTCTGAAATATGAGAGACTTGTTCAGAAAGATTTGGAGAACCTGGATTGATGTCTGGTCCCTCTCAGTCCCAAGAGCAAACGACTTCCCAAACAAAGAGCACAAACAAAAGCCTTCCCCTCCCCCAAGATTTGAAAGTATCTTGTCCCTTTATTGGTCCTTGGGTCAGATGCCAGCCATGTTACCTGAGCTTCTTAACCCTTTACAGGGAAAAAGGATTTTGGAGTCTCCGGCCAGGAGGGATTTTATAGTACTGTACACAGGACAGTTGTTACCCTTCCCTTTATAGTTATGACAAGACCTTTTCCTATCTGGGCATTGTCTCTTAACAACTCTCAAGTGTTTTCTGCGAAGTAGCTTATCTTGAGCCATTCTTTCCCTTCCTGCTTGTTTTTTCCATACACCTCCCTTAAACTACTAAACCAATTTAACCATACAGTAAATGTCCAATAACCAAGTCAATGCAGAATATTCATAATTCCAGAGTAGCTCCATGCCTGTCACAATTCGGTCTACAGGAGGCTGGCACATCTTACCTGCAGGATTCCAGATATTTTGTTATCCAGGCAGGAAAGACAACAGAACATACTAGAGCAGTTTCAGACATTAAACATGCATAAAGGAACATCACACAATCAGGCTGGGTTACAACATAAGACGAATAGGAGTCATTTAAGGTTTTACTATATACATCAGTGTTTCTGAAGGACGGGTGTGTGGATCGATGCCAGTCCCTGAGATCTCCCTGACACAATTTAGGAAGTCAGCAAGAGGGACCCTGGTATCAAAAAGGTTGAGAAACACTGCTATATATGACAGACAGTTGGTGAAATTCCTCCTAGGTCAGAACCCAGTTTTTAAAATGAGGGGAAAAAGTACTGTCATTGTCTTACGGCACATTGCATTAAAAGAGCATCTTCAAGCACCTCTTGTATTTCTTAGTAGCTCTGCTAGGGGTGTATAGAGAGATACTGAAATGTGTCTTATTAACTGCAGTTTTGTATTCTTTAGCATCAAGTGGCTAATTACCTTATTACAACATGATCAAAGACTATGGAGAAAGGCAAACTGCTAGCAGATGATAGCCCAGCCTAATTATTGTATTCCCAGGACTATTAATAAAGAAAACTGCTCCCTCTGTATACAGTCAAAATTCTGGAAGTTTGGGATGGTGAGATCAGCTTCTAGACAGGCATTAAACTATGATGTGCATTTAAAAATAAAGCTTTTAATTACAGCTGGCATTTAAGCCATCTTGCTAGTTCATCCATTTTGATTAGAACCCTTTGTAAGATCATATCCTGCTTTAAACCAGCTCATATCCTGCTTTAATGCTAGAAAACATACTTGCATTACACATCAAGGCTCCAAACCTTCATATACTTTTACAATTGCTGTTTTTTATGCATTGCTTTCAACTGGACTAAGTGTATGTGAAGATAATCAATCATGCACTTAAGACTTCGCAGGATCACAGCTTAAAGTCTCACAATTGTGATAACACTATCAATATGTCCCAATGCTCGTTAGCTATGCCATCAGCATCACAAATGCACCCCTTGTCCAGCAAGATATCAACTGCTAGCATTGGACACAGAAACTCTTTCCCCACTAATTCCTAATACTGGAAAATTAGCAGTTGTTGGCATGTATGTTAGATCTCTTCTATTTTATTACCCTTTGGATTTGTTTTGTGTTAGTGGGTCTCTTTATATATTCTCCCCCATTTAAAGTGACAAATTGTAACTGATCAGGTGACCATGAAATCTAGATCAGTGGTTCCCAACCTTTTTTGTTTTCCCCTACGGAGCACTTGAAAATTGCTGAGGGTCTCAGTGGACCACTTAGTGATCTTTCCGAATGTTGTTTGTATCGTTAGCTAACGATTGTAAAGCTCTTTGGATAAAAACACTATATAAAAAAAAACTTAACCTTTTTTGTTCTACAAATTAAAGCACACAACTCATATTTTCATATCAGTAGTCTTACCTTTCTAATGCGATGGATATGCCCTATCCCACCCTGCTGCGGCAGCCTCCGAACTGGGGCAGGGTAGGAGGGGGGTCTCTCTCCCACCACAGCTGCCATAGAGCTGAGGCTGGGAAGGAGGGCCATCTCTCCCTGGCAGCCACAACCCTGGAGCTGGGGAAAGACACCTCCTTTCTCTGGGACGTGCAGGGCTGCAGCAGCAGCCAAATTCTCCCCACCCCCCCTCTTCTCACCCCACTGCCCCCTCCCCTCCCTATTCCCCTCCCAAGGCCACCACCCCACCTTACATGTGCGTCTTCTCCAGGGTCCAGGCACCTAATTAATGGACCCAAGCCTGCATGGCTCCACTAATTAGGTGGGTGGCCCTCCACTCTCTCATGTGTGGCCGCCCAGGCGCACACCTTAGAGGAAACTATCAGCTGACCACCTGAATGGAGCTCACAGACCACTGGTGGGCCGCAGACCACAGTTTGAGAGCCTCTGATCTAGAGGTGACCATAGTTTACAGCACTCAGAAAACACAAGATCACGTGCTACTAGAGGCTCTCCATATTTACACTTTATTGCTGCATAGAGTTCTATGGCTTATCATCTGGTCATGCTACTAACTTCATTTTCTAAAAAGAGGAAGAACCAACAACTTCCTTCCTCCTACCTAAAATAGTTCTATCAAATACCCCAATTACTGTAGCATCTGAGCACTGATGATCTTTAATGTACACCCTCATGACACCCAGTGCTATTATTCCCATTTTACAGATGGGAAACTGAGGCACAGAGAGACTAAGGCCCAGATCCTTAAAAATATTTAGTCTCCTAACTTCCACTAATTTCAATGGAAGATAGGAGCCTAAACACTTTAATGATTTGGACTTCAGTGTCTTGCACAAAGTCTCAAGGAAAATTACATGCTAGCACCCTACCCATGGGCAACCCTTCCTTTCTAGAGCTTCTAAAGCTTTAATTGTATTTAAGCTTTAAAAAAGAAAAAAAGAAAAAAAAAACACACACAATTTTCTCCCGCATGTGAAACATTTACTATTGAAATACCAATCTATACATAAGGGACAATATTATGTGGTACTGAGTGCCCTCAGTAGTCAAAGTCAACTGGAGTTCCAACAGTGAACTCATGAAATCCCACTGACTTCAGTGGTTGTAAGTGTAGTGTCAGGCAATGAGACAGTTGTTGCTACCTTAGAAACATACCCACACTGTTAGAATAAGATAGAGTTACTCCCCGTGGTATAGAGCAGACATGTTTCTTCCATCACCAGTATTTTTTTTTATTTTTTAAAAGGAGAGACCAAGAAACCTTTTCTTCTGAACAATTAAAAGCTACATATAAAGTTTAGTGGAGGACTGCTTTTAAAAAAAAAAAAAAGCCCTGTAGAATGTCTAAGTGTATCATACAAAAAACTGTTGATATATCATTACAATGGCAAAAAAAAATCCAGTGGTTGGACAGCAATTGATGATGGCGATAACATTTTGTATTTATACAATATTTTGCATGTAATCTCATGTATGACAAATTATGTGCTGCAGTAAATTAGAATAAACTAAAATTAATTTAATTAAGTACATGACACTTACTACCAGTGTATACAAGGATAAAAATCACACAGGAAGGTAGAATGTCTTACCGTCAGCACATAGATGGGAGTAGCATTGAAACCAAACAGATGTTCTGCCCTGGACCACTGGTATGGAAATATTCAGTTTTGAGAAGAAATACAATGTATGCAATTCAGGCAACAGTAAATTTAAAGATATTTCCAAAATTGTCAAAGCTAGCTTGATAGGATCAGTTATAATGGAGTGGTATTTGCCTTAAGTTAATGTTTAATAAAAGTGCAACTAATACATGAAAACAGGACTTAAAATAGAACAAATTGGGAAGTTTTGTTGACGCCTGTGATAAATGAATCAATCACTGAAATCTAAAGGCAATAATGCAATGGTGCTCTGCAGACACTAGACATGAATTAACAGCAGCTGGACTGAAAAGCTGCTATGGCTGTCCCCCACTGTGCAGATTAGCAGCATTCTTCCTCCTCCTGTTCACACATAACAGCTTTCATATCCAGAAAATGTAAATATAATCCAAAATATCCAATCGTCTCTTTTTGTAAGATTTGTACTATTCCCAGAGGCAGATTTTTAAAACCTGCCTTCCCTACTTGCATCTGCTTTTGGGAGGGCAAAAGAAAATTGCAGGGACAATTAATAAAATTAAGATGGCAAAGGTCCCAATTCTGTAACTGGATCTCAGTGGGAGTCTGGGCAGGGGTCTGCCCATTCAGACCTAACTGCAGGATCGGGGCCCAGATACCCAATTGTTCCCACCCATTAGATAACACTACTGAGATGTGTATGTAAGTGTCCTGTGAATGATTGAGGATGGAGAATTAAAACAATATAATGAAGGGCAGCCAGGGTGAGGCTGGTCTGAAAATCAGGCCCAGAAAGACCTAGTTACAAAAAGATCAGTTTTGGAATTATGCTAGCACTGAGTTCGGATAGTTCACAAGCCAGTCCCTACCCCATCTTGAGGTGGGGTTTCAGGCTTAAGAGCAGTGTTCTCCTCCCTAAACTTTTTCTTCCCCCCCCCCCTTCCCCCTTCTTCCCCATCTCACTGAATAAAAGTTATAGTGCCAAATTCAAACACCAGCTATGTCCACTGAAACAAGTGGGAATACTGCCTTTTAAACTTCCTGATCCCACAACTGGCTACCTATAGGTAGACTCGAGCCTGCTGAAGTAAACATGCTCCACACAGAGCCACTTTCAGGATCTAGGCTAAGATTAGAAAGGGCCAAAGTCATCCAATTCAAAACCGCTCGAGACTCGAGAGCTCAGATACAAATGACTCATTGAAATAATATCCCAGTTACTTCCCTGTCCAATCCACCCTCTCCATTATGCATTCTTGCTTGTATTACGTTGCTGTGTTTCTCTACTATTACCAGAAATGGCTTATAACTTTCCACTACTGAACAACTTATACCTCTGCCATCCTGGCTACACTAGGACTATGCCTTGCCCTGCTTTCCCCAGTCTATCCACAATACAAAGTTTACAAAGCATTCAAAGTCTGCACCACTTTTGTATTCATCCAAAAACATGTCTGGACTCTCTAACCACACCAATTATATACAAAGCTATAAACACCTAAACCTAAATGAAATTGTTTACTTTTTTTTTTCAGTAAGAAAAAAACAAATTGTTTCAGTTTGAAACGAAACAAAAAAAAAGTTTTCATTGGGCCACCAAACTGAAAAATCATATATTCAATCAGCTCTACCCGATGCCCTCAGTTTAATCACAAGTTTCACAATATTTGGTGTTTTTCTTAAAGTCCCAGTGCTGGAATCAAGAACGTGCATGAGAGTCTCGGGTTTCGTTAAAAAGGGAAATTTCTAGTCCTCATGGTTGAGAACAAGCTTGAAAAAATAAAGCAAGTGTAACCTAAAGACTCAGAAACCAAAGATAAATAAAAAGATCCTCAAATTTAAAATTATGAGGCTGTTTTTGTTTTGTTTTTTAAATCAGGCTCATGATTTTTTTAATGGGTGGCAATACAACACTTTACAGACATCTCAGATCCTAGGACCGTATTTGGATGACCTAAGCAGAAAGGACATAATTCTCTCCCCCAAATGGCAGTGACAACACTACACTAAGATTATGGGCAAGGAATATTATCCTAATAGGTAACATGCTGGAGACAAGAGGCCTCTTCTTTTCAGTCAAGCCAAGTAAGTTCAATTGAAATTTTTGTTCTGTTTGCTTACCAGACCCGCCCTAAGACTTCCTCAGTGGAGTGGGAGATTCTTTCGGATTCAAAGGGAAAGAGGAAAAGTCTCTCCTCTGGGGGAAGGAGGAGTTGGCTACACTTATTTCGAGTAGGCAGTGTTGTTGTAGCTACCTGGGTCCCAGGATATCAGAGAGACAAGGCAAGGGAGAGAATATCTTTTATTGGGCCAACTTCTGTTGGGGAGAGACACAAGCTTTCCAGCCACACAGAGCTCTTCTTCAGGTGTGGGAAAGGCAGCTACCCGAAGAAGAGCTGTGTGTGGCTGGAAATGTGTCTCTCCCCAACAGAAGCTGGCCCAATAAAAACTACCACCTCCCCCGCCTTGTCTCTCTTCTTTCAAGCAGACACTTGGCGTCTCCCTGGCTTGTCTCTAGCTGCTTTCTTCTCCCCGCGCTCTGCCCCAGGGCCAGCCCTGGGGCTCAGAGCACCTGCCACCCAGGAGTTGCAAACCTGAATGACGCCAGCCAGCCGCGCTGGGGCTAGGGAAGTGGGTGGGTCAGTAGGCACGGTCCCTGTGCCCTAGCCGGGGGCCCGGAGCGGCGCAGCGCAAGACGCAGGTTACAAAACACCGCCTGCCCCTTGGCAGCGTCTCAGCGACCTCGATTCATCTCGCTCGCGCCCGCCTTGCCACGGCACCGGCTCCAGGTAGGACCGCAGAGCCCCTGCCGCACTAGCCCGCCCCGGGGCCCGCTCTTACGCACCTGCTGCTTCGCTCAGAACTGACGCGCAACCCCCGCGCAGGGCGCCCCGGGCTCCTTCCTGACGCTCACTGCGCTGCTGCGCTCATCGCCCCCTCTCTGACGTCAGCCCGTCCTGTGATCCGTGAGCTCATCTAATCCTACTGCGCATGCTCCGGGGGCGGCTGGGAGCTGTAGTTTCCAGGGGCGGGGTCAGGAGGCCCCGGTCGCTTCCAGCTTCTGTACAGGTGTTGGTAACCACACCCGTGCCCATGGGCCCGGCAGCCCGTTGGATCGTCGGGAGCGCGAGCGCTGGGTGGATGCTGCTGCTGGAGAGTTCCTTTGGCCCGCAATTGAAACAAAAGCACTGTCGGGGGGTAGGGGTCACTTTTCTCCCCTGTCGGGTTCACTTTCCCCGGAGGCAGGCACCAGAAATACTGCAGAGGCATGTTTGGAGCCAAAAAATCCCCTACCATTCTCCTGGATTTCAGTTTAATATCGTGAGACCATGATGCACGTGGCTGCAAGTTCTCCAAACCAGTGTGTGAATGGTGGGGCACGGCTTTAGTTTTTTCCATCTTTGCACTAGTGAACAGGGAGAGAGAGGGAGTTGCTTCATTTATCATATACTGTTCATTTTAAGTAAAAAAAAAAAAAAGTTATTTAGTTGCCCATTTCAATGAACTCTGTTCTAGGTAACTCAATCTCACCATCCCAGCTTCTTCAGGGGTGTGGATTTGGGCCCCATTCACCAAAGTGTGCAAGTAGGTGCCTATTTTTAAACATGTGCATTGTCTCATTAAAGCTAGCTAGGCACATACGTACGCCCAGGTTCAGCAAGGTACTTTGGTTTAGGTTACACTTGTGGTGGCCTCTTCCCTGACAAAGGTGTTGAACCAGGGCCGGTTCCAGGGTTTTGACCGCCCCAAGTAGCCAAAAAAAATGTTTTTTAAAAAGCCGTGATCGCGATCTGCGGCGGCAATTCAGCGGGAGGTCCTTCACTCCGAGCAGGAGTGAGGGACCCTCCGCCGAATTGCCGCCGAACAGCTAGACATGCCGCCGCTCTCCGAAGTGGCTGCCTCAAGCACCTGCTTGGTAAGCTGGTGCCTGGAGACGGCCCTGTTGGTGAAAGAAACAAGATTTCAAACCCCACAGAGCTCTTCTCCAGGTCTGTGGAGCTCAAAAGCTTCTCTCTTCCATCAATCAAAGTTGGCCCAAACAAAGATACTACCTCACCCACCTTATCTCTGTTTGTTTTAACAGCGTTAAAGCTTGAACTCTTTGAATCTTAAATTCTACTATCATCAGGGCCGGCTCCAGGCACCAGCCTGGCAAGCAGGTGCTTGGGGCAGCCGCTCTGGGGGTGGCACGTCCAGCTATTCGGCGGCAATTTGGCGGACGGTTCCTCACTCACGCTCAGAGCAAAGGACCTCCCGCCAAATTGCCGCCGCAGATCGCGATCGCGGCTTTTTTTTTTTTTTTTTTTGGCTGCTTGGGGCGGCCAAAACCCTGGAGCCGGCCCTGACTATCATTAAAAAATTATCTGACCTCCCCCCATAATTTCCCACAACTGTGAAAATTAAAAATTATATATAAAAAAAGCTTACAAATAAACAATTGATATTACACATCAAACTTATAAAAATTGCATTCTACCAAGTCTATTTATAAGCCACCAGAGCAGCAGGGTTGAAGCACAGGGGTGTGGGGAGGGCAGAACCAATCCCCACTAGAGTCATCTAGGGTGACCAGACGTCCCGATTTTATCGGGACTGTCCCGATATTTTCTTGTTTGTCCCGCGTCCCAACCAATGTTAGGTCGGGACACTGGACAAACAAGCAAATACTCCGGAGCCCGGAAGTGCTTGCGCCCCCCACCCCGACTCCGCCCCCTCCTTCCCCCATTGGTTCCCTCCCAGAATCCCCGCCTCTTCCCCAGGCTCGCCCTTCCTCCTCCCTCCGGCGCTTATGGAGGGAGGCCCAGGAGACACAGGGGAAGCGCGGGGCCAGGGTGAGTGAGAGTCCGGCCTGGCCCCCAGCGCAGGCAGGATTCAGTCGCGGTAGGGAGAGGAGGGGGGCGGCCCGCGGGGCCAGGCGGGGGCTGTTCTCCCCCTTGGGCAGCGGGACTCGGGAGCAGCCGCTGCTGCAGCTCCCACTGCCGCGGGGGGAGGAAGCGGCCATGGCGCTTGGCGGCTGTGGCTCTGGCACCCGGGCCCAAACCCCCCGAGCCTGGGCCTGCTGCGGGGACCCAGCAGCGCGCACGCTGCACCCAGCCCCTGGCCAGTCGCGTCTGGGCTGCTGCCCAGTTGGTGCAATCCCGCAGTGGCCCTGGGGCGGAGGCATCGGCAGCCCAGCCCTGTTCGTTGCCCTGCGGGACCCGAGCGGGACAGGGGGGCTGGGGCCTGCGAGTGTTTTTTTTTTTCCCCTGCCCCCTCCCACCATGCCCCCTTCCCCCCCCCCCTCCCCCCGCCCGCGTCCCGATATTTGACTTGGGTGATCTGGTCACCCTAGAGTCATCTCCCAGTTTAAGGGCCTGAAACTGTAAGTCACAGCAATCACACATTGTCCTCACACTAACAGAAGGAACCGCAGCAACTTCCAGAGGATGAATGAGGTTTGCAGGTTATGGGATTAAGTCAGAGATGGGAGTAAAGAAAGGAGTTTCCTTATTCTTGATGCAGTATAGAAATGTTCACTGCACTTTGCCCAACAGCTTAGACAAGGCACTGCCCCAAGGAATTTCAGTATACTGTTAAGTACAACTAGTGGAAACAGAAAGAGTTACAAACAGAAAGCCTGAGGGTGGGGATAGGCAATCAGGGATTGAAAGAAAGGTAGATGGGTTTCAAGCAGGTCACAGCAGGCTGGCATCACCTGCTTAATAGTTAATCTGCCATTAAAACTAAACTACGGAACAGCTATGTTGGGAACACGCCTGGGACAGGGCACAGCGTAATGAATCAGCATGCTACTCCCCTATCCGCTGTGGCCTCCATTCCCATTCCTCTTCATATGGGAGGAGGCTCATGGCGGAGCTGATCTCACACCCATTTATCTCCTATGTACCCACCTGCCTGATTTTGGGGAAGCAGCCCTTGGGACCAAGCAAGTAAAGTTTCTGGGCCAGGGGAGCAGAGAGGACCCTTAGCTGCTGATGGGGGACACACAATTTAAAGGTTCCCCCTCAACAGCTCGAGTCATGCCCTCCCTCCCCAGGTAGCCTCCCCCTTACCCTTAGTTCTGTTGAGTCTGAACTTTTGATGAGCTTAAACTTAACCCAGACTTGATGTCTCTGTCTGAACTTTTAATCAAAGCTCTGACCTGCGAACTACTCATGACACCCCCCTCCCCTTAAGTAGCCATCTCCCCTTTTCTCTTTTTGAATTTACATTTTAACCTGTTTTATCCTGTAGAATCTTGATTGATTATGCATGACCATTATGATCTGTTAATCACTTTGTTTACTTCTGTGTATAAATATTGATGCTCACCCCTAATAAACTTGCCACACTTACTCTGAAGCCTTTCAAGCTAAGGATAGTGTGAGCCCGTTGATCAACGAATTGGTGTCTGGTCTCTGACAGATTGTGAGCCCCATACCAACTCCGCACGAACTCGGGTGCTGGAGAGGTGAGTAAGGACTTGCTTTTTACCTAACAGTTCCCCTATGGGAAAGCAGCTCACCTGTGCAGAGCTAAGTGTGCACTCCTGCCGGCAGTGCTGGGGGGAAAGAGCAAGCCCTTTCCTGGACAAGTGAGGTTCATAGGGGACATTAGTGCAGCAGGCAGGCCTACCTCCACCACAACCTAGATAGAAAGGAGGCTGCTCCATTTGGTAAAGCCTGGATGTTCTGATATTAGATTTCTGTAGGGAATGAAATACTCATAGGCTTTTCAAGAACAATGTCATAAATATTCTTATCTCCTTCCTCAGCCAAGGCAAATGTTTTCTAACTATTTTTTCAACTCTATTCCCAGTTGCATACGTCAGTTAGTTGACTGGCACTTCATTACTTTCTGTTAAGCTGTGCTGTAGTTCAGAAGCAATGAAGCACTCCCTTCCATGGCTCTATCAAACTGTAAGTCTTGGAGGGTCTGAGACAATGCCCTGGAGTTTAGCATTTTCTTTCCTTCTTATTTATGATGGTTAAAAATGGGACAATTTCTAACACCGCATCATGTGACCATGGTAAAGAATGACAGAAAGCCACTTTCTTCTAACATCTGTATTATAGATTCATAGATTTTTAAGGTTAGAAGTGACTCTCTAGTCTGAACTCCTGCACAACACAGGCCCCAGAATTTCACACCGTGATTCCTGCATCAAACCCATAAATTCTGGTTGACTCAGTGCATTTCTTGTAGAAAGACATCCAATCTTGATTTAAAGATTTCAAGAGATGGCAAATTCACCACATCCCTAGGTAAACTTCTCCAATGGTCAATTATCCTCACTGTTAATCTGTGTCTTATTTCTAGTCTGAAACATTTAATAAAGTTCCTTGTTCAAATGAGGAAAACAACCTTATCCAAAAGCTATGTCTCTATTTCACTGTAGAGCTTTTCATTAGAACCTTTTCCTGCTACATATTTAAAGAAACAGCACACACATCCTCACAGGGGTAGGTCAAGCAAGGGATCCCGCATATTTTAGCAGACTTCAGACACTTGTGAAGAGCTGTTTATTTAAAGTGCAAAAGAATATTTTTTCTTTTTAAAGAGTCGAGCATAAAGAAGCAATGTTTGCCTCAGCCATAGTCTTTCTTCATCCGTCATGAAATCCCCTGGACTGCCCCCTTATCTTCTTCTCTTCCTGAATCTAATCACAATTATAAATAGAAATTATCTGTGAAGCCTATGATACAGTCCCCTTGGGTGAAAACGATCCAATGGTGGATTAACACATGGGTCCTGGCCAATTTGGGAGCCCCCGCAGGTTCACCAGAACCTGTGGAGAAGTCAGGGGGCCATCAGTGCCAGAACTGTGGCCTCGCTTTCTGTTCCTCCTCTTCTCCCCAAGGCCCTGCCCCCTCCTCGTCCTCATCCTCTTCCCCTGGGGCCCGGGCCCTGTTACCCAGGTCAGGTGGAAGCAGGGCCGGCTCCAGGGTTTTGGCCGCCCCAAGCAGCCAAAAAAAAAAAAAAAAAAAAGCCACAATCGTGATCTGCGGCGGCAATTCGGCGGGAGGTCCTTCGCTCCGAGCGTGAGTGAGGGACCGTCCGCCAAATTGCCGCTGAATAGCTGGACGTGCTGCCCCTCTCCAGAGCGGCTGCCCCAAGCACCTGCTTGCCAGGCTTGTGCCTGGAGTCGGCCCTGGGTGGAAGGTCTGGGGCTCCCCACAGAGGCCCGGTCTCCCTGGGCAGCTTATTATGGCCCGGTTCTGGCTTCAGCCTGGCCAGGGGGTGGGGCATCAGGGGGAAGAGGAGGAGCAGGGGGAGTGGCCCCATGGCAAGGGAAATATGGGGTGACCAAATATTCTTCGTGCCAAGGGCCCCAATAAATCTTAATCCACCTCTGAGGCTATCCTGGGCTTCACTATGTCTTGGGAGGGGAAGAATAATGGTGAGAACAGACAGGAAAGGAACAGAGAGGACTTTTGTTTGAGAGTAGTTCTGGGAGTTTTGGATGCAGCTGGTGAAGGGAATTTGTGTACAGTTAATTCTGCAGCTAACTCATACAGTCCCATCGCTTTATGCAAAGCTCTACTCTCAAGATCTGAAGCAAATTTCTTACCCTCACCAGCTGACAAGATATTTTCAGGAACTTAATATTTAGTTGTGGATGGAAGCAAGTGCACCCTTTAATCAATAGCTTACAAACTTTCAAAAGAACTGAAAAAACATTTATAGATCCATTTTCAGCTGAATCCAAAGAAGCTGAGACCAAAGTTCAGCTAGATCTGATGGACTTAAAATACCCCACTCTGCTCCAGTTCAATTTTCATGAAGCAATTATATTTCTAAATGTCTAAGTGGCAGATATCCAAAGCTACATAGGAGGGCTGCTAGCTGTAAAAATCTCTTTTGGAGGTGAACAGCATGACCTCTAATTCCTAACCAATCAGCTGCCTATTCAGTGCAGTGTGGTTTATCTCTTCAATACATGATAAGTTTTTGCTGCCACCAATTTACCCTTTTAAGTGTTTAAATTCCCCAGGTCCTTTCAAGGTCTCCCTGGATCCTTCTTATGCTATTGAAATTCATGCTTCAAAATGTGGTATATCACTCTTCTACCCTCTTTTTGTAAAATATTACTGTAATCTTACATAAAGTGGTCTCCACTACGGATAGGGAAAAGGTCAAATGTATTTAAAATCTCGCAGGAGGATGTATACAAAATGTCCTAAAACAGAAAACTGAAACACAGGCATAAGAGAGAGTCCCTTCCTAGACTGCCTGAAACGACTTCTCATTCCCCAGTGGAAAACTTCTATGATCCTCCTTATAGTTTCCTTGGTAATTGACATATAGTCAGCATAAAAATCTTTGGCATATGACTCATAAACTTGCAAAATAGACCATTTTAATTGTGAAACTGAAGAAAACATAACAGCAGTCACTTGCATTCCCTCATGTATGTGGCCAGCTGAAAAGTAAAGTCAGACAGCAGCAATGCCAGTCTTCCCGTTGAGACTCCTTTTAGTAGCAATATCAGGCCCCAAGAAGGAACGTGCTAGGCAATATATAAACAAATCATAGACAGTCACTGCCCTGCAGAGCTAAAATCTAAACAGATCAGACAAAGGGCGTATTATCCCCATTTTAAACCTGGGGAATTGTATTTGGGCTTGGCTTTGCTCAGCATTCTAAGTGACTAGATGGCTAATTCACATTTTCAAATGTGATTTAGGAGCCTAAGTTTTATAGAAAGTCAACTGGATTTAGGAATCTGTCTGTCACTTTTCAAAATGGGACTTAGCTATCTAAATCCCTTAGGCTTGGCAACACAGAGTGGAGCAATGCCTAAATACCTTTAAAAATCTGGGCCAAAGAGATTAAGTGACTTGTCCAACAGCACACAGGAAATCTGTAGCAGAGCCAGGAAGTCTGATGCTCAGTCCCGTCCTTTAACTACAAAACCCATCCTTCCTCTCATTATCCTTCCTTTCCTTCTGTATTTCATAGAGCACTTTGGGCACCTTATGTTGCTCTACAAATAAAATTATTACCCTGTACATTTTGTTCTGAAATTATAGGTAGATTTATATGCAAATGAAATGCAGTCTTTGGACTCCTAGCAAGAGGCCAATGCAGCCCTTCGGGCAGTGAGGATTGGCCAACATAGCACTGAACTCTCTGATGATAGGAGATAAACAGGAAGCATTTCCAGAGGCCCAGATTTCATTGCCAGCATCGACTATTTTATGTTAATTAAAAACAAACTGGCACGAGAGCCCAAATGCTTATCAGACATTCCTACAGGTCACAGCCAGCAGAACTATTTCCCTCTTAGTAATGTGGGCTTGTAAGATAGTAAGAAAAGCTAATTGCAGAATGTTATCTGTTGGCAGGCATCACAAGGTGGCTGGCCCATGTAAATGAACTAGGTCCAGCTCCCCTCTGCCAGGACAGGTACTCCAGTTTGGCCAATTACGAGGGCAGGGCAGCACCTGGGAACTGAAAAGGCTCATGGGGCGGGGGGGGGGGGGGGGGGACAGGGAGAATGTCCTAGTGAATTAGAGCAGACTGGTTCAAGCAGGGTTAGGTGAGAGCTGCCAGAGACCAGGGGAACTTGAGGAAGTCCTGGAAGAAAGCAGAAGGTGTTTGTGGGGGAAGGCTGAACAAGGCAGGAGATGAGCTCCCAGAGGAGTTGCTGGCTGATATCCCCAAGCCAGAGAGCAGAAGGCAGCAGCAGTAGATGGAGATGTCTGCTGGCTCTAAGCTGGAGCTGAGGGCCAGAAAGGGCTGAAGGCAGGGGAGCAGTGGAGACATCTCCCACTGTCTCCTGCTGACATCTCCAGGGCTGGAGAGCTGGACCCAGAGGAACCATGATAGGGCCAAGGAGCATGAGGCTGCTCCCTAGCAAAGAGGCTGTGGGCGACTCCTGTGGGGAGGAGTGAGGATTACACTCAGTTGGAAGGGCTGGGGTGGCTGTCCTGGTAAAAGGAGAGCGGAGTACTGACAGAGTCTGTGTGTGCACCACTGTGTGGTATGTAGGACAGCAGGGAGATGTCTTGAGACAACCTGAAACAATAATTCTGAGACCTATGAACTGCTCAGTTCATCTCAGTGGGTGTTCTCATTGCCCTCCTGAATGCTTTAGAGCCTGTGATATACATGAAGTATGCCTGCTCTCAGCTTCCCACCTGAAGGGGCAGGACTTCCCCAGATCCTGGCTCACGCAGGGGCAGGGGCCTCAGACCCTCCCACAGAACCCAGCACACGAGGGAGATGGGGGATCTAACCCCTGTAGGTGGGCAGAGCCAGCCTTCAGATCCTGGCACATGCATTGGAGGATAGACAAAGGGGCTCAGATGCCCCTAGAAGGGCAAGACCTCCCGTATCCCAGCTCATAGGAGGGAAGAGAGAAGGATGCTCAGGACCCCTGAGAGAGGCATGAGCCCCCTAGATCCAGGCACACACAGGCGAGGGAAGAATGTGGGGCTGTCAGGTATCCCTGCCCCTATTCTCCACCAGTCCCCTTGCCACTCACCCTCACATCCCCCTTCCCAGATCCCACCCCTCCACTCTCCCCAACCTCCATGCCTCCCCCATCTGAGCCCCACAACCATTCTCTCTTCCCCATAACACCCTCTCCTCATTGTAGCCCCAAACTCCTCTCTATTTCCCCACCCATTAGGACCCCTCTCCTCTGGTAAGCATTCACACATCTAATTTTGTACCCCAGATACTTGGATTACATTTCCCCCAAAATAAAATTGTCACCCAGGACACACAAATTGTAGCAACCTCCATTCACTCAGTCCAAAACTCCTTGTGTCTTAGGTGGGGGCTTGTGATTAATTTATCCTTAAGTTTGTTAATTAAGGGTGAGATCACAGCCCTCAGTCTCAGGGCTTGTCCACACTACTGTGTGAATAGCGTAGCTGAAGTCGATGTATTTAGATCTACTTACCGCGGTGTCTTCAATGTGGTAAGTCAACAGCTGACACTCTACCGTCGACTCCGCTTGCACGCCTCGTTCTGGTGGAGTACCGGAGTCGACGGGAGAGCGCTCAGCGGTCGATTTATTGCGTCTATACTAGATGTGATAAATCAACCCCCGCTGGATCAATCGCTGCCTGCTGATCCGGCCGGTAGTGTAGACAAGCCCTCTGTGACTCATCCACTCCTGACTAGTATTTCTTAGTTCCACAGTGTAAGGCATCAGAAAGAAATTGGTTGGGGTGGGGGGAGGCTGTAACTCAGGAACACCTTGGGCAAATGACCCCAAATCTGAATTGCTAATGTTGTTACCCTGTGCCCCCCACCAGGCACACCAAATTTTAAAGCAATCTTGGTAACTGTTTAGATTTTAGAACACTTACAAGAGTCAAGTTTTAGAACATATCAAATGGAGGGAACAGAAATCCTCTAGCCCATTTTCTGCATTGGCACGTGCACACTGTAAAAACAAATATCATTTTCAGTTTGGGTTCCCCAAAGATTTAGTGGGTGCCATGCATGCCCTTGGGTAAAACTTAACAGATTGAAACCATTTTGACTCATATCACATCAATAGTTAAATCTCTAAGTCTGTGCAAAAGAATCCACTTAGAATTTTTTTTGGAGAATGGCTATTTTGGGGGCCTTATATCTCTGCAACCCCTAGTTCAGATGAATCCAAATTTGGATGACTAACTCTACCCTGCAGCCTTCTGAGACACACCAAATTTCAAAGCAATCTGACTAAGCATGTCGATTTTAGAAAGGTCAACCTTACGCAGAAGTTGTGATGTAACCTTAACTATATTGGTGCTACTGTGCCACTGTAAAACTTCCTGTCATTAGTCTATCTTCCTTCCTAGGCCTCTGCTTGGATGATGATGAACCACAGATCCGTGTTCTGACTGTCATATATGCTTGTCATTTTGGTTTGTTATTGTAGGGTTACTCAAAAATATCGGGAAGGAAATTTCAGTTTCAAGTAGTCTTGTAAAGAACAGCAAGCACTGGGCGTGGGATGTTCCTCAGGTATATAAGGTAGTTAGGCACCCAGCTTGCACTGGCTTGATAATGCCAATGGGAGTTGGGGTTCTTACTTCTTTAGAAATCTATCAAATATTTGGTCAAGATACTTAATGCTTTGGTTGGGGAAAAAATATATATGTCCTAATCCAAAGCCCACTGAAGTCTATGGAGGACCCCTGTTGACTCTAGTGGGCTTATATATTTCTCCCCAACCAAAAATCAAGTATCTTGCCCAAATATTTCATAGATTCCAAGGCCAGAAGACACCACTGGGATCATCTAGTCTGACCTCCTGGATAGCTCAGACTATAGAACTTCCCCAAAATAATTCCTTGAGCAGATCTTTTAGAAAAACATCCAATCTTGATTTTAAAATTGCCAGTGATAGAGAATCTACCATGACTATTGGTAAATTGTTCCAATGGTTAAAATTTCCATTGTTCCACGGTTGAAATTTTATACTTTTTCCAGTTTGAATTTGTCTAATTTCAACTTCCAGCCTTTTCTCTGCTAGATTGAAAGAGCCCATTATTTAATATTTGGGTGTATAGACTGATCAAATCACCCCTCAACCTTCTCTTTGTTAAGGTAAATAGATTGAGCTCCTTGAGTGTATCACTATAAGTAGGGCTGCAGGTTTGTCACGGGGGGTGGGGGGAGAAAAGAGTCCAGGATGCCGTGATTCTTCTGTTTGGCCATGGCTTTTTTCCTGTCTGTGATTTTCTCAAAGGGTGGGTCACCAGCCCAGTGTTAAGGGGAAGCCCAGGGGGGGGGTGTGGGGGGGGAGGGTGCTGGAGAGTGAGCCCACCCATGTACTCACCTTGCAGTGTCGCCCAGGTTTTCTGCTTCCCCTCCCCCCATCATGATAGGGGAGCAGCAGAGCCAAACTTCAGTGAGTGGTGTTGTGACCTAGCATGCGAGGTCACAGTGCCACTCAGGTTTGGCCCATCTGTCCCCCACCCCTCCCCAAGATGGGGAGACCTGGGGAGGGGGCTATTCAAACCTATGTGGCCCTGCAACCCCGCGTTCTAGGTTGGAATGCCTAGGGTGGGGCTCCAGGCCCAGCCTCAGGAGCTGCCACAGACCGGGGTAAGTGCAGGGCATGCTCGCTCTCCAAGCTCCCTCCTGCCCCCAGCACCCTCTCCTCACCGGGCAGGGTTAGGGTTCCAGTGTTGCTGGGGCAGAAAATGCTGCTGTGGCTGGTTGGGGCCCCCTCAGCAGGGTGAGGAGGCTGGCATATTTTAACCAGAAATCCAGGAGTAATCCCAGTACTGTAGTAACCCAGGACTTTTACTAAATTTACCATGACGGCGTCATGATTTTTGATTGGGACAAATCTGCAGTCCCAACCGTAAGGCATGTTTTCTAACCCTTTAATCATTCTTGGGCTCTTCTCCAAACCCTCTCCAATTTATCGACATTCTTCATGAATTTTTGACACCAAAACTGGACACTCTATTGTAGCAACAGTCGCACCATTGCCAAATACAGATACTCCTATTCGAGATTCCCCTAGTTATGCATCCAAGGATTCAGGGCCGGCTCTAGCTTTTTTGCTGCCCCAAGCAGCAAAAAAAAGCGCCGCCCCCCGAGGCCTCCCGCCGAGCGCCGCACTGCCTCCGCCCCCCAGCCAAGTGCCGCCGGAACACCCCCCCGCAGAGCGCCGCCCTCCCGCACCGCCCCCTCGCCGAGCGCCGCACGCCGGAGCCCGCCCCCTGCGCCAAGCGCCTCCGGAACCCCCCCCGAGCACCAAGCCCCGCGCCGCCCCCCCCCCCCCGAGCGCCGCGCTGCCGGAGCCCGCCCCCGCCCCCTGCCGAGCGCCGCCAGAACCCCCCTCCAGCGCTGCCCCCCCGCTGAGCGCCGTGCACCGGAGCCCGCCCCCCGTGCCGAGCGCCGCCGGAACCCCCCCCCCCCGAGCGCTGAGCCCCGTGCTGCCGGAGCCTGCCCCCCCCGCCGAGCGCGCCGCACCGCCGGAGCGTCCCTCCCGCGGAATGCCGCGCCACGCTCCCCCCGCCACCCCTTACCAGGTGCTGCCCCAAGCATGTGCATGGGTGCCTGGTGCCTGGAGCCGGCCCTGCAAGGATTGCATTAACCCTTTTTGCCACAGTGTCACACTGGGAGCTCATGTTCAGCTGATTATCCACCAGGACCCCCAAATCATTTTCAGAATCACTGCTTCCTAGGTTAGAGGCACCCATCCTGTAAGTATGGCCTACATGTATACATTTACATTTAGCTGTGTTAAAACACATATTGTTTGCTTGCACCTAGCTTACAAAACGATCCAGATCACTTTGTATTAGTGATCTTTTTCACACAATGCACAATCAACCTGTGGAACTCCTTGCCCGAGGATGTTGTGAAGGCCAAGACCAAAACAGGGTTCAAAAATGAACTAGATAAATTCATGGAGGATAGATCCATCAATGGCTATTAGCCAGGATGGGCAGGGATGGTGTCCCTAGCCTCTGTTTGCCAGAAGCTGGGAATGGGCGACAAGGGATGGATCACTTGATGATTACCTGTTCTGTTCATTCCCTCTGGGGCACCTGGCATTGGCCACTGTCAGAAGACAGGATACTGGGCTAGATGGACCTTTGGTCTAACCGAGTATGGCTGTTCTTATGTTCTTATGACCTGTCCTCTTCATTGTTTACCTCTCCCCCAAAGATGCCCTTTGTCTGTGAACCATTCTGCTAGTTTCAAATTCATCATATCATAGTGGGAGTTTTTGTTTTGCTTCTGCCTTTTATCAGAGCAAACTCCAGTATCTGCATCTCTCAGAAGCTTCTTCAGTCCTTTTGATTAAACAGTAGGAGCTATGGCCAAGGGCAGAGCTTAGCAAACACCAGTGTTTTGTTTTGTTTTGTTTTTTTGGCAGCTAGGCTCAGACAAACTGTCCCCAGCTGTTTTGGATTTTTTTTTTTTTAACAAAAATGGAATCTGATGGCTCCTTTCCAGAAACAAATGTGAAATGAACATAGTGTAAAACATACACTGAAACATATACATTCTGTACTTGTTCCTCTATAATGGAGCCATCAGCCATGGAAGCCAGTTGGAGCTAGATTGTAACTTGGATTACACACCTGTGCAAGGAAATAAGCAGGGGCAAGAATCCCTCTTTGGCCCCAGTTTGCACTACCCTGACTTAGATGCAGCTATGTCGAAGTAAACAGGTGTTGCATGCCAAATTATGTCCAAGCGTGCCAAATTATGTCCACTCACAAGCCACAGTAGTTGAGTTAGCACACAGAGGGTGCTATAGTATGCTGGTGAAACAGGCCAGGAACAAATTATGCCCCTCCCTCACAGCACGGAAAATTCAAAGGAGAAATTGTGTCTCAGAGCTGTTTCACACAATCTGGCCATTTGCAAATAGCCCAAATAGAAGATTATTCGTCCCACACACAGTTCCATTTCCCTCCTTATGACTGGATAGTTTTACCTGCATCTACAGTTCTGAAGGCATCACTGGCCAAAAAGCAGGGCATTGTTATATTTGTTCTCACAGGGCTGGATTCTGCTCTAACTTGCACCAATTGTACTCCAGCTACTAACTTCAAGCGTTACCCCTGATTTACAGAAGGGTGAGTTACAGCAGGATCAGACCCACAGAATGCAGCTATTACCCATCCTAGCTGCTTATCTTTTTAGGACTGAAAGTGTTTACAATTTGCTATCATCTCTCTCTAAAAACCCTAGAACTTGAAAAGTTTTTGTTTTAAAATACTGTCGATACTTTCCACATGTTAATAAGCTGGGCCAGCACTGTCTGCTAGAAGAGAGCCTTTTTATCAGGATGCAGTGAGAAACCTTGCAGACAATACCAACTGTAATTGACAAATCCCCAAAGGATAGAGACATCTATGTTGTATGTACTTTATATATTCAAATATTAACAAGCACAAGCAAGGCAGTTCTCAAATAGGGAATTGATTCTGACAATATGTACAGATTTGTTTGTTTTTACTAATAACTACCTATATCATCAAGGCTTTTGAGTACTGAAGCTCTTTACCTGACTTGCAAGGCAATTATCCCAGCCAGTAGAAAGTAGAGATGAAAAGACTTATTATAATAGCACCTAGAGGCCCATTGTACAAGGTGCTGTACATACACATAGCAAGACAGTCCCTGCCTCCAAGAATGTATAATCTAAATAGACAAGACACAACAGGGTTAATTCAGCCCAACTCCCAAACCCATTTAGCAGCTGAAGTGCTGTTTGCTTACTGTAAACAGGTTGATAAATTTGTTCCAAGACTGAAAGCTGTTTTCAAAACAATCCAAACAGGAAAAACAGGTACAGAAACTTTAAATGATTGTGGCTTCACTTTGGTTTTGTTACCAGCTGTTTCAATATTTCAAGGTGAACCTCCTGGTTCTCAGCCAGAATACCATTCCATAAACATCCATGTCTTCAAAGGAATTAATTTATACAGAGTGTCAACTAATCCGTGTAATAAAAGAGTAAGGGGAACTTTTTCAGGAATTTTCTGTTCCAGAGAACTTAGCACCAGGTTATCAATAAGCAAAACAATTAGAAAATTGCTTGTCTTACAATGTGTTTGTACAGCACCTAACACAATGGAGCTTTGATCTAATTGCTACTGTAATACAGGCACATAGTAAAAGAAGATGCACTCCCATTGTTTAAGGCATATAAAGCAAGTGTATGGTCACTCAGAATCAACACTTTCAGAACTAATAACTTCAGCCCTGATTCAGTAAAGTACGAATCATACGCTAACTGTAGGCATTGACTTCACTGGGACTACTCACATGCTTGAAGTTAGTCACATGCTCCAGTCCTCGCTGAATCAGAGCCTTAGGCAAGAGCATTGGCCAAAAATATTCACAGTCCATATTCAATCAGGTTTTACTTTTATAAAATGGAGTCTGACAACTGCTGTGAGAGCAAAAGCAGGTTAAACAACTTAGAGGTAAAGAATCTCTGTTCAGGAAACCCACGTTTCAATTCATTTGTACACCCTTTTAGGCACTTATGCCACCTGCATCACCACAGTATCTAAGGGCATGGTTACACTTGCAGCTGTAGAGTGCTGTGAGTTAAACCAGCCCTCAGAGACAGCAGCAGGGAAAGCGCTGCCCTGTGTTCACACTGTCATCTGCAAACGCAGTGGCGTGACCACATTTGCGGCACTTGCAGTGGCATTGTGAGTGGTGCATTGTGGGCAGCTCTTCCCATTCTGGTGCTGTGGCTTGTGGGAAGGGGGTGCTGGGTGTGAGGCATTCTGGTCCTGTCTCAATGCCCCGTGATGCATCGCTTCACATCCCATCAATCCCTGTGCTTCCATCCACATTTGGCGCCATCTTTCAACGTTTTTTATACTGCACACTCTGTCTTCCCTTTCGGTCTGCGGGAATGGATCCTGAACTTGTGAGGAATATGCTGATGGGTCTTGCCAGCACACCACAAATTGCAGTTGAGTTACTCCTTAAGCTACAAAGTGACAGTGAGGAGTCCAATGATGATATCAACTTGTATAATGCATATGACACGAGACTGCTTGTGGCATTCACGGACATGCTCACCACAGTGGAACGCCACTTTTGGGCTCGGGAAACAACCACTGAGTGGTGGGATCACGTCGTCATGCAAGTCTGGGATGACGAGCAGTGGCTGCAGAACTTTTGAATGAGGAAAGCCACTTTCATGGGACTGTGTGCTGAGCTCACCCCCACCCTGCGAGATTCAGAGCTGTCCTGCCGGTGGAGAAGTGGGTGGCTATTGCAATCTGGAAGCTGGCAACTCCAGACAGCTACCAATCGGTCACTAACCAGTTTGGAGTGCGAAAGCCGACCGTTGGAATCGTGTTGATGCAAGTTTGCAGGGCCATTAATCGCATCCTACTCAGAAGAACTGTGACATTGTGGATGGGCTTTGCACAAATGGGTTTCCCTAACTGCAGAGGGGCAATAGATGGGACCCATATTCCAATTCTGGCACCAGACCACCTAGCCTCCAAGTACATAAATCGGAAGGGGTATTTCTCTATGGTTCTCCAGGCGCTTGCGGATCACCGTGAGTGTTTCATGGATATTAACGCAGGCTGGCCCGGAAAGGTGCATGACACGCATCTTTCAGAACACAGGCCTGTTCAAGAAGCTGCAAGCTGGGACTTTCTTCCCGTACCAGAAGACCACCACAGGGAAAGTCGAAATGCCCATTGTGATCCTTGGAGACCCCTGCTTACCCTTTAATGCCGTGGCTCATGAAACCCTACACAGGGAGCCTTGACAGCAGCAAGGAGCAGTTCAACAACAGGCTGAGTCAGTGCAGAATGACTGTTGAGTGTGCTTTTGGCTGTTTAAAGGGCAGCTGGCGCTATCTGTATGGGAAGCTGGACCTGGCCGATGACAACATCCCCATGGTTATAGCCGCGTGCTGTACCCTCCATAACATTTGTGAAGGGAAGGGTGAAAGCTTCACTAAGGCATGGACCACGGAGATTTAACATCTGGAGGCTGAATTTGAACTGCCAGAGACCAGGGCTATTAGAGGGGCCCAGCGTGGGGCTGTAAGGATTAGGGATGCCTTGAGGGAGCAATTCGATGCTGAAAGCCACCAGTAATGTTTGGTGCCCTGCACAGGAATGAAGAGCAATGGTTCCAATGCTAGTAGGTATCTGTGTTTGCTACGTATGATGCACTGAGTTGCAGTGCCTGTTGCTTTCCTGGGCTACAGTATCTTTTACTTAATGCAAAAAGAATGTTTTCAAAGCCAAAAAAAAATAATTTATTAAAAAGAAACACAACTTCTGGGGAAACAGAAAGGGCACGACACATCTGTGCTGTGTGGGGGGAGGGAAGAGGGCGGGGTGGGGAACGGGACAATCACAGATTCGCATATGTTCCATTATCATATTCAGCCTTCCTGTCTGGAGTGCCGCACAATGAGTGCGTCACTTCAGGCTGGCTAAAATTCATGGTGATGGGGGTTGAGTGCAGTGGGTAAGGGTCATAATTTGCAGGGCTGGGTGGTGAAGCTACAGGTGTTGGAGACAGCTGGTGGCAATAAGTAATCGGATGTTGGGGGAAGTGGGTTGGCGGTGACATGGGGGCACAAGGGAAAGAGTTTTGGGACAAGGGCTGCGGAGGGGACAGGCGCGGATCTGCTTTGTCTGCAGTGCTAGGAGCACCTGTATCGAGTCCGCTTGGCACTCCATAATGCTTATGAGCCACTCCCTGCTTTGGTGCCGGTGATCTGCATTCTGCTGGAGGCGCCTCCTTTCAGTCTCCCGCCACTCCTGTACTTCTTGATTTTCAGTAAGGGACTGCTGCATGACTGGTCCTCTTTGGTTCTTCGCGGCCACTTCCTGATTCTTTGCAGTCTTTCAGCTGTTGATAACAAGGACGGCTGGGATCTCAAGGTTGCATCTGTAAAGCCAAAATGGAACTTACCAGAAGCAGCATTGTTCACACTAGACAGAGCAATGATTTGGTCATACTTAAAGACAAGTACAGTGTACACAATAGCAGAAAATGCTCGTCCCAAAGTGAGCACACATAACCCACAGGAGCCCCAAAATGGTGAGTGAGCACAGGGGCAAGGGGGACTGATTGTTTCACAGCCGTACTGTCCTCTGGAGTTGGTTCTGTACTTTGGGGAGAGCCAACAGCTGCAGGGGGTCCCTATACTGAACACTGTCCCCACATTTTCCACAGGATGAGTTCATCCTGGAAGATATCTCGCTGCTGAAGGTGACCTGGGAAGCAAGGGAGGGTCTTTTACTACAATGCGGCTTCCACCCTGGCCCTTATGCCACTTGCCTGTGTGCAGCAATGGTTCCCCTGCCCCTCACGGCACAGTCGTGTGGACATGTTAGCCTGACTGGGACAAGGAGCACAGTAGCTCTGCCAAGGAACCTGCGCAAGCCGATTGCTCAGCTTCTGCATAAGACCTCTGAAGAGATCACTGAGGCTGATTACCACAATGTGAGAGAGCACATCAACTCCCTATTCCGCATCTAGGCATGCACACATCCCTAACCCTTCTGTCTGCAACCTTCCTTGCCCCAAGAGCCCGCACCGAACAACTACCTTCCCAAAATAAAAGCCACTTACTGGGCACCTCCTCTGCTGTTTGTTCTTCCTCAAGCACCGTCCGCCGTGACTGGCTACCTTCCTCCTGGCTTGAAAACAGCTCCTGGCTGCATGCATCTAGGGATGCCAGGCCATCCTGTGGCTCTGGGCTCCCCGCCTCTGCAGCACCCTCGCTCCCGCTTTCCTCCTCCTGACTTGTTGAACTCTGTGCTGCTATGGCAGGGGCAGGCAAACTTTTTGGCCTGAGGGCCACATCGGGATTCAGAAATTGTATGGAGAGCTGGTTAGGGGAGGGGGTTGTGGCCTGGCTCTGACCCCCACCCCCTATCCACCGCCCCACCCCCGCAGGCTGATCACAGCGCATTAATAGACAAGGGCGTTCACACTGGCACCGCGGCGCTCCAGCCGGGGCGCAGCAAGCTTTATGCTTCTCGTGGAGGTGAATTACCAGGGGCGCTCCAGCCGAGGAGTCCGGGCGCTCTACGTGCCTTACCAGTGTGGACACCTCAGGAGTTAGGGCACCCAGGGCTGATTTAATGCACTCTAACTTGCAAATGTAGCCAAGGCCTAAGTACCTGCTTTGACTTTGCTGTGAGAGTGTTTTTACCTAATCAGACCAGTTCCTAATCAGATGCAGTTCCTGGCATGACACATGGGAGATCATGAAAATAATTTTCTGTAGATATGATCTATGCTATTTCTTGATCTGTTCTTTGCCACAAATTTCAGATTCACATTGATGATGCAAAATGCCCAAGTGAAAATCAATCCAGGGCATTTCACGTGGCTTTATGCTGAAACAAACCCCCAGCACATCAAGCTGGGGGAACAAATTATGCTTAAAGTAGAGTCCTTCTCCCAACTCCTCCTGGAACAGTGGCCAAATAACACAATCTGGCTCTAACATTGTCATTTTAAGCTAGTAATGAAAATACTCTTCCATTTGTTGCGCCTTTTTTATGTGTTCAAGATAGGAAACAGGAACTTCTCTTTGGGACCTGATCCAAAGCCCATTGAATTAAATGGAAAGGATTCAGGGTTGGAATGGGCCCTGTCCCACTCAGAAACCACTTCACACAGAAGAATTACCTTCAATGTAGACCTGAAGAAGAGTTCTGCGTAAGCTCAAAAGCTTGTCTCTGTCACCAAGAGAAGTTGGTCCAATAAAAGATGTTACCTCACCCACCTGGTCTCTTATATTCTGGGACCGACACAGCTAAAACAGCATTGCAAACTTCAGTGTACAATCAGAATCAATGATTTTTATGATAGGTGGGATTCATTTTATAATTATTTAGAGCCCAATCTAACATGGGGGGAGGGATAGCTCAGTAGTTTGAGCTGCTAAACCCAGGGTTGTGAGTTTAATCCCTGAGGGGGCCACTTAGGGATCTGGGGCAAAATCAGTACTTGGTGCTAGTGAAGGCAGGGGGCTGGACTCAATGACCTTTTGGGGTCCCTGCCAGTTCTATGAGATAGGTATGGGGCCAAATCTAAAGCCCACTGAGGTCAATGGGAGTCCTTAAATTGGACTTCAATGGACTCTGAATCACACGCATACTCCTTTCACCATAACTCATTTTTACTTTTCTTCATCTTGTCTATCCTTCGTGGGCAGTGGGTGAAGCTTCCCTTGGGGGAGGCTAGTTCCCTGTCCCACCTCTTCTGCCCATGGCCCTGCACACTCCACCCCAAGCCCCATCTCCTCCTCACTCCACCCTCCCTGCTGCTGCTCTCAGCGTCCCTCCTCTCCTCTGCCATGAGGCACCTGCAGTGTCCCTCCTCTCCTCCACCCCCACCCCTCCTGTGGGGGCAGGAGGGTGAGGAGGGACACTGTGAGCAGTGGGGGGCCTCATGCAGGAGTGGGGTGGAGGAGAGGAGGGATACAGCAAGTGGTGGGGACCTCCGGAGAGAGGGGTGGAGGAGAGGAGAGGAGAGGAGAGGAGGGACTCACCAAGCAACGAGGCACTTTGGGAAAGGGCGGAGCAGGGAGGGGAAGAGGCAGAGCACAGGGGGGGTCACCACGAACCTGGCATTCAGCAGTGGGACAGCAGCAGCTGTGCCATGGGAGACTTAGCCTCCCCTGGCCTATTATACCCACTGCCCATGCTATCTTTCCTCTTTTGATGATCTGTTTTCTTTTTAGTTTTATTCTCAAGTTGATAATAGCCCTGATCCAAAGCCCCAGTGAAATCAATGAGATTCTTTACACTCACTTTGGGGGGCTTTAGATCAGTCCTAATGTGACTGTCACCGTTGTGCTGCTCTCCTTTTGTAGAGGAAGAAGGATCTCTGTATCCACTGTCTAATTGTACTCAATTTATATAGCGATATAGAAGCTCTTTAAGAAGAGTTCATTAGATGGCCAAAAGGCCATGCTTCCACAATGATGAAAAAGGACAACTTGGGGTAAAGGCCCATCTTGATTCAGTGGGGAAGTGGGGGCAGCAATTAGAATTATATATATATATATATATATATATATATATATATATATATATATATATATATATATATATATAAATGGAAAAAAGGGGAAGTAGGTAACAATCAATATAAATTAGAAGTTATGAAGTACATAAAATTGAGAAGGGAAGCTAAAGACATCAGGGAAAAATTCATGGCTGGCAGAGCAATAAGAAGGAGGTTTTTTAATAGTACCTACTATTATAGAACAATAGTACCTAACTCTTATATAGCATTTCTATTCGGTAGCACTTTACAAGGATACAAGCATCATTATCACCATTTTGCAGAAAGAAGCATAATAGTTTTGATCACTTTATTAAAAATATTACTATCTCCATCTAATAATAATTCAGGAAAGGAAGAAGCATTCTATAATATTTCTGTTCTGTATTTGGAAAGAAACAGGATGATGTACTCATATCATATGAGGATGAACTGCTTTTCAGTTCATTAGTAACTACAGAGGAAGTTGAACAGGGATAATAGGGATAAACATTTTAAAATCAGTAGCCACAGATAACTTGCACCCAAGAGTCCTAAAAGAGGTGGCCAAGGAGCTCTCTAGCTTGCTGATGTTAAAAATGAACACATCTTGGAAAACTGGGGAAATTCCAGAAGACTGAAAGGGTGCTAACGTAGTGTGAATATTCAAAAAGGGCAAGTGGGATGGCCCAGTTCATAGACCAGTTAGCCTGTAATCAATCACAGGCAAAATAATGGAAAAGCTGATATGGGATTCAATTAATAAAGAATTCGTTCTCTTAGTTTTATGGAAAATAAGTCTTGTCAAACAAATATAATTTCATTTTTTGATAAGATTAGAAGTTTGATAACAGTAATGTTATTCATAAAGCACATGGATTAACAACAACTGGCTAACTGATAGCTCTCAAAAAGTAGTTGTCAGTGGGAAATCATCATAGCTTTGGGGTATTCCTAGTAGGATTAGGAGTAGGCCTGAGCCTAGTCAACATTTTTATCTATGATTGTGAATGACACACAGACTGGCGGAATGGTAAATAATGATGAGGATAGGTCAGTAATACAGAGCAATTTGGATCTCTTGGTAATCCAGGCCAATTCAAGCAAAATGTGTTTTAATACAGCCAAATGCAAAGTCATATTGAGGGATATTTGCAATCTAATATTTGCAAAAACATGAATGACAGGAGAGGTCCCAGAAGACTGGAGAAGGGCTAATGTAGTGCCCATGCTTAAAAAAGGGAAAAAGGAGGAGCCAGGGAACTGTAGACCAGTCAGCCTAACCTCAATACTTGGGAAGCTACTAGACTAGAGCAATGTATAAAACATTCAATTTGTGAATACATGGAAGATGAAGGGGTGATCACTAGCAGCCAGCATGGATTTACCAAGTACAAATCATGCCAAACCAGCTTGATCTCCTTCTTTCATAGAATCAGAGGATTGGAAGGGACCTTGGGAGGTCATCTAGGCCAACCCCCTGCTCAGAGCAGGACCAAGCCCCAAATCCCACCCCCCTCAAGGATTAAACTCACAACCCAGGGTTTAGCAGGCCAATGCCCAAACCACTGAGCTGACAAGGTAACTGGTTTGTTGAATGGGGGAATGCAGTGGACATAATATACCTGGACTTCAGCAATGCTTTTGACACAGTCCCACATGACATTCTGATAAGTAACCTGGAAAAATGCAGGCTCAGTGGAACTACCATTAAGATACAGAATTGGTTAACAAATTGCAAACAATGAGTAATAATTAATGGAATGATGTCAGAGTGAAGGGCGGTCTCAAGTGGGGTTGCACAGGGATCTGTTGTGGGTCCAGTGTTGTTTAACATCTTTAATAATGACCTGAATGTAGGAATAGAGAGCATACTGAGCAAATTTAGCTGGGGGGTGAGGGGTTGCCAACACTTTGGAGGATAGAGCTAAAATTCAGAGGGATCTTGAAAAATTGGAGAACTGGACTACAGGTCTGTCGCATCTAACGCTGGGGTTATGTTCCACAGTCAGCGCGTAAAGCGAAAATCGCGTATAGTCAGATTACATTGAGTGTAATGGCAGGTGGAATCGCCTGCACTACAGGTACAGTATTAAAATTGTTATTTTTCTCTTTTTTTTTTGTGTGTGCTGACCACGTAAAGCTGAAATTGCGCATGTTAAATGCGCATAAGATGCGACAGATCTGTATAGACAACAAAATCAAAATTGAACAAAGACAAATATAAGGTGCTACACTTAGGGAAGAAAAAAACTAAATGCACAAATACAGAATGGGGGATAATTGGTTTGTCAGCATTTCTGAGAAGGATCTGGGAGTTGTGGTGGATCACAACCTCAGCTTGAGTGAGCAATGCGATGCTGTTGCAAAAAAAAGGCAAATGCAATTTTAGGTTGAAATAACAGAGACATAGCTTGCAAATCACGGGAGGTGATAGTACCGCTCTACTCAGTGCTTGTTAGGCCTCAGCTGGAGTATTGTGTCCAATTGTGGTCACCAATGTATAGAAAGGATAGAGAGAAACTGGAAAGGATCCAGAGGCGAGTGACAAAGATGATGAAAGGGATGAAATCCAAGCCATATGAGCAAAGGCTGAAGGAACTGGGTATGGAAACTTTAGGTTGGAAAAAAGATTACTGGGGACATGATAGCGGTCTTCAAATAATTGAAAGGCTGCCATAAAAAAGATAGAGAAAAGTTGTTCTCTCTTGTCACGGATGGCAGGACAAAAGGCAATGGGTTCAAACTACAGCATAGCAGATTTTGATTAAATCTAAGGAAAAACTTCCTAACTGTAAGAGCAGTAGGACAATGGAACAAACTGCCTAGGTAGGTTGTGGAAGTTGCTTCACTGGAAGTTTTCAAAAGGAGGCTGGATAGCCATTTGTCTTGGATAGTTTAGACATAACAAATCCTGCGTCTTGCCATGGGATTAGACTAGTTTACCCTTGCAGTCCCTTCCAACCCTATGGTTCTATGATTCTAATGAAGGATGCAGGTCATATCTCCAGAACGGGGCACCATATTCTGGAAAGACATGACTCTGAAAAGGATTTAGGGGTCATAGTGGACAAGCAACTCAACATGAGCTCTCAGTATGATGTTGTGGCAAAAGGGTTAATGCAATCTGTCGATGTGCAAACAGCAGAATAATGAGCAGGACTAAGGAAATTATTTTACATCTGTACACAGCACTGGTGAGACTAATCCTGGGAGACAGAGTACAGTTCTGGGATCCACATTTTTAAAAGGATGTTGAAAAATTGGAGAGAGAAAGAAGCCACACAAGTGATTTGAGGGCTGGAGAAAATGCATTATAGTGAGAGCTTTGGAACCGACTCTGTGGGTTCTTCAGGGCTCAAGCACACATGGAAAAAAATAGGGGGTGCGCAGCACCCACCAGGCACAGCTGTTTGGCAGGGCCACCAATCTGCTGTTTGGTGGCTGGCGGGAGGTGCTCAGGGGAGGGCAGAAAGCAGCGAGCAGCGGGTGGGGGCCTTGTGGGAGGGGCCGGAGCAGGGGTGGGAAGACGCAGAGTGAGGATGGGGCCTCGAGGCAGAGCTGGGGTGGAGCACCCACCAGGAAAAATAAAAGTCAGTGCCTCAATGAGAGACTTTGAAGAACTCAATCTGTTTAGCTCAGTGGTTCCCAAACTGTGGGGCAAGCCCCCCTTCGGAAGTGCGGAGGAATGTTTAGGAGGGCATACAGTGGGGCCCAGACCAGTCCCCACATGGGGGACAAGGAGGAAGCACCACCCAGCCCCGTTCCGCTCCCAGCTGCAGCTCCACTCTGCCCCCACTCCAGCTCTGCCCTCATTCTCTCTCCGCCTCCAGGCCAGCTCTGCCTCTTGCCCCAGCTCCTCCCCCATCCCCAGTTCTGCCCCCAGCTCCTCTGCTGAGCCAACTGTGCAGAAATGGGGGAGGAGGCATGGACACATTCCATTACTGGTATGGGAGTGGGTGACAGGAAAAGTTTGGGCACCACTGGTTTAGCTGATCAAGAAGAGAGAGTAATAGAGGACTTGATTAAAGTGTACAGGTTCCTTCATGGGAAGTAAAAACTGGGTACTAAAGGGCTCTTTAATCTAGCAGAGAAAGGCATAACAAAAACCAATGGCTGGAAGCTGAAACCAGACATATTCAAATTAGAAATAAGGCACATGTTTTTAGCAGAGAAGGGGATTAACCACAGGAACAAGCTCCCGAGGGAAGTGGTAGAGTCTCCATCTGTTTGTTTCTTTAATGAAGACTGGATGCCCTTCTGGAAGATATGCTTTAGCCAGACACAAGTTGGGCTTTAGTCAAACCCATGTTTTGGGGCTCAATAGAGGGAAAGTTAATAGCTTGTGATATACAGCAGGTCAGGCTAGATGATCCAATGTTCCGTCCTCTCCTTAAAATCTATAAAAATTGTTGCTACCCTTTCAATTTATCAACACACTAAAGTTCATTAAAAGCCTCATCACTCTTCCCCTCTCCTCTCTGAACCCCAAAGCTATCATATTAGCTCGATTCTGTTGCTGATGTAATGCCAATAATGTCAGTCAAGTTAAAAATATTACCTGGATATATCTAATTTCAGACCCCTACTACTATTTGTAGGCACTGTACAAACCCAGAGTAAAAACAGGACACTGTTGCTCCAAAGAGCTTTCAGTCTAATTTAAGACAGGATACAAGCAGTAAGTGTAACAGGACGGAACAGGGGGAGGGAGCATGAGGGGAACAATAACATGAACATGTATTAACATGGGCCAACTATGCACTCAGGTGGTTTCAAGTCAGTTAACCAAATTCTCTAGGATGTATCAAAACACCTAAGTTTGAAAATCCCTGAGAAGAAAGCAATAAAGTGACAGATTTCTGAGTGACAGACCCTGCAGACAGAGTATGGACCCCACTCTCCCCTTGCTTTGGATTGGAATCAGTAACTCCATTGACTGCCAAGGAGTTTTTCCTGACTAACTAGGGTAAGTGAAAGGAGAATTGTGGCCTGTGTGTGTGTTTGGTGTTCCCACCCGCAGTTACAGGCTCTTCCCCTTCCACTTAGAGAGTCTGTCTTTACACAAGGGTCCAGATTCACAGAGGGAGGCAACTCACTCCCTACCCTACTTAGGTGCCTTTGTAAATGCCATTAGGCACCTTTCTGCATTTTTAGATGCATTCAAAGATCTGGCTTAAAATGGCTACTTCTCTGGGGTGCTGCCAACTCACCAGCATTGATTGGAGGGCCAGAATTGTTCTCGGATACCAGTTTTGTCTAAACCAATGGTTCTCAACCAGGGTCTGGGGCCCCCTGGGGGGCCATGAGCAGATCTCAAGGGATCAGCCAAGCAGAGCCAGCATTAGACTCACTGGGGCCCTGCGCAGAAAGCCAAAGCCCCAGTACATGGGGCTAAAGCCCGGGGCCCTGAGTCCTGCCACCTGGGGCTGAAGCTGAAGCCGAAGCCTGAGCAATGTAGCTTCACAGGGCCCCCTGTGTCATGGGGTCCCAGACAATTGTCCTGCTTGCTAACCCCTAACATGAGCCCTGGCTTTTATATGTAGAAAATTAGTTATTGTGACACAGGTGGGCTGTGGAGTTTTTATAGCATGGGGTGGGGGAGGCTCAGAAAGAAAAACATTGAAAATCTCTGGTCTAAACAATGTTTCTTCTTTTGGCCAGCATATAGGCCCACTTGAGTACATTATGTTATATGTAAGTATTAATTCCCCCCAAATCATACCTACAAGTCTATTGGGGCAGGGGGGAGGGCTAAGACCTACGGACAGTACCTTTATTGCCATGAAAATGGAGGTAAGCCTGTTACAGGCAGCAGAGTTCAAGAAAGGGAAATATATCTTCAAGGAGCCTATACTGTATACAGAACGCAAATTAGTTAAATCATCAATGTTTATACAGCAGGTGAAATTCACATAGGGCAGCTCGCAGCAAGGTTTCATTTATTAATGCCACAAATATATTTACAGCCTGCTTCTCACATGCCCTATTCTTATCATGTCGACTCGTGCACTGTTGTATTAATCATTCTCAGAGACTTCTGTTGTTGTCTTTGATGCGTAGCTGCTGTCAGGGCCAAATTATGCTGCTAATTAACTTGCACGCTTCCCCTTTGTTTTCATCCACTGAACCTCTCTATGTCATTACTGCTCAAACTCCCATCCTCTGTGCTTTGAATTCCTGAACAGATGTTGACAGAAGGAGCTGTTGATTAGATAGCCTCTTGCGATGCCCTCTCCTTGCAAGGAGCTACCTTGCATCCCCAACAATTTTCTTAATAATTTGTCAGTTTTCTTTTCTCCTTCATTTATATAATATGTATGAAGGAAAGAAACACACTAGCTATACAGCGAATACGATCAGGGCAGAAACATATCAACATAATGCTGTGTATTTCCTTTGCAAATTAATTCTCCATCTTTCCTATCAATACCCTCGCTACAGACCTGATTCTCCATTGCCTTGTCCTTGTAGAGTCATTTATGCCACTGCAAAGGAGATTTTAAATGCTACCATAAGTCAGAAAGGGAGCATTTTGCATAGGTGTAAGATGACTGGCCACAGGGGAAGGCAGGGGAGAATCAGGTTCTCTAGTTTTGATACAACTTTTTTGTGTAAACTGAAAAATCGACAATGTCAGAATTGTACTTCTCAACCTCAGCTGTGAGAATTGGCAAGGAGTGAGATACCCATTGAAGTGATGGGGACAATGATTTAGTTATTTTGTTGTCAGTAAACGCACAGAGCTTGATCATTTTACTTAGTAGTAAATAAAGCTTCCAGGGGGGCTGGGATTGCTGGAAAGAATTCTCTTTTCTTGATTTCTATTTTCTAGCACTCTGGCCACATTTATAGGTACTATTCAGATAACTTCACAGCACTATTTATTGTTACGTAGCTATTTTGATTTATACATAAAGAGAAGATGATTATCGCAGTCTCTAAGCACCCTGCTAATTTCTTTTAAAAACCTCAATCAGTCCTATAGAAATAATAATTCTAGTGGATAACTCCCCCCCCCCCCCCCCCCCCCCCCCCCCATGAAAAAGAACTCCTTAAACAAGGCAAGTCCAAAATAAACTCCAACCATCCAGGCAACTCAAAGTGTGAACAAATAGATCGACTTTAGAGCACTCTCTGAAGATCAACAGATTTGGCTGTTTCAGACCCAGCAGGGAGTGAATTCCAACATCATAGATTCCAAGGCCAGAAGGAACAATTGTGATCTTCTAGTCAGACCTCATGTATTACAAACAACATAGAACTCCCCCAAAATAATTCCTAGAGCAGATCTTTTAGAAAAACATCCAAGTTGCCCGTGATCAAGAATCCACCAAGACTCTTGGTAAATTGTTCCAATGGTTAATTACCCTCTCTTTTAAAAATTTATGCCCTAGGGTTCTAATAGAGAAAACCCTGCCAGCAACAATTCCCTGTTTTCTAAAACAAGGGGGCCCCAGTTCAAGTTTCTCTAGGGCTGGTAACTACATTTTTATCATACATGGAGAGAGGTAGTTAGTCAGGTAGGGAGGTTCCAAGCATGTAGGGTTTTATAGGTCAAACCAACACCTGAGAATCCACCTGGAAGCCAAGTGGCAGCTGACTGATGTGACATACTCATGGTCAGAGTCAACTGTCGACATTTCTACATGGTACCTCTTAACCAGAAGGGACTCTTCTCACTTTCAAATTACAGAAAGTATAGTGGTAAACATTGTGAAGAGCAATAAGAGCTGAGCAAAACCTACCAGGAGAGTGGAAATAGGGGATTCCATCTGGCCAGCAGCACCCCTCTTTCTCCTGCAGCCCCCATCTTCCATTGTGGGGGAGCCAAGTCCCTCACTCTAAAGGGGTGGAAAGAGTTGCTGGCCAGAGCAAGGACCCATTTCTCTTGGCTCTCATAGCAGATCAAATTCTGGGTAGCCAGTTCCAGAGGCAGTGAAGCTCCCTGCCGCCATTTCTCCAAATACTACACCCCCAGGGGGCAGAACATTTGGGAGCAAGCTGGTGAAGCTGTATTTGGAACTAATTTTTACTTACTTCTCTCTGTTGGGAACAGTGATGCTTGTACTTTCACTGCCTGTCGTGGCAGAGTGACAACTGGTACATGTTCTCTACCCTTCCAACAGTCTGGCCTTTGCTGCTCCACTCTCCTTCCCTTCAAGATGCACAGGACCCTGATTCTGATCCCCACAACTGCAGAAAGCTTCTTTTCAGCAGCTAGACCATCTCCTCCCTACTACTGCCATGGTGGAAGCTCTAGATGGTCCCACAGACAGCAAAGGTGGGGAGAGAGAAGATCCCCTAAACCCTCCCTCCAAAAAAAAAATAAAAAATGTAAGGAGTTACTGTAGAGAGAGATGAGAAATAATAGACCTCAACTCTATTGTCCCTCTGCAAATTTGTGTACACAGAATCAATCCCTTACCTCTCTCTAAAAGTGCAAAGTTTCAAAAAGTTCAATGAATAGAAGATTGTTGGGGGTGGAATAGATTTGGACAAGGAGAAGTCTGGAGATAAATGTGAGAAGGGAGGGACATATGCTTGTTTTGTTAAAATATTATATGTTTGCTGTTGAAGAAAAAAATTCAGAATACTTAACGTTGTTGTTTTAGTTAAATACAACAATTTAAATGTCTGGCTGGTGATGTTCTCCTAATACAGCATGGCAAGAACATCCTCCAAATATTAATGATTAACCTGTGAATTGGAGATAGTTCACCTCCCAATGACTTCATAAATATCTGCTTCAATTATTTTTGGTAAATGAAATAACCAAACACTCATTCATTTGCTGATATAGCTGTAAAACTAATCTGAAAAGTTTTCAAAATAAATCACTGTTTAAAAATGTATAGTGCGTACCTTCTAAAAATGAAACCTACATCTATCTCTGAGTTGTGAAGAATATGTATTAAGGTTAGAACAACCAACAAGAATGCACTTTTATGTCGAAAACCATGATATTAAACTGAGTCTTCCTGACTAGTGATTTAAATCATGATTTAAATCGTGATTTAAATCAATTTGATTTAAATCAAATCTACTCTGCCTGCACTAATCAGTAATTTGCCCAAATGTGATAGGGCCTGCCTCCATGGTTCCCCTCATGGCCCAACGGGGCACTACTCACCCGGTCACCGGGTCGCCAATGGTCAATTACCACCTCTTACAGCTCAGGCACACTTAAGTCCCATCCCTTTGGGGATATGAGTCCAAAAGTAGGAGAATGCTAGGAACTCAAAATAGGGTTACCTGATGAGTCTTCACTGGGACCCTGCCCTTGTACTCCAGGCCTGTCTTCAATCAGCCAGTCGTTTGGTTGATCTCTCCGGTTGTCTCATCCACTGGGACACTCATCCAGGCAGAAACTGTCTCAAACTCTTGACTGAAACCAGTCATCTTGCACCAAAGGCGAAGCAGAGCTTTGCTCTCCTTCCTTTTAACGCCACACTTGACATCTGTAGAGGAGCAGGGCCAGTTGGGTCCCCAGGTCTTCATTAAACACCTCCTTGCTGGTGTACGGTCTGTACACCCCATCACAAACATGTTTCAGAGTAATAGTTTAGCTGTGTAACTGCTATTCCTTTGTTTCCTGTGTACTGCACCTTTAAATCTCTAAGGACTGTTCCCTGTAGCCATTTTGTATTCTGCTTAGTGCAGACTGGTGCATAGGAGATGCTCTGTCATGGGGACTTTACTTTTGTTCTTTCATTTTTTGTTCTGTATTAATTATTCTCACTGAAACTATTACCTCTTTCTGTACAGAAAAAAAATGAACAGTTAGGTTTGAACAAGAAACTGATTGTGGAAGTGGTACTTGGAGAAAACAACTTAAATGTTCATGTAATGACATTCCTAGATGGGTCAAATATAGAGTTTAATCCAGGGACTTCTGAATTTAAAAGCATGAGCCTTTAAAGGAATGAGCCTCTACTGGGGCTAAATGTACAAGACTGGGGCCAAAATGTTCAAAAGCACCTAAGTCTCACTGTTTTTCAACAAGCCTCAAGTCTGATCTATAGACAGCTTTTGTACCACTTTAACTACATCTGTTTAGAAACAGATTCAGTGTATGCAGTTATACTAGAAAAAAGATACTTTTATCAGTATAGTTCATTCCCCCACATTTAGTAGGGACATTGCCCTCTGACTGTTGCATGTGCACCCTGCTTCTGGGGTGGTTGCTACTACATCACTTTCCCCATTCCTCTCCCACACTGTCTGCTGTAGTACTGTTTCCTCTAATAAATTCTCATTTATCCTGGTGGCTTCTTCGCTGGCCTTTCCTTTTTTTCTTGGATGCTGCTGACCCTTCCCTTCCTTTTTTCTGGTAGCTCTAATTTGAGATCAGGTGAATAATTAGGAGTAATTGGATTAAATTAAAAATCAGGAAGACTTGCTAACAAGGGGATCTCTTGAAAAGTGGAAAAATCACATCCAGAATTTATGGACTTTTGACAATATGAAGTATTTTCAAAAGAAATTGGCCCTCTAGCACAGGGGTGGGCAAACTTTTGGCCTGAGGGCCGCATCGGGTTTTGGAAATTGTATGGAGGGACGGTTAGGGGAGGGGGTCGTGGCCTGGCCTCCACCCCCTATCCGCCCTCGCCCCCTCCCCCCCAGGACTCCTGCCCCATCCAACCCCCCCGTTCCCTGACAGCCCCCCGCCCCCCGGGACCGCTGCCCCATCCACCACCACCCTGATCCCTGTCCCCTGACCGCCCCTGGAACCCCCGCCCCTGACTGCTCCCTGCTGCCCTATCCAACCCCTCCTCTCATTCCTGACGGCCCCCCTGGGACCCCTGCCCCATCCAACCACCCCTTCTCTCTATCCCCTGACTACCCCGGAAACCCCTGCCCCTGACGGCCCCCTCGCCACCCCATCCAACCCCCCCCTCCTTCCTGACTGCTCCCCGGGGACCCCTGCCCCATCCAACAACCCCTTCTCTCTGTCCCCTGACTGCCTCCGGAACTCTTGCCCCTGACTGCCCCCTGCCCTTCCATCCAACCTCCCCTCTCATTCCTGACTGCCCCCCCGGGACTCCTGCCCCCATTCAACTCCCTTATTCTCCACCCTCTGACCGCCCCGACCCCTATCCACACCCCTGCTCCCTGACAACCCCCCCGAACTCCTCTGCCCTCTATCCAACCCCCCTGCTCCCTGCCCCCTTACCGTGCTGCCTGGAGCACTGGTGGCTGGCGGCGCTACAGCCGCGCCGCCCGGCTGGAGCCAGCCACGCTATCGCCACCATGCAGCACAGAGCACTGGGTCAGGCCGGGCTCTGCAGCTGTGCTGCCCCAGGAGCTCACTGCCCAGAGCATTGCATCGGCAGTGGGGTGAGCTGAGGCTGCAGGGGAGGGGGAACAGCAGGGGAAGGGCCGGGGGTAGCCTCCCGGGCCAGGAGCTCAGGGGTGAGGCAGGAGGGTCCCGCGGGCTGGATGTGGCCCGCGGGCCATAGTTTGCCCACCTCTGCTCTAGCAGAAGGTGTTCACCAGGTGCTAGAATTTCTGATATAGGCTGATCAGAAAATTTATCAAAATGGATTTTCTTCAGAAAATGCTGTCTCAGTGCAAGCTAAACTCTTTGTGAAATTGCATCAATTTAGACAAAATTTTGTTTGAAACAGTTGGAAGGAGCATTTCAAAATTGTGGAAAATATCCTCTTTTTACACTTTCAGAATGAAAAGTTAAAACTTTTCATTTCAAAGTGACTTTTTGTTTCAAACCTTACTTTATATATATATTTTTAAAATAAAACAACTGATATAGAAACAACGTTTAAATTGACTAAACTTAAAAAAATAGAATTTCAGTTTATGAAAAATTTCGATGTAGGGAGAAATACAAATTTTTCCATACTCCTGACTGTGGCAGACTGGAAGGAAATGGGTGGATCTGCGGCAAAGACTCCGCGTGGAATGATCAGATCTGTGACTGAGCCTGCAGCGGTCCCATTGGTCAGTATTTTTTCCAGAGGGTTCTGATTCAGAACCCAAGGCATACATGCATCCCAGGAACAGGGAGTTAGCTGAAGCCTCTTTGAAAATGTTAACTTTACAGTGAAGTGAACTTCAGAATAGGTTGGATAATTTTATAAATCCTTTTCCATTTTTGTCCCTCTTCACTTCTGCTTATAGTCCTGGCCAGAAATATAAAGTGCCAAAATATTGCAAGAAAAATGTGTTCTGATGAGACTTCCAGCCTACTTTTACAGACTCCAGGTGTTAAGAAAAGCATCTAAACTCTTGATTGCTTATCCAAACCTTTTCATCCCTAGTTTCAGACTGACACATTAGTTATTCACATGACCCCACGGAAGAGAAGTAGAGCTCTGCCTCATTTGGAAAGCGTGATATATTTTACTTGCCAGAATAAACAGTGCACAATATGCTTATTAGATACAGTGTATAGGAGGCTCGCCTATTTGTGATTTTTAAGCACATCTTCCAACTAACTCCGATATCTAAATGTAAAATCCAGGACATCATGAAGATGTGTTCCAGGCTCCTGAGAATTCTGGGTCCATAAATCAATGAATGAATTATGCTGATCTATATTCAGAGCTTGGTCATCTGTGACAGATGCTAGAGTGATATTACGTTTAATTTATTAAATCATCCAAGTATAAGTCTGTGGAAGTTAGTAATCCAAGTTAGAAATAGTCTTACCTTTATGTAACCGTTTAAAGGTGAGAACACACCTGAACAGAGAACACTGCTTATACAAGCATTAAAAAAATGTTGTAATCTTTGCTTATTTCCTTTGCGTCTTGCAATAGGTCTACAGAAAGTGTCACACTTGGGCTTGTCTATTGGAGCATGCCACAAAGCTAAATGGCATGTCATAGGGCTGGTCTACACTGGAGGGGGGATCGATCCAAGATACGCAACTTCAGCTATGCAAATAGCGTAGCTGATGTTGAAGTATCTTGGATCGAATTACCTGGGGTCCAGACGGTGCGGGATTGATGGCCGCGGCTCCCTCGTCGACTGCGCTACCGCCGCTCGCTCTGGTGGAGTTCCGGAGTCGACGGTGAGCGCATTCGGGGATCGATATATTGCGTCTTAACGAGACGCGATATATCGATTCTGGATAAATCGATTGCTACCCACCGATATGGTGGGTAGCGAAGACGTACCCATAGTTTAAAACATCAGCTGGCAATATGCCTTTTCCTTCAGAGAGCAGCATATCAGAATGTGCACTGTGTTTTTAAATATGTAGTGGGAAGCCAGTCAGGAGAGGGGGCAGAAGAAGGTTCCAGGTAAAAGAATGAAGCAGAGAGCGAGAGTATGTGAAGCAGAATAGTGATGATACAGTTTTTCCTCATTCTAATAAAGTTCCTTGTTCAGTGTTCAAACAAGCAACTCTCTGTAATCCTTATCATTGGCACATACGGCATGACACTTGTCCCAAATTGTTATAGCTTGCCATGCAAAACACTTCGAGTATATCGGTAATAATAAGACCTAGCTCTTACTTCTCATTAGTAGATCTCAAAGTGGGATACAAAATAGGTCAGTATCACTATCCCCATTTTACAGATGGGGAAACTGAGCTACAGAAAAGGGAAGTAACTTGCCCTAAATCAGTGGCAGAGTCAGGAATAGACCCAGGTCTCCTGAGTCCCAGTCCAGTGCTTTATCCCCTAGGCCACACCACCTCCTTTGTAGTATTGTTGCACTATATGGTAGTGGAATAGGCCCACAAGGCAACAGTGAATGAGGCCCTGAGTACTTGCAGAATCAGGCCCAGAACACAGAGACACTTGAGTGCCTAACTTCTTATTTCTATGTGCAGATTCAATCTCTAAAAGCAATGGGGGGGAGGGGAGGGAGGGAATCACTGAAAGTTACCAGGGTCAGTGTACAGGAGGGAAAGAAAGAGCACTGGAAATACACTGCCAATGCAATTCCTTCAAAATGTCATGACTGTCTTGCCAGTAATTAATATTTGCCCTTATGCAGTAACTCTTACAGAATTCCTTCTCTTAAAATAGGTACTGCTAAGATGAGTCTATTAAGTGTGATGGTTGCTTCTACATTAAAGTGAGACAAATGTTTGTCTCAGTGATAAAGGTATCTATCAGAGCAGACATGTGAAAGGCATTACCCTCTGAAAGTGTCTCAGCCCTGCTAATTTTAATAATTTGGAAGCACTAGGAACACACCATGAAAAGTGACTATGCCACAGGGCATTCAGCTGTCAAATAATGTAGCAATTGGAAGTCAGTGTGAGTATCCAAAAAAGAAAAGGAAGATGTGTAGGAGTTATTGCAAGCCATTTTCATATACAAAAGCAAATTCCTTGCCCATACAAAACCAACAGAGATTAAGCCAGATTCCCAATTGGTATAAATTGGCACAGCTCCATTTAATGTAATGGAGTTATGGCCGTTTACACCAGCTGAGGATTTGATCCACTTGTGATAGACCCCTTAGGAAGCCACCTGATGTGCTGAGATACCACTGAGTCTACCTGTTCTGTCAGTATGGGCCCCTTTTAACCTGTCTTGCTGAGCCAGGCTCTTAAAACCTCCTCTAACACACACACAGACAGGGCCACACCCAGCTGCAGATTAGCTCTGGGAAGACTCAGTTTAAGGGACTTGCTTGAGCACTCAGATGTCTACCTCCCTTGCAGCACAGACCCAAAGATATATTATGAAATTTGCCCCCTCCCTCAATGTGGAGAGAGGTGTGCACACTTCTTGCCCCCGCAGTTAGAAATTGCAGAAACTGGGTTTAATAATAAACAGAACAAATTTTATTAACTATAAAAGGCAGATTTTTAAGTGGTAAAAGGGGTAACAAACAGAACAAAGCAGATTACTAAGCAAATTAAATCAAACATGCAAACTAAGTTAGTTTCACTAAAGAAATTGGTTACAAATAGTATTTCTCACCCTAGATATTGTTGCAGGGAGTTTGCTAAGCTTCTGTGGTTCAGAGTTCCAGTTATATTCCTTTTCAGACTGGACCCCTGTCTCAGTCTGGACTCCCCCCTTGCCTTCCCTTTTGCAGTCTTTTCTCTTGGGTAGACAGGCCATGGAGAGGAGGAGACCTGTTTGCCTTCCTCCCCACCCTTAAATAGGATTTACATGAGGCGGGAATTCTTTGTTTCCCAAACTTGTCCCCCCTTCCCTTCCCATGGAAAGTTACAAGAAGTGCCAGGTAATGTTTTAGTATCAGGCAACAAGACCACCTGACCGTGTAGTACCACAGCGTCCATGAGTCAGTGGCAGTATGGAGCGTCCACAGGAAGGCCAAGCTTTTCAGTCTATTGTCCTCACTGATGTGCCATCCGCCCTGTCTGGCTTTTCCATTGTTGAACCTGAAGTGTTAGCATTGGGCACCACCCAAAGTAGCATAGTTGAAATACAGATACATAGTCAATATTCCTAACTTCAGATACAGAAATGATACAGGCATACAAATTGCATAATCACATTCAGTAAATCATAACCTTTCCAATGATATCTCACATGAGCCATCTGTCACAAAGGATATCTCAGTTATGTCATATTCATATCATAAGCATATTTTCATAAGGAATATTGAATGCAATGTCACACCACTATTTGCTTATGTGTAATAAAATAAACAAAGTATATAACAGGAGTTCTCAAACTGGGGGTTGGGACCCCTCAGGGGGTCACAAGGTTATTACATGGGGGATCGTGAACTGTCAGCCTCCACCCCAAACCCCGCTTTGCCTCCAGCATTTATAATGGTGTTAAATATATAAACAAGTGTTTTTAATTTATAAAGGAGGGGTCACACTCAGAGGCTTGCTATGTGACAGGGGTCACCAGTACAATAGTTTGAGAACCATTGGTATATAATATGGAATGTGAAGCAGTATCAGAAATCTCATGAAAATATAACTAGGCTTGGAAGAATGTGATTTTAAAATAATTTTGACAGTATATCAGTGTTGATAAGCATGTTTTCTATTTTTATTTATTTAAATGTTCAGAGTTGTGCAAAATTATGGATTTTAAGCAATTTTTTGATCATCAATTTAAATTTTTACAGTTGTGGGAAATTATGTGGGTTGAGAGGGGAATCAGACAATTGTAATTCTTTAATGGCAGACAGAGTCAAAAGGATAAATCTTTATAACTGTTTAAACAAATTGTCAACATCATATGCCACTATGTACAAAGTAAATAGCCTTAAACCAAATTCTAATAAATTCTCAATCTGTACATTTCAATTATTATCAAGGGATATATTTTTCATCAGTTTGTATGTGTGTACAGTGAAATCATTTATCTATATTTACAAACATGTAATCTTTCCAAGCCTAAATATAACCCATCCTTTTAAAGATTTGAGACAAAAAAAAATCAACACATGGGTGAAAGGAGCAGAGATGACTGTCTCAGCACAGAGAACAACAGGGTTTCTGGTAGCAATTTTCAGAAGCTATATTATTAGTGCTGGGTAAAAATTGGAAAGATAATTTCTCAAAACATTTTGAAAGTCATTTTCATTCTGCATGTTTTACAAAGGAACAGTTTGTTCTTTAGTCAGACTCTTTTACAGAAACAGTTATTTTTTTTAAAGCGTCTAAAAATGTCTCCCTTCCCCTCCCCACTTTTTACCTTTTCCATTTTGCTCCTAAAAAGGGGTGAGGGAGCAAAAAGGGAGGGAAAGGGGGTGGGAGTAGTGAAAAGCCAGTAAATATTTTTGCTTTTCAGTTTCACAACCACCAACACCCCCCAAGATTTATTTTTAATTCACAAAATTTTCCGATTTTGAAAAAAAGGCCCATTTTTCAACAAAAAACTTTTTCCTTATATTTTCAGCATATTCTGTTTGTAGAAGGGCATAAAATATTAGTATACATTTCCAAAGCTGCTATTCCACTATATTCTTAGTAGTCTACAGCCAGATGGCAACACCCTTACTCACACCGAGGGTTTGTCTACACTTACAGAAGCCCTCCTGTTGACAGAGCACAGGAGTTTTGTCGGTATAACTGCCTCACTCAGGGGTGTGGATTTTCCACATCCCTGAGCGACATAATTATACTGACATATGTTTGTAGTGTAGACCAAGGCTGAGTACACCGAAGTCAATGGGAGTACTCATATCATAAGATACTGCTCAATATGAGTAAGGGTCGGACAATGTGGCCCTATAGAGAGGTGGTTCTCAAAGCTGGTCCGCCACTTGTTCAGGGAAAGCCCCTGGCGGGCTGGGCCAGTTTGTTTACCTGCCGCGTCTGCAGGTTCAGCTGATTGCAGCTCCCACTGGCCGCGGCTCGCCGCTCTAGGCCAACGGGGGCTACGGGAAGCGGTGTGGGCTGAGGGATGTGCTGGCCGCCCTTCCCGCAGCCCCCTTTGGCCTGGAGCGGCGAACTGCAGCCAGTGGGAACCACAATCGGTCGAACCTGCAGATGCGGCAGGTAAACAAACCGGCCCGGCCCGCCAGGAGCTTTCCCTGAACAAGCGGCGGACAGGCTTTGAGAACCACTGCAGAGCATCTCAGAATAGGAACCTTAATCCTCGTGTCTTCTGCTTAAATCTTTGCTGTCCCCATTGCTTTATATTCCATGGGCTATAGCATGGCTTTTAAGCCACAGCATACAATACGTGGAGGGAAGAAGGGCTCTGTAGTGATAGTCCCTGGAGTGCACCTATGGAACTCACACAGCAGCATCCACTGCTATCCTCTTTAGTAGGGGGCCTTGCATGTTCCTCCAGAGATAGCTCAGCTCTACCATAATGCGGAAGGCTGGGGAGAGCCATGGGCCAGGCCCCCCCTTCCCCTTTTAGGGTTAATAGTGCTGCTACCAATGCTAGACTCTCCTGGTCTGTTTCCAAATGTTTACAAACATTTGGAGTCCACAGGGAGGACAAGGACTGTAATTTGGAGCTGGCCCCTGTGCAAAAACTTAAGGGAGGGGGTCATAGGCATAGTTTGACTTCTATATTTGGGTGGCAATTAATACTTAGTTAGATCTATACCTATTAATAGGTATAGGTCTAACTTCTGGATTTACCGATTGTTAGTGGTACTTAAATAGAAATCAAATACAGTTTACGGTCATTATTGAATCACCATTAATTTTTTTAACATAATTTGCCATGTTTACCAGCTACCATTTAAAATCAACATTAGCATAAAAACAAATTCTTGACTAAACATGAAAGAGCTTGGTTCTGTAACTATGAATCACGTCTCCCTGGTTTTACAGATACATAAGCATGTGTAAGCGGGGGAATGGTCCCGCTATTGTGGGGAAATTTCCTGACTTCTGCACTACCCCGGTGAGGTGGGCTAGCGAAAGGATCTGAGTCCCCGCTCCCACTTCCTTTACCCAGAGGCCTCCCTGCCCTTGAGGGCTCCCCTTCCACTCTCCTGTCTGGCTGAGTCCTTGTAACCCCAACAAGGCTGGGCCCAGGATTCCTGGGGGGCTCAACACCCAACCCTGCTGTGGTCACCTAGGACAGGGGCTAGGCTGTCCCCACTCCGGGGTACTCTCTCTACACTGGGCACCTCCCTGACCCACTGATTATTCCATACAATTTAAAGCAAATACAAGTTGTTTAATTAACAATTAATCTAAAGAAAAGAACAAGGAAAAATGGGAAAGGTTAAAGGAAAACACATCACCCCGCTCTGTGGCAGGGAACATCACAACCAGTGTCTCTGGAATGTCAGGGCAGGTCACAGTCTGCTTCTTGTAGGTCCCAGGCCGTGCTGCAGAGACGCTGCGGGTTGGACATTTGCAATGGTGGTGGCCACACACCTCCGGGCTTTGAGTGGTGGGACCCTTCTTCCCAGCGTCAGCCTCCCGTAGGGTTAAGGTCCCCCTCCCGGTCTGGCCTGCAAGGGCCCTTGTCTGGGGGTGTTTTTCTGTGCTGGGCCCTTTGCCCAGGTTCCCCCTTGGCTGGCCCCACTTGCTCACCACACCTGGCTCTGTGGCTGCAGCTCTGCTCCCAGCACAGGATCTGCTCTCCCTGGGCTGCGTCTCTGGCTCTGCAGCTGCAGTTCTGCTCTCCAGCTCAGCTTGGGCCCCTGCTCTCTCCTTAGCTCGGCCCCACTCAGTCTGACTCAGGCCATTCCAGTTCACACGGAGGACGGGACCCCCTCTGGCCTCCTGACTCCCTGATTAGCCTGCCCGCCCTGTCAATCAGGCTGATCTGGAGCATTGGCCTCTCCCCATGGTTCCTGGGGACTGTCAGTCTCAGGCTCCTGATTTGCCCTCGACCCTTCCCCTTTTAGTGCTGGGAGCTAGCCAACCAAAACACCCCCACTGAATGTTAGTAAGGGGGCAACAGTCCCCTTACATTTGCAATGCTCCCAAACAAATCTATTGCTAAAGCCTGTTCCCTTTGCCCATCTGCCTAATCACATTCCACTCATGTGTAACCTTCCCTGTTCACTCTCACTTACCTGGGCTTGACACAGTCAATGTGCTCAGACATTGGGAAGCAGCTCAGAGCTTATGTTCACTTGCTATGCGGTTACCGGTGCAGATTAGCATGCGGCCCCTATGTCTAAATGCCTCTGTTTCTGGGGCAAGTCTCTTATTTTATAGGCTAGTAAAACAAACAGCCAAGCTGGAGCTCTCCTGCCCTCCCTTTATGCAGCTCAAGTGGGGAAAGTGAGCTGGATGCACAGAACGCCTGGCGTCACCGCTCCTTCCCCCTCCCTTCTGCAGGGAGGAAGCAGAGCCTGATAGAAGGGAGAAAAAAATCTGGGTGCCCCTGCCACACATTGCCTCTGCAATGCCTCCCATGTTGATCCCCCAATCTCCACCCCTGGGGGGAGTGGGGTGTTTCTATGCACCCTTGTGTACCTGCAGATTGTTAGGTAACCTAATCATGGAAGGCCAAATCTTTATTTAGGCCCCAGTCCTGCAGAGCTCTGCACCCATACAGAGCCTCACTGGAACTTGGCACAGGGGACCAACTGTGTGGTGCTCATGACAACTAAACCCCTGATTCTGCTACTTGGGTGGAGGTTCCAAGTAAGTTCATTGGAGTTTTGCCTGACTATGTACTCAACAAGGACTGAAGAAATTGACCTCTCTGGCATGCTCACTCTAGTGGCAGGTCCACATAGACGATAACAGCTTTTTACTGCTACAAGTTGCTCCGTTAGTTCAGGTGGAAGAGAACTGTGGTCTGGATCTAAACAGTCCCTCACAGTGATGACCCAATTATGGGTCAATATGGTCCCATTTGATGGAATATCTGTTACTTCAGTATGCTTTTTAAAAATACATTTGAGATCACATCCCCCCAAAATAGGGTAAAAGAACATTAAGGTGGCAAAGTCAAACACTCAAAAGTTAGGAAATTCCAGAATTAAAGGTGTCTGTGCATACAGCACTATGAAAATCTTTAATTACATGATCATATACTATTTTTTCCATAGGACTCCTAAGTTCAGATCCTTTCAGAACTTAGCAATCAGCCATAGCCTTCTGCTTTTCTGTCTGTCTCTCTCAGACTCTTACTCACGCTCTGCTAGATTTCATACCAATGTTAACTATAGACATCTGAGATATAAATCCCTGAAAAAAAAAAGATTATAACTGATGACGCTATTATAAGCTACCCAAATAAATAAGATGCAATGCACCAGTTAATTTCAATACTAAACAGGAAGTGAAAAAAAATGGTGGACAAGTAAATCTACTAAAAGAGAGGTGTGTTTGGTTTTCAAACACACATTGAAATGAGGGTTTCTTGTCCACCTCTTTTAATAAAGCCTACTTCATTAGCCTGCCTTGTACAACAGATGCATCAAATAAAAAGTGACAGTTCAATGACAGGAAATATTAATGGGCGTCCTTTTCTAAATGTTATACCCTTCAGTCCTTTTCTCAGCTCCAAACCAAGTCTCTGCCTGATAGAACATTCCTTTCACCAATCATGCCATCATTTAGGGCCCGATCCTGAAAGATGCTGGCAAATATAAGTGTTCAACACCCTTCAGAATTAGGACTGATCAAATATAGAAAAAAATGAATCTCTACAGTACCCATGAACCTCCAACCTATACTTCTACCAATAATATGAGGTTAAATGCCCTAAAATATTATTCAGATAAATTATTTGACCAAAAACTGAAAAATTCACCAAATACTATTATACCAGCTCTTCTCCAGATCAGATCCTTATACTGAAAACTTCTGTGGGAAGGAATCTGTCAATTTTGTTTGTAAAGACCCAGGCATATTTATGGTACTGTAACAACACAGCCAGTGTTCGCTGTGCCGAAATCACTGCTAACAGCTTACATCTGGGAAAGTATATGTTCCACTTCTGCATTTGAAACTGAAGGAGATTGTCCCAGGGTTTTCAACAATTTAATGTTTGCTGTGGAGAAGGGGATTGATCCTTCACAGCATGAAAACAATGCTTCATAACCATGTAAATCAGTACCCCAGAGGTTCCCCTAACCTGGGCTCAATCTTGTTATTCATGTTTGGGGGTTCTTACTGCAGTAGTAGATTAAGAAGCCTGTCAATCACAGAAGAGCAGGCTCACCACAGCCCAGATGGGAAGTAGTATTTGACCTGCTCCCTAAATAGAATAGAGGCATATTTGCTGAGCAGCCTTACAGTTGCTCCATATTTGAGCAGGGCTGTATCTTTAGTCTATAAGAAATGTTCAGCTATTCCTCAATAAAACTGGACATGATGGGTGAAATCCTGACAGCACTGAGAGAAATCCCCTTGTCTTCAATGGAGTCAACATCTCACCCCTTGTCTTTACAATAGTAGAGTAAAGGTGGCATAAGTGATCTTATTTCCAGGTATTTCAGTGTTTGGCTCTCTTATGTTTACCCTTAACTCTGAAATTCCTGGTTTCTAATGTTTTTTTTTTATAATTACAAAGTTCTTGTCATGTCTTGTATTATTAATACACAGTTGTAATCTTAATTCCAGTGATACAAAGTGTTTTCTGGATATTTAATTACTTTTAATCATGTTATGATTAAGTACTGCAGCCAAATTCACTACTGGTAGAAACAGTTGCAACTCATGGAGAAGAAAGGTGGAGAGTAGCTAAGATATTTTCATCATGTTGGCAATGCCTGAGGTAGCCATGGAATCAAGGATAGCTGAGCCTGGGTCCATTTCCTGTGTCCCTAGAACAGACCAAAAGATTTGTTTCTACTGCTCCATTGACCATTCTCGGGCCTGGTGTAGTTGTCCTCATGTATATTGTTCTCAATCACTTCTGTGTGCATGCAGAAGTTAACTGGTTCATTACTTCCAGATAGCCACAGATTCTCTGGGCATAACCCAGAATACTATGAATGCTACTACAGCCATACTCTTGACCTCATATTTGGATTTATGTTAGCTATTTAAGAAGTTCAGATTACTAATAGAATGGTCCAACCTTATATGTTTTGATACAGAGGATATTCCACACCTAAATTAGCACCAGAGGCAATCTGTTTGTTTACAGCCAGAGAGATTAATTAATCCCACTGATTTCTGTGGTCTCATTGGTGCCAGGCACAGCTCAACACCACTGCCCTCCTTGCCCAAATATCAATCAGCTCACCAACACACATTAGTAGCTGTCATCCTCCGTTGGCTGTTTCTTGTCCCTGGAGGTTTAATGGTGATCTGAGAACTGCAGTACTTGGGGTACAGACTGGAGAGGGCATGGGTGTGAAGCAGCCCAGATTTGGACCTGCTGTAAAACATTTAATATGAACTAAAGTGCTGTGAGGAAGGCCAAGAAATATAGCTTGTTCTAGGCCATAGGTCATAGAAAAATCAATCCAACAGGTTAATCCAGACTGTCTCATCCCTGTAACTGTTACATTAACTAATCCCTATGTTGAGTTTGGCATTTTCTTTATGAATAACACCATATTATTGGTGTACTAAAACGTACTCCCCTGACAATCAGAATTTGCCTTGCACCCCCTTTATTTAATAAATTGGGTTTGAGCATATCTGGTAACTGAAGTTTGCATTTCTAATATATTGACAGACAAATATGGTTAATATTTATTGAATAGATTTTAAGGAACGAGAATCAAGTATTTTAGAAAAAAATTGTTTACTAATAATGATTAACATTTGAATATATTGTTATAGATTGAGAATGTCTTCTTCAATATGGCATATTATTTTTCAGAACTAAATCAGAGAAATATAGGGGTGTGCGATGGGGTCCTGTGGGACAGGTGCATCTATCTCAGTGCCCACAGTACAGTCTGTCTACAGCCCTGTCCCTGGACTCAATCCTCAATCAGTCCAACAGGACCTATCATAGTTCCCCAACGGTCTCTCAGCCCCTTCTGCGCTCTCTCAATTATCCCTGCTCTGGTGTGGAGCAGTGCCCCCAGGGCTTCCTCCTTGGAGACTGCTCATCTGTTGTGCCCAGCTTTCCAGCTGAGCCACTCTTGACAGTTTAGTCCCCTTCTGGGGTGTTATCAAAAGTCCAGCAAATACTGACCCTCTTTCTGGGGCTTCAGGCCCTTCCCTGGGTTACTTCCCTTCTCAGGGCTTAAGCCACTTCCCTAGTGGCTTGGGGGGAGGGAGGAGAAGAGAGGGAAGAGGGAGAACCCAAGCCTGCCCACTACTCTGGGTCCTGACCCAGGGACCCTATAACTAGCAGCCACTTGCTGTGTCCTTTTACTAGTTGCTGCATTTCCCTGGGCCACTTCCCCACAGCCCCAGTACCTTCACCTTCACCCTTATCTCAGGGCCAAAGTCTTTCTTGAATCCCTGTATCCAGCCAGGAGTACCGACTTTGCTCCTCTTGCTCCAGCAAACAACTGAATGTGCTCTGTCCAGCAGCTCCTTTTATATGAGTTTGCTGGACTCTAATTGGCTGCTCCAATCTCTCTCCAATTGGTTGCTTCCCTGCAGCTGCTTTACACAGCTTGGAAGACTCACCTCTACTGCTCTTTTCCTGGGGCATGGTGTGGTAGGACACGAGGCCTCCAGCAGCAGACCTCTGAGCTTGGTATACCCTATCACAGGCTGGAAGGGACTTTGAGCGTTCAGCTAGTCCAGTGTGCTGAGGCAGGATTAAGTATTCTTCATATACAAATATTTACTTTAGCCCCTCCTGATGTTTTGGCCACCAATAGTGAGTCAGCCAATTAGAGTCCAGCCAAAACCTATGGTTTTCATCAATAGATCTCAAAGTACTTTGCAATTTGTAATGCATTTATCCTCACAACACCCAGTGAGGTAGGGCTCTGCTATTATTCCCATTTTACAGATAGGGAACAAGGCACGGAGAGGCTAAGCAGAGGAGCAGAAAATTGAAGCCATGTTTCCCAAAACCTAAGCTAGTGCCCTAACCACTGAACCATTTTTCCCTCTCACAAGAGTTATGAATGGCAGTTGCTCAGATCCAGAACAAATGTTCAGCAACACTTTTTTGCAGTATTTGCCCAACTCTGTGGACAATTAAAATTGTCCAGAAATTATTTAGACTAAAGACACCATACTTATGGATATTTATCACTCATTGGATTCTTTTGCCAGTCTTCCTGAAGTATAAAGATAGCTCTCTCCCCTGGCAAATGCACCAAATATCTACATTATCAAAGTTTATCACAAATTAATTTGAGCCCATGCCACGTATTAGCTCACTTTCATCACTGGGAGACTCTGTTACCACTAGAAAAAAAATTAAAATGGTTTGTGGTAGCAGGCACGCCATAGAAAAGCACAAAAAATTAAGACAACAGTCAATAATCACTCATGACTCCCTACATATGGCTGGAAGATGGTACTCATAGGGTATGTCTACACTACGGGATTAATCCGAATTTATATAATTTGGATTTGAAAAACAGGTTGTATAAAGTCGAAATGTATGCGGCCACACTAAGCACATTAATTCGGTGGTGTGCGTCCAAGTACCGGGGCTAGCGTCGATTTCTGCACCGTTGCACTGTGGGTAGCTATCCCATAGTTCCCGCAGTCTCCCGCGCCCATTGGGATTGTGGGTTAAGATCCCAGTGCCTGATGGGACAAAAAACATCGTCGCAGGTGGTTCTGGGTACAGCCTCACCTCCTCCCTCACTCCTCCCTCCCTCCCTGCATGAAAGCAACGGACGGCAGACAACCATTTTCGCGCCTTTTTTCCTGGGTGGGTGAACACTGCAGACTCCATACCACGGCAAGCATGGAGCCCGCTGAGCTCAAGACAGCAGTCAAGAACATTGTAAATACCTCGCACGTTCTCGTGGAGTTTATGCTCAGCCAGGACCCGAAAAACGAGGCAAGGAGGCAGCGGCGGCGGCAGCGCAGCGACAAGCATGATGAGGACATTGACATGGACATGGACACGGATACAGAAATCTGTGAAACCACGGGCCCCGGTGCTTTGGAGATCATGTTGTTAATGGGGCAGATTCTATCCATGGAACGCCGATTCTGGGCAAGGGAAACAAGCACAGACTGGTGGGACCGCATAGTGTTGCAGGTCTGGGACGATTCCCAGTGGCTGCGGAACTTTCGCATGCGTAAGGGCACTTTCATGGAACTTTGTGACTTGCTGTCCCCTGCCCTGAAACGCCAGAATACCAAGATGAGAGCAGCCCTCACAGTTGAGAAGCGTGTGGCGATAGCCCTGTGGAAGCTTGCAACGCCAGACAGCTACCGGTCAGTCGGGAATCAATTTGGAGTGGGCAAATCTACTGTGGGGGCTGCTGTGATGCAAGTAGCCAAAGCAATCACTCAGGTGCTGCTACGAAAGTTAGTGACTCTGGTAAATGTGCAGGCTATAGTGGATGGTTTTGCTGCAATGGGATTCCCTAACTGTGGTGGGGCGATAGACGGAACCCATATCCCTATCTTGGCACCGGAGCACCAAGCCACCGAGTACATAAACCGCAAGGGGTACTTTTCAATGGTGCTGCAAGCACTTGTGGATCACAAGGGACGTTTCACCAACATCAATGCTGGCTGGGCGGGAAGGGTTCATGACGCTCGCGTCTTCAGGAACACTACTCTGTTTAAAGGGCTGCAGCAAGGGACTTACTTTCCAGACCAGAAAATAACCGTTGGGGATGTTGAAATGCCAATAGTTATTCTTGGGGACCCAGCCTACCCCTTAATGCCATGGCTCATGAAGCCATACACAGGCAGCCTGGACAGGAGTCAGGAGCTGTTTAACTACAGGCTAAGCAAGTGCAGAATGGTGGTAGAATGTGCATTTGGCCGTTTAAAAGGTCGCTGGCGATCATTATTGACTCGCTCTGACCTCAGCCAAAGAAATCTCCCCATTGTTATTTCTGCTTGCTGTGTGCTCCACAATCTCTGTGAAAGTAAGGGGGAGACCTTTATGGCGGGGTGGGAGGCTGAGGCAAATCGCCTGGCTGCTGATTACGCGCAGCCAGACACCAGGGCGATTAGAAGAGCACACCAGGAAGCGCTGTGCATCAGAGAAGCTTTAAAAACCAGTTTCATGACTGGCCAGGCTACAGTGTGAAATATCTGTTTGTTTCTCCTTCATGAAAACCCGCCCCCTTTATTGACTGATTTTCTGTAAGGAACCCACCCTCCCCTTCCCCCAGCTTTCTTTCAAACCAAATAAAGTCACTATCATTTAAAAATCATTTATTCTTTATTAATAGATTAGAAAAAGAGGGAGGGAACCCGGGTGGTATTTGGGAGGAGGATTGCTGGGAAGGAAAAAGCCACAAAGAAAAGGTTAAAAAAATGACAGCCTTTTGCTTGGGCTGTCTACTGGGGTGGAATGGGAAGGTGTACGGAGCCTCCCCCCCCCCCCCACGTTCTTACACGTCTGGGTGAGGAGGATATGGAACATGGGGAGGGGGGAGGGTGGAACAGGGGCTGAAGCGGCAGTCTGTTTTCCAGCAGCCGTTCCTGAAGCTCCACCACACGCCGGAGCATGTCTGTTTGCTCACGCAGCAGCCCCAGCGTTGCATCCTGCCTCCTCTGGTCTTCCTGCCGCCACCTCTCATCTCGAGCGTCTCTCCTCTCCTCACGTTGGTCCCTCCTCTGCTCACGTTGGTCCCTCCTCTCCTCACGTTCACTGGCTTCTTTCCTATACTTTGAAACTGTTTCCTTCCACTCATTCAGATGAGCTCTGTCACTGCGGCTGGATTCCATAATTTCAGAAAACATCTAGTCTCGCGTTCTCTTCTTACAACGCCTTATCTGTGATAACCTTCGGGATGGAGGAGGGAGGCTTGAGGAATTTGCAGCTGCTGTAGGGAGGGGAAAAAAGAGAGAATTGTTTAAAAAGCTACATTTTGCAGAACAATGCTTATACTCTTTCACGGTGACCAACACTATTCACATTACATAGCACATGTGATTTCTGTGCAAGGTCGCATTTTGCCTCTTAATGCTGAGTGCCTGTGGCTTTGCTGCTAGAGATCACAGGTCTGGGCAACCGAATTCGGCTTGCATGCGGCCATGGTAAGCCATTGTCTTACAGCTTCTGCGCCCTCCTTTCCCACATACCAAGCATAGCCTGTAGAGTGCTGCGGTTTTTCTGTTAACATTCAGCAGCAGCAGAAAACAAACTAACCACCCCCCCCCTCGCCATGAATTCTCTGGGATGATCGCTGTACCCCTCCCCCCCACCGCGTGGCTGGTAACAGGGAAGATCCCTGCTAGCCAAACGCGAAAAACTCAGGGCCAATTTCCCATCTGCGCTTGGCTAACTGCAGGGAAGGATTTATTTTCCGCCACAGGCAAACAGCCCAGTAGGAACGGCCACCTCTGTCCCCTTAATTAAGTTCCCCTTATTTCAACCAGGTTACCAGGAGTGATATCACTCTCCTGAGGATTACACAACAAGATAAAGAACGGATGTTGCTTGAATGCCAGCAAACACCGGGACCATACGCTGCCAGGCTTTGTCAGGCAATGATACCAGATTACTTGCTGCAAGCATGGCGTGGTCAAGTGTCCTACCATGGAGGAGGGAATAAGGATGCACTGCCCAGAAACCTTGTGGCAAGGCTTTTGGAGTACCTCCAGGAGAGCTTCATGGAGCTGTCCCTGGAGGATTTCCGCTCCATCCCCAGACACGTTAACAGACTTTTCCAGTAGCTGAACTGACCGCGAATGCATCCCAAGTCCTCAGGGCAAAGTAATCATTAAAAACTGTTTGCTTTTAAAACAAGTTTTATATTTTAAAAGGTAAACTCACCTGAGGTCCCTTCCATGGGGTCAGAGTCTTGGGTACTGGCTTGGGAGGCTTGGGAGGGTACTTCAGTCAGGGTGAGAAAAAGATCCTGGCTGTTGGGGAGAACGGAGTGCTGTGTGCTCTCTGCAAGCTCATCCTCCTCCTCCTCCTCCTCCTCTCCCCCATCGGCAGAATCCTCAGGCGTCGCTGATGAGACTATCCCCGACCCAGAATCCACGATCACAGGTGGGGTAGTGGTGGCAGCCCCCCCTAGAATTGCATGCAGCTTGGCGTAGAAGCGGCATGTCCACGGCTCTGACCCGGAGCGACCGTTTGCCTCCTTTGTTTTTTGATAGGCTTGTCTGAGCTCCTTGACTTTCACGCGGCACTGCTTAGAGTCCCTATTGTGGCCTCTCTCCATCATGCCCTTGGAGATTTTTTCAAAAGTTTTTGCATTTCGTCTTTTAGAACGAAGTTCTGCAAGCACTGAATCCTCTCCCCATACAGCGATCAGATCCAGTACCTCCCTCACGGTCCATGCTGGTGCTCTTTTTCGATTATCAGCCTGCATGGTTACCTGTGCTGATGAGCTATCTGTGGTCACCTGTGCTCTCCACGCTGGGCAAACAGGAAATGAAATTCAAATGTTTGCGGGGCTTTTCCTGTCTACCTGGCCAGTGCATCCGAGTTTAGATTGCTGTCCAGAGCGGTCACAATGATGCACTGTGGGATAGCTCCCGGAGGCCAATACCATCGAATTGCGGCCACACTATCCCTAATTCGAAATGTTAAAATCGATTTTGGCGCTACTCCGCTCGTCGGGGTGGAGTACAGAAATCGATTTAAAGGGCCCTTTACATTGAAATAAATAGCGTCGTTGTGTGGACGGTTGCAGGGTAAATTCAAATTAAAGCTGATAAATCCGAATTAAAGTTGTAGTGTAGACCAGGCCATAGATACAGTTTAGAATCGCTCCAGGTCTGCAGTAGCTTCTAAATTCCACTGGGTGGTGATTAAACAACTCTGTGTATATATTTCCCTGTTCAAGTCAGGGTCAGGTTGTAGATGTCCTGTGTGCAGGAGAACAAAGTTCGGAGTCCTTCCAGACAGGTCAGCTTGAAGCTTGGAGAATCCTTAGCTATCAGAGGTGAATTCATTGAGTCTGTTCTTTTCAAATCTATGGAGCATTCTTTTATGACATAAAGAAACAATTTGATGGGGGGGAAGGAAAAGTATTATATTTTTCTACACAGTATCTTCACCTCCTTCCCTCCTACGGAGACTGTCATCAGTTCCAGAGCCAGAATAACTAAACCATATTTGCTCCAATGCATCAGAAGTGAGGGAGGTTACATATTTTCAAGTGATTTCTGTGTATGTGACGACGGATAAGATCTGTTCAAAAACCAAAAAAAGGAATAAAATTTCATTGCACTGTATTGTCAGAGACAATGTCCCAGATTCCTCGACAAATGCAGTCCTGTAAAGATAGTAATGGTAATGTTCTTTTTGCAACAGGGCATGGGTCAATATTATAAACACTCAATTTACTGTAATAGCCATCTGCTATTCACCAGCCTTACTGATGTATGTCAGTTATCAGCTCTGGAATTGTGGTACTGTGAAAGAGAGGCATTCAAGGAGAATCATTTGAAAACAAAAAATTGTCCTGCCTGTCAGAAATGTCAGAGAGCTAAGAATTGGTTTGCAACTCTGCCGAGGGGAGGCATGTCACATTTAACTCTGCTACTAAAGAAATGAAATCCTGTGAAGGAAATTCCACAAATGGTAAAAAGAAAGCCTTCCTTTTTATTAGTTTTTTAAAATGATTTCAGTCTTGTAAATGATTTCCCAACCACGCTCATGGGTTTGTTTTTTTTGGAGGGAGTCAGAGAGTGGGAATTGTGCTAGCCACAGCTATCAGTCCCGTGTACACCCAATTTATAAATAATACTTTATTAAAATCAGTTAGCAATATCAGGGAGTGATGGATTTACATCTGTGCCATTAATAGAAGAGTTCAGATTGTTTGGTATTTTGCTTGAAACATACGGGTACATTTTTCACTAACATACAGATCATGAGATAAATATTTATTATATAGACAGTTTTTATATAATTGTATCTAATCTGATTAATAAGCCTGTGCTCTGCATTAGAAATAAAAGCTGGCAGGGCTGGCTCCAGGCACCAGCCGAGCAAGCTGGTTGTTGTTCCACTCCGGCTGCCCTGTAGGGGGCAGCGGCATGGAGGACGGGAGTGCCCTGCAGCAAGCCCGGCAGAGCAGCCCGCATCCTTCCCTCCCAGCCAACCGGAATGGTGCGAAGCCCTCTTGCCAGGGTGCACGGCGGCAGGGGCTGCGTGGCAGCGCCCCGCTGAAGCCCTGGCCGCCCCCTTTCTCTCTCTCCCACCGCTAGCCGGGGCACATCTGCAGAGCAGGGAGTCCCCCTGCACCCTGGCTCCGGCCGCGCCGCAGGTTTTTTTTTTTTTTTTGGCTTGGGGCGGTCAGAAAGCCAGAGCCGGCCCTGGAAGCTGGGATGGTACTAAAGGATATTATACCTGTATTTAAACAGAGCTAGATTGTACTTTCATAAGAAGAGGAGATTCTGATCTGGGGGAGTGCCACAGAAGGAGAGTGCTGCCTCTGAGACACAGTCGTGAGAGCTTGCAGAAGTTCCACAGATAGAGCTGCACATGATTCATTCTCTGTGGAACTCTGTAGGCACAGAAGGGAGTTGCAGAGGTGAAGCAGGGCCAAGCCATGCTGTGACATCATTTCCTGCAGAGGCCATGGATATCCCAAGAGATACCTGAGTCAGAACCAATGCTGCTTCAAGGAGCATTAACTGCCAGTGGGTCTGTCTACGGCACACAAACAAGAGGGAGCTCACCAATGGCAAAGTCATTTCTGAAGGAGATAGGAGCCAAAAAGTACCACAGAGGGCTCAGCCTTGTGCTTTGCCAGATATGAGGCTTCCTTTTCCCTTAATTAAATCTCTAAGATCTACAATATTGGGACGCCACTCCCCTTGCCACACCCATTGCCTCCAAAATCGTCTAAATTATAGCACAGTTACTTGGAATATCTTCCAGCCTGTGGAATTTCTGGATCTCTCTGCCTCCGCATGCAATGTTTTCAAGTGAAATGGACAGGAGAACAGTCCCTTATTTTCTTTAATTGTTAACATTCCATCAGCCTCTCTAAAATTTTACCATCCTTCTTCGGTAAGGATGTACAATCCAGTTCTCACTATTAGCTGCATCTGTATTTGACACGTGTTTTATATGCTTTTAAGAAACCCAAAATGTTTTGAAACAATACCCAACTTAGAATTGGACACTAGATTGTATACTTCCTATTGGAGAGTCAGCTGATGTCTTTTCCACCTGCTGAGATCTCTATTCACAAGCTGAGAGCAGAACAAAAAAATCAAATATCTTTCCTCAGTCCCAGAAATCAAATTGCTCTACTTCATATTAGCATCAGCAAAAAATTAATATTAAGATCTCCTGCCCACAGTACGTTTGATCAACCATATGCATGCTGCTCTTTCCTATTGTTCAATTCTTGCAGCCTTAGTAGAAAGACAAACTGTAAGATGTTGCATGGTGTCAAAGTATACCCGTGACGAAAGTAAATACAAATTTAAAAACAACTCACCTCACAGAAACAGATAATCAATGACATAAAAAACAAAACAAAACAAAAATGGGTAACTACATTCAATTTTACCTTTGTAAGATTATTCTTGTCAAGGGGTTTGTCATTTATGTAATATTTGAATTCAGTATAAGACTACTACAGTATATTTGTTTTAGATAATTGGTGTAAATAATTTACCTTGGATTGACAGTGCAGAAGAGATCAGATAGAAAACCCCTACATATCACTGGCAGATCTTCAGGTGAATCACCTCCTTCTCACCTCACAAGAGAAAGTGATATGCTGACAGTTTGGTTATATCATCCAATACTTAGCAGACACATGGAGAGACTTCCTCCCCACCCCACCCCCAATCCTTCATAATGGAAAAAAAGAATTTGTCACTTGCAAAATAGACTATCTGCACCCCACTACAGCCCTGGTCTACACTACGGGGTTAGGTCGAATTTAGCCGCATTAGGTCGATTTAAAAATGACCACGTCCACACAACCAACCCCATTCCGTTGACCTAAAGGTCTCTTAAAAACAACTTCTGTACTCCCCAGCTAGGGGAGTAGCACTAAAATAAATCTTGCTGGTTTGAATTTGGGGTAGTGTGGATGCAAATCAACGGTATTGGCCTTCGGGAGCTATCCCAGAGTGCTCCATTATGACCGCTCTGAACAGCACTTGGAACTCTGATGCACTAGCCAGGTACACAGGAAAAGCCCTGGGAACTTCTGAATTTCCTGTTTGGTCAGCGTGGTGAGCTCAGCTGCACTCAGCAGCACAGGTGACCATGCAGTCCCAGAATCACAAATGAGCTCCAGCATGGACCGAAAGGGATACACTAGATCTGATTACTGTATGGGGAGAAGAATCTGTGCAGGCAGAACTCCGATCCAAAAGAAGAAATGCAAATATATTTGCCAAAATCTCACAGGGCATGTTGGACAGAGGCTACACCAGGGACACACAATAGTGCCACGTGAAAGTTAAGGAGCTCAGGCAAGCCTACCAAAAGACAAAGGAGGCAAACGGTCATTCCGGGTAAGAGCCCCACACATGTTGTTTCTATGAACAGCTGCATGGCATTCTAGGTGGGGACCCTACCAGTACCCCACCACTGTCCATGGACACCTGCAAGGGGGGGGTCTCATGGAATACGGAGGAGGATTTTGTGGATGAGGAAGAAGAGGAGGAAGAGGAGAAGGAGAATGCACAGCAGGCAAGCGTTCTCCCCAGCAGCCAGGAACTTTTCATCACCCTGGAGCCAATACCCTCCCAAGGCGGGATCCTCGACCCTGAAGCCGGAGAAGGCACCTCTGGTGAGTGCACATTTGTAACCACAGTACAGGGTTTAAAAGCAATAGTGTTCATGGTCACCTGGTTGAAATATGGGAATTTTTGTAAGAGAACAGTAAAAGGACCCGTTCATGCTGGGCTGTTTGTGCTTGGCTAAAAGGGATCATCCCAGAGAATAGTCACGCGGCGGGGAGAAGGGATCATCCCAGAGAATAGCCACACGGTGGGGTGGGGGTAGGTGTGTGCTGCACATCTACTCGAATACTGCAGCCCCTCCTTTTAAATGTGAAACAAACCCAACCCATTGCTTGCTCTGGGAAAGGGGGGCACTTCAGTTTGAAAACATTCCCACATGTTATGAAGGCGTAAGAAGCCAACCCAATTTTACTCTCCCTTTTTATCTCCCCCCAGGTGCAAATGTTTCTACTCTTCCCCCATCATTTTGGTCTTTGTGGTTTTTGCAGATTAGAAGGCAAAAAAAAAAAAAAAAGCACTCGCGATGACATGTTTTCCGAGCTGATGCAGTCCTTCCACACTGATAAGGCACAGCTCAATACATGGAGGCATTCAGTGGCAGAGGCCAGGAAAGAATTGAGTGAGCATGAAGAGCGGAAGCAGGACGCGATGCTGATGCTAATGGGGGAGCAAACAGACATGCTGAAGCATCTGTTGGGGGAGCAAACGGACAAGATGAAGCATGTGTTGGAGTTGCAGGAAAGCCAACAAGAGCACAGACCCCCTCTGCATCCACCGTATAACCGCCAACCCTCCTCCCCATGTTCCATAGCCTCCTCACCCAGACGCCCAAGAACGTGGGGTGGGGGGGGGTGGAAGGCTCTGGGCACCCAGCCACTCCACTTCAGAGCATGGCCTAAGCAATAGAAGGCTGTCATTCAAACAGTTTGATTTGTAGTGTGGCTACAATAAACAATGTGGCCTTGTCCTTCCCTCTTCCCCCACCTCACCCGGGCTACCTTGTCCATTATCTAATTTTTTTTAATTATTAAAGAAAGAATGCATGGTTTCAAAACAATAGCTACTTTATTTCCAAGCGGTGAGGGTGGTTGGCTTACAGGGAATTAAAATCAACAAAGGGGGCGGGTTTGCATCAAGGAGAAACACACACAACTGTCACACTGAAGCCTCGCCATGTCATGAAACTGGTTTTCAAAGCCTCTCTGATGCGCAGCCAGAGGTGAAAGTAAGCCAGTACGGTACGGCGTACTGGCAAGAGCCAGTACGCTGTGCTGGACTGGACCAGCTTCCGCGGCAGTGATTTAAAGTGCCCAGGGCTCCAGCCGCTGTGGGGAGCCTCGGGTCCTTTAAATCTTGAAAGGCCCCGCCACTTCCAGTTGAGGCCCTACCTCTTCCGGTTGAGGCCACACCCCGGCTCAGGACTCTGGCATACCAGTAAGTCCTTTAAGTTACTTTCACCCCTGTGCACAGCGTGCCTAGCTGTGCTCTTCTAATTGCCCTGGTGTTTGGCTGTTCATAATCAGATGCCAGGCAATTTGCCTCAACCTCCCACCCCACCATAAACATCTCCCCCTTACTCTCACAGATATTATGGAGCACACAGCGCCAGCGAGCTTTTAAACATCCAAAGGCACATTCTATCACCATTCTGGACTTGCTCAGCCTATAGTTGAATTGCTCCTTACTACTGTCCAGGCTGCCTGAGTAAGGCTTCATGAGCCATGGGAGCAAGGGGTAGGCTGGGTCCCCAAGGATAACTATTGGCATTTCAACATCCCCAATGGTAATTTTCTGGTCTGGAAAGTAAGTCCCTTCTTGCAGCTGCTCAAACAGCCCGGAGTTCCTAAAGACGTGAACGTCATGCACCTTTCCCAGCCATCCCACGTTGATGTCAGTGAAACGTCCCTTGCGATCCACCAGTACTTTGCAGCACCATTGAGAAGTACCCCGTGCGGTTTATGTACTGGTTGGCAAGGTGGTCCGGTGCCAAGATGGGGATATGCATTCCATCTATCGCCCCACCACAGTTAGGGAACCCCATTGCAGCAAAGCCATCCACTATGACCTGCACATTTCCCAGAGTCACTACCCTTGATAACATAACATCAATGATCGCATTGGCTACTTGGATCACAGCAGCCCCCACTGTAGACTTGCTCACTCCAAATTGATTCCCGACCGACCGGTAGCAGTTAGGCGTTGCAAGCTTCCACAGGGCTATCGCCACTCACTTCTCAACTGTCAGGGCAGCTCTCATCTTGGTATTCCTGCACTGCAGGGTAGGGGGAAGCAACTCACAGAGTTCCAGGAAAGTGACCTTACTCATGCAAAAGTTTCGCAGCCACTGTGAATCATCCCATACCTGCAACACTATGCAGTCCCACCAGTCTGTGCTTGTTTGCCTGGCCCAAAATCGGCGTTCCACTGTATCAACCAGCCCCAGTGCCACCGTGATGTCCCAATTGCTGCAGCCCGTACTTTCAGGAATGTCTGTGTCCATGTCCTCATCACAATCATCCTCATGCTGGCATCTCTTAGCCCAGTTCTGCATATACTCAAGGATAATGCATGAGGTGTTTACAATGCTCACAACAGCAGCGGTGACGGTTAGCTAAGCGGGCTCCATGCTTGCCATGGTAGAGCGTCTGCAGGAGAGCAGAGTTGCAGCAGAAGTGGTGGATAATGATGCTTAGCACCACGCAGATTTCTGGAGAAGTTTGCTGTTGAGACTGAACACATTTACAAGAGCAGGAGAGTGGAGTTGCAGTGGAAGTGGTAGATGGCAACGGTTAGCAGTCCTACTGCACTGTCTGCTGACAGCAGTACCCAGGACACAACAGCAGCGGTGACGGTGAGCTGAGCTGAGTGGGCTCCATGCTTGCCATGGTATGGCATCTGCACGGGAAAAAGGCATGAAACGATTGTCTGACGTTGCTTTCACGGAGGGAGGGGCGACTGATGACATGTACTCAAAACCACCTGCGACAATGTTTTTGCCCCATCAGGCATTGGGAGCTTAATCCAGAATTCCAATGGGTGTGGAGACTGCGGGAACTGTGGGATAGCTACCCACAATGCACCGCTCCGTAAGTTGATGCTAGCCACGGTAGTGAGGACGCACTCTGCCAACTTAATGCACTTAGTGTGGACATACGCAATTGACTGTATAAAATCTATTTCTAAAAAACGACTTCTATAATATTGACCTAATTTCGTAGTGTAGACATACCCACAGTCATTGCTGTTGGAGAAGCAGACAAAGGAACAAATTAGTTTTTTAAATAATTGAATTTATTTTAAGACAATATGGAAGACTTAGTTATCCGTTTAAACCAGATTTCAGCCTATTTCAGGCGTTCTGAAATTGTGGTCTGTGGACCACCAATAGCCCGCAGAGCACTTCCTGCCGGTCTGCAGTGAGCTGGCTGGTCACATGGTGCTGGCGTCTCCTTATTTCTTAAAATACAAGAAAAGACCATTTAAAGTACATTAAATACTAATATAATATCCTATTATAATATCAAAATAGAAGAATATATAAAATCATTGATGGTAAAGTTTGCAGATGAGACAAAAATTGGTAAAGTGGGAAATAATGATGGGGACAGGTCAATTATACAGATCAACCAGTCTTGCTAGGTAAGGTGAGCAACATGAATTTTAACAATATGCACTTTAAAACAGCTAAATGAAAGAAACAAAGACTGTAGGTCACACTTACAAGATGGGAGATTGGATCCTGGAAAGCAGAGATTCTGAAAAGGATTTAGTGGTCACAGTAACTAACCAACTGAACAGTAGATAAGTAACAGAACATCAGCTTCTATTGTGGTAGCTAAAAGGGCAAACACAATCCTTGGCTTTTGTGACGGGTTGGATCACAGAAACCACACTGGGAGTTGCCACCCGATGTGCACAGACTACCTCTGCTCCTGTTTTCCCTGCCAGCTCAAGACTACAGCACCAGCTCAGGACTCCAGCACCCTGTCTTGCTGAGGCAGACACTCCCATCTGGCTCCAGACACAGACCCAGGGTCTGAATCACTTGTCCCAAAGCTGCAAGTTTACCTGAAAACAGCTCACAGTAGTGTGCTTGTCTATAGCACTCAGATGCCCAACTCCCAATGGGGTCTAAACCCAAATAAATCCGTTTTACCCTGCATAAAGCAGGGCAAACAGGGCAGGGCAAACCCAGAAATTGTTCGCCCTCTATAACACTGATAGAGAGATATGCACAGTTGTTTGCTCCCCCAGGTATTAATACATACTCTGAGTAAATTACTAAATAAAAAGTGATTTTATTAAATACAGAAAATAGGATTTAAGTGGTTCCAAGTAGTAACAGACAGAACAAAGTAAGTCACCAAGCAAAATAAAATAAAATGCGCAAATCTATGCCTAATCAAACTGAATACAGATAATCTCACCCTCAGAGACGCTTCAGTAAGTTTTTTCTCAGACTGAACACCTTCCAGGCCTGGGCACAATTCTTTCCCCTGGTACAGCTCTTGTTGCAGCTCAGGTGATAGCTAGGGGATTCTTCATGATGGCTTCTCCCTCCTCTTGTTCTCTTCCACCCCTTTATATATCTTTTGCATAAGGCGGGAACCCTTTGTCCCTCTAGGTTTCCACCCCCCTCACTGGAAAAGCACCAGGTTAAAGATGGATTCCAGTTCAGGTGACATGGTCACATGTCACTGCAAGACTTCATTACTCACTTGCCAGCACACACATATACAGGAAGTCTCACAGGTAAATACAGCCATCTGCAGACAATGGGAGTCATCAAGATTCCAAACCATCCCCAATGGCCCACACCTTACACAACCACAACAGGCCCTCAGAGCCATGCCCTACATTTCCAGTTTTAGATACAAGAGTGGTACATTTCTACAAATAGGATGATCACACTCAGCAGATCACGAGCCCTGCAATGATACCCCACAAGAGACCCTCCGCATGAAGCATATCCCAGTCACTCCATATTCACTTATTACCATATTTTTTCTAAAACTATCCCAGTTACATTATATTCACTTATTATCATGTTTTTATAAAACCACATAGACTGCACAACGTCACAGCTGTATAATCAGGGTAATGTCTATAGTAGTAGGGAAGTGGTATTACTGTCTATGGCATTAGTAGGGTTGCCAACCCTACAGAATTGCCTTGGAGTCTCCAGGAATTCAAGATTAATCTTTAATTAAAGAGTATGTCAAGTGATGAAACCTCCAGGAATACGTCCAATCAAAATTGGCAACGCATTAGTGAGGCAATTACTGGAATACTGTGTCAAGTTCTTGTGTCAGTACTTCAGAAAGGATGTAGAAAAAATTAGAAAGGATTCAGAAAAGAGCTAAATGAATGCTCATAGGCCTAAGAAACCTGCCTGATAGCAACAGACAAAATAAGCTCAATCTATCTAGTTTAGCAAAGAGAAGGTTCATAGGTGACTTGATCACAATCTACATGGGGAACAGATTTCTGTTAGTAGACCACTCTTTTATCTAGCAGAAAGAGACATAATGAGATCCAATGGTTAGTTGCTGAAGCTAGACAAATTCTGATTAGACATAAGTAGTTAGTCAGGATAATTAACCACAGGAACAACTTATCAAGGGACACAGTGGATTCTCTGTCACTTGCAGTCTTTAAGACATAACTGGACATCATTCTTAAAAGATATGCTATAGCTGAAACAGATGTGATGGGCCTGATGCAGAAATTACTCCTGTGTTATGCGAGAGATCACATTAGATTATCATAATGGCCTTTTGCAGGATTGATTTAAAAATGATTTCTTAAATATTTAAATTGGATTTTTTAAAATTTAAATTAAATGCAGTTTTATTAATAAACCTATTTTAAATTCTGATAACCTATGGTAAGGCCCAACAATATTATAATCTGTTAAAATCACTTAAATTAAATTTTAAAAAATTAAGCAGCATGTTTGCTGCCAACTTGTAAAGAAAGTCAAACCACTGAACTGGTGTAAGTCATTGGCTAAGTACCTGGAACCAGAGTTTGTTGAAGTGCTACACCAGCTTTTGCCAGCAGTAACCACTTCTGCAAGTGAAGAGAAAATATATTCTTCATTTTGGTTTATTCAACTAGCTCAGTTCAATGATCACTTCATTCGAAGTTAAGAAACCAATTGGAAGTAGAAAAAGCAGGCTAACTGGTTTTCCTTTTCCAATCTATGAATAAAAATTAGGCGTGAAAGGACAAGATCTACTAGTTCTAAAATCTTGAAGGATATGGTGACCAGAAACTATCAGTTCAATTAATTAATGACATATAATATTTGCTTTGTTTAATAAATCAATCAGTTTCAAATGCAAAACATGTTTTGATAAACTGTTATTTTTATGTTTCCAGCACTTTTAATGTAATTTTGTTTAATAAAAAATTAAGATGCCGTTTTTGTGTATTTTTAATTGAATGTTAATTTCCATCCAAACAGAGCTTGACACAAATCACAGGTAAACAATTAATCATCATCTAGTAAATCAACATTTTCTAACATAGAAAAATATATTTAAAAAATAATCTGAATAATGATAAGGTAAACTATACAATTTCTTCAGTAAATGTGTATAGATATAGTATATCCTCCTGGTTAGCAAAAAGAAGCACTAAATTTGGTGTAAAGACTATATTTATTCACAAATGACATGTTTTAATTAGGGCTGTCAATTAATTGCAGCTAACTAACGCAATTAATTCAAAAAAATTAATCGCGATTAATTTTTTAATCACGATTAATCGCACTTATAACAATAGAATACCAATTGAAATTTATTAAATATTTTTGGATGTTTTTCTACATTTTCAATATTGATTTCAATTACAACACAGAATACAAAGTGCACAGTGCTCATTTTATATTATTATTTTTGATTACAAATATATGCACTGTAAAAATGATAAACAAAAGAAAGTATTTTTCAATTCACCTCATACAAGTACTGTAGTGCAATCTCTTTATCGTGAAAGTGTAACTTACAAATGCAGATTTTTTTTGGTTACATAACTGCACTCAAAGACAAAACAGTGCAAAACTTTAGCGCCTACACGTCCACTCAGTCCTACTTTTTATTCTGCCAATTGCTAAGACAAGTTTGTTTACATTGACAGGAGATATTGCTCCCTGCTTCTTATTTACAATGTCACCTGAAAGTGAGAACAGGCGTTCGCATGGCACTTTTGTAGCCGGTGTTGCAAGATATTTACATGCCAGATATGCTAAACATTCGTATGCCCCTTCATGCTTCGGCCACCATTCCAGAGGATACGCTTCCATGCTGATGATGCTCATTAAAAAAAATAATGCGTCAATTAAATTTGTGGCTGTACTCCTTGTGAGAGAGAATTGTATGTCTCCTGCTCTGTTTTATCCACATTCTGCATATGTTTCATGTTATAGCAGTCTTGGATGATGTCCCAGCACATGTTTGTTTTAAGAACACTTTCACAGCAGATTTGACAAAACGCAAAGAAGGTACCTATGTGAGATTTCTAAAAATAGCAAAAGCACTCGACCCAAAGTTTAAGAATCTGAAGTGCCGTTCAATATCTGAGAGGGAGGAGTTATGGAGCATGTTTTTAGAAGTCTTAAAAGAGAAACACTCTGCTGTGGAAACAACAGAACCCAAAACATCAAAAAGAAAATCAACCTTCAGCTGGTGGCATCTGACTCATATGATGAAAATGAACAGGCATTGGTCTGCACGGCTTTGGATCATTATAGAGCTGAACCTGTCAGCAGCATGGACACATGTCCTCTGGAATGGTGACTGAAGCGTGAAGTAACGTATGAATCTTTAGCGCATCTTGCAACCCCAGCTTAAATAGCTTAAATATCTTGCAACGCCAGCTACAAGAGTGCCATGCAAACACCTGTTCTCACTTTCAGGTGACATTGCAAACAAGAAGCAGGCAGCATTATCTCCTGCAAATTGTAACGAACCTTGTTTGTCTAAGTGATTGGCTGACCAAGAAGTAGAACTGAGTGGACTTGTAGATGCTAAAGTTTTACATTGTTTTATTTTTGAATGCATTTTTATTTACATAATTCTACATTTGTAAGTTCAACTTTCATTGTAAAGAGATTGCACTACAGTACTTGCATGAGGTGAATTGAAATTTTTTTTGTTTTTGTTTTTTACAGTGCAAATATTTGTAATTAAAAATAAATAAAAAGTGAGCGCTGTACACTTTGTATTCTGTGTTGTAATTGAAATCACTACATTTGAAAATGTAGTAAACATCCAAGAATATTTAAAATAAATGGCATTCTATTGTTGTTTAACAGCACGATTAATTTTTTTAGTTGCTTGACAGCCCTAGTTTTAATGATTGCAAACTAATGAGACTCAATATTTCTTTAGGAAAATAACTATAAAGTATAAATTAAAAACATGATTAAAATTGATAATTTAAATCAAGGTTTCCTGCTTATTGATTTAAATCATGATTAAAATTGGTGATTTAAAGTCCTTTGATTTAAATCATTCCACCCTGGCCCTTTGTGGCTCTAAAATCTATGAATTCCTCAGAATAATGAACAAAAATACCTTTGACAAGATTCCATGTGTGACGGGTTGGATCACAGAAACCCCCTTGGGAGCTGCCAACAGATGTGCAAAGACTACCCCTGCTTCTGTTTTCCCTGCCAGCTCAGGACTCCAGCACCCTGTCTTGCTGAGCCAGACACTCCTGTTTGGCTCCAGACACAGATCCAGGGTCCGAATCACTTGTCCCAAAGCTGCAAGTTTACCTGAAAACAGCTCGCAGTAGCGCGCTTGTCTTTAGCACTCAGATGCCCAACTCCCAATGGGGTCTAAACCCAGATAAATCTGTTTTACCCTGTATAAAGCTTATGCAGGGCAAACTCATAAATTGTTCGCCCTCTATAACACTGATAGAGAGATATGCACAGTTGTTTGCTCCCCCAAGTATTAATACATACTCTGAGTGAATTACTAAATAGAAAGTGATTTTATTAAATACAGACAGTAGGATTTAAGTGGTTCAAAGTAGTAACAGACAGAACAAAGTAAGTCACCAAGCAAAATAAAATAAAATGCGCAAATCTATGCCTAATCAAACTAAATACAGATAATCTCACCCTCAGAGATGTTTCAGTAAGTTTTTCTCAGACTGGACACCTTCCAGGCCTGGGCACAATTCTTTCCCCTGGTACAGCTCTTGTTGCAGCTCAGGTGGTAGCTAGGGGATTCTTCATGATGGCTTCTCTCTCCACCTCTGTTCTCTTCCCCCCCTTTATATATCTTTTGCATAAGGCGGGAACTCTTTGTCTCTCTGGGTTTCCACCCCCCCTCACTGGAAAAGCACCAGGTTAAAGATGGATTCCAGTTCAGGTGACATGATCACATGTCACTGCAAGACTTCATTACTCACTTGCCAGCACACACATATACAGGAAGACTCACAGGTAAATACAGCCATCTGCAGACAATGGGAGTCATCAAGATTCCAAACCATCATTAATGGTCCACGCTTTACACAATTACAATAGGCCCTCAGAGTTACATTTTATATTTCTAGTTTTAGATACAAGAGTGGTACATTTATACAAATCAGATGATCACACTCAGTAGATTATAAGCTTTGTAATGATACCTTACAAGAGACCTTTTGCATGAGGCATATCCCAGTTACTTACATTCACTTATTACTGTATTTTCTCTAAAACTATCTCAGTTACATTATATTGACTTATTATCAAGTTTTTATAAAACCATATAGACTGCACAACGTCACACCATGTTAAGTCATAATCCTTCTAATTAGTATCTGAAAGGAAATACTTTTTACACAATGTATAATTATCCAGTGGGACTCATAGTCACAAGATATTCATGCTATGGGCTAGATCTTCAACTTGTGTAAATTGTCACAGCTCAGTTGGAATCATGACAATTTACACTAGCTGAGGATTGGACTTTAAGATTTGAGATTGATAAGACACTTCAATAGGTAATTAGAACACCCATCGTTACATTAGATATATTCAGAAAAGATATAAATACTCATGATTCATGGTATAACTCAACCACTAACTACCTTGGAATAAGCAAGAAACTTCCCTACATGGGTAAGTGATTTCATAATTGACCTTCACAGAGTTTCTTGAAGTATCAGGTACTGGTCACTGTCACGGACAGGATACTAGAGTAGATGGATCGCTGCTCTGACCCATTACAGCAATTTCTATGTTCCTAAACAGGATATGTCGGTTCTTAAAATCAAAAGGTAATCTGTTTTAAACAGTGTACAGCAACACCAAGCAACAGTTTAGGGCAGGAAATGAAGATGAACAGTATATTGAATTGAAATTGCAGGGGGAATTTAGGGAGGCAGCCATAATTAGCTGAAGTGTAATATGGCTAGGACAACAGAGTTAGATCGTATTTCTTATGAAAAATGTCATGTGATCCTTAATGACTACAAAAGATCAAGGGCTCAGTTTCACATCTCATCTGATCTATCAACACAGTACTTCCTAACATCCTGCTGGGACACAGATTTTGTACATTTACATAGATAAAAACTAAAAAAGAAAAACCCCAAACCTAGGAAAGTCCATAAAAAAGAATTATGCTAACTGGATGTAGGTAAGGTACAACAAGACGTAATGGGCTTAATCAACAGCAAGGGAGATTTAGGTTAGATATTAGAAAAACTTTCTAACTTTAAGGATAGCTAAGCTCTGGAATAGGCTTCCAAAACAGATTGTGGAATCCCTGTCACTGGAGACTTTAAGAACAGGTTGGACGAACACCTGTCAGGGATGTTCTAGGTTTACTTGGTCCTGCCTCAGCACAGGGAGAATGGCTGTCTCCAGTCCCTTTCAGACCTACATTTCTATGATTCTGTGAATGTTATAGTTGCACAGTTAAATTGCTAAAACTCAGGAGAATCCAGAGCTAAGGTTGCAAGTACAAACTGTCCCAGACTTTGTCTGCATGGTGTACAGAGTAGTCTCATGTAAAAGATCCAGCGTGTGTTCCTAAGGCTGCAATCCTGCCATGAGCTGAGCATGGGCAGTATGCAGATGGCAAGCAGTGGAACTCATGGGAGGATCATGGCAGAAAAGACTCTGAGATGCTGTGGTGCGATGTGAGAAGCTGCATGTGACCATATAACTGAGGCCGTTGTCATGAGTGGCGGTGGACGGTTAAGGACACCTGCAAACTTCCCACCTTTTGAGTGTCCAATGGGCAACCTCTTGTTCTGTGAAGTGGGGGTTCTGTATGGAATCAGGCCTGGCTCTCAGAGACCCCTCAAGCAAACCCTGCCCACAGAGGATAGCTGTGCCTTGCCTGGGGCTGTCCCCTCCCCCGACAAGGCCTCCCCATCATTCCCTACCAGGGAAGTCATCCCTTGCCCGCATCAAGCATGAGGGAGCATGCCAAGGGGCAGCAGTGCTGGGCTCTTCCATGGCCCCCTCTCCTCAGGGAGACCACCACCAGCAGGGAGTGGGGGAGAAGGCTGCACTTCCCAGCTCAGCTATCCAAAATACAGGACCTGGTAGTAATGGAGGACTTTAACTATCCAGACATCTGTTGGGAAAGTAATACAGCAAAACAAAAATTTCCATAAGTTCTTGGAATGTATCAGGGACAACTCTTTGTTCCAGAAAGTGGAGGAAGTAACTGAGTGGGCAGGGGGAGGAGGGGCAAGAGCCATTTTGGACTTGATTCTCATCAACAAAGAGGAATTGGTAATGAATCTGAAGGTGAAAGGCAATTTGGGTGACAAGTATCAGAGGGGTAGCCATGTTAGTCTGTATCCATAAAAACAACGAGGAGTCCAGTGGCATCTTAAAGACTAACAGATTTATTTGGGCATAAGCTTTCGTGGGTAAAAAACCACTTCTTCAGATGCATTAATTTGGGTGACAAACTCAGAGAACTGGTAGGGAAGGTCCTATGGAAAGAAAATCTAAGGGAAAAGACTTCAGAAACCTGGCAGTCCTCAAGGAGGCCATATTAAAGGTGCAACTGCAAACTTATTCAATGCAAAGGAAAGATAGGGAGAATAGTAAGAGGCCAATATAGTTCCATAAGGAGCTCTTTAATGACCTGAAAATCAAATAGGAACCCTACAACTAGTGGAAACATGGCCAAATTGATAAGGAGGAGTACAAAATAACAGCACAAGTATGTAGGGATAAAATCAGAAAGGCTAAGGCACAAAATGAGTTACACCTGGCAAGGGACGTCAAGGGCAATAAGAAGAGGTTCTTTAAATACATTAGGAGCAAGAGAAAGACAAAGGAAAGCATAGGTCCTCTACTTAGCAGGGAAGGAGAGGGAATAACTGATGGCATGAATAAAGTTGAGGTACTTAGTGACTATTTTGCTTCAGTCTCCACTAAAAAGGTTAATGATGACCAGATACTCAACACAATTAATATTAACAACCGGGGGAAGGAATAAGTCAAAATAGGAAAAGAACAGGTTAAAGAATATTTAGATAAATTAGATGTATTCGAGTCAGCAAGGCTTGATGAAATTCATCCTAGGGTACTTTAGAAACTAGCTGAAGCAATCTTGGAGCCCTTAGCAATTATCTTTGAGAAAGTATATAGGACAGGAGAGGTCCCAGAAGATTGGAGAAGGGCAAACAGTACCTGCCTTTAAAAAGGGGAACAAGGAGGACCTTGGAAATTATAGACCAGTCAGCCTAACTTCAATACTTGGAAAGATATTGGAGCAAATTATTAAACAATCAGTTTATAAGCACCCGGAGGATAATAGGGTTATAAGGGAATAGTCAGCATGGATTTATCAAGAAGAAATCATGCCAAACTAACTCAGTGTTCTTTTTTTATCGGATCACTGGCTCAGTAGGTTGGGGGAAGCAGTAGACATGATATACATAGATAGTAAGGCTTTTGATACAGTTCCGAATGACATTCTCATAAGCAAACTAGGGAAATGTGGTCTAGATTAAATTACTATAAAATGGGTGGTCAACTGGTTGAAAGACCGTACTCAAGGAATAATTATCAATGGTTTGCTGTTAATTGGGAGGGCGTATGTAGTGGTGTCCTGCAGGATCAGACATGGATCTGGTACTATTCACATCCACTCAATGTGCAGAGGCAGTCAAAAAAGCGAACAGAATGTTGGGCATCATTAAGAAAGGGATAGATAATAAGACAGAAAATATCATATTGCCTCTATAGAAATCCATGGTACACCCACATCTTGAATAGTGCGTGCAGATGTAGTAGCCCCATCTCAAAAAAGATATATTGGAATTGAAAAATGTTCAGAAAAGGGCAACAAGAATGATTAGGGGTATGGAACAGCTGCCATATGACGAGAGATTAATAAGACTGGGACTTTTCAGCTTGGAAAAAAGATGACTAAGGGGAGATATGAAAGAGGTTTATAAAATCATGACTGGTGTGGAGAAAGTAAATAAGGAAGTGTTATTTACTCCTTCTCATAACACAAGAACTAGGGCCACCAAATGAAATTAATAGGCAACAGGTTTAAAATAAACAAAAGGAAGTATTTTTTCACACAACGCACAATCAACCTGTGGAACTCGTTGCTAGAGGATATTGTGAAGGCCAAGACTATAACAGGGTTCAAAAAAGAACTAGATAAATTCATGGAGGATAGATCAATCAATGGCTATTAGCAAGGATAGGCAGGGATGGCATCCCTAGCCTCTATTTGCCAGAAGCTGGGAATGGGTGACAGGGGATAGATCACTTGATGATTTTCTAATGGAGATATCCTATCTCCTAGAACTGGAAGGGACCTTGAAAGGTCATCAAGTCCAGCCCCCTGCCTTCACTAGCAGGACCAAGTACTGATTTTTACCCCAGATCCCTAAGTGGCCCCCTCAAGGATTGAACTCACAACCCTAGGTTTAGTAGGCCAATGCTCAAACCACTGTTCATACCCTCTGGTGCACGGGGCATTAGCCACTGTCAGAAGAGAGGATACTGGCCTAGATGGACCTTTGGTCTGACCCAGTATGGCCGTTTTTATGTTCTTTTTATGGATTTGCCAGTTGCCAGAAAATTAATTTAATCTGCCACTTTTTTTAATGTAGGTCTAAAAACTTTTCATTATTATCACTATACACTGGAAATGAAATGTTAAACATTTCGGCGTCCAGCTAAAGATGCTACGATGTTGCTGCTAAAAATAAGAAATGGCTGGAAACAGCATATACAAATTCAAGAAACAGACCCAATGGATTGTCTTTATGTATGAAGTGCCAAAGTGTTCACATTCAGGCATGTAGTGAATATATCCAATCAATGCGGTTTTGGGAAAAATAATCTCGAGAAAGATGGCCAAGATCAGAAAACCATGTTATTGATCTGACATCTGTGTTATTGCTCTAGCTACTACAAGTGGCTGTCGGGGGGGGGGGGGGGGGAAGGGGGAGAAGGGCGGATTGTGGAGTTGCCTTGTGGTTGGGGGTGCCCTAGGCTTGTCTGGGGTGGGGGGTGGCTGGCTTTTTTGCAGTTCAAAGGTGATAATCACTCCAGCCCCAAAGTCTGTGATTTTACTTGGGGGGGGGGGGGGTCTCCCTGGTCACGTGCCAGGGCCGCCTCAGAAGCTTCCTTGCACGTGACCCTCCTTTTCCTTCCCTTGTAACTTCAGGGCCGAGAGGCTCCCCTCCCCCCGTGCGGAAGTGACGTGCGGCTGCTCAGTTGCTGCGCAGCTCTCCGGAGAGGGACGGGAAAGCGCCGCCGGGACACACAGCAGCAGGAGGCGCAGGCCCCAGCCGCCGCTCTAGCTCCCGCCCCCTCCGACTGCGAGGCTCCGCCCCCTCCCCCGGCCGCAGCAGACACCGAGCGACAGAGCCAGAGCCGGGGCCGCCACCACGAAGCGCCGCAGCCCGGTGAGTGCGGGACTGCGGATGGCGCCGGCTTCCGGACTCCTCCCGCCCCCGGTGTAGAATGGGGCCGGAGCCGCTGCCTCCCCGCGGCCTGCCGCTGGGCTGCGGGTGCGGGAAGCGCACAGCCTGGGGGGCCCCGGCGGATCCGATGTCCAGGAAGGGGGGGATCGTCTCCGGCCCGGGGTTTATTTACCTCCGTGCTCCCGGGTGCGCCCCCCCCCCCCCGCGCTGCGGCCGGCCCCTGCGCTCCCCCCTGTCCTACTGGCGGGGGTGACAGCGGCGGGACTCCGGCCCGGCTGCGCGGGGGGCCTCCTCCAGCGCCCGCCGCCGAGCTCTGGGAGGCCGGGCGCTCTGCCCTTCAGGCGGGGAGGCCCCGAGCCGGAGTGGCTGCGCCCCGCGGCGCCGTCCCCGCACGGCTCTGGCGCTTCCCCGGCTCCGTGAGCCCGGCGGCGATACCGCAGCCCGGAACGTAGCTGGCACTGCCCCTCGGAGCGGCCGCCGCCCCGAGCATCCAGCGCCGATTGGACCCCTGGCGACTGCCGGCCCCAGTCACCTCCCCTGCGGTTGAAAATCCTTCGGGCGCTAGCAAAGAGGCAGGCCGCTTCCAGCAGCCATCAAGCACGATCCACAGGCAGGGGAGGCTCCTGGGCACTTTCTGTAACAGGTGTCAAAAATGGCTTGGCCTTGAGGACGTTAGCGGCCAAGTGATGGGCAAGGCATCCAGTGGTTGTCAGCCATGTTCCTTTCTTTGACTAAGTCTACTTTTAATTTTGCCCCTCATTTTTCTCCCTGCCCCCAGAGAAAGTTACTGCCCTAGAATAAAGTCAGAGAAGAGGGTACGTTTTAAGCTGTCCTGCAACATATTGTTAGTCCTGTACTGATGAAGGCTAAATGACAGTCTTGCCAAGACGTTTATGAAAATGACATTTGCATGCTACCAGGTGGTCAGAGTCAGCAAAATTATGTAAATTATAGTCACAGTAAATATTTCCAGTGCATGCTGAAGAATCTGCTTGCAGTAGCTGAGTGTGCAGCTTATCAAAACAGTACCATGTTCAATAGGCTTTACTAATTTTGTTTGAATTATTTAAAAAAAAGTTTTGATGAAATCTACAACCCTAGAAAAGATTCTATGATTTAAAAAATCTAATATGAATTGTGCTTTAGACATTCCCCTGCAGTGTTTGAAACACATCACAACTTTCTGCTGAAATTTTTTTTATTATTCCATCTGAGAAATTGTTTCCCTCTAGTAATGTGCTGTTGCTTCAGAGATCAATAGTAGAACTGCACTTTAATATGTATTTTACAATCAATGTAAGATGCTTACTACTAGCATATGTTATCTAATTTGACTAGATTTTGTCTGAATTAATACAGTTTCATAGTGAGACTTCTAATTGGAAGTGTCATAAAACACAGCTTCCCAACCTTTGCATTTTGTGGCATTAATTATGTATTTCAACTTCCAGGTTGAAAGATAGGAAGAATTAGAAATGCTTTTTTAGGTTCCATCTTTGTGGGGAACTCATGACAGTTGCCTCTCATTTCTAAAAGGTGTGCAGAATAAAGTGAAAAACTAATGTTAGGAAAGCACCCATGTAGGCTAATAACTTACCAAAAAGAAGAAATGTTGTCTTAAGTATACATATATATTGAAGTGGTTTTGTTCTTTAAGTATTCATTTTTTCCCTTCCACCTGAAAATCTGTTAAGTGCCCAAAATCAGCAGAGAGGGTAGTTTATTTTTTTGTAGGACTCTGATTATCAAGGAGCTGGAGGCTCAGTTACCTGTACTTTCTCACAAATTATATAACATCTCCTCAATTATCTCATTGAGGCACACACAAAAAAAAGTCCTCTTAAACTCTGATTCTGTGTGTGATCAGTGTACCACTGGGCTAGTCTGAGAAGACTTTGCTTCAAATGTAACTAATGGAAATTCTACATGAAGAAGTACTAAGTGAGTAGGTTAACATTTTTCTTATATATAGAAATTCATTGCCATTCTTCTCAAAGAGGAAAAATATCCTCCAGTTCTTTAGCATTATACCTTTCCAGAGGTATAAATACATAATGTAAATAAATTACAAATGATGCTTGTTACCTCAGGTTCTTGGCATTGCCTGTCAGTTTGTACCACAACTTGCCTTAACTGATGGGATAAATCTGCATATTTAAATTGCTTCCTGTAATTTTAAAATTTCCTGTAATGTATAATCATAATGTTTTGTGTTCTCAGATACGAGTGTAAATAGAGACTTTAGATAATGTTAGTTTGTGTTCAACCTTAAAAAAAATTTAGAACTACTATTAAGAAAATTACAAATGAGAAGACTGATTTAACATATTTGAAAAGGAATTCATTTACGGATTTGCAAAATCCTGAGTTCAGAGCTCACTTCTCTTCCTGCCTGACTTGTGGCTAAGGCATGAGACTAGAAGTCAGATGTGGGTGCTATTCTCACCTGTGTCACAGATTTCCTGTGCAATTTTGGGAAGTCACTTAAAAAAAAATGGAGGGAGAGGGATTGTTTGAAAAAAATAAAAATGGGGGGAAAGAGGGGAGAAGAAGAGGAATGAAGTTTTCTGAATGTTGGACTCTGCCCAAAGGTGAGATTTGGCAAACTTGAGCCAAAAAGAAAAAGGGGGTGGGGGGGAATACATTTTTCCCTATTAAACATTTCCAAGCATACTTCAGAATAAGCTACACATAAAATGACTGAATATAGACTGAAAATGACTAGCAATATAGAAAAGGCTGGGGGTTTGCAACACCCAGGAGGAGACTGCGTGATTTCTAGCACACAAACAAGTTGGGTCCTTCACTGAAAATGTGGAAAGGATTGTTTTTCACTGAGTTGAATGGTGTCTAAGGCTCAATCCATGCTTGGAAAATTTGTAAGCATTTTTCTATACTGGTATAGCTCCATCCAGTGGTGGAAGCTGCTGGTTAAACACCACAATTGTACACACACCTGCTGTGTCCAACTGCAGCTTCCTTTGTTGTTAGCACAAATGGGTCTACATTGGTTCATATACATGTGTACAAACTTTCCAAGTGTGGATGCCTCTGAAATGGAAGAATTGACATAGTATTAATAACAGCTCTGTACTTCCCACAAGGAGGCTGTGTGATGCAGTTTAAGGCTATGGTTCCTTACCTTACTTGTCTGGAGTCCCCTTTGTGCTGGCTCCTTACTCTGCATTTCAGTTGATGTGATGCCCTGCTGGAGCTGCTGTCTCGCCTGTTTTTGTCCAGTTTCTCTAGAATTCTCTTTTCTGGGTTTGTTTTTTCATCTTTTCCCAGGTTGCATGTTCTTCAGCTCTATTGCTTATTTATGACAATGCAGGTTTTGTTTTTTTGCTATTCCCTCACCCTTCCATTGAATACTCTTACTGCTTCTTCCCTTCCCCAGAAGTCTCCCATGTTACTTAGAACTGTTGCCTCCCAGTTACTATAGAGATTGTGGAGAGCTGCACTTTGAAAGAGGAGGTCACAGGGCCGAGGGCACCAGAGAGAGGGAGAGATTTGTGATAGCCCTGCAGGTGTGAACACAGAGGCGTGGCCATCTCCCAGGGCATTCATTCCAGGATTTGGAAATACCAGGACTAAAGGAAAGCTGGGATCTCATGGGTTTTTTTTTAAGGTCTAAAAAGGCAGAATGCTTTAAAACATTAAAAGGTGGACAAAGATGGAAATAGGAAGGTAACATACAACATGAAAGATGTGCTGATGTGTAAGTGGATGAAAGTTAATTGATTCAGAAAAGAGTGAGAAAGACAAAGTAAAATGGCACAGGCTAGTGAAATATTAATCCTTAAACCTTACTGTGATTGTAAGGAAAATATCCCACAGCTTTGTACATGGAGGAGTGGATGAGTCAGGAAGTGTTGTAGAATGTTGTTGCTAATGGGAATTAGGTCAAATTGTTCCTTTACAGTTTGGCAGGTAGTAAATGCGGCTGCAGGTAATGTTCCTTAATATTAGGCAATGTAAATTGTGGGTTAATGTCATTTAACTTTTAAATGGACTTTTTCCAGTATCCTAAGTGATTTGATTTTTCTGTGCTGGAGGCTTGCCTGTTTTTTTTTTTTTTTTTAAGTAATGGTTATATTGCTATTAGATAAAATAGTTGAGTTTGTAGAATACCATTTTCTGTGGTATTTTGGATTTTCTATTAAAAATGGTACAGCAGATGGTTTTGCAGAAAGCATAGTAAATTTCTGTTTGCACAAGTTCAAGGGGCTTCTTTGCTTATGGTTCTGTGTTCTAGAACAATGGTCTCCAAACTTTTTTGATTGCGCACCCCTATCAGTAAAAAAAATTTGAGCACGCACCCCCTGCCGCGCCAGCTTTACCATTTTTGCTGAAGCAAAAAAAAAAAAAAGCCATTCTGACTCCTGCCCAAACTGCCAAAGCACCAAAAAACAAAACACGCACCTCCTCCTGCCATCCACCCCCAAGGATCCTCTTGCACACCCCACTTTGGAGACCACTGTTCTAGAAACAATATTTTGATAAAGAACTATACTCTTTACTCATCTTAAAAATCTGGCTGACTTGTTTTTTTGCTCTTTCTACTGTTTGATTGCTTCCACTCATTCATGTTAGCTAGTGAAGTTACACTGGCCAGTTTAACTTTAACTCCCTTACAGTAGTATAACAGTAAGTCTCCAATGCTGCAGTGTAAGGAGTTGGACTCACCCCTGCACCACCTCCTGCTGGTCATCTATGGGAATTAGCTCATCTCAGCTCCAGAGCACACCCTGCAGACTAGTGATCTGCCTTGCCACTGGCCCAGTGTCCCTCCCAGGACCCCAGTGCCCCTTTCTCTTTGGGTCTCCCCTCCCCAGGGAACCCCCACCCACTATCCCCACCTCACCTCAGAATAAGGTCACTGCCAGTCACCAACTAGCCCCCGCTCCCTGGGGCAACTGCAGTATAAGCTATTCAGCATCGGCAAGGTTGGGTTTGGACCTGCTGCCTTTGCCTACCCCTGGGCTGCCCTCTGCAACCCCCAGTACCTATTTGCCTCTTGCTAAGCTGCAGCCTGGGGCTTTCCAGGCTGGAGCTCCCCAGCCCTGCTCAGGTACCCTGCCTCTAGCTCCCTGCAGCCAGACCCATCTCCCTCTATAAACCGAGAAAGACTGCTGAGCGCCTGGCTCCCAGCCTCTTATATAGGGCCAGCTGAGGCCTGATTGGGGCATGGCCCAGCTGCGGCTACTTCCCCAATCAGCCTAGCAGCTTTTTCCCTTCCAACAGCCCTCCCTCAGGGCTGTCTTTCTACCCCTCAGGGTAGAAGTGGGTAATCACCCCGCTACATGTAGGTAATGTTTTAGTTACTGAAGCCCTTTATTTAGGTTCATAAATTTTCTATACTCAAAAGTTGTGTGACAGTTTTGGGCCTAAACTAGTAGAGTGTCCCTTCATATAACATTTACAGGTCAAGCAATAGAGAGAGGGAGGGACTTAAGGATAATGGAATGGCTAGTTCTGGTAGCATGCATGTTTTGCTACCAGATATTATTTTAAGTGCAGGATTGGCACTAATAGACAGAAAAGAGGAGACATACCTGCAAACATATTTATCCCAGTCCTCTGTTTTAATGTGTCATACTTGAAGAAACTCAATTTTTTAAAAATTAAAAGCAGTACAATTAACTTAACACATAATCTTGTTTCTAAAAATCTCTAATAAAGAGAATTTTATCTTTAGAATGTGCCAAACTGACCGTTTGAGATTGGAATCCCTTATGAATAGAAAAATTAGTGAAGCTTTTTGCAGTCTTGCTAATACCTCAACCTTGACGTATAATATTCGCTCTAGAAGTGGGAGCATGGTTTAGCTTCTCTACCTGCTAAGCTTTTTGCTTTTCTGCTAATTATGGCAACTTTTGAGGTTTGGGCACTTATAGTATTGATGTAGACTAAACTTGAACATATGAATTGTGGTGCTGTTTTCATACTAATTCTGAGCCATTTAGTGTAGAACCTTTTTTTTCCCAGCTATTTTATTTATTTCTTAGGCTATTGATGCTTCAGGAATTTAAATTTGAGAGATTAGAATCCCATGCCAGAGAGATTCATTTATTTTATAGCCCTTACTCCACACTGCCAAGAGAAGCAGTAGCAGAGTATAACTGTTAGAGTATCACAGACATAATCTTACAGTAAAGGAAGAGAGAGAAAGGAGGAAGAAAGTCAAGATTGAGATGGAGGTGCACATAAATGGAGAAGGCAAGGTGAGTGGAAAGCTGAAGCAGTGTTTTGATGGTAGTGAATGCTAGTTTGAGACAGTTCGGTGGTTTTATATTCACTTGGAGAGCAGGGGATATGGGTACAATTTGAAAATAATACACTCGACCAGTGGGGAAATACTTTGCCCATTAGTAACCACTCCTTTAATGGACTCAGGGAAACAAACTTTTATACAGGAGCAGCACAAGTGTGTTTCTCTAGCTGCAGTTTAAAATGTGGATGGCTGGGATGGGTGGTAGAATTGTGCACTTTCCTTCCCACCAATTGCATTTAAACGTCAAGGATTCTAGGGACTCCATATGGTTGGCTAAGTAGATCTGATTATGTTCTTGTTTCCTTTTCAGTTATTGAAATCATGAATCCTGTTTATAGCCCTGGATCTTCTGGGGTTCCCTATGCAAATGCCAAAGGAATTGGTTATCCAGGTAAACAACTGAATTTCTATCATAAGTTTTCTTTCAAAGGGATGCCTGTGGGTTGTTCATTATAACCCTGTCAGTGTAGACATTCAGGTGACTCACTTGTGAATGTTTCCATACCTTCTGATAACTTTCACTCACCAAGTTTATAATTCAAGAATAGATCACCTTGATTGATCTTCAGCCCTCATATAGATTACGCCGATCACATCAAGACTAGATGGGGCACTTAAGTGCCTTGATTTTGTGTTGTACACCTCTACCCCGATATAACGCTGTCCTCGGGAGCCAAAAAATCTTACCGCATTATAGGTGAAACCGCGTTATATCGAAGTTGCTTTGATCCACCGGAGTGCGCAGCCCCGCCCCCCGAGAGCGCTGCTTTACTGTGTTATAACCGAATTCGTGTTATATCGGGGTAGAGGTGTATTTTGTGTTCCTTAAACTAGTCTGGAAAAAAGTTACCTTAGGGGCTGTAACTAAATTTAAAATTAATGGCCTGAAGGGAAACAATTGGGTCTACTATTGGCCCATTGTTGGCTGAAAATTTCCTTTTATATCCTACAATTTTTGTTTCTTAGGCATTGGCAGTCGTGTGCCACAAATACAATACAAAAATTGAGACAGAGTGCCAGTGCCAAAGATTTTTAAACAATATTTTTAGTGATGCCAAAACTATAGGGTTCTGTGCATTTCCCTTATTTTTTTTCCCACTCCTGTTCTGAGGTTTTCTTTGTTTCTCATCCCCAAGCCCGCCTCCTTTTTCACAACTCAATGTTTAGTTTGAGTAGGCCTGGCTTCTGACGCCTCCAGGAGTTCAGAAGTAACATAAGACCATTAGTTAAGCCTATCCAGAGTTCAGTGAGAGTGTATGAAGTGAAGAAATATATAAATGTTTTTTCTGCCATGAAGTATTTCAAGTAATTATTCTATTAAATAACTATAGATATGAGAAGTATAGACCTTTTAGGGCAAGAATTGCTCTATACATGATTTTTTTTGTTGCTTTGTCCATTCTGCTTTTAAATGTTTGAAGTGATAGGATTTAGAACTTCCATTGAAAACTGTTCTCCAATTTAACAAGTGTTACTGTTGGGAACTTGTTTTAGTTTCATCCTGTTTGTTTATATGCTGTTCAGTCATACTAAATTCATTATTTGTGTTCACACCCTTCAAATATTTATAGATATTTGTGTCCCTGCTTAGCCAAATTATGCATAAAAATAATTAATCTTCTCATAATTAAATTCTTCCAATACCCTAATTTTGTTGCTCTTCTCTGAATCTCTTTTAATTTACATATCTTTCTTGCACTGAGGTACTGTTGTAATAATTGGGCCTACAGATTTACTGTAATTGCAAGCTCAATTGTAAAAAATAATGTAAGTTTTTCCCAGTTTCTCTCTTTGAACCAGGTTTAAGCTAGTATTTACCAGCACCCTATCCTAAACTAGTTTTTCCAAGGGAAATTGCCAGCCCTCACGATAACAAAGTTCATGTGGCTAGTAAGACTTAAGGTTATTGAAATAACTTAAAATAATAGTTCAGCAGTTGCTGTACAGAATAGTGCAGAGCTGAATGGCTATAGAAACAGTCTTTGAAAACCTTTGCCATCATTTTCATTGGTTATTATATTGCCTACATTAATTGATGCTAGTTAATTTGCTTTCCATCCAGAGTGCATGATTTTCGTCATGATTTAAATCAGCAAACAGCAAACATTTAAATAATTGATTTTAAATTTGTGTTTTGCATTTGTACTTCATTATTTTCCTAAGAAAAGGTTTATTTTTTGGTTAGTATAGCCATAAAAACATATTTGCAACCAAATGTAGTCTTTACAACACTAAATTTGGTACTTTTTGCTAACTAGGAGCATACAAGATACCCACACACACGTGTTTAAGCAATTCTATAGCTAATCATAAGTTTATTCAGAGTCTAGTTTGTATGTTTATTCTATTAGAAAATGGTGAATTACGTATTTTAGATTTTTTTTTTTTTACTTAGAATTTGTCAGGCTACGTGAGATTGGAATTAACTTACAAAATCAATATTTTAAAATGTCTTTTGTTAAATAAAGTTACCTTAAATGTGCTGGATACATAAAGAAAAATGTTAACATATGTTTAAAACTCATTTAAACAAAGGAAATATTAACTGTAGTTAGTGAGTTGATAGTTTCTGATCATCAGGGGCCAGATTTTCAAAGGTATTTAGGGTGCCTCAAGATGCAGATAGGTGGATAGTGGGATTTTTCAGAAGCACCTGAGCAAGAGGTTGCTGAACTCCCATTCAAATCAGTGGGAGTTATTTAGGCTCCTGATATGCTTAGGTGCTTAATGTGATTTTTAGAAGTTCTTATCAGTTTCCCCATGATACTGATCGCCTTTGTAAAGCACTTTGGGATCTATGGATGAAAAAGGTAACAGGTAGTTAGTATTATATGCATCTTTAGGTGCCTAAATACCTAGGGAAAATCTGGCCCCTCTGTACTTCGTTTTTAGAATTAGTAGATCTCATCCACTTCCACTTGCCTTTGTTCATAGATTGGAAGAGAAAAACAAGTGTTGCTGTTCTTTCAACTCAGTTTCTCAGCTGTGAATGAACTAGTCCAAATACAGAGTATTTTCTTTGCATCTGCTAGCTAAACTGAAGCCAGAAGAAATTGAAGCAAAATCTTTACTGTATAAGAGAAAGTACATACACCCTGTAAATCCATTAAAGCTTGATGACTCTCTGATGTAGCAAATTTAATTGATTTTAGTAGATTATAGTACATTTAGTTAGTTAGTAACCTAAATTGTCAATTTTATCATTTAATTTTAAACAGGACACTAACCTCAGAACTTTTACTAATGTTTTCTTTTTAGTGTTTGAATATATATTTAGTGCCAAGCTTTGTTTATTGGTTTTTTTAGCTTTGTGTTGTATGAATATGGATTTTTCATATTTCATTAATCATTCAGGGAATTAAACAATTTAATAAATTAAACTGATAAAATGTAAATCTAATGCCATAAAATGGTATATTGACAGATTAAATTAAATTTCTATATCTTGTCTAGTTCAGGTTTAAAGGGTATAAAACATGCTCTTTTAAGTAAATGATGAAGGTTGGGACTTGTTTAATTAAAGATAAGACACTTTTAGTCACTGCATGACTAAAACATCCCTGGCCTCCTTTTTCATAAGACCACTGATTCTTTCTTCAGAACTGCTGAATTTAGCAGGATGTTTTGGTGCTGAACTGGTCTCTGTTTTCAGAAGGCACACTTTATCTAAAGACAGGTTTCAAAGTAGCAGCTGTGTTAGTCTGTATCCGCAAAAAGAACAGGAGTACTTGTGGCATTTTAGAGACTAACAAATTTATTTCAGCATAAGCTTTTGTGGGCTACAGCTCACTTCTTTGGATGCATAGAATGGAACACACAAACAGAAGATATCTGTCTGTGTGTTCCATTGTACTTTATCTAAATGCACTGATATCTTCATAAATACCAAACATAGCAAAAAGGGTTTTTTGGGACTAAAACTGTTAAGAAGGGTACTTAGGCAGGATTACAGTAACAAATGAGTAGTCAAGAATGAAAACATTCGATTTAAAGACTAGTGGGTTATGGGGAGAAGTTGTTTAATCTGCTACTTATGTTGTGCTGTTTGTTTACATTTCACAGGAGTAATTTCCTCTAGGAGTGTCTTGTTTTTAGCTCAGTAGGAACTCTTACTGTGGAGCGAAACCTATAAAATAAGGACAGAGGATGGAAAAGCTCAAACAACCTTAAAAATAGTTGTGTTAGGTGGCAAGTTATAATTAAAGCATTTGTTTTTTAATTAACACCTGAAGTCAGTGAAATAACATAGTAGTGTAACCCTCAGTCAATTGTTGACACTATGGATAAAAATATTTTCTTTTAAATAAAAACAAAAATCATTTAAAAATCAGATTTAAAAGAAACTTTCGAAAATTTGAAATTGACAACGTATGTCAAGGCCTAAAATTATTATCGAATACAAAAAAAGCAGTAATGTTTGCTGCCAATTTTTTAAGACAGTCAAACCACTGAACTGATGGAAGTCACTGGCTAAACACCTGGAAACAAAGCTTGTTGAAGTGACAAACAAGTTTTTGCCAGCAGTACCCTCTACTACAGATGCAGAAAGAATATTTTCTTTCCAGTTTATTGAACGGAACAAATTGAATGACTGGTTCAAGTTAAGAAACCAGTTGGGAGTTGAAAAAGCAAGAAAGCTTTTTTTCCTCTCCAATCTATGAATAAAAACAAAGTGAGAGGATGAAAGCTGCTAAAATCTTGAAGGACATGGGGACCGAAAACAGTCACTTCACTGGCTGCTGCTAACGTTTGTTTAATCATTTTTGAAATGAAAACCATGTTTTGATAATATTTTCTTATGTGTCCAGCACATTTAAGCTAGTTTTATTTAATAAAAAGCTTAAAATGCTTTTTTTGTGCATTTAGTTGCTTGACACAAATCACAAGTAAAAAGTTATCTAGTAAAGAAGAAATGCATCCTTTTCTAACGTAATCAGAAATGTAAAAATTAAGAATTTTGAATAAAGGTAACTGAAGCAATTACTGCTTAATAAGTGTATAGATATAGGTATCCTCCTGGTTAGCAAAAAGAAGCATCAAATTTAGCGTAAAGGCTGTATTTAGTTGTAAGTTAACATGTTTTAATAGTTACCAACCAAGGAAAATAACTACAAAATACAAATGCAAAACACTATTGAAATGGATGATTTAAATCAAGGTTTCCTGCTTGCTGGTTTAAATTACCAATTTAAATTATTATTTAAATCAGTCCACCCTGATTGTCTTTCACTACGTGCTATTATCACCTTAGAACTTGGTTCCTGTCTTTCTTGACATTGGTTTAGTCATGGTAATTGTGTATATCCGTGTCAAGGTGTCAACACAGCATTTTGCCACTCTGCCAGAGTGAATCACAGATTGTAACTGCTGAGTGTCATTGTGGGTGGTTGAAATGATAGGAGTATAACTGACATCTAAAAGCAGAAACCAATCTAGGTTAAATAAAAACAAGATATTTTGGAGGGTTAAAGTTGGCTTTTACTGTCCAATTTGGGAAACTGTGATCCAGGAAATGAGTCACTCACACTTCTGTATCTTGTCTTTACACCGGGAAAAGGGCTCACTCTGAGTTCAGTAGTCTTAATGCATTTCAGTGTTTGATATTCTTTTGGATTATTTAATATTAAAGCTTGCAATCTGACTGCAGTTACTAGTGAGCTGGCTAATTCAGACTTTTGCTGAAAGTGTGTTCGGGGAGCTGGGGGGGTTGAGAAATGGGAACTGTGGCTTACTACACTTTTTAGCTTTTCTTCTCAACTAGTAGTAACATGAATTTCGAAAAATTGCAACTTTTGTTGATCTTTGGTCAAAAAGTGTCATGCACAACAAATTCTCTGAGAACATTGTGTTGCTTATCTAGAAAATAACCTGGAATTGTTCTCTTTTGTCATAGCTGGTTTCCCAATGGGCTATGCAGCAGCTGCCCCGGCCTATTCCCCCAACATGTACCCAGGAGCAAATCCTACCTTCCAAACAGGTATGCATAAAATACTTATTGCTAAGAAATACTCAAAAACTTTGTCTACATTAGAAGCATTTAAAATTGGGAGTGAGGAGAAATGCATAACATTTTCTTTTACTTTGAAAATAGCATAAAATGGTGGTCTTCCAAACTAACCAGTGACTTCAGTTTTTGCATCTGGGGATGTTTACACAGTGTCCACATGCAGTCTCCTGTTATAGATAAGGGAGGACTTTAACTTGTTTTTGGGGAGGTTTGAGTTATTTAGTTGCCAGAGACAAGTATTAGATAGGTAGTTAAAATCCTTACACAAATTTTTGCTAACATCTTTCACTAGTCCCGTCTGACCTGACCTTCTGGATATTTCCCTTTATTTCCATGTCCCTCAGTAAGTCTCTTCCCTTCCTCTTTCAGAAAGGCGTCTGGAATATACCCTTTTATCACCTCCTCTGATCTTTCACCTCCTAAATTCTACGTGCCCCTTCCTACCTCAGGATCGTGCCTGTCATGCACCTGCATACGGTGATTGTCCAACAATTCTAGCAACAGGGTGAAACAGCTATGATTCTGGACAGCTTTACTATTGTGTTCCTACTGGGTTGTGGGGAAAGAGCAGTGTTTAGGAACAATACTCTCGTACTGCTCAGCTAGGGGGCAGGCAGGAGGGAGGGATTTGGGGAAGAAAGAAGAAATGCACAGGGGCCAACGAACAAAAGTGAAAGAATCCCTGGAAGAATCCCTCAATGTGATGAGCATTCCATTAATATTGGAAAGAAGGAGAAACTGATAGTAGCTGTTAAATTAATCTCCAATCACAACAGAAGGATACACTTGGAAAGGAAACTTTAGACTTTTTCAAAAGGGATATTATATACAGATAAGAAATTGCTTACTGTCCTTTGTAAAATATTATGGCTTGCATAAATCTACATTAGCAATGAAAGGGAAAAGGATAGTGGAGAAAAACTAGCCTGTTTATTCATTTGCATATTGCTATACAACTTATCTAGAAAAAAATAGTATTTATAGATTGATGTGTAAAGCATACCAAAGATGACGGGGGGGTGAGGGAGAGGAGGGGGAAGAGAAGAAGTGAAGAGCAGGATGGAAGGAGAGGAATTTGTATGACGAGCCTAATCCACAAATGGGTCATGTATGTGGTTTCATTTACCACTGTAGCGCCCACTGGTGTCAGAGCCTGCCATCGCTCGGGTCTTCATCTCCAGTGCCCCCTGCTGTCCATTGCTTCGGCTATGCAATGGCCTGCCTGGCTACATCTTCCATAGCCTTGTCCTCCAGCTAGGTCACTTCTTTCAAGTTGTGTCCCCTTCTGGAGTAACAAAAGTCCAACCAAAGAATCCACACCAACAACAGGGCTCTTGGGCTACATTGAAGTTCCCTGCTCTTCACCCCTCTTCTTGGGGACTGCAGAGTTCCTTCTTTGCTCCTTTAGCTGAGTACTTCCTCCCATGTTTTATTTTTTTTCTCCTGGAGGCTCTTCTTCCAAGCAAGTTTCCTCACTGCCTTTCCTCCCCAAGGACTCCAGCAGTTTTCCCCAGGACCTCTCTGCTTCTTACAGGCCCTATTCCAGAGCCTCCCAGAGGAACCTAATTGCTCCCTGTCTCTCCAGCCTGCCTTCACCAGGCACTTCCCCGACAGAGGAAAAACTTCCCTCAGTGAGTTCTCTTCCCTCTTTATGTAGTTCTCCCTGACCTTTTCATAGGTGGGATCATTAGTTGTAACTGAGTCACCAGATGAGGATGAGCTGGAGATTAAATGCTATGTCCCAAGCCAAGCTGAGTCTAACTTCTCTTAAAGGGCCAGCCAGCTTGGACAGGTCAACACAGTGTGATTTCATAATAACTTTTTTCAGGCAATGTAAGCTTAACTAAGCTTAATTTAACTCTTAAGCTTACCTTAAAAAATTTAAGTGATGCCTGACATTCTGCAAACTGCTGTTCTAGGAAGTAGACAGTAGATACTAGGTCCTCTGGCCCTGGGAAACTTGTCATTTGTACTATTCATGACTCTCATTACATAAAGTATGGTTGTAGTCACTCCTGTAGTTCAATATTCAGTAATACCATTCTGATTTTAGTTTTTGTCTATGCACCTTCAAGAGCTGCTCCACTCGAATCCATTATGGACCAGAATTTCAGAAGTACTCATGTACTTCTCCAAAATTGGCTCTGAATGTCTAGTTATAACTTGTGGAAAACAATATATGGTACCTAGGAATATAGTTTGGTCCTCTGCCCTTCATACGAACAACCTTGTTGTCTCTACAAGATAGTTCTAAAGTGTTGTTCTGTTAGATTCCAAAGACAGCTCTGTCAAATAGAATGCAGTCATAAAGTCTCACAACTGAGAGTAATCACCAACTCACAAGACTTGGACAAGTGACTTTAAATTTAGGGGGTAACAGGAGAACCTTATTTCTCACAGGGCAAACAGAGCTGTTCTCAGACTTCGTGATACATCAGTAAATACTTACATAGTTAATGCCTGGAAACATGGTGCTTATTTGCAGGGCTATGAGTTTTAATGACTCATCAACTTCTCTCACTTATAGAAGAGAATGGCAGCATTTGCTAGGGCAGAGAGTAAGCAATCTAAACTCCTAATTGGGCACAAGTTCTATATTTATAATAATATCACTGTACATGGAACTGGACAGTGGTTTGTTTGGCACATCTCAGGTCCCTGCCCTGAATTACTGTCTAAAGGCACAGCAGGTGGAGTACTGGTTTCTGCTTGCCTTTGTCAGTTGGATCTTGAATTTGAGGCAGGGTAGCTTATAAGCATAACTTTTTTCTTTAAAAAATGCTCAGAATCTCCCCAGACTACCTTATTTGTTGTCTGCAATGAAACCAAGACCTCCAAGCCTCCAGTATATTGAGGTGATGAACTGATCATACTGAACTCCAGCTTATCAGATAGGACTCTGTGTCTCTGGAAACACAGAATCTGGGAGGTGTAGAGAGGTACAGCAACGCTCTGACACATCAGTGCCAAAGTCCTTGACTCTAGGCAACTGTGAACAGAAACCAGAAGACACCTCCCCAGGCAGAGGTAGCATTTGGCATGGGAATAGAGGACCCTAGATCGGGGCGGGCAAACTTTTTGGCCTGAGAGCTGCATTGGGTTTCAGAAATTGTATGGAGGGCCAGTTAGGGGAGGCTGTACCTCCCCAAACAGCCAGGCGTGGCCCGGCCCTTGCCCCTATCCGACTCACCCTGCTTCTCGCCCCCTGACGGCCCCCTGGAACCGGTGCCCCATCCGCCCGCTGTCTGTCCCCTGACCGCCTCCGGACCCCCCGCCCCTAACTGCCCCCCACAACCTCATCCAACCCCCCCTCTCCTTCCTGACGGCCCTCCGCCCCAGGACCCTTGCCCCATCCAACCACCCCTTCTCCCTGTCCCCTGACCGTCCCCGGAATCCCTGCCCCTGACTGCTCCCTGCTGCCCCATCCAATCTCTCCTCTCCTTCTTGACTGCCCCCTGGGACCTCTTACCCATTCAACCACCTCTTCTCCCTGACCGCCTCCGGAACCCCTGCCCCCATTCAACCCCCTGTTCCCCGCCCCTGACTCCCCTCCCGCCCCCGAACTCCCCTGCCCTCTAACCCCCCTCCCCCACTCCCTGCCCCTTTACCAATCTGCCTGGAGCACCAGTGGCTGGTGGTGCAGCTGCACCAGGACAGGCAGCTGCGCTGCCTGGCTGGAGCCAGCCGCTCACCGTGCAGCACAGAGCACTGGGTCAGGCCAGGCCAGGCTCTGCAGCTGCGCTACCTTAGGAGCTTGCAGCTCCACTGCCCAGAGCGTTGCGCCAGCGGTGCAGTGAGCTGAAGCTGCGGGGGAGGGAGGACAGCAGGAGAGGGGCTGGGGACTAGCCTCCCAGGGCAGGAGCTCAGGGACCGGGCAGAAAGCAAGGAGAAGCAGCCCACAGATGACTAGAATTTGTTCTGTGAACTGCTAGTTCTCTGCAGACAGTGGTTTAAGAGCCATTGTGTATGTAGATTTGGGTCTGGATAGTCACACACAATCAAGCATAATTATCCTATATAAAAATAAGCAGCATATGATGTACTTACCAAATTAAGGTGTTGATTAATTTTTATCCACAGCTCTTCAGTTTGTTCTCATTTAATCTTTGGCCACTTGTCTTTCTGACATGCTTAATTGAATGGTTAGATCTAAGCTTAACTTGCAACACATTTATTACAGTGGAACTTGTTCTACATTTGATTAAGGAAATATTTTTCACTTTTGTAGGGAATGATTAAAACTGGATAGAACTACCTCTTTGTTCACCATCCTCAAGCATACCAATTTTATGAAAGCTAACACCATGAGTTCCTTACTGCTGAATGGGGAAACTAGAGGTCTTCTTTCAGAAGTAATAGCCATCATTTTTGGTTACTTTTAAAAATTATTTTAAAACTTTTAAAATATTAAAAAGTCCAGATTTTTCTACTTAAGACAAATAGCTTCATTAGGCACTTGGTATTAGTCAGAAGTTCCTGTAAATAAATAAATAAACTTTCCCTAGGAGGATGACAGTCACCAATCCCTTGCGAGTCAGTACATTAACACTTAATATCCTCTTTATTTGAAGCAAATATTTAAACTGCACAAAACTGATACTTAAACTTGAGTTTCTGTAACTGCACATCTATAACCAATGGACTTCTAACGTCTAAGGCAAGATGGACCAGTCACTGGATTCTGTTTTTGGTACCCCCTGGTGGCTCTCTTAGAGTTAACACTGAGCACTTTGCATCAGCTCCATGGAGCCATACCACATGAGGCAAGGCCAGAAAGTGCCCTTACTGGGAATGCCAATTATATCATTCAGCATGTGTGACTTGAGGCCTTAGTCTCCTGCCTCAGGGCTGTTCATAGTATGGCCCCACCTTCCATTGGCAGAGGTATGCACTGCTGACAGAGGGTGTTCATATTCTAGCCTCTCCCAGTTAAGGCCCAGTGTCAGCAGTTACAGTGCTGCTTCTCACTGTTCTCTTGCATGCTCTGTCAGACATTGACTCCATTATCCTAAGTCTCCTTACCCACTGAGTAGGCCCACGGAATCTCAGATCTGCCTTTCAGGTGTGTGGGGTCTGAGCCAAAAGCATATGCCTCAGTCACTGCATATCTGGGTAATAACTGCATAGCTCCTAACATGCCTGAGAGGGAGGCTCACTTCTATGGACCTCCCGAGATGTGTGTAAGCATTGCGGTGGGATCAAGCCTTTTATGAATCTGTTTTAAAAGTCATTAGAGATCTTTAGGAGCTTGTCTACACACAAATTGTATAAAGGTCTTTATTATTGAATACCAATAAAATGTAGGTACACAAGTGCTATCTTTAAAATGGGATCTAAGCTCTTAAGTAACTTATGTGCTCATGTTACTTGTATCTTACTTTAGCATTTAACCACTGAAGCCTAGATTTTAAAATTTAGTTTAGGCATCCAAGTCTGAAAATGTTGGCATTTGCTGTTAAATGGCAAGGAAATAGCATTAAAGGTAAAAATGGAAGATGCAAGCGGGAGGTGTCACTGCATCCCTCCATAATGTTTGAGAAGCCCTTCTAACCATTTAAAATAGTTCTAACCTGTAGAGTAGGGTAGTTCTGCCATTGCATAGTTTTCTGCAGAGATTTCCCCTTTGCAAAGAGATCATTGATTGTAATGATTATTGGTGTGTGCTGGGAACTTGGTTAGCATTTAATGCATTCCAAGTCATTTTGATCAAAATAGACCTACCCATTATGGTGGAGCCAAGCTTCTCATCAGTGTCATAACAAATGTGAGTTACAGCATGAAGTAGACTTGAAAAAGATCCTAGTTAAGACATGTTTTCTAGATGCCAAAAGCCAAATGTGTTGTACTACGTCCTTCCTCTCCCTAACATCAGTGTGTGGCCACATTTGGCACTACTCTTCCATTCTGCCGCCTTCCTTCTGTTCTGTTGGAGCACTTGACTCAGTCCAGGAGGATCTTTGGGTTCTTCATAGTCTTCTGTAGGAAAGCAGCTTCCTTAAGTCCATTAGTAAATTGGAAAGTGGTGAGTTATGTGAATTAGTTGATTGACAGGCAATCAGGTATTACTGACTATATCTGTCCCTATGTGACTAATGCCTTTAAGAATATGTGCATAGGTATTGATGATAATATATCATATTGAATAAGATAAATGTGAAACATGAGGGTTAAGAATAATAAATTCAGTTATATTAGTCTCAAACTTTAGTATGCAGTACTCTGGTCATTGTCTTGCCTATGGCATTTTAAAGCAGACTTATCTTTGTTTCAGGTTATACACCAGGAACACCATATAAAGTATCCTGTTCCCCCACCAGTGGTGCAGTGCCACCTTATTCTTCATCACCCAATCCCTACCAGACTGCTGTGTATCCGGTTCGAAGTGCCTATCCACAGCAGAATCCATATGCACAGGTAAAAAGTAAAGCTCAACTGGTTTGTGCCAGTTCAAATAGTATCTTGCTTTCAGCGTGCATTGTAAACTTCGAAACTCTAAATGTTGGGTTTCATTGTTTCACGAAATAAAGATGACCGCTTATTTCTACATGTTTTGAGGGTTTGTTACCAAAATGCTTCATGTATTAAAAAAAAAACAAAAAAAACAAAAAACCTTAATTGCCTGTCCAGCATGTACATTTATTTTGTGCACAGTGATGGGCTTCTCCCTTGTAATTCTTCTGCTCTACTCCACGCTGATTAGGCCTCAACTGGAGTATTGTGTCCAGTTTTGGGCGCCACATTTCATGAAAGATGTGGACAAATTGGAGAAAGTCCAGAGAAGAGCAACGAAAATGATTAAAGGTCTAGAAAACATGACCTATGAGGGAAGATTGGGGGGAAAAAAAAAAAAGGGTGTGTTTAGTCTGGAGAAGAAAAGACTGAGGGGGGACATAACAGTTTTCAAATACACAAAAGGTTGTTAGAAGGAGAATAGGACAAGAAGCATTGGGTTTAGATTGCAGCAAGGGCAGTTTAGTTGAGACATAAGGAAAAACTTCTTAACTGTTTGGATGGTTAAACACCGGAATAAATTGCCATGGGGGGTTGTGGAGTCTCCATCATTGGAGATTTTTAAGAGCAGGTTAGACAAACATCTGTCAGGTTTAATCCTGCCATGAGTCCATGGAACTGGACTGGATGACCTCTTGAGGTCCCTTCCAGTCCTGTGATTCTGTACTCTTACACTAAAGTTAAGAGTTTAAAAAACGGGTGCCTAAAATTAGGCTTCTAAGTCCAGATTTAGACATCTGAATACATGGCCTTATTTTTCAAAAGTGTTGAGGGACTGATTAAAGTCCATGTGAGCTTGTGTTCAGCACGTTTGAAAATTTTAGCTTTAGTTATCTAAATAGGTCACCTAATTTTGAAAAGTGTTTGTCACATTATGTAAGTTGGAAACTTGAAAATCAGTGAGACTTAAGAGTCTAAGTGCCCAAGTCACTTGTAAAAATAGCATGTTAGCTTCCAAATCTCTTAAGGTAAAATTGTAAAAGTGCCTGTGTCTGGCTTTGGAAACTAAATTTTGGGCACTCCTTTTCTTAAGTTCTTTACCCCTGCTTCAAAGAGGATTGTGGCAGCTGCTGTTCCTCCTTTATGCAGTAATAGCAGGAACACACTGATGCTGTCCTGGTCAGTTTCACTCCACTTTTCCTACTGTGCCATTGTGAAAACAGGAACAGAAGCCAGATTGTTCACTGTGTGTAGTAGAGACTGAGGTCTCTCCTACCTTTTCCTGACATTCCATACAGAGTACTTCCCCTATGACCCAGCTGAAGCAGCATAATGAAACTGATGATAGCATCAGTTTCACTCTTCTGCATCACTGGACAAGTATCTAGGATACAGTGGCATAAGTGTGATGCTATGGAGAGGTTAGAAGTAGAAGCAAGGAGGAAAGAGCTGGGGCAGGGCTAGATGAAAACTAAGGGCTTGTATGTATGTACTCCACCTCTCTGAGGGGAGTAGCGTGCAGCCCTGCAGGCACTGATTACTCTGGCGCTTTACAGTGTTTTTTCACACCCCTGAACGCAGCAAGTTGCAGCGCTGTACAGCGCCAGTGTAGCCAAAGCCTCAGACTAGGAAAAGTGAGCTGCCCTTGGGAGTCAGAGTGCAGCATGTTGTAATATTTACGTAAACTTGCTTGCAGGGCCTTGGCAGTACTCTGAAGTGGTCTACTTGGGCCCTGCAGGAAGAAAACTTCTTCATATTGCACTGTAGTAACCTTTTAGGGCTTCTGATTCTGGAAGGAGACGCACCCAATCCTCAGCCACATGGTTTATTGGGAGGGAGAGCAACCTTGAAGGATCCCCAGGGCATGAGAAGGGAGGGGGCAAAAACATAAAATCCAGATGCAGAGGAAGAGACAAAACAGCTTAATTCTAGAGAGAGGTTATATTTGGGGGGTTTGGCTGCCCAACCAGTAGTTAGTAGCTGAAAAACCGTTTTTCAACCCTGAAGTTTTAGTTTTTCTCTTTCAGCGTTTAAGTATTCTGTCTCCAGTCCCTGACATACATCAGACTCCTATTTCTGGAATAAAACATTGCTGCCTTGAACATCTCAAAGTTGAATTATTGCTTTCAGTACATGTGATAGTGAAAATATACTTAGTAGGTTTACTTATTTTCTTTTCCAACAGCAAGGCACTTACTACACGCAGCCTTTATATGCAGCACCACCCCACGTAATCCATCACACCACAGTTGTGCAGCCTAATGGCATGCCAGCAACTATGTATCCTGCTCCAATTCCACCACCAAGAGGAAATGGTGTGACTATGGGAATGGTGGCTGGGACCACTATGGCAATGTCAGCAGGTAGATTGATTTATATTGCTTACACTTTTTGATGAAGTACAGTTTGGGTTTGTGGTCCATCTTTTACAGTATGGATGCATTACATGTTAAGGCCTTACCAGAAATGTACTGCAGTTATATGTTTCCCACAACCACTAGTTTTGTTTAATGTGAGATGTTTGTGTGCTTGTATATGAATTTTAAGCCATTCTAACTACAAAATCCTAGTTTTCTGGATCAGGCCAAGTAAGCAGCATAGAAACATTGAAACCAAGGAAATCTGACGTGGCCTTCTAATTGCAGTGCTGCCCAAGAAATCATCAAGAGGGGCTTTTGTTCCTCTAGTCGCTTGGGGTTTGGGAATTAAAGGGTACAATTCTCTTTCCCAGGCTGACTGCTAAGTGAACTCTCCATTTTAGTTAATCAGATAGAGAATCATTGCTCAGAACTGCCAAGAACTCCCAAGCTGCACTTTCAGAGGGAAGGCTTTTGGGCCTGGACATAATGCAAGTACAACTGTGGTCAGCACAGTTGACTGTCAGTTACTGGTGTCCGTGTTCTAACGTGTGTTTTTAGTGTTATCAGAACAACATAGTTTTATGACTAAGACCTAGGTCGTAATATTGTGCCCCAGCACAGTTACAGAACACGCAGTCCTGTCCGCATTAGCTCTAAGCTATGTTAGAACTTGAGCGACTTTGTCAATCTGAAGAAATTGGTGTCTTTGATTAAATGTCTCAGAAACAAGTCTGTTTCTAGTACAGAATTAATATACACTTGGGATGCTTCTCCCCAGAATTTTGAGTGATGCTGTTTTTTAAGCACCAACAGTGTGAGAAATCTGTTTTTCCCCGCACCACTGCTGCTCTTCGATACCTTAAAAGTTTTCAGATTGGCTAACTAATGATTGTGTTACATGATAGTGTTCTGGATTACTGAACTACAGATTTCAGCTTTCTAACCTCAGGTATCCCACAACCCTGGTGGGGATATTTTTTCAGGACCAGCACTGTGTGCTCTCTTCATTACCTTTGTATTTTTCCCAGTTTCTTTGTGTGGGGTAAGCAGCAGCAACTAAACATTAGTAATTTGTACGTGAAGTGCTGTAGAAGGAAATTGTTAGGATTCTGGGGTCCCAGTCTGTTGCCTTCTACAGTCCCTTTGACTATAAAACCCATTTGCACAGACAGGAACTAAATGATACTTACCCTAGTCAATTTTCTTTTGCATCAGGTGTTCCTACAGCACACAGAGCCTGCTGTGAGGAAAAGTATTTTTCAGTGTATAATGTGTGCTTGTGGTCTGGAGCTGCTGCTAAGTAGTTATTCACTACTTAAAAAAATATCTAAAAATGCATTGGACAGAATATCAAAGTGCTCTTGTTGCATAAGCATTTGAAGGAAGGTAGATGGAATTGAAAATGTTAAGATACAGATTCACAGAAGTTTCATATTGGTATATGACAAAAGATGTACAAGTTCTGATTAATATGATTTTGGTTTTCAAAATGACTGTAATAGTGTTGAAAGGCATATTTGTGAAAAATATTTAATATAAAAATGTTTTGTTTTTCTCCTAGGTACTTTGTTGACAACTCATTCCCCAACTCCAGTAGCCCCTCATCCAGTTACTATGCCCACATATCGGGCTCCAGGAACACCAACCTATAGCTATGTGCCCCCACAGTGGTGATTATTCTGGCAGTGTAAGTTACCAGTGCCTACAGTTGAAACAGTGGCCTGTATATAAATGACTACATGACTGCAACTTCTTTCATGGAGATTTCACAGGCATTAAGATATTTGGGGGAATTTTACAATATGCCAATTCAGTGAATAGGGATATAAGTAGACTATTTTGCCTAAATGTCAGTTCGTTTTGATTAAGTTGTGTAGGAGGAAGGATGTTTTTTAAACACGTGTCTGTCTTCTGATGAGACTTTCTTTTTCTGCATATTCATCTAATTGATGCCTGCATATAGAATTCCAAATGATCTATTTCTCAAAATACAGCATTTTAATTTGCGCAGCTGTAGAAATGTTAGGTTTGCTGAATCCAAGACCCTGTGGGGTCTATATGGAAACAGGCTAGTTTGCTCAGTGATTTGAGTTTTGTGACAATTCCTGAATCCAACAACACTGATCCATGAGTGAAAAAATATGTAAAACATGGATGTTGGATCAGCTTAAATAAGGGGGCTATTTGGATCAGTATAAATAAAGGGGCACTTCATATTTCCTTATGGATGAACATTTCCCAGAAAGAGAGGCCATTTACTAGTAAGCATAAGAATCTGATCATTCCTATCACCCAAATTCAGGTGGGTTTAAATTTAAATTTTAACTGTTTATAGTCTTCATGGAAAAATCATTACAGTCTGTAGCACAGTTTAAGCTACACGTGGAGAGAAAAAGACTTGTGAAATCTGCTCTAGATTTCTACTGATAAAAAAAGTTAATTTATGAAGCCAGCATATTATACTTTTTTTTTTTTTTTTTAGTTTCAAAGGGGAGTGCTGCTTAAAATTGACATGGCTTATTGTTCTTACTCTTTTGGGGGCCTGATTCTGCTTGTGTTTCACCAGTGCAAATCAGGAGTAACTCCACTAGTGTAAATTTTATGTTTATAAAACCAGTGTGAGAGCAGAATCAGGCTGGCTCCCTTCATTTATTGCTCTGTTAAATGTTTATAACAAGTTAAGACAAAATCTAACTGTCCCCTATTTTCCATGCCCATTTCTATGATTGGAAGTCAGGAGCTCACTGATATGTTCTGGTTCTGCCACGGGCTCATTGTGTGCCCTTTGAACAAGGCGCTTAACATCTGTTCCTCGTTTGTCAGATCTGTAAAAAGAAGCTACCGCTACCACTAACCTCTCAGTGGTATTGGCTTAAATATCTGAAGTGGTTTGCACTTACAGCACCTTTCAACTAAGAATATGCTATATGTGTACTTAGTGACAACGTGCCATGAGCACAAGGGCAGAATTGTTAAGGATAAGTTTGCATATAACAATGTACACATTGTCCACCTATAACCTTTCAATATGCAGTTAGTGCAGTGGGACTGATTCTGTAACCCTTGCTTACATAAAGTTTCCAATGACATCAGTGGAAACCTTGCTGGAGTAAGCTGTAGGATTGGGACCATTATAATAAACTTTCATCTAGCATGTTTCATCTGCAAATCTTATTTTATGCTTTCCTTTGTACTGTTCTTCTGAGGCAAAGAAGTAAAGTGACTTTTCTACGGTTCCACAATAGATTAGCTGAGCAGGGACTAGCACTTAGCTCTGCTGATCTATATATGTGGCTTTTTGCATGATAAGTTGTGACTCCAGGCCAGCATTATGACCATGTCACCAATATAATTTCTGCAATATCGCAGTGGAATGATTGTTAAACTTCATCAGTGTAAGCTTATCTGAAGGGAGTGTCGTTTGTATGAAACACAATGTGTGCACAGGTCTATTTGTAAACATCTTATTACTTCATTCCAAATGTATCAGTTTTAGTAACTACGATTTTCTTAAGGTAATTTCTTCAGTTGCTCAGTGCTTTAGTTGCTAAGTATTAAAGATTTTCTTCAAATGAGATGTGAAGGAAAAGTATTATGCTTTGACTTAAAACACTTCAGTGGTGGTATTAAAAACTGCCTGCATTTGGAGCAGTTAGCCATTTTTATTTGGATTTTGGCAAATCTGGAATGTCTGTTCCCTTTTGCTTGTGAAGTCGGTGGAATGTCACTGAGGGGTTTGCTTCTGAAAACCTAATCCTTTTTTGTAGCAAAATCTGTGCCAGCAATCATGTTATAAATAGCATTTGGGGTATGAAATTTGTAGGAAAATCTCTTCACTGCCAAAGCTACTTAAATATAACACCTCAGTGGATGTTGGATGTGTGAGGAAAACAAAGGGTCTTGTGTTCAGGATTGTTGCAGTGAAGTACGAAGTACTTGAGTGTGCTACAAATTCCTCAGTGGGAAAATTCAAAAGCTAACAAATATTTTTTAAATCAAATACTTTGTCAGTGACCTTTTAAAAAAAAGTCTAGTCAACGTAAGATATTCTAGTAATAAAAGCTGCTGTCCCCCAATTCACCCCAGTTGGTGACTTAAGGGGCTGTGAGTGGATGGTGGGTTTACAGCATAACTGCTATAAAGTAGTATTAGGTTATAGTTTATGCCTTTAAAAAAATCAATCTATTTTAAATGCATAACAGTGTAGAGCTTGCAGCATTAAACTAGATTCTGGGATATTAACTATGTTTTACTTTAACCAAGTATGAGTATCTATCTTGCCTCTTTCTCTCTGAATGTAGGTTTGAAGATGGGAGATATGCAATCAAGTAATTGAGGTTTAAAAGTTGGTGCTGAAGCCCTCATGCCTCCAACCAGGACTTTCTTTCTTCTGAATGCTTTCAACACTTTGCTAAACACTACTAATTCCAGATCACTGAAGATTTTTCCAGTGCTGCATATCTTACATCTTGGAACTCCAGCAGTTAGTCTTAAAGCAAATCCTGTTTTGTGGACTGTCTTGCAATTTTTTAGCTAATTATAATGATAAAAAAGGGAGTATAAACTTATTCTGATCCATATCTAGTTGAATGCATGTTAAAAAAAAAAAAAGCAACAAAAAAAACAAAGCTTGCTCATGCAGTGACTGATGCAAAAACCATATGCAAAATCCAAAGGAACCGAAAAGTATTTTACAACTTGTATCGCTAATGCACTGTTGTAACATATGCAGGGTCTTAAAAGGTAGAATCGTGAAAGTGAATTTCTTTATAGAATACCATAATATACATCAGATAACTGCTTCAGCCTTTTTGGGTTGATGGAGTTGCCAGTTAAAAGGGGGAAAAAATATTTAAGTGATGTATTCCTTTCTAATTAAATTCAGCTAACGCAAATTGGAGTGACTGGAAATCGAGTCTGATGAGCTGTAGAAATCCTGCACAGAATTAGTTTACCACATTTAACCTTTCATTTCTATTATATGGATGCAGTGTTACGTGGACATTCTTAAGGATCAGAATGGAATGGTGAATGAAGTTTTGTGTGGCCAGTTAATGAAAAATGTGAGTAAAGCAGCCTTCCAAGCTGCCCATATCCTTAAGGCAAATCTGCGCCATTAGATGGGGTGGTAACACCATATATGTATATATAAAATGAATTCTGGCTCCTGAAAAAAATACATGGTGATAGAATCAAATTTTCTTTGGCTTCAGTCCAGGAAATCCATTCTGTTTTTTCCTAAAGAATGTTCTAATCAGCTGAAAATGTATGTGCAGTTGACGCAGCTTGCTTTTCTAATACTTAAGAAATGCTAGGGTTTTCTGCAACCAACAGGAGGAGTTCAACTACATGTTATCCTGAAGAAAGTTTGTGTGCTTGTTAAGTGTATTAAAGGGGAACAAACCATTTTAACACAATTTCCTTTTAGCTTATATTACATGCAATGTGGTTTATAGGTGCAGTATAGCAGGACTGTTGGAATGTAGAGATTTCAGAAAGTTTTTCCTTTAAAAAAAAAAAAGTAATTGATCATAGTAGGAGTCATTCATTGGTTACAAAATTGTTGATGTAATTGTTGGGTAATTTCCTTCTTTTACCTCTTAAATTGCACTTGGAAAGCATGCAAATTAAGACTGACTGCAGATTAGTGTTTCATTGCAATGAGTCATTTCTGGTATTCTTGCTCGCAGCTTCAATTTTTAAAAAGTACCTCAAAGCAAATGCTGTGGGGATAAAGGGCTAGCCTTGGAACCCATTTGTATACCAAAATCATTATGGGAAAGATTTTAAATTTTTAAAGTTGATATTGCACAACAAAATCAAGGTTTTTCTGAAACCTGCCTGATTTATGATTCCAGTAAGATGCAATTTTTTTCCAGATACATCCTGCCTGCAATAAATTATGCGGTAAATGGTTATAAAATGTTGTTCCCTTTTAAGAGTTTACATAGAGGCATGTCAGGCTGTAGTGTTTGTAGTCTAATTTCCATCCAAAAATATTTTTTTTTTAAAATTGTGTATCAACTTGGGTTTTGTGTTGAAGTGGTCTGCTCCTTCTACAGGTTTGGCAGCTACTTCAGGGTAGCATCAGTGCTGATTTAATGCTGCCATTCCCATACTCTACCCTGGTGGGAGGCGTATGCAACCTGAATGCCCATTAGAGGTTAGAGTCTTCAGTAACTATTTTTTACAATAAGCACTCTTTGTATTTTTTTACTTCCATGTTTTGTTTTATAAAGTTTAGGATTATTTTGCATGGATCACTGTAAACAGACTACCCCTTATTGCTAATGCCTTTAACATAACTATGGTGTTAACTAGAAGTACTTTAAAACTTACTCATGAGCACTTACTACAGCTTAAGGATTTCCATATATTTGTATATGGAGCAGAGAATTACCCCAAACAAACGATTTGAATCTGTACTGCTTTGTTCAAGTCTGTTTAACAATTCCATTTGTGTAGTAGGTTTGCAGCATTGACTGGTCAAGTGCTCCAGAGGCTGTAGTGAACATTAATGCAGTTTAGCTAGTTTAGAGTGAGAGTTTCATTGTCTTTGTATGTTTTTAATAAAAATACTTGAGGTGTGAAACAATGCTGTCTTGGGGAGAAGCTATAGAGAACAAGTTTTAAGCTTTGCTGTCTCCAGTCTTGTTTCCCAGCGATAACAAAGCTTTGAAACCCTAGGAAAGAACTTTCATGAATGCTGTGTTAGATAAATAGTTATGGAAAGAATATAAAGTCCTATATATTTGCTCTGACTTCAGATTCCTAAATGTTTCCTTGGAATTGTTGTTTCCTAATAGTACTGTTCCATAACATTTAGGGGGTCTCGCTTGAGCACTTTTTTCTAAGTTGCATTATGGGATTCATCCACAAAGGGGAAATGATACCTTTTTTCTTGCAAAAGGTATGGCACCTTCCAGATGTGATATAAACTAATGGGAGGTTTGAGTTGTTCTCCAGTAGTGTAAGGGAGTAACCAAAAGCACAGTGGTGGGGGAGGGGGTGGTGTGTATATAAACAATCTTAATGGCATTTTGTTGCAAATAGTGGAAAGCATGGATATGAAACTGTAATAAAAATCATACATTACACAGTGGGGTGGGGGGTCTTATGAAACATTCTCTCCTGATTTTTCTATTACATTCCCTATTTAAAATCCTGTATAGCTTTACACACATAGACACAGTACGTGGCTGCATTGGAGCTTTCAAGAAAATGAAAGGGCTCTACTGCAGTAGAAACCAGTTCAAATCAAGCTTCTCTGAAACTTTTATGGCAGCTTCATAGAATAGAATAAAAATACTACTACTTTAAACCTGTAATTGAAGACAGCTATTACAGCAATAATATAAGAGAAGTCTAATGTAAATTTTGGATCTAACTTCAAGTGTTGCATTTAAACAAAGTATTGTTAAGGCTGAGGAGTTTCCCGTGTTGGTAACATCTGATTGTGTCTCTTAAATATAGCAATGAAATCAAGTCATTCTTGAAAATGGCTAAATAACTGGCATCAGAAGCTGGTAGCCCTAATCTGTAGTGTGGTCATTAACCAACGAATAGGAAGGAAATAGAACTACTTCATTATTTTAAATCTTGTTTATAAACTTATTTTAACCAACCATTTCCTGTTGAAGTTTTAGAAGACGTACAGAATTGTTTTTTGAGTGTACTATGCAAGTTAAGGGCTTAGATGCAGCGATAGATGACAAAAGTTCATAATTTGGGATTCAGTTGAAGTCCTTCCTCCTGCCACCTCACCCACTGAAAAGCCCCGTAAGTACAACCATGTCTTAGTGTTTTCTGACTTACAGTTCATGGTACAGATATGTATAACAGGGTACTCCACATTGATTAGTCTTTACAGAGCAATCTAGCTTAATGTCTACAGAGAGAATAGGCCACTTACCGTATCGGAGCCAAAAAAATGTTCAGAATTTTGACTCCAAATAGCTCCCCCAGTGCTTGGACACAGTATTGGATACCATTAGTTTTGGCCTTAAACATGTTAATTTTGCCAGAATGGAGAAATGCAGCAATCTTTTGACACAATCATTAACTGTAGGTTTAAGACCATATAAGAGAATAGAAAATACCTTTTATGTGAAACCCACACTTATAGGCACAGAAACAGTGATGTGATATTTCAGTTAAACTTCTGGGAAGAGAGGACAGATTTCCTGATTGTTATTTGCATAACTTGAAACTAACCAGAGAAAGAAGCTTGGGCTGGTGTCTTTACACACATTTTATGCCTACTCTTCTCCAGCAGGTGTCACTATAGGATAATTTACTATTTCTGGAGGTTTGAAACAATCCATTAATCCCCAGTTTAAAATGCATTCTGTTAATGGAAAACCTGTTAAAAAACATAAGGAAGAATTAAACTTGTCCATGTATTTCTAATTAAGGAAGCATTAAGCAGATAAGTTTTACCCACTGTAAGCCTCTGTACACACAGTTGTGAATGTTAATAAGGAAAAAGTGCAGTGAGGTAGGATCATTTTTCACTAACATGCCTCATTCAGAATGTTCAGGCCTGTTCAAAGATTTCCTCTTCTAAGCTAGTGAGGACTTCCCAGCAGGTGCTGTTTACCCTGTGAGTGTGTAGGGAGGAGATGAGATGAGGCCACTAGTGTTGAGGGGAGGAGGGGGCTGGCATGGAGGAGGAACAATGCTTAATTGGGGTGTGTGGGGGGGAAATCTCTTCCCTTGTCTCTTGAATGTGACATTTGGAATTATCGGACTACCACAGTGTTGAGTCCACTTGTAATATCAAATATTCTGAACAGTTTATAGCCTGAAGCTCCAACATCAAAAAAGTGAACGTCACTTTCCCAGGCCTGTTGTGACTTTTGGGACTTAACAGGCAAACTGGGAAAGCTTCTTTAGCTGGCTGCTGTACAGACTTGTTTCAAGTAGAACGGATTTGTTAATGATTTTTTTTATTGTAGTGCTATTATTGGCTGCCCTCATATCTACGATTTTGGGGACGGGGGAGTGCATGCAACAGAAGTACAAGAGGCCCCAGTAATAGTTCTCCATGTTTGTTACAAAATAGGCACAGGTTTCCTTTTTTATGACTTTTTTTAAAACTGTCTTACAAGCAGTTATATTGGTACTTTTTTAAGTTTAGGTAAATGTTGTCTTCCAGAATAAGTTTTAAAGCATCACTCACTTCTGCATTGAACTATTGCATCAACACACAAAGGAGTGGAGATTCCATTCTGAGCCAGTTCAATTATGTGTAAATTCATACTTTTTTATTTTTATGCAATCCAACGAGTAGATGAGCTCAGATTTAAATTCTTAAAAGCACGTTTATTGTAACAAGAATTGTTATGTATTCAGTTTTCAATAAAGATTGACTTGTGTTGCTTATTATGGTCTCTTGCTATTCTGTTTTTAATAACGCTGGTCACATTTTTATTATTTAATTGCTGACTGGCAGCATAACAAATGTAACATGTTAGAATAACTTCCTTATCAATTTGCTGGTTACTGTACTTAACTGATTAGCTGAATATTTTCTTCCCTTCCATCAGTTAGCTACACTTATACAAATAAACTCTCTTGTGGTGCCTTAAATTAATAGAATCCCTGCTAGAATTCTAGCTCTCCAGTTGGGTCCAGAGTAATTTGGCTCCATAGTCTGCCAAGGGCTACCCACAATTGCAGGTACTGCTCCCTAATTTCAGCCCTGGGTGTGCCTGGTGCCCAAAAGGCGTCTGGGTGCAGAAGAGAGAAATCTGCCCGGCCACCAGAAACAATGAAGTGCTTCACTTAGCAGAGTGGGAATAAACTTCCCTGTAGAAGCAGGGCTGGTGTAGCTCCATGTCATCCCCTTTGACATCTCTGCCTTACTGGTACAATTTAGTCCTTAGAGTATAATGAAAATGTGTAACTGTATAGCTCAGTGAAACCAATGAAATGCACATGCATTTTCACAATGCCTTAGTGTTTGTCTTGTATCTGGGATTCAGTGATCTCTTAAAGGCAACAAGCCTGGAGTAGGAGGAAGTTTAGGATTAGGTTATTCTCTTGGGCTTGCCACACAAGCAAATTCACGAGTAGGAGTGATAAAGACCGCTAGTCTAGTCCTTTTTCCTTTAGAGGGCAGGTGGCTGTAAACATTCCTCAGTTCATGGCCAGGAAGCAAGACAAAGAGTGAAACTTGAACATTATGACTTTGGCGTATAATGTTTCATATAAGAGGATCAGTATTTATTTTAGGTTTCTGACCTGAAATAGTTTAGTAATACTCCATCAGAGCAACATGGATTTGAAGAGAGATGGGAAGGTAGTACGACACCATGGAAATCTTACTGCAAGTGCAAGTTGTCTGGACTTTAAAATTGCATAGGGTTCCCTGTTCCATTATGTACTTTTGCAGTTATCAACCAGCCTAAACCTCCCATCTGTGGCTGGGCATTTAACTTCTACTAGGATGTTTCTTGATGAGTTTTTACCTCCAGTTAATTGATTGCCAGTGGATAGGGTAAACTACAGATGTTTGGGTGGTTGTGGGGAGAGTCCAGACTAGTTTTTACAAACACATCAATGGCATTGAGTTAATTGTCAATCAGCTAACTTGAGAGAGAAAAAATTAGTGAAAACAATCCCTCCACAAAACTACCAGAACCTGAATTGTATTTGGAGGTGGGGGAGGCGGTGATGTGCAATTATGCTAATTCTCCCTCCCCCCAATCTCATAAATTAACAAACACTTTAGTGCAAAGGATTCTCTTCCCTCCCCCTTCCCCTGGGTAATGGCCAGGGTAGGAAAATCTATTTTTTGGCTGAGGTTTAAATATATTAAGATACAAAGAGCCTTCAACATTCTAGAAACATCTCTGTGCAGCTTGGATAGCAGTCAATGAAAAAAGCAGTCTGAAAACTGCTAGGACAGTGATCACCAGCAGTAGGGCAAGAACCTTTGGGGTTTAAATTTTCCAATAGGCAGTAAAAATGTATGCCTCCCTTTGAGATCCTTATCTCCAGCTGCCAAGATGACGGACAAGTCAGCTAACAGTGGGAGGTGACCACTCCTGCGAACAATCACTGCCTTTGCTTCTTGGTTTGTAGTGGTTTCAGAGGGGACATATTCACTAGGAGAAAGTCCCACTGTTCTCAGTTTTTATTTTTAAAATTTTCTGGGAATTTATCACTGTTACAAAAATGGAAAAAAAAGGGTGAAAATCTGTTCAAAAACTAATATTTCCTGGGTAAATATTAGGGAACAGGAGGACAGAAAAAAGCAACACATAGAAAAAAGTACTGAAAGTAAAAGCAGTTTGATGCTGTTGCTTATTTAATGAACTGTACAGTACATTAACAGTACTAACTGTGGCAAGGCACCACCTCAGTCTCATTGGGCTTAGCACTTCCCCCGCTGGCTGTGGAGGGTTCTGGGGTAAATCCACCCCACTCTGACCCATGTTGGGCTTCCCCCTCTGTTCTCTTATCGGTATTTTCAAGGAGTGCTCCTCCAGCAAACAAAAAAAACCCAATTTACAAACAAAGAGGGATACCTTTCCCGGGGCGGGCAGGCAGGTGTGGGGGAGGGGTTGTCCTGTTGTTCCCGGGTGTCAGTCCTTCCCCTAAACAGGCAGTCCATGTGGTTGTTTCCACCTTGGAGAGCAGCAGCCTCTCACAGTACTGCTATTAGACCTGCAGCAGCTTGTCATTCCCTCCCACACCAGAAGAGGGGTTTTTAAAGATTTCAGGCAGCCCTTAATTGGACTCAGGTATCCCTAATTGACCTGAGGTAACCCCTTCTCAGCTTATAGGGAAAGGGCCTTTATCATTCTAGGGCTGACATCTCTCTCAAAGAAAATGAAAGGAAGCAAAGGAAAAAGACACTTGATTTAAACTGAAACGCCAGCCTTCTCCACCCAGAGAGAACCAATGGCAAAGAAACAGCTGCTGGAGCCAATTCCCCATGGATTCATGGCATAGTGTAATTTAAAGAAATAAAGGTGTCTATTTAGGACAAAATGCAAAAATTATAATAAACATAATAAAAATCACACTCTTGCATCTATCCCAGCCTGACTTTCACAGTACATATAGGCACGTGCATGTGTGTAGCTTCTACTACATAGCCTCACATTTACACTTCAGCTAATTTATTATTAACCTAAACACACCTAGCTAATGTACTGGCTTTTCTTAACCTAATCAGTATCTTCACTTACTTGACCAGTCTAAAATTTGGGTGAAAATTGGTAAAAACCATGTAGCAGCTTTTGTAAAGCCTGGAAGAAAACTGGAAACAAAAGGCCTGAACTGTTAGTTCCCTGAGAGGCTTCAGCTGTAATAAATAGGTGCTAGGTCCTGATAGAGTAGCTACACCTTGCACATGGGTTGCAAGATAGCCCATATCCAAGCACAACAAGTGTGATGCTTTTGTTTGCCTATTTCAGGGTCACATCAAGCCATTAGCTATGCTGCTTCAGATGTAATGGAATAGAACCAGGGTCACGTGACGATCACAAGCGTTTACACAACACTTAGAGGTCTCTGGTAGTCATAAGAAGCTTCTCTACTACGTGTATCGTAATGCTGGGTATTGCTGGCCTGTTGGTGATGGGTGAATCAAACTTGTCAGCTACAACTATTATTCCTATTTGGCCAACTAAATGTTGCCAAACAAAGTGGACCTGAAAAATGTTAGGCTGCCAAGTCATGTAGTTAGATATCTGCTGAGAGCATGTCACGTCACCCTGTTGCTTGATTTGGACTCTTACCTTCAGCTGTTCTGCAGTCATTTGTAGTAGCTTGCTGCTTTCTGGACCAGAGGAGAGAAACATAAGGCTGTTGGTAAAGGTACCAGACACTTTATAGGCTAAGAAACCTAATAAACATACTTGCTTATAAAAAGAATCGCCTCTCTGAAGTCACTTGCTTGAGTGGGATGGGAAAGAGACTAAAATGATGGAGCAGTAACTTCCAATCTTTACCCCTCCTCTCACTTATGCTTTGGTTCAAATCCCTATACTGCACTGATGGAGCAAGCAGCGAGACAGTCTTCTGAATGCAGAAATAGCAGCAGGAGACTTTCTATAGCACTAGGATGCAGTCAGGCACAGAGCCACCCTCATGGCCTAAAGCTGATGCTAACACAGGAATAATTATATGATTGTAATGGCCAGGAGAGAAAAACAAAGGCTTGGACAATGCTGCAGTCAACTGAAGCAAACTTACCACCTAATTTCCCCATGACCAAATAAGGCATTGGATGCTCTAGTGCACAAATGTTAATGTTGCTGAGGTCAGAGTTAGATGAACAGGGTGTGTGTATTGTGTGCAGGGCAGTACAGGGGAGGAGAAAGGGAGCTCTTGGTGGAGGTGAGTCTGTCATCAAGACCAGCTCTACACTACAGGTGCTACAGCCTGCAGCTATGCCACTGTAGCGTACCACACTGTAGCTGCTGCCCATATCAATGGAAGGGATTTTGTCTGTCGCTGTCGTGAATCCACCTTCCCGAGCAGCTGTAGCTAGGTCGGGTGGATGGAGGAATACCTCTGTTAACCTAGCTGAGTCTAGACCAGGGGTTGACTTAACTATGGCCTGGGCAACACTTGCAGATGTACAGCGCTATGAGTTAAACCTGACTTTGTGCAGCTGAGTAGGGAAAGCACTGCAGTCTGTCCACACTGACAGCTGCCCAGCGCACTGTCGTGGCCACATTTGCGGCAATTGCAGCGCTATTGGGAGCGGTGCATTATGGGCAGCTATCCCACAGAGCACCTTTTCCCATTCTGGCGCCGTGGGTTGTGGGAAGGGGGCGTGGGTGCAGGGGATTCTGGGTCCTGTCCCAACACCCCGTGATGCATCGCTTGGCATTCCAGAAATCCCTTTGTTTCTGTCCACCTTTGGAGTCCTCTTTCAACGGTTTTTGTGCAGCGCGATCTGTCTGTAGGAAATGGAGTCCGAACTGCTGAGGCGTATGCTGACGAGTCTCACCAGCACGTCACGTTTGGCTGTCGAACTATTCCTTAAGATCCAAAGTGACAGTGCGAGTGAGGGTGAGCAGTTCGACGATGCTATCGAGCCGCGTAACGCGTACGACACGAAATTGCTTGTGGCATTCACGGACATGCTCAGCACTGTGGAACGCCGCTTTTGGGCTCGGGAAACAAGCACCAAGTGGTGGGATCACATCGTCATGGAAGTCTGGGATGACGAGCAGTGGCTGCAGAACTTTCGGATGAGAAAACCCACTTTCATGGGACTGTGTGAGGAGCTTGCCCCCACCCTGCGGCGCAAGGACACGAGATTGAGAGCTGCCCTGCCAGTGGAGAAGCAGGTGGCTATTGCAATCTGGAAGCTGGCAACTCCAGACAGCTACCGGTCGGGTCGCCCACCAGTTTGGAGTAGGAAAGTCGACCGTTGAAATCGTGTTGATGCAAGTTTGCAAGGCCATTAATCGCATCCTACTCAGAAGAACCGTGACTCTGGGTAACGTGCAGGAAATAATGGATGGCTTTGCACAATTGGGGTTCCCTAACTGTGGAGGGGCGATAAATGGGACGCACATTCCTATTCTGGCACCACCCCACCTAGGATCCGAGTACGTTAATCGGAAGGGGTATTTCTCTATGGTTCTCCAGGCGCTTGTGGATCACCATGGGCATTTCATTGACATTAACACAGGCTGGCCCGGAAAGGTGCATGGCGCACACATCTTTCGGAACACTTGGCTGTTCAGGAAGATGCAGGCCGGGACTTTTTTCCCAGAGCGGAAGATCATGGTAGGGGAAGCTGAAATGCCCATTGTGATCCTTGGAGATCCCGCTTACCCGTTAATGCCATGGCTCATGAAACCCTACACAGGGAGCCTTGACAGCAGCAAGGAACGGTTCAACTACAGGCTGAGCCAGTGCCGAATGACTGTGGAGTGTGCCTTTGGCCGTTTAAAGGGCCGCTGGCGATCTCTATATTGGAAGCTGGAATTGGCCGAAAACAGCATCCCCGCGGTTATATCCGCATGCTGTGCCCTCCATAATATTTGTGAAGAGAAGGGTGAAAGCTTCACTCAGGCATGGACCTCTGAGGTTCAACACCTGGAGGCTGAATTTGCACAGCCAGAGAGCAGGGCTATTACAGGGGCCCAGCGCGGGACTGCAAGGATTAGGGATGCCTTGAGGGAGCAATTTGAGGCTGAAAACCAGCAGTGATATCTGGTGCCCTGCACGGGAGTGAAGTGCAGTAGTTCCAATCTTTAGGAATCAGTGTTTGCTAAGCAGACAAGCAGACTTGCAGTGCCTGTTTATTTCCTGGGCTAAGGAGTCTTTTACTTTATGCAATAATAATGTTTTCAAAGCCAAAAAATCCATTTATTGAAAAGAAACAAGGGGGTGGAGTGGGGAACGGTACAATCACAGATTCACGTATGTCCTGTCTGGTGTGCTGTGCAGTGAGTGCTGCACTTCAGGACAGCTATACTGCATGGTGATGGGGGTTGAGTGCAGAGGGTAAGGGTCGTGGTTTTCAGGGCTGGGTGGTGAAGATACTGGTGTTGGAGGCAGCGGGTGGCGTGAAGAACACGGAAGTTGGGGAAAGTGGGTTGGAGGTGACAGTGGGGCACAACGGAAAGAGTTTTGGGACAAGGGCTGTGCGGGGGGGTGTCGTTTGCGGTACTGCTCCTCTTTCTGCATGGCTACCAGCTCCTGGATAGTGTCTGCTTGGTGCTCCAGGATGCTTATGAGCCTATCAGTGCTTTGCTGCCGGTGCACGGTGCTTTGCCGCCGGTGCGCTGCATTTTCCTGGCGGATCCTGCTTTCTCTCTCCCTCCAGTTCTGTGCTTTCTCATTGTCTAAGTGATGATTTGCTGCATCACTTCTTGCAGCATGTCTTCTTTGCTTTTTCGCGGTCTCTTCCTGAGTCTTTGCAGTCTCTCAGCAGGCGATAAGAGGGACGGCTGAGGTCTCAAGGTTGATGCAGCTGTATAGGCAAAATGCAACATTTAACAGAGGCAGCATTTTTATACCAGACAGAGTAATGATTCCCCCCGCACTTAAGGAGTAGAAAACACACAGGGTCTACATAATAACATAATTTTCCCGTCCCAAAACAGAGCACACAAAATGGTGAGTAAGGGGGACTGATTGTTTCAGGGCTGCACTGTCCTCTGGGTTTCTGTGCCTTGGGGAGAGCCAACAGCTTCAGGAGGCACCTACACTGAACACTGTCCCAACATTTTCCACAGGAGTTTGTCCTGGACGATATCTCACTGCTGAGGGTGACCTGGGAAGCCAGGGAGGATCTTCTACTGCAATGCGGCTTCCTCCCTGGCCCATATGCAGCTTGCCTGTGAACAGCAATGGTCCCCTCGCCCATCGTGGCACAGTGGCGCGGACACGTTAGCCTGGCTGGGACAAAGACCACGGTGGCTCTCCTGATAAACCTGCGCAAGCGCATTGCACATGTTCTGGATGAGACATTCGAGGAGATTACCAAGGCCGATTACTGCGATGTGATAAACCACATCAATGCACTATTCCGCATCTAGGCGTGCATGCCTAACCCTCCTCTCCCAAAGAGCCCGCACCAAAAAAATTCCTTCCCGAAAAAAAACCCCGCTTACCGGGAACCTGCTCTTCTGTTTGTCTTCCACTAAGTACCGGCCGCTGCGACTGGCTACCTTCCTCCTGGCTCGAGAAGAGCTCCTGGCTGCATGGCTCCAGGATTTCGGGGTGTCTCCATCTGGCCCACCACCATCACTCCTGTTTTCCTCCTCCTCTTCCTCCTCCCCCCACACCGGCTCTGAAGTGTCCATGGTGGTGCTCGGAGTGGAGGTGGGGTTAATGCCAAGTATCGCATCCAGCTCTTTGTAGAATCGGCAGGTTGCGGGGGGAGCACCCGAGCGGCCGTTTGCATCGCGGGCTTTGTGGTAGGCACTCCGCAGCTCCTTCACTTTAATCCTGTACTGCAGGGCGTCCCGGTCATGGCCCCTTTCCATCCTGTCCTTTGATATCTTCCCAAAGGTATTTTAATTCCTACGGCTGGAGCGCAGCTGGGACTTTACAGCTTCCTCCCTCCAAACACTGATGAGGTCCAGCAACTCGCCATTGCTCCATGCTGGGGCTCGCTTGGCGCGTGGAGACATGGTCACCTGGAAAGATTCGCTGATAGCACTCCACGCCACGCCACGCCAGGCTGAGCAAACAAGAAGGGGATTTTTAAAATTCCCAGGGAATGTAAAGGGTGGGTCACATGGGTTACTTGAGGCCAGGGCAGTAGAGTTTGAACTGATGACCAGAGTGGCTAGAACAGGCATTGTGGGATACTGCTGAATAATTCTGGAGGCCATTCACAGCGCATTGGGCGGCCACACTGGCGCCGCAGTAATGCAGTGGCAGCGCAATACTTGCTATTCCTCTTGGAGAGGTGGGGTACATGCAGCGCTGCAACCACGGAGATACAGCGCTGGAAATGCCTTGCCAGTGTGGACAGGGAGTGAGTTACAGCACTTGGGGAGCCTTTACAGTGCTGTAACTCACAAGTGTAGCCAAGGCTTATGACACTCAGGGGAGAGGGGGGTAAATTTAGCGATGTAGCTTGGGTGATCTAAATTTTCAGTGTAGACCAGGCCCCATACTGGTTAATCAATGTGTAGGTGTTAAAGTAGGCCCCCTCAGCTTGTCACTTTCTTGCTTTCAAGGGCTTGTTGTGTGGGTGGATTTGGCACTTAATCATTCTTAGGGAGTTTAACCTTTTGTTGGGTATACAATAAACCTTCAGGCGTTGTTTTACATTCCAGCACTATCTCCAAACCACAGCTGAGGGCTGGGGCCCACTGTACTAGCTGGTGTGCAGACACCTAATGAAGACAGCTTTCTCAGGCTGCATGGCAAACAGGTGATTGAAACAGACAGACAGGAAGGGGGTAGGTTGAGTGGCTGAGATAATGAGAGAATTTAGCAGGAAAGCTGCAACCACAACCCAGCACTGAGCTAGCTGCTCCCACCCAGGAGTGATTTGAAGGCATTCCAGAAGAGGGGGTACGAGGCAAAGAGGAATTTAAGAGGATAAATGGCATTGTGAGCTTTGACCAGGAGCTTTCCCCAGAGTGCTACGTGATCTTCCTTGGTTCCTTGTAATACTGTAGTGTCATGATTAACCCCTCCTGCCAGCTTCAAATAGTCATGTTACGGGTTAGGTTGCTAAAGTGGCACATCTTTGCATGGAAAGAGGAATTAGTGGGCAAATGAAACCATGTCCTTCCGGAACTAGCTGTGCTGGGCAGCTGGATTCCTGTTTGTCTGTTAGTGTTTGAAAGTTGTGTGTTCAGGATTCGGCAGGCCCCTGATGTGGAAGTGCAGGGGAGCAAGGGGGAAGCACATCTGGCTTATAACCGAGCTGTGAGTGGTTTATAAGCAATAATCTGGAAGTGATGCAGATGTAGCGACACCTACAGAATTCTGGCACATCTCCCTCCCTTAAGCTTTAGAAACACTTAATACTGAAAAGCTCAACAAGGTCCCACGCTGTAGTTTACTAGAGGATGGGGTAGACTACCTGGATCCCCGAGCCTACTGAGAGGATTATCCTGAATATTATTATAATTAGATAGTTCATTTCTTCTTTAGATTGTCTTTTCTCTGATTCTAGGCCTCTCCTTTTTCTCCTCCTCCTCTTGGGCTTTATTTAATTGATGTTTCAGATTCCTAGATTGCAAGGCCAGAAGGGATCATTGTGATCATTTACTATGACCTCCTGTATAACACAGGCGAGAGAACTTCTCCAAAACAATTCCTAGAGAAGACTTTCTGAAAAAACATCCAATCTTGATTTAAAAATTGTCGGTGATGGAGAATCCACCATGACTTTTGGTAAATTGTTTGAATGGTTAATTAGTCTTGCTGTTAAAATTTTACACCTTATAGCCAGGACTGCCTCTCCATTTAGAACTTCTTGACCAAAGTGAGATTGTGATGATAGAGGAAAAATTAATTCTCAGCATTTGCACCATCAGTTCTAACATTCTCTATTGCGGATGTTTTGTTTTTTTCTCTCTAGTTCTCTTTCACCAGTCCAGGGATCAGGCAGCTCTGTATCAGTGTCCAATATGGCCATTTCACCCAGGAATGCTATCTTCACTTCCTTGTTCTCTCAGAGACCATCACCTGCATCTGCTCGGACTAGCTGCATGATTTCTGTGATGTTAGGGGGTTCTGTTTCTCTGGGTGTGCTCACTGAGGAAGCTGGGAATTCCTGGTCTATCTTCCTCGTGTGGTTTTCAGGCTGCTCTTGCTTGTCTGTCTCCAGAGCCTTCCAGGTTGTCATCTTATATTTGAGCTTTTTTGCTTTGAACCTCTTTGTATCTGAATTTGCTTCTCCAGGCTCCTGCTGATATTCTGTGGGTGTTGCTTAATGGAATGTTCATCAGTATGGTCACTGTTCCCTCCATGCTTTCCTGATCTGGAGTTTGGCCTGATCTCAGCTGTATGTTGCCTACCTCCTCTCCCATGGTGTATATGAGGAAATGCTGCCTCTTTCTTTCAGTTCAGCCCTGGCAACACAGCCTGTAATGGGGGCTTCTCCCCTGTGTCTGGCAGTAGGATCCAGCCAGTTGTGACACTATGCAGACAGGAGCAGGGAGCATCGAGGGGCATCTGCGCAGTCTTAGAACAGAGGTAAGTGCTTTATCATGAATAGTTAGCAGTACTTCTCAGTAGAGTGAGCCCTGCAACATTAGCCCTTTAAGGGCTTGGCTTGCGAGTTACAGCACATAAAAGCAGCCCCGGGCGCACTAGCTCACTACCCGTCCACACTGGCAAGGCACGGCTAGAGCGCTTCTGGTACTCCACCTCGGCAAGTAGAATAACATTTGATGCGCCTCCACTGGAGCGCCCCAGCATCATGTGAATGAGGTGTTGCATTACTGCACTCTGATCAGCCTCCGGAAACGTCCAATGATCCCCTAAAGCCAAGTGGCCACTCTTGTCATTGTTTTGGATATGCCCTTTGAAACCTCCGTTTGAAAAGCCGGCTGCTTATCTGCTCCAAGACAAAGCAACCATTACTCTGGAGTGCTGTGTGTGTGAGAGAGAGAGGCGGGGGAGGGAAGTGGGGATCTGCTGCTGTCTGAACTTACAAGACAGCATGCTGACATGCTCTCAGCCCTCCAAAAACCCACTCCCTCCCCCCACATACACACAACACACTCCCTGTCACACTCCATCCCACCCCGCCATTTGAAAAGCACGTTGCAGCCACTTGCATGCTGGGATAGCTACCACAATGCACTGCTCCCTGTGGCCATTGCAAGAGCTGTTAATGTGGCCACATCAGTGCGCGTGCAGCTGTCAGTGTGGACAGACTGCAGCGCTTTCCCTACTGCACTCTCTGAAGGCTGGTTTAACTCAAAGCGCTCTACATCTGCAAGTGTAGCCATGCCCTGAGTGCCTGTCAGCCCTTACACAGAAATTAGTCGGCAACACTGGTGTTGCAATTAAAAAGTCAAATAGCTTTCAGTTGGGCAGATCACTCTCCAGAACCCTTGCTGAGAAGAGCATTTGTAGGAAACCAGTGATTTCATTGCTGACAACAACTGCAGTGCTACGGTATGATGTCGTGGGATGAATCATGGAACCAAGCAAGCAGCCCTTTGTCCCTCTAGGTAAACAACTCTGGGAGAATCCCAAACAGAATCATTGCCCACCTTTCACAGGCACCTGTTGATGTTTGCTTGGTTTATTGGTTTTCGGCCACTTGTGTGGAAAGTACGAAAGTGGACAGGTGGAAATGTGGACACCTTGTTCATGTCCCATTTCATGAGTGCATATGTGAACAGCCATTCGCACGTGGAGGTATGTACATGTCTCGGTCAAGGATCATACATGTGCCACCCATTGGGCTCTAAAACAGTGCAGAGAGCTGCATTGCTAAGAGAGCGCTGCAAAATAACAGCCCACCATGTACGGGGGGAAGTACAAAGTAGTTGCAGGGACAAAAATGACAGTGAATCTAAGGGCACATCTTCACTACCCCCAGATCAGTGGGTAGCAATCGATCTATCGGGGATAGATTTATCGCGTATAGTGTAGACGCGATAAAATCGATCCCTGATCGCTCTGCCGTTGACTCTGGAACTCCACCGCAGCGAGAGGCGGAAGCGGAGTTGACGGGAGTAACAGCGGTCGACTCGCCGCCATCCTCACAGCCAGGTAAGTCGACCTAAAATACGCGAATAGCGTAGTGTAGCCCTAGCCTAAGTAAGCAGGACAAGCAGCCTTCAGCAGAACACAGTCTCTGTCAAAGCCATGCTTTTTTTTATATCACAGCTCATGATTGTTGAAGGAGACAGGAGATGGGGTAGAAGGATTAAATGTGATGCGAGATGTTAATCCCACAGCAGGAAGGAGATTGCAAGCTCTGGATAGTGAGTGGGTATAAGCCAGGCCAGGAAACCAGAATTCTTTCGCTTCTCATGAGTCTGAAATTATGCAACAGCTAACACAGAAAACACAAGTGAAATAGAGTTTGTGGCTCAGAAATGTACTCTTTAAACATGCTGTACGCAACCCTCCTCCAGCCCCCCCCCCCAAACGGAACCTGTACACAGTAGTCCTCTGAAGCAGCAGATGGAAATGCAGATGTGGACACTTTGGTTCCTGCCAAGTAATGTTTTTGGTTCACTTTGGAATGAAATTATGAAATGGTGGAGTTGCAGCAAGTGGTGACTGAAATGAGTTGCACTGATTTTCTCTCCGCTGCTTTGAGGAATTGATTCCCCCACCCCCACCCCCAACTAGGTAAATAAAGCATTGCATCTCACATGGGCATCCCAAACACTTAACTTATTTTTAAATTAAAATCTATCAACTCAAGAGCTTATTCTTTAATCCATTACTTACGAACTGCCTGATCCTGCAGCCCCGCTTAGCACTGCAAACTCTGTGGGGCAGGGACCATCTTTGTGTTGGAATAATTATATTTGGTCCCATTAGGTTCCATTGGGCAATTAGTGAAGAGGGGCGCAGGATTAGACCTGAGTGTTTAAAGCAGAAATATGAGCAGAAAGGGCTGTTCTTAGAGCACTGAAAGTTATTGCAATCTCACACTCCCTGTTCAAACATTTAACATGATGCAATAATCCTCATTAGCAATGCAAACAGAGGTAGTTGCAACAACATGGTAAAATTAGCACTTTGATATTGTGGATGTGTTAGCACTTTGATATTTGCATTAGCCCTGGCACAAAGCAATCTATTTCATGGGATCAGTTTGTTTTAATTAAAACAAAAAAAATGTGAATCCCAGGCAATCAATATAATGGAAGTTTCACTGAAAATATAACCCACCACAGTGCTTTGCCATACATACTTAATTCCACTGCTAGTAAAGGATCTAATCCTGCTGCCACCGAACAGCAATTCAGTGGGGACAACCTCAGGCCCTAATACTTTTCTTCAGTTCGCAAAATTAAAACCCTTAGTTTTCCAGAGAGGATAGAGTAACAGCAAACGCCCCAGACTACTAAACTGGGAGTGGAAATTTCTGCTTATAAAGTCACAAAGTTAGTCAAAAGTGCCTCTTACTTTTATTTGCCTCCATTCTTGGGTGACCAACTCGACCCCTTGGGGCCCGACTTTCTGACACCACAGCTATTATTAAGTGAAGCACTTCTCAAAGTCACAGGCCCAACGGGCCTCGAGCTGGACATCCAATTGTGTGGTGACTCTTCAAAATTGGCTGCATCGCAGGGTCACAATTCATGGGATGCAAGTGTTGCAGCGTGATGCATCTTGAGCAATTGGAACTGTCGACTCTTTACATATGGGGAATATGCTTTTTTGAAATCGACAAGAGCACAAGGAGGGAGAGTCTTTTCCATGTTCTTCTGCTGCAGCACAAAACCAAAAAGCTCCACTGCTTAGACTATGCAGATTCATCTAAAAGTTCAGGTCCTATTTGCCATGGAAATTCATCAGTTCATTATTTTCTTTGCATTTGCTCTGGTAAGGAAGTCTCATTTGAAAGTACATCTTCCAAAAGTTGTGGTGAACCTATGGAACCATGAAGCTTAGGTCTGGCTCCAGCACCTACTCTAACGTTTTCAGACCACATAGTCGTTATTCCCAGCTAGTGAGCTGACATGGGAAGATCAGTCAGTCAGATGCTCTAAACAAAAGAGATTTCTTGGTAACCACACAAAGTCCACATTACACTGGCTACTTCAAGAACTTCTCATGCAGTCTTTTAACCAATTCACACATTTAAACCATTCCCCCTCCTGCCCTCCACCAAAAGTAAAGTCTGGAAAGTTGTACTCTAATATTAATACATATTTTTTCTGTAGCTTCTGACAGGGAGTTCCCACTTGGTGAGCACACTGAATTTTCTCACTAAAAACCAGATGGCAAGCGTTTTCCCAAGTTAACAGCTCAGAAAAATTCTAAGCCAGGCCAAATCCCTCTTATCTTTCTCAAGTGAGTAACCCAGTTTTGCAGTACATGGAGGAGTAGACTCTTTGGTCTGCAGTCTGGTCTGCAATCTTGAATGGGCCACTGACATTAAAGACAGGCGCTCCTGTCCAGATAGGACTGGCATGTGAAAATACAGATTTCTATGTTTGCAAAGGTGCTAGGCTCATCTCTGGAGGAGAAAGACTAGCCCCTAGGTCCCTGCTGGGATCGCCAAAATTTTTGTTATGTTTATAAAGTGCCTAGCACAATCTGGTCCTGGCCTCTAGGTGGCTACTGCAATACAAACAACAACAATCTCGGGCATAATTGTTCATACCACTTTCCCCCTCCCTCTATGTTAAATAACCATTGGTGACTGCTTGAAAAAAAAGCAACTCCTTTCCACTGAACTGTTGCTTATACATTAGAAAACAGGTCCCACTGTTAAGAAAGTAGATAATGTTCTTAAATCTGCTGGGTATATACAAACACTTCCCCCCTCCACCCCAGTTTTTTCTAATGTTGGCAGTGTAAATTGAATGACAACTCCTTGATACTCCAAGTATCAGGCTCCAGGGTGGGAGGAGAAAATAAAACTCACCTTGAGAATGTGGATGATTGTGTCATTTTGACTTTTACCCAATAATGCAGGAGAAAATTTCTGACTTTAATCATAGCAAACCAGTCTATTTAATACACAGGTATCTGATAACACAGTGGTCCATTCATGAAGGAATAGGTCTTGTATGATTAGAGAACACTGAATTATTACGGGATATAAAATAAGACAAGGGATGACAATTACTTGTTAAAATTCTGTCCACGTAAACTGGTTTCTATCCATTAGCTGCTATATGAATTTGCTATATCGTATATACACATGTTGGTGCATGGAAAGAAATCTTGGAAAAAAATGAGTCAGATCCTTGTCTCGATCATACAACTGTCAATCCTGGAACTCCACTTAATATAGAGCTAAACCCTGATTCTACTCAACGGCAAAACTCCCGTTTTCTTCAATGTGACCAATATGTATCCTTAATGCTAGGCTTAAACTGAGGTCAGCCTCTAGGCTCTGATGTTTCTTACAAGGCCAAAATTACAGCTGAAGGAACTTTTAAATATTACCAATGACAGCAAACATTTAAGCAGAACACCCCTCTCTACCAGAAATAAATTACAAGTACTCAATACAATACATAAAAAGGGACATCATTTGGCGGCACTAATCTATCTTGGCACCTATTAGAAAAGAGATGTCTAGAAAAGGATTCTCTTCACAAATAGTTGTAGTGTGCGCTAACTAGGTGTGAACCAAGACTAGTAAAACAGTTAAACTCTGCAGATTATGTCTATGAGGACAATAGGACAGCAAGTCACTTAAAAAATTGGTTTTTCAAGACTCCTTCTCTCCCTTAGACTGGTTCTATACTTCAGTGGAATTACCGCAATTTATACCAGTGTACGAAGTTGGCCTACATCCCAAGGCTGATTGGCTTTAGAAATTAAAACTGAGTTTAAAACCAGGACAAACCAGCTCCCCAGACTATATATCATGAAACAGTCACGGTCAGAAAATCATCACTTACATGCCAACCTATTTTCTTCCTGGCCAATCAAAACAGACATATTGCGGGAGGTAGGGGGAAAGGAGAAGAGATGCAGACATGAAGGGTAAACAGAAAAAGAACAGTGCCTTCTGTCAAGCTGAATGTTTCTGTAACACAATCCAGCTCTGACTGTGATAATCTTGTGGAGTGAAGTGTGGCAACCTGAATGCCGGAAGGATGCTTCAAGGCAGGAAATCACCATCAGCTCAGTTAAATGAACTAGGACACTGGGAGATCAGCGTGAATCCTCTTCTAATTGGTGGATAAAGGACCCTTTTCTACAATCCTGATTTCTGTAAGTAATTCCATTGCTAAAATGTGATTCAGTTCCCTAGCCACGTGAACCCCAAAGGCAGTACGTGTGTGGGGAACGATGACTCATGTGACATCCATTGCAAGCTTGTATTCAAAGATGAAGCCCGGTGCAGCACTAACATGGTTACTGCTGTGATAAAGCATCAGGCAGAACATTTACTGCACTAACCCCAGAGGAATGGATTGTTACCAAGGCGAATGATGAGTGGGTCAAAATGTTAGGATGAAGTCACATTTTCAGGCCCCCACCCTACAGGGACTTGTGATCATGTTGAAAGCCAATTTCGAAAGTGGCTGTAGTAGTCTGGGGGGTCTACATAATTCACCTCTAGCAGTGGTAGCAATGATGGAGGGTTTAGAGCAGATACAACCTAGCCCAACTTCTTAACAAGGTTTGTAATTATGCCAGTCATAGATCCTGAGGCCCTGTGGGAGCATTCACTGAAAATACCATTGCTAATGCTTCTTCAGCTCCACCAGTGTTAGCAACGTTAGGGGCCCTAGTGTGATGGCTGCAGGTTTTAACACAATCTCAGGTAAGCCAGCGCTGAACAGGTCTGATTGGTGTTAGGCTGCTGTTGGTGTTTAGTACCATGGTCGTTAGACCTACTCAGGACACGCTTTAAAAAAACAACTGTGCAGCAGCCCAGCTACATGAGCGCTTCCTAGGTTGCTAACTCAGGGGCACCTGTATAAGCAACAGTGGGGCATGATTAGAAAATGTAGACAGGGCGTAACGTAGACAGGGCCTTGGCATGCATGTTTACAGTCTACTATGTACTTAAAAGCCCAAGGCAGGATCACATTAGATGTCCCTAGGGCAAGTTAGTAGTAGTGAATAACGCTTCAGATTTTGGCTTATGTAGAGACAGGCTCAGTAAAAACCATACTAGCCTTGAGCATTCAACAGCAGCAGCTGCTGCAGGTGTTTTCATCAGTATGCCATCTAGGCCTACTCTGAACAAAGTCGGGCCAGTGGTAGATCCATTCGTAGGTCTCTAACTGCTGGCATAGACATTTCTTCTTAGCAAGTCTTTGTTAAGGGGCCAAGTCTATGCCTGGGTTCTAGTAGAGTGGTTGGCTGAGGAAAAAATCCATGTCCACTCGTGGCCAGTGAAACCATATGTGCTCCAACTAGTCAGCCCTGGTGTTAGGACGTGGCTGTAGCTAGCTTAGTTCTGATTCCCATAGCGAGTCGGAGTACAGAGTTGGATGGGCAAGAGGAAACCAGCAGGAAGACTATCATCAGGTATTGCAACCAAGAGAAGCAAAAGGCCAAAGCATTAGTAAATGAAATATTTCCTGCTGTACACTTAGGCTAGCTGATTATTAAAAGAAATGAGACGAAGTGGGTGAGGTGTAACATCTCATTGTACCAACTTCTTTTGGTGGAAGAGACACGTTTTTGAGCTTCACAGAGTTCTTCCTCAGGTCTGGAGAAGGTAACCAAAGTGTCATAATCAAGTTAGGTCCAATAAAAGCTATTACCTCACCTACCTTGTGTGTCTCACAGCCTGGGTCCAACACGGCTATGGCAACACTGCAAACAAGTATTAAAAGGAATGTTTGTTCACACCAATAGTCTTCAGAGGATGTTATTCTGAATATAGTAAAGTTTTCTAAGGGACCTGTTTACCCGTAGTCGAAGATGCATTTGCAGAAGTGACAGACTATGCTCCTGCAATTGATGCAGTGTTGCCCAGACAATCAGAAGACCAATTTTGAGGACTCTTTTGAAATTTGGCTCCGTCATGGAATTTAAACCTTACACTTTCCCCATAACTTGAAAAAATTACCTTGTGCAGAGATTTGTCCTTCAGCTGAAAAGTTCAACATTCACAGAGAGGATTGCAAAATAGGGGTCTCCTAGGCCTGAGGAAATTGGGCATGTGTCTGCAGTTACAAAGGGTGGTGACCTTTGCAGCAAGTTCACGGAAAGGCCACACCCCATGACAGTCTCTGTACTGGGCTATACAGCTGCTGCATGGCTACATATAAGTTCTCTCCGGCAATTTTTTACATCTTGGAATGGCGTTCCCATCTCTCTCCTCACAGGAGTGAGAGGCAAAACAGAAATCCAGGGCTCAGGCATCCACTGCAGCTTATTTAAATACAATGTATCGATGGGAAATGGTCCATCATGAACGATGCACTTGCTTTGAAGTGCCCGGCTGATGTCAGGAAATTCAGTGCTGTAACCTGTCAAGGGATAGGACAGGAATTTGGAAGCTGGCCTTTAATTCCACTGGCAGCCTTGAGCACTCAATTCCAACTGACTAGCATATTTCCAGGTTCCTCTGTATCTCTCGACAGATATGCCATCCCCAGGAGGACTTTGAAAGATGCCACTTCCAGAGTGGTCTCTAGTGACACATGGCCACCTATGTAGCAAGGAAAAGAAGCAGCTAGGATTGTGAGGAGGCCGAACGAGGACCACACCGACAGACATGTACGTGTGAGACACAAACACTGGCTGTAAGTCACTTTTACAAGTTTCTTTATGAAATTAAATGTAGCCCCTGGCGAGGGGAAAGATATAGTGCAAGAATGACTTTGTACATGCTACTGAATTCAGATATCCCTGGATAACCAGACTTCAGTCAGCTACAGTATCAGCAAACATTGGAACTCTGAGCTTTGCAGACAGTTAGTGCTTACTCACAATAGCAACACGCTGGAACGAATGGGTGTTTTCCTTCCAACCAGCCGCAACTTCTTCTAAGCTATGGAATTCAGTCCTTATGGCTTCTAACTCTTTCACTATTGTAAGGCAAATCTTTCCTTTTACTAACCGAGGATTAAATGAATTCTTTTTGGCCACAATTTACAAACCTGCGTGCCTACCGCTAAGCTCTTAATTCCACATTTAGGCACCTTATAAATGGCCTGATTTCTTTTTTCAAAGGTGCAGGTGACCTGGAATACACCTCAATATGGGGGGGGGGGTGTACGTGTTCTCTGGTTTGGAAAAATCCATCCATTTTGAACGAAGGAGCTCAACTGTGGAGTTAGGACCTTAACTTAAGGGAATTAAGTTTGCAGATGTTGGCCTTTGTTTTTTGTTAACAAAAAAAAGAAAGACAGACGAACAGGCATCAAGTTAACAACATCTGACAGGACTGATTACAAACTTACAAAATACACAGTTCTGTATTTGCCATAAATAAACACATTACAAACGTTTAACATTTTCATTGGCCAGGAAATATGGCAGAGTGACAGTGGGAAGAGTCTAAGGAGCTGACAACAGTATTTATTTTAGGCACATTTTTTTCCTAACTCATTTTTTTTTTACATAACTCAAAGAAAATCAACTAGGTTGCAAGATGCATGTACTTCACTCATGCTGTGGGTTTGATTGGCACCATTTAATGGACTATGGTTCGGCGGTGTGTTGACCTAAGGAAAAGAAAAAGGGCACAGCAATATCATTGTTGCCTTCTCTGAGTGCCAATAAAGGCTAATCAGTCTGTTAAACGTGTAGTAAGATCATTTCTTTGAAGATGAACTCGGGAATTGGGGCAGTAAAAGGAAGGGTTTAGTCCCCCCAAAAGTGCATCACATCAGCAACAATGAACCATGGTTCTGAGCATGCTCAGTAGACACCAAGCAGGCTGGTGTTGGAATGGACAAACTGCCATCTCTGCATGGGCAGCCAAGTTGGCTGAAGGCTAGAGTCTCTCTGGCAGTTGTCAGACAGCAATAATGTTCACAGCTGGGAGGATTGGTTCAAGATGCAGCTGACAACAAGGGTAAGATGAAAAACAGTTCAGGCTCCATCCTGTCGTGATCTCTTCCTGGGGGTTTGTATGGCTCCCGAGTGTTGTGCAGGGCTGGCTCACTTTGACTGGCACAAAAACACGCAACACAGTGTTCCACTTTGGACCCATTCAAGTACAGTCAGTCTGCAGAATAAATAGGGAAGGAAGAAGCATGCGCCATCCTTTGCAAACAGAGGGATGGAGGAGCCGGGGGTCCGTCAGCTGGAACAGATGGCTAAAGTGCTTTCTCAGTAGGGATTCAGGCACAATAGGGAGCTGCCCCTCACTTCCGAAAGGGTGTCAGCCTGCTGATGTTCTGCCAGAAGTTCGAGGGCTTGCGCTTGGGCTCTGCCAGCATGAAGACTTGCTGCTGGGGGAGGTTGGTAGGCAGAGAAGGATGCTTCTGACGCATCAGAAAGTCATAGTAGGGCCTGGTGACAGCTGTTTAGACCATGAGACAGGGAAGAGCAAACGTTAGACTGGTACAGTCCCATGCCCGATTCCCACACAATCATTCTCAAAGCTGAGGCAGAGTTAGCCATAATAAGTAACAGCCAGTTACAGATAACTCTGTTTTGAGTTATCTAACCCCAAAGGCAGTTCGGGGATTAAGCCGATAGTCTGGGAGTGCCCCAAATGTTGACTGGAATTCAGAGATGCTCGCATGCCCTCAGAATGTTGCCTGCAGCCACGCGCAGCAATGCGAGGACAAAGCTGGACACTTAAGGCATGTCTACACTGCAAAGGAAAACCCTCAGCAGGCCGTACCAGCCGACTCGGGCTCTTGGGGCTGTTTTATTGCAGTGTAGACTTCCGAGCTACCACCCGAACTCTGGGACCCTCCCACCTCGCAGCCCGAACCCGGAAGTCTACACTGCAATGAAACAGCCCAAAAGCCCAAGCCCGAGTCAACTGGTATGGGCCTGCCATGAATTTTTCTTTGCAGTGTAGACATGCCATTACAGTGCTCTACTGCTGACAAACTTAAACAGCACCCAATTCTGAATGCTTGGAAGACTGGTTAACTGACCTGCACTTGTGCACATTAGCCTGTGTGGCAGGTTGTAAATATGTAAGTATTTATAAATGTTTAAACGTTGCAAAGTCTTACTGAGCAGTGGGCCCAGTCCACAGCATTTAGATATAGGATCTGGATTTGGAAGCCCTTGGGGTTCAGTAGTGTTTGGAGTTAGGGGCTTGTCTAGACTACAGACACTATAATGGCACAGCTACGGCACTGCAGCCATAGCGCCATTGTGTAACAATGGAAGGGGTTTTTCCAACACTGTAGTTAATCCAAGAGGCGGTAGCTAGGTCAACAAAAGAATTCCTCCATCAACCTAGTGCTGTCTACACTGGGGCTCAGATCGGCTTAACTACTTCTCTCGGGTGAATTTTTCACATCCCTGAGTGACCTAGCTAGGTTGACCTAAGTTTTTGGTGTAGACCAGGCCTTGGTTCACTGCACTAGAGAGAGACTGGGCAGCCTATGCCAACAGGATCTGGCTCCTGTTTCCAAACTCCCATGATACTTGGCAATATCTGGCTCCAAGTCTGGATTACAGCCGAACTGTCCTTCTTGGATTTTTGCAGTACTGTGCAATAAACTGCCAGCCTGTGTTTCATTCCCCACACAGTACCCAGGGAAACATAGAAAGGTAAGAGACTGAATTCCTTGGCAAGCTACAGTAGAGGGAGTGCAGCCACACAGTCTGGTTTCCCAGGGCAGTTCTGTGAATCTTCACCTGGAGGCAGCGTCCATGACGAAGGGCAGGACAGGCATAAGGAGGGGAAACTTCCCTGCAACTCATAGAGCTCATCCTCCCTTCGGCTACTGCTAAACCTCCCTTGTTAGGCTGCTGCTTTCTGTCCTGGGTGCCTACAGACGCTGTTGAAGAACACCTCATCTGCATCTGCCAATCTCCATGTACAGCAAAGGGTGGGTATTTAATTAACTGTTCTATTGTGGTAGCACCAACACTGTGCCAAATACCACACAAACATACACAGAGAGAGACTGCCCCTGCCGCAAAGACCTCAATCTAAACCCTTTTCACTTCCCCAAGAGTTCCCCTAAAACTCCTCTTGTCATTCTTCCTGCAAGCTGCCCCATTCAAATTGCTTAGAGACCTGGCTTCTAGGGCTGAGGGGGGGGATTCCAGTCCCCAGCCAGATGCCATCCAACAATCTCATAAACAGAAGCTGCCAATTGTATTTAGCTACCTTGAACTGTACTAGGGGTTTTGGAATATGAACGATGATTAGACACACAGAATGGCCCTTGTAGCCAGGAAATATTGGGTTGCTGAATCTCACTGGCTTAGCTGAGGCTGCCAAGTCTTCAACTTGGTGAGAGCTGCTGGGAATTGTACTGCAATTTCCCACCTCTCTGAGCCTACCAGCTGGCCTATCCCAGAACTTTGTTAGCATCACTTGATTGACACTAATCACATGCAGTAAAATCAGCTTGTTCGGGGAAAATTTCCATATAATGGGAGACAATAGAAAAATACAGTGCTGAGTAATTTCCACAGCTTGCGGACAGTTCAATTAATTTCACCGGGATCCTATTTCCCTGTCATGACTCTTTCTCTGTATTTTCTTTCTCATCCATCAGTGATGAAGGGCTTGAGCCAGCAAAAATATTACATACTCATAAAACTGCATTTCCTAGTTCACCTAGGAGAACAATAGCTCTCAATATGGTAGTAGGCAGTTAGTGAGGTGTTAGTCACCCCCATCTTTAACATTCCTGTTCAACCCCAGTGGAACAAGACCCACCAGTGGAAATCCTTAGTCATTTCCCTCTTAGCAGTAAGAGTAGGGAGATGGATCAAAGTTTGTGACAAGTCACGTCTCCCATCCAGCTAAAAGGGTATATTGACTGGATGCCACTAGAGTCTGGTTTATTTTCAAGGTCTACAGTCGCTGTGAGATTCCTTAGCATTGTGTTTAGCTATGGACCCCTATTGGGATCTGAACTGGAGGTTAACTCTTAACACTGTGTTCTTTATTTAATACTGAAATGCTACCTTAACCTGCAGAATAACTAATTGTAAATATTGTTATAAACAAGAATACTGTCACTGGGAAGTTATGCTGAAACATTGCTCACCTGTTTATCAACAAGTTCAGATTGCTTAATGGGGGGCACGTTTATCAGTGAATCTGGATTTTTATTTAAACGTGACTTCACTAAAATATTTGTTTTCCGAACTGTATGTGCTGATCCAATTTACAGCTTGTATTTTTTACTCTTAAGTTTGATCAGGTTTGTTCCTAGGCTCCATAAACCCGGAGCGACAGAAAATTAGAATGGCTATTGCTAAAACAGGGACAATTGCTTCTCATTAATTTCCCTACCACACCAAGTGACCCTGTGCCACTGGAATAAAGATCTTAAAACCTACCCCCCCAGTGGTAGGAGAAGAGTAACACTTACCAAGCTCCCAAAGCTGAACAAGCCAGGGGAAGGGGCAATTAATGCATTGATCAGCCCAAGCTTATTTGAAGTCGGGTTTTTAGATGTGCTTAGGAGAAAAAGAAAGGGCCACACTCACCCTTAGGCTTTCCGGTGTGGTGCTGTTTGTTGGCATTCAGCATCGCCTGCTTCTTCTGCACCTCTGTGATTGAAAAACCTTAAAGACAAAACCGAACCTGTTAGCAGCTTGTACCGCTTAGGGCTCCACCTAGTTCCTCCTACAAACAGTAGGGCTCATGAAGAGGGAAGTGTGGGGATGAACACATCACTATGGATTTGATTGTGCTCTTCAGGCACAGCCCCATATTGGGGTCTACCTTGCCGCAGGAGCCCCGGGACACATTCTGGGTAGAATTCAGCCAGAATTGCCCCTGGTGCTGAGGGAGAGTGTATGCTGCCCAGGGCGCGCTGCCAATTTTTAGCAATTGCAACATGTGCCTCACTTTGTGGCAGCTACGCCCCCACTCAGTTCTCCCTGCCTCCTTGGTTAGCATGGTCAGTGGCAGCCTACCATATGGCCTGCACACTTGGCGCACTGGGTTGGCCCTGCTTGTGTGGCCCTAGTCACATTAGACCAAGTATGAAAACGGTGAGATGGATTTGCCCCCTAGAGAACATGTGGTCATGTATAGAATCCTGGATCAATCTTGTGCTGGGCTATTGACGAGTCTGTCTCTAACCCTGCCAATGGGAAGAATAATTCAAAACTAATATAACTTACTATTTAATAGTTCAAGCAGGCTAAGCAAAAGATTTTAGCAGCTCCCTGAGAACTCATTTCAGTGATTGCTCTCTGCTCTATTCTTTGTATGATGAGCAGAGGGGAAAAGAAACATCATGCAAAATATATACATCTGCAGCCCAGCCCTGGGCTGGAGGGGCACGTATTGCATTTGCATACATTTGTGTTCAGCGTGATGGAGGGCCCTGCTAGACAGACAGCCTTGCCATACCAGTTTCCTGGTCAAGCTGAACCTGTTTCCTTTCATTCTCGAATGCCTTGAGCCAGCGCTGTTTCTGTTCAGGCTTTTTTGCACAGAATAAGTGGACTTCCTCAGGGTCCCTGCAGAGCAGCTTGAATGCATTTTTAACACTGATATTGAAGTCCTTATCCTTCCCATCCTCCACGTCCACTATTTCCATGTCATCCATGTTGATCCGACTCTTATAATAGAGGATGTCCCGGCGCAGGAGATCCTGGAAGAGATTATTTTCATTGTAACTATATCCATTTCCATGCACACAATTCCTTTCTCTTCCTAGCCACAAGAAGACAACCTGTTACCTTGCTGATGTGCACTGCTGCCTTATGAGAAAAAGCAATGACACCTAGGCCTCTTCGCCCTGACTGTGGCTTTCTGGAACTCACTTTCTGATGCTGGCTCCGGTCTTAGAACAAGCTAGGGCCCAGGAACAGTTTCTGTAGCTGATGGAGCATGTGTCTGGGCAGGACTATACTTACAGCAGTGTGATATATGTACTGCCACTCAGGGATGAGAGTGAGCCGGTACAGCATACTGGTAAGAACCCATATTGGCCTGTATGCAGCCCACATTAAAGCGCTGCCACGGCGCTTTAATGTCCCTGCCCCTTTTGCCTCCCCCGTTGGCGGCCCTGCTAGTAGGGTCCGTCCTGGCAGGGCTGCCCACAGGGGAGGCAAAAGGAGCAGGGACATGGACGGTCTTTTGTCGTGGCAGCACTTTAACATTGCTGCGCCCCTCCATCGGCGGCCCTACCAGCAGGGCCACCGACTGGGGAAGCGCAGCAATGTTAAAGCACTGCCGCGGCAAAGGAGCCTACAGAGCTTTAACGTCCTTGCCCCTTTTGCCCCCCCTCGGCCACCGACGGGCGGGGGGGGGGGGCAAAGGGAACAGCTGCCCCGGGGCCGGCGATTTAAAAGGGCCCGGGGCTCCGGACGTCGCTGCCACTACCACAGCAGTGGCGTCCAGAGCCCCAGGCCCTTTAAATTGCCACTGGAGCCCCGGGCGGCGCGGGCCAGGCAGCCTGGAAGGGCTGGCTTGGGGGTCTGACCCCCCCCCAGCCCTGCCCCTTCCACCCGAGGCCCCGCCCCTTCTGGGGGCCGGAGCTGGCCTCAGCCCCATACCGGTAAGTGTCTGGAGTTACTTTCACCCCTGCTGCCACTACTATCAACTGCACTAGAGTGCTTCTGTAATTCAATTTCACTTGCCAGGATGTCTGAAAGGCAAGCACAGGTTCCTGTCATTGCCCTGACACGGGGACACTGGGTACTTACTAAGCCACACAACTAGTCAACGTTGTTACTCCAGATTTAGGACAGTGTAACGGAGCAGGATTTGGCCCCTACAGTCTATCTCAAGAAGCCACAAAATGCAGGATTGGATTTTCCTGCTAATGTTGCTGGTGAAAAATACAGCCAGCACTAGTGTCCGAGGCAAGGCCCTCATTAGTTTAAGTCACTTGTAGTAAGGAATTGTGGGTATAGTGAAATGGGTCATGCGCTCAGTGAAAAGCTTTGGTATGGTCACTTCTGACGTGCTGTAGGAAGAGCCCTGTCTCCCTTCGCACTAGGTCACAACCACATCTGAGTCTTTGCATTTACACATGTAGCTGTGACCAGCCAGCATTCCCAAGTTAAGTGACGCTTAAAACAAGTTAAATGACGCTTGGCCTACTGATGTGGGGGCCTAGTTTTCAGTGGTGCTGAGCTCTTTGACATCACCTGGAACTTGTAGTTCTCAGCAACCCTGAAAACCAGGCCTGTGAATTAGCTCAAACTCTGAAAGAGCTTTCAATAAAGAACAACATATGGGGAGGAACGAGTCTGTGGGGCACATTGTGCTTCCCCTGAAGAAAATACAAAACTGATCTTTCAATACTACCCATCCAGGGGGAAGTGCCAAAAGGCAAGACCCCAAGTGAAATGTGTTGTTCCATCCTTACTTAGAGCCTGAGCCAAAGTCAATGGAAGACTCTCATTGACTTCCGTAGGCTTTGGGTCTGGCCCCTAAAGGGAAGACAGACCGCTTTAAGGACTGTGATCTCTCCTGTTATTTAAATAGGCCATCTCCTTGGGTTCGTTATAATCCAATATAGGAGCTGTAACATGCCATGCTTTCCCTATGAGAGCAGTGTATCCGAACTGATTGATCTGGAAGTTAAGTACCCAGCCACAGCCATTTTGTCTTCTGGGTACCAATTCAGTAATCTGGCCCTAAATTCCTGCTGATGACAACCGTGTTAGCTGAGAGCGAAAATAGTGATGGCAATGTTGACGCATTTGATTTTTTTAAAATTAAGCCTCACGCTGATCCTACAAAAACCAATGCCCAGCTTTCCTCTCTAGGGTGACCAGACAGCAAGTGTGAAAAATCGGGACAGGGGGTGGAGGGTAATAGGAGCTTATATAAGAAAAAGACCAAAAATTCGGGACTATCCCTATAAAATTGGGACATCTGGTGACCCTATTCCTCTTTCACAGGACACCTGCCTGTCAAGAACCCGCTACTTCCATTTATCATCTGCAATCAAGTGCACAGTAGACAAGCATGGCAGGAAAAATTGCTGTGTATGCACATACACAACTCCAGCCCCCTGACTGATAGACAGACATGTCTAGCGTTAGCCTGCTAACCTACATACTGACCCTCTTTAAAGATATTCTGGGGAGGGGAATGTAAAAAGTAAAACTGAACTGAGGCGGGATTTGACTTCAGTGGGCAGATCAATCAACAGAGGTAGAGACAGGCTCCTCAAGTTACCTTCTTACAGCAGACCAGCTGGTGATCAAAGAGGAAGAACATTCTCTGTTGGCTCTTCGCTTGAGGCTGGGAGATTTTGGTTAATTCCCCAGAATAGATGAGTTCCGAGCTTCTGACTAGGACGTCTTCACCCTGGCGGCAGCAGCAGCACCACAAAGAGCACCACAAAATGTTAGTTTGTTCCAAGAATCACAAGAATTCAACCTGATTGAGCGCCTGGGCTTGATTGGTTAAATGGTGTGGTCCTGACCTACCATCCTGGATCTTAGATGAAAGTTCATAAGATGTCATAATGACCTAGAACAACAATTGTTGATGGGAAAAGGTGCAAAGGGGAGACAGACTGACTCAGTCCAAACAAAAAGGCCTCCTGATATAACTCAAGGAGTTAAGATCATGCTTGGTAAACAAGAGAAACGTGCAACCAAAAATCAGTGAACCAAAACAGGTGCATCCTGGATGCAGGCCGCCTCTGTGAATGCGGATGGAGTGAAAAAGGAGCAGGGGCTGTTGTATGAATTTAGATGGAATAAATGGGCCAAAGGCGTTAACATAACCCAGTCAATGTCCAACACTCAACGGCATTAAACAAGGTTCAGGGTTTAGTATGCAGAGACCTCAGCCTGCTTAGTACTATGGCAAACACACCATTAAAAATCCTTAGCCTTTTATTAAAGACATAGAGAAGAAGGAAAAACAGTTAAAGCAGTTGAAATATAAAGCATTAAGTAAGGCTTTCATTTTAAGAAGATTTCTTGTTCCCTTTCCCTTTAGCTGGAGAGAGTTTTTAGAAGGAAACGCCCCCTTGTCTGACATCTCTTAGATGGTATCAAAGATGAGCTAATTCAGTTTAAACTAAATGGAAGGATAAACAAAAATAGATCTGTGACTAGGGTTTTTTATTTCAAAAGGGCTAACTTTAAAGAATTAAGGAAATTAGTTAGGGAAGTGGATTGGACTGAAGAACTTGGGGATCTAAAGGTGGAGGAAGCCTGGAATTACGTCAAAGTTGCAGAAACTATCAGAAGCCTGCATCCCAAGAAAGGGGGGAAAATTCATAGGCAGGAGTTGTAGCCCAAGCTGGATGAGCAAGCATCTCAGAGAGGTGATTAAGAAAAAGCAGAAAGCCTACAAGGAATGGAAGATGGGAGTGATCAGCAAGGAAGGCTACCTTATTTGAGGTCAGAACATGTAGGGATAAAGTTAGAAAGGCCAAAAGCCATGTAGAGTTGGACCTTGCAAAGGGAATTAAAACCAAGAGTAAAAGGTTCTATAGCCATATAAATAAGAAGAAAACAAAGAAAGAAGAAGTGGGACCACTAAACACTGAGGATGGAGTGGAGGTTAAGGATAATCTAGGCATGGCCCAATATCTAAACAAATACTTTGCCTCAGTATTTAATGAGGAGCTTAGGGATAATGGTAGGATGACAAATAGGAATGCGGATATGGAGGTAGATATTATCACATCTGAGGTAGAAGCCAAACTCGAACAGTTTAATAGGACGAAATCAGGGGGCTCAGATAATCTTCATCCAAGAATATTAAAGGAACTGGCACACGAAATTGCAAGCCCATTTGCAAGAATTTTTAATGAATCTGTAAACTCAGGGGTTGTACCATATGACTGGAGAATTGCTAACATAGTTCCTATCTTTAAGAAAGGAAAAAAAAGTGATCTGGGCAACAACAGGCCTGTCAATTTGACATCTGTAGTATGCAAGGTCTTGGAAAAAATTTTGAAGGAAAAAGTAGTCAAGGACATTGAGGTCAATGGTAATTGGGACAAAATACAATATGGTTTTACAAAAGGTAGATCGTGCCATACCAACCTGATCTTCTTCTTTGAGAAGGTAACAGATTTTTTAGACAAAGGAAATGCAGTGGATCTAATTTACCTCAATTTCAGTAAGGCATTTGATACGGTTCCACATGGGGAATTATTAGTTAAATTGGAAAAGATGGGGATCAATATGAAAATTGAAAAGTGGATAAGGAACTGGTTAAAGGGGAGACTACAACGGGTTATACTGAAAGGTGAATTGTCAGACTGGAGGGAGGTTAGTAGTGGAGTTCCTCGGGGATCGGTTTTGGGACCAATCTTATTTAATCTTTTTATTACTGACCTTGGCACAAAAAGTGGGAATGTGCTAATAAAGTTTGCGGATGACACAAAGCTGGGAGGTATTGCCAATACAGAAAAGGACCAGGATATCATACAGGAAGATCTGGATAACCTTGTAAACTGGAGTAAGAGTGATAGGATGAAATTTAATAGTGAAAAGTGCAAGGTCATGCATTTAGGGATTAATAACAAGAACTATTGTTATAAGCTGGGGAGGCATCAGTTGGAAGTAACAGAGGAGGAGAAGGACCTCGGAGTATTGATTGATCACAGGATGACTATGAGCCGCCAATATGATATGGCCGTGAAAAAGCTAATGCGGTCTTGGGATGCATCAGGTGAGGTATTTCCAATAGCGATAAGGAAGTGTTAGTACCGTTATACAAGGCACTGGTGAGCCCTCATCTGGAATACTGTGTGCAGTTCTGGTCACTCATGTTTAAGAAGGATGAATTCAAACTGGAACAGGTTCAGAGAAGGGCTACTAGAGGATCCGAGGAATGGAAAACCTGTCATATGAAAGGAGACTCAAAGAGCTTGGCTTGTTTAGCCTAACCAAAAGAAGGCGGAGGGGAGATATGACTGCTCTCTATAAACATATCACAGGAATAAATACCAGGGAGGGAGAGGAATTATTTAAGCTCAGTACCAATGTGGACACAAGAACAAATGGATATAAACTGGCTATCAGGAAGTTTAGACTTGAAATTAGACAAAGGTTTCTAACCATCAGAGGAATGAAGTTCTGGAACAGCCTTCCAAGGGGAACAGTGGGGGCAAAAGACATATCTGGCTTCAAGACTAAGCTTGATAAGTTTATGAAGGGGATGGTATAATGGGATAGCCTAATTTTGACAATCAATTCGTCTTTGACTACTAGCGGTAAATATGCCCAATGGCTTGTGATGGGATCTGAGTTACTACAGAGAATTCTTTCCTGGGTACTGGCTGGTGAGTCTTGCCCACATGCTCAGGGTTTAGCTGATTGCCACATTTGGGGTCGGGAAGGATTTTCCTCCAGGGCAGATTGGCAGAAGCCCTGGGGTTTTTTCGCCTTCCTCTGCAACATGGGGCACGGGTCACTTGCTGGAAGATTCTCTGCACCTTGAAGGCTTTAAACCATGATTTGAGGACTTCAGTGGCTCAGACACAGGTTTGATACAGGAGTGGGTGGGTGAGATTCTGTGGCCTGCGTTGTGCAGGAGGTCAGACTAGATGATCATAATGGTCCCTTCTGACCTTAAAGTCTATGATTCTATGGTCATAACTGTCCTTTTGGGGAAGAGAGAAGAAGTTAGTTGAGATGAGCTGGAGCTGCTGCTGCTGTTAAAGTCCAATCCTGTTTCATCTCAGGTGGTGTTTGGGATTCAGCTGGAGCTGGCAGTGGTGGTGACGTCCCCTAGGTCGCTCTCCCTGGCCTGGTCTGCTCAGGACATCTCCAGGATCAGGATGATGAAGGCCCAGGATCCCAGGAGATGGTGGGGAGTAGTAGCCATGATGGTGAAGCTTGCTCCAGTAGCCAATTTCCCCCCCAACGTCTCTTTCTTTAAGGACCTCCGAAAGGGAGTTATGGGTGGATAGTGCATACCCTCATTATTTTGTCCACCAGTTAGGCCTAGTTTCTGACATACCGATTTTGTTCACTGATTTCTGGTTGCACACTTCTCTTAACACACTCCTTGAGTTATATCAGGAGGCCTTTTTGTTTGGACTGATTCAGCCTGTTTCCCTTTTGCACCTTTTCCCATCAACATTTGTTGTTCTAGGTTATTGTGACACCTTATGAACATAAACACACTATTTTACAATTGAGCTCACAATTAGGGTAAATGTGTAGGTCCAGTTATCACAGCATGATCTCATTCCATCACAACACTGGAGCACAATCCCTGCCTCCCATGAGAGTGAGGGATGCTGTCCCTCTCACATCCATTGAGCACCAATTTGGCTGGGCATATGCAGAAAATGAAATTTTGTTCTGGACTCAGCCCCATTTGCCAGGTTTGGATCATCTGCTCATCTGCTGAGCCAAATCCTCTGCCCTCAGAGGAGCTACATTAGTTTACACCAGCTGATGAGGGGGGGAAAAAGGATAATTTAATCAAAATACATTTGCTCAGCTCTAAAAAACAGGCAGTTTTGTTTATTTAAAAAATAAATAAATAAAACTGGTTTTAAAAAGAGCTTTTCTGAGCATGTACAAATACTATAGGAAAATTCAGATGCCATTTTATCTGTCAGGGCCTAGTAGCCCTCTTAAGGATGTCACTTAGAATACTAGATGCCAGCTTTGCCTGCCTCAATAATGCTTGAAAATTATTCAAATAATAAATGATTTATTGGAATTTCAGTAAGCAGCATGTGCCAATTTCCTTCTGCAAAGAGCAAGGATGTATGGTAAACAGGACCCAGAGAGCTGTACAAAGCTGTAGAAGGATATCAGGCTAGCTCAGGTCTTTCAGAGTTCCTCCAACCCTATCAGGAGAAGGTGAATCAACAAGCATGAGTGTGACGGAATGTGATTGGGCTAGTGAGCCATATAAAATAATCACTTCGGGGCCCCATTCACTCTGTGTGGCACTTGAGTCCCCTCACCTCCCAGTCCTCTATGGAACTCTGCCACTGGGCAATTTTGTCTATGTTCTCCAGCCTCCTTTTTCTCTCATTGATCAGTCGAGCAACGTTCTTCATGGCATTTAAGGCAGCTTCAACATCTTTAAAATCCCTAGGGCGAAACAGATTTCATTAGGCACGTCTACATGAGCAGACCAGAATCCGAAAGTGCTGCAACTCTAGAGTCTAGTGAACTGGAGCACAGAGCTGGAAATCTGGGTTCCATTTCTGGTTCTGCCACTCACTTGGGTTGTATTTCTAAAGCACTTGAACAATGTCACATGGAGAGCCCCGTGGGCCACGTTTTCAGAAGAACTCATCTCTCATTTAGGCATGAAAATAAGAGGTCAGATTTTGAAAGGAGCTGAGTTCTTTTGAAAGCCAGGCCCGAATGGTTAGCGCTGAGTATCTGAAAATCTGACCCAGCAGGTGCAAAGTACTTGATATTCTAAGTATCTGTTTTCTCTGGAGATTTAAAGCCACTATTTTGTCCATCACAAAAACTATTTTTAAGTGAAATTGTTAAAGCCACAATATTTTCATGCCATTACATTTGAAGATTAAGTTGTCAGACATGGGCCAAGCCCATTTAGAAATGCATGGGTCCCTTTCAAACAGGAGGCATTATCTATTTGTGGTAGGACAGAATCTCCTGCAACAAACCCACACACCATCTGCTACCACCATCTCACTCACTAGCCCTGGAAGAAGAGCGTTGGAGTGTCTTGCCTTACACACTATTTCCAAAATCTCAGAGCACCCACTGTGGCACGTACTCTGAGTAACCCCTTCCAGATATACTTAGTTTCACAACATAGTGTTTACGAATTTAATAACACACACACACACACACATAAAGTAATTCTGAGAAACATCAGTGTGGTCATTAGGAACTTGAAAGTCCAGCTCAATTCATAGTGTGTCACTATGATCACTTTCCTCCAATACTGATTTTCAGGTTTATTTGTGTAACTCTAGTTATATCAGGTGCATTATTAAGAGACATTTTATTATACACAAATATGTTCCTTGTACTGTGATTCCTTAAAAAAACCAGTTGATCAATGGTTGCGCTATGAGAATTTGAACAGATTCTGTCAAAACTGTAAAGAGATTCTGTTTAAAAACATGGGCCCAAAGTTTGCTGTGCCTTAAAATTGTTATGATGCCCTAGGGCAAGTTCTCTAGAGCCAAAGGGCCACATCCTCAGCAATGTGCGTAGCCCCACTGAAGACATTTTAAGTGCAATGATTCCCACTAACTGAGGATCTGGCCAGGTGTTTTTTAAGCCTATTACCCTGACTCCATAAAATCGAAATCATGGAACAAACATGCCCATGCAGTGTGTCCCAGGAACAGGTTTCAAAGGTGGGGAGTGACTGTGCAGAGGGGGCTGAAGCAGCCCAGACCTAATGCATGAACTGTGCATGTCCCTGATGCGATGGAGAAGATCTCCACAATGGTACCCGGTTACTGCAGGCAGGGAGGGTAGGCTAGATGCCTGAAGATGTATGTCTGTGCTCACCATGAATCCACTGGTCCATAGGACAGCAGCAGACCAAGTCCACCACTCCCCTCATACGCTGCAGTATTAGCCACAGCCTGGCTGCTCAGACATCCTGGCTAATTGTGGCCGAAGAGCCCATCCTTTCAGACATGATACTTCTAACTCAGGCTTTGTTCAGATTCCCAGACAAACAGCCTTTGTTTTGGTAGGATCTACAGCATTTTGTGCTGTGCTCCTGCACAGCCAGCAAAGGAAGCACAAGTTGACTCATGAGGCCTATTGGCTGTGCTAATATCACTCTTGGGGCTCAAATAAGGAAGTGAATATGATACTAAACAAACAGTAGGGTGGTATCTACTACACAGGTAGAGAAAGCTCAGTGTTTGCCTAATAGAAAAGGATATATCTGGTAAGAGGGCATGCTAAACAATTGTGAATATAACATACAGCTACCATGAATATCCTTTTTCTGTAACTCTGAGACAACTGTTCTCAAATTCCCCATTCCCATGCGTGTATAAGCCGTTCCTGACATTTTGCACCTACCTGTGCTGGGGGTTGGTATATTTGAGTAGTTCAGCGAGCTGCAGTGGATACTTGCAGATTTTCTGCACTGGAGTCAGCAGAAACCCATCCAGAGAGATGTCGATCATCTTCTGAAGCAGGCGGCACGCTTCAAAGAAGTAGACATACTTGTTGACTTTGGTGAGTCGGGACAGCTCCACGCAGGCGTTGGGGTGGTTGTTGCAGTACTCGGAGTAAATCTGGAACTCTGTTTGCTGAGATGGGAATGAAAAGGCAACCCCTAGTGGTAATCTCTCTCATATCAGGGTCTGGGCCTGAAAATGCTGCATAGTGCAGAGCTCAGCCATCCTCTACCCACTGCAGGCCCCTCTGCCCAAAACAACTACAGTACCTACCCTGCTTCCCAATAAAGGGACTCCACCCACCTGTCCTGGTAGAATCATAGAATATCAGGGTTGGAAGGGACCTCAGGAGGTCATCTAGTCCAATCCCCTGCTCAAAGCAGGACCAATTCCCAACTAAATCATCCCAGCCAGGACTTTGTCAAGCCGGGCCTTAAAACCCTCCAAGGAAGGAGATTCCACCACCTCCCTAGGTAACGCATTCCAGTGCTTCACCACCCTCCTAGTGAAATAGTGTTTCCTAATATCCAAACTAGACCTCCCCCACTGCAACTTGAGACCATTGCTCCTTGTTTTGTCATCTGCCACCACTGAGAACAGCCAAGCTTCATCCTCTTTGGAATGCCTTTCAGGTAGTTGAAAGCAGCTATCAAATCCCCCCCTCATTCTTCTCTTCTGGAGACTAAACAATCCCAGTTCCCTCAGCCTCTCCTCATAAGTCATGTGCTCCAGACCCCTAATCATTTTTGTTGCCCTCTGCTGGACTCATTCCAATATTTCCACATCCTTTTTGTAGTGTGGGGCCCAAAACTGGACACAGTACTCCAGATGAGGCCTCACCAATGTCGAATAAAGGGGCAACCACTAGTCTCTTCCATGCCTCACCCTGGCCTTGGTAGTGGTGCCCTTTGGTAGTGGGTACTGCCAGGCATGCTGATATACTTCTCTCCCTGGTAGGCCTATACACTCAATGATGGATCTATATCTATATGATCTGATAAATGTCCTATATGTTTTCCTGGCTGAAGCCAATTAAAAATTATGGTAAATGCTACTTATCAGACAGGCTAGGATGTGTCCAACATCCCATGTACTCCACAGGCCACTCTATCCCCTACCCAGATGGATGTTTCTGATGAACTGATGATCAGGAGTAAAACACTTAAAATATTGGCCTTCAAATGGCAACATTAGGCTACAGAGTTTACACCCCCAATGGAGAGGTATTGCACTCAGCAAGGCAGCTTTTTATTGAGTCACATTGGGAAGGTCTTCTTGGCAACCAGAAGGTCTACAGATTTAATTCTAAAAAACCTAAAGCTTAAAAATTCCATCCAGCTAACATCTCCCCAGCTAGCCTTCTCCCACGAAGACACTGCAAATCAACTCACATATTCTAGGAAGCAGGAGCCGACCTCACTCAAGTGTGGATGGTCTTTGTTGAATTTCTTCTCCAGCGCTTTTACAAATTTTTTCTGGCATTTGTAAATGTCTTCGATGTTCCCAAAGATTGTCTTCAGCTGTTCTTCTGTAAACATGTCAGCCCTCTTGCGGCACTGCTTAATGTAACCCTGGGAGGAAGTCAGATTTTCAAGGTGTGTTGGGTATTTGCTCAAAGGCCTGGTCCACAGACCACTGGAGTCAATGGAAGACTCTCATTGACTGCAGTGGGTTTTAGATCAAAACACTATACCTTTCTAGTATGAGTCCGCTGTGCTTTTATTACTATTTCTGAAGGTACCATGCCTAAAAATGGCACACATGGAAATCAAACCATAGTCAGAAACATGCCTTGGATGACACTGCAACCCATGCTCAATGGTACAACCTGCGCTATAGAATCTTCTCCGGTAAATAACTAGCTGACTGTATGTGTACCAGATATTCTGGTTAAACCCAAAGGGTCAGATCCTCAGCTGGTATAAATCCACATAGCTCCATTGATGGAGTTATGCTGTTTTACACAAGCTGAGGATCTGGGCTTGAATATACTAGTGTCCTTGGATAAAACTGTCTCTGTTTCGCCCCAGTTGGCTTCCTCTGTCCATCCCGGATGAGGCTGCAGCTCAGTGGTGTTTTAGATATGTATTTTGCGAAGTGTTTGGGGAGGAAAGGTCCTATGTCCATGCAAAGCTGTTATCACCAATCATCACCACATGGCATGTCTCTTGTTAAAGGAGATGTCAGAATATTCAGCATGTTCAGAAGTGAATGCTCTAATAGGCCGAACATTCCCCAGAGTTTGGATCTATGAGTATATGAATTGCATGAAAACTGGTATTTCTGTTCATGCCACCTCTCACCATTTATTAATAAAGAATATAGTGGTGCTAGTATTCTAGTCTTCTTGGCTTGGGAAATTCAGTTCATTACATTTCATCAGGACTCCTCTTTGTGCTCCAAATAAAGGGGCATTTGGGATATTCCTGGAATGAATCAGTATTCTCCATTTCCTGAACATGCACAGTGATTACAGAGGGGGTAGGCAGAGGGTATATGACAGGTATATGACAGAGAGACAACTCTGCTAACCGAGGGTTCTTTTCTTAAGGGAAGAAGAGTAATTTGCAGCTAGAGAGAGAAGAAGAGCACAAGACAGCTTAGTAGGGTGGGGGCTGGGGATCTTTCCCTTCTGAAGTGGGTTCAGTTCATGCATTTGGGTCACAACCATTCTATCTGCCCCTTATGCTCTCCTTTCACAGCCTGGTTACCTCACAGATGTCCTTCAGGTGTTTGATGTAGTCTCTCTCTGTGCTTATGATCTCGTTGATAACATTGGTCCTCATTTGGTCCTTGCTGGTCTGCCCCACTCCATAACGCCGGGCGGCGGTGCTGGCATCCTCCTCTTTGCCGTCCTCTGCCTTCATAGGATAGTCTTCCATGGGTTCATCTTGGTTCACTCGGAGCTGTGTCAAACACACATGGGTTTCCATTGGGTAACAGTCCCTGTTTTTACTCTCTCATCTTGCCTGGGTCACTAATTCAGATCCTTCTACCACCAAGAAGGACATGTTGGAGGACAGCAAGGCTGCTGTGATGGGCACTTCCTCCCTGTCACATTCCTAGAGCCCACACATGGGTTAGTCAGTGTCCTCCAGAATTAATTCTATGAAATATCCAGAACCTGGGCCCAGAGATTGGCCAGGGGAGGGTGGAGGGAGTTCTAGTGATAGGGATAGCTAGTTTCAGTCAGTAGACCTTGCGGTTTGCTCCATAGACCTTGGAGGGGCTGAGAATATGGCAGAGGATAGGTATTCAGCACCTGGGGGATGCCTTCATGTCACCCAGCCACTGCTCCCGTTAACTAAGGTGTGACATTGATGGGCTCCCTCTTGGATGGAAGGATCACAGATGTGATGTGAGGAAATACATATAAATCAAGGGAAAGCACCTCAGTAAATGATTTACTAGTCAAGTCTGAGGGTTTTTTATGGGGTGGGTTTAGGGGAATAAATCAATAGATAAATTCTGCTTTGATAGTCTCTGTTAAGGAGTAAATTAAAGGACACTCATTACTTACAAGGTAAATAACAGTAATAAAACATTTCTTTATATGAATTGAATACAAATGCCAGTGGGCAAGTAATGCCATATGAAGAGACAGCTCAAGGCTGCGTCTGACGAAGTGGGTATTCACCCACGAAAGCTTATGCTCCAATACATCTGTTAGTCTATAAGGTGCCACAGGACTCTTTCTTGCTTTTTACAGCTCCAGACTAACACGGCTACCCTTCTGATACTTGACACATTTAATATGAGACTCATGCTTCTTTCAGTATGGCCACTAGATGGCAGCACAGCATGAATATTGGCAAAAATATCAGACATTTTCGTAGAGGACTTGCTGTACACAGTCTACCTTATCAGCTGTACTAAAATCACTGTTAGGTAGTTCCAGGCAATTTTCAATTCAGTTCTTTTATACAGTACTGCCATAGCACATATTTAACTGTCTCAGGTTACCCCATTTGGATATCTAATACCATTTAGAAAAATATCATATAAAATGCTTAGGAAAGAACAAAGAAAATTCAAGTAAGGAACATGCAACATCATTTTGCAAATGTCCATTCCACTTCAGCCATTTTAGTGCTACAAATATTGCAATGATACAAAGAGTTTGTTTAGATTTCTACATAGTTAAAATTTATTAAGATGTGATAATCCTATCTATACCCACACATTATTGACACATTGTCAACATTATTGACAAAAGCTGATGGATCAAAGATGTGGGACGCCGATTTTCCTTCATTGCTAGCAGGAGAGCATGGACCAGCAAAACCAGTGCAAACTCCATGTTAGACCCACAACTAAAACGACTGCGTAGAATCAAGGAAGTCTGACAGTTCAGATTAGCTGGAGTTGCTTTGATACTCCCTTCCCTAAAGCTCTTACCTGAAATAGATCAGAGGTCAAGTGATAATTGGCAATGCTTGAGTTGCCTGAGCAAGGAGCCATCAACTATTGCAGGAGAAGTTGGCATCCTGCCCTTTTAAAGGCCAGCACTGACAATGCCTGTCAGCAACAGATACGCTGTCTCACCACAGGTTTTTACCACTCAGGAGGGACATGGGTCCAACTTATAGACAACGACCTGAAGCTCCTCCAACATAACCTCAGTGTGGAGCTCAAGCAGAAAAGACTTTCCAGAAACCAGTTCTGTCCCCATGGAAGGTCAGAACTGGCTCCACATCCAAGTGATCTTATTTACAAACTACAACATTTTATCATCTGGAACAGGTCTTCGGCTAGGGACTAAGGATGCTAAGGAGGAAACAAGGAACCTCTTCTTTGCCTCCTGCACAGCCCTAGCAAAAGATTTCAAAACTTTTATGTCCCAATCAGTCAGACTCCCAACCAGGACTTTTGCTATAGGCATAAATACATAATTTGTATCAGGTAATTTGCGTGAGGACAAATAACTGAGAATCCAGGTATCCTGACAGACCTGAATTTCCCCATATCAATTCTCAGTTAATGTAGTCGTGCTGAAGCAGTGATGCAGAGCTGGGATTCCATACTGAGAACTGCAGCTCACACAATGGAATGAAAATTCCCTCTTACCTGGAAAGGGAAGGAAAATATGTGGCCTATGCACTGAATCTGCCTGGGCTCTTGTTCTCCCCCATAAGTAAGGAGAACTCGGATGGCCCAGCAAACCAGCAGTAAGGAATCCCACTTCTGCACTATCCAAACCACAGACTACACTTCTGGAGCTCACATTTTGTCCACCAAGTCTGTCACATCCAATAAATGGGGCTTGTAGGGCCAGATCCTCAGCTGGTGTAGGTTCGGCATGGCTCCATTGATTTCAATTCAATTATGATGCTTTACAGTCACTGGGGATTTGGGCCTACCATGACAAATGGAGAGATCCACTGAGGCTTCAGTTCAGGACAGCATAGGGTTGCCAACTGTCTAATCACACAAACCCAAATACCCTTGCCCCGCCCCTTCCCTGAAACCCTGCTCCTGCTTCACCCCGTTCACTCCATCCTCCAGCGCTCGTTCTTCCCCACCCTCACTCACTTTCAGTGGGGCAGGGGGTTGGGGTGAAGGAGGGGGTGTGGGTTCTGGTATGGGGCCAAGGTGTTCGGAGTGTGGGAGGGGGCTCCAGGCTGAGCCTGGGGCAGAGGGTTGGGGGGCAGGAGGGGGTGTGGGGTGCAAGCTCTGGGAGGGAGTTTGGGTGTGGAAGGGGGCTCAGAGTTGGGCCAGGGGATTGGGATGTGGGAGGGGGTTCAGAGTGTGGAGGGAGTATGGGGTGCTAGCTCTGGAAGGGAGCTCAGGGCTAGGCAGTGGTTTGGGGTGTGGGAGGGGTGAGAGGTGCAGGCACCGCCCCCGCAGCTCCCATTGGCCACAGTTCCCGGCCAGTGGGAGCTGCGGAATCGGTGCTCAGGGCAGAGGCAGTGTGCGGAGACTCCTTACCCACCCCCCACCACCAGGGACATGCTGGCCACTTCAGGGAGTGGGGCAGCCCGCTTTAGCCCCGCTGCGCCACCGGACTTTTAGCGGCCTAAAATCTCCCTGTTTGGCTTCAGTAGCCTCCGGGAGATAGAGTCCGATTCCAGGAGACTCCCGGCGAAACCAGGAGGGTTGGTAATCCTAGCACAGCATTATTAAAGAGAAACAACAATGTACATGGCTCTGATCACCAGCACATTCTACACCAAATCACCTCCAACCATGGAAGTGCTTGGGGCACTCCTATCAGGGAGCTGGTGTTAACAGACTGGGGTTAAAAACAATGTTTAGGTCCTTACCCGTACAAAGCTGGCTGGAAACCAGCCTTCGCTGTCCAGGATCCTCCCCCACCACCACTCCTTGTTGGTAGCATCCATCACTTCGATGACATCGCCAGCCTTGAATCCCAGCTCTTGGTCATCCATCGTGACATGATCCCAGAGGGCTTCTGCGTACACCACGCTGCCATCGCTGATGAGCTGGGAACAGAGCAAGTAAAGCATTGGCAACCAGTTACCTCCAACAGAAGCATTTCACTCAACTAGCACTCTCTGAACACAGGCCTTGTTCCAGATCTCTGCCACAAATGGCACAAGTCACCCCACTGTGAACAGGAGGAGGACAGAACCATGCTGCCTTCCCTGCACACACACTCACAGTGTCCAGCAAAAGACAGCATGTTCCAAGCTTTGGAAGGCTGACACTGTTGTGTGAACTCCTGATTTCCAGGGGCTCATGCTGCAGTGTAGTTCCAGTATGGGCCCAGTTTAAAGCCTCAATCTGGTTCTTATTCTAGTGTGAATAAGAACCTTCAAATCCTTGCAGTAGCACAAGAATTTAAAGCACATTCATTTCTTAGTGCAGTTCATAGGGCTGACTAGTGACTATTTCAAATGGCACCTCCTTACTGAAATGACCTGCCCTGCACCCTCTGTGTATTCAGAGTCATCTCTGCTGACTAGGCCCCAAATCAGATTTTATTGCTTTAGAGCCCTTCAGAAGCAGCGAAGTGACAAGAAGCCAAGTCCATTCTCGCTCATGCTTCATCAACAGAATTACTAAGTGCCAACTGCACAGCCAAACTGTGCTCTCTATTGCATCTGATCCACCCCAGTTTGAGACAGTGAGAGGTGCTGGGTAAATGAGGCAGATTTTGGATCAGAGTTGTTGTTATTGGTGATTATGCATTAGCCTGAAAGAACAGAGCATGCATTTTAGATCTCAGAGCACATTTGTGGCACCAGGTCATATTTGCTAAGGAAGCCCTTGAGATACAAAAATGGAACCCAATGGTAGCATTTTTACAGAACCACTTTTCAGAACAGAAAGTACCCCACAGTGACCTAAGATTTTATGCTGCTTTTAGGGTGGTTAAAATTAGCACATAAGCCTCTTTAAGTAAGTCCTCAAAGGAAAATAAATGCTTAAGCTTAGGGTCAACTGGTTATTAACATATATCAAAAAGTGCTTACTTTGGAAAAAATGCACATATGCTCAGCCCAGCTCTTTGGGTGAACAATCACTTGCATTTAAGGAATGATTCTACTGCGTGTATTCAGTATGTAATTTTCAAATGATCGCTACTTTCTTACTTTCCAAACAATTTGTTTAAAACTTAGTCTTGGACATACTCCTCACTGAGGACTATTTACATGCCATGGTTGAGTCATTTTTCAATGATCTGTGTGACAAAACAGAGCAGCAAGTCCTTATAACCATGGGGACAATAGTCCTTCCCTGCACCCACTCATGATTCAGTAACATCAGAGGAGGTTCACTTCAAACATTCAAAGTAAAAGCTCTGCTCTGGCAGAGACGAAGCCTGGAAAACTTCAACCCTAAAAGATCATTTAAAAAAAAATGCATGAAGAAGTAAAAGCAAGGGACCATAAGGAAAATCTTTGTATCCTGCACTGTGATAGTCACTGCCAAGGGAATGTCCAGCTGTCTTTTACCTACAAGTCCACCCTGATTTGTTGGGTCAGAGACTTTCCCATTAACCTTAACCTCTGGAGAACAACATTTATGGGCTTTCATCAGGGACATGACTAAGAATAACGGCCTAGACATCTATGCGAGTCTGTGAACCTTTGGGGGCTCCCTTCCTAAGAGGTCAAAGAAAACACAGGACTCCTCCCGTTATGATTTGGTTAGGGAAGTGTCCCCAAACAGTCTAATCCAATGTAGAGGGGGGTGTGAATCCTGATTTTCTGTAACCCCATTGTGCAGTGCTAGCCTCTGGAAGGCGGGTGGCATGAACAGTCCCTGAGAGGATGGGAAAGGAGAAAACTTGTGTGTACACCTCTACCCCGATACAACGCTGTCCACAGGAGCCAAAAACTCTTACCGCATTATAGGTGAAACCGTGTTATATCGAACTTGCTTTGATTCGCTGGAGTGCACAGCCCCGCCCCCCCAGAGCACTGCTTTACCGCGTTATATCCGAATTCGTGTTATATCGGGTCGCATTATATTGGGGAAGAGGTGTACGTGTAACCCACACACCTTCTGGGTGTGGTGTTCTGTCCTATCTAGTGGCACTGAAACCACTTAGAGAGAGAGAGCAATTTATGAGTCTGCTCTACAGCCCTAGCTAACAGCCAGTTTGCTTTTAGCTCATGTGGTAGAGGTTCACGCACTAAGCTCCAGAGGTTCCCGGTTCAATCCCACCCGCCACCGACCAAGGTCTGTTGGCGTTACATATGGTTCAATGACAAAGTTATTTATTATACCCAATACCCCGTCTTCAGTCATGTTAATAATCTCTTCTGAAATATTATCTCCGTATCCATCCACTGTGCTGTATAGCCCAGCATCGGCTATGATATGCACCTGAGGCTGATTATATTTTTCCAGGCACAGTTGATCACATCCTGTGTTACTATTTTTTTTTTTGTTTGGTACCAATACAAATAGTACATGGACAAAAAAAGCAGGGGATCTTGTGCATGCTACAGGATGCAGAACAGGAGGCAATAGAGCTAGTTGCATTTTTTAAAAAACAAAATTATTTTGGATGGGAAATGCTTTTTTATCGAAACCAAAATGTTTTGTGGCAATGTATCTGTTTCGCCAAAATGTTGCAAGGAAGATTTCTCAGGTCCAGGTGAGGGAGGGAGAGAAAGATTCCTGGAATAGCCAATAGCCCATTAGTTTGGGCACTCACCTGGGTGGTGGGAGACGTAGGGACAAGTCCCAGCTCTGAATATGGCAGGGTGGGTACCTGGGTCTCTCACATCCCAGGGGAGTGCCCTAACCACTAGGCTATTTTGGGGTGAGAGAACAACTTGCTGTAGTTTTTTCACAACATAGATTCATAGATTCTAGGACTGGAAGGGACCTCGAGAGGTCATCGAGTCCAGTCCCCTGCCCGCATGGCAGGACCAATACTGTCTAGACCATCCCTGATAGACATTTATCTAACCTACTCTTAAATATCTCCAGAGATGGAGATTCCACAACCTCCCTAGGCAATTTATTCCAGTGTTTAACCACCCTGACAGTTAGGAACTTTTTCCTAATGTCCAACCTAGACCTCCCTTGCTGCAGTTTAAGCCCATTGCTTCTTGTTCTATCCTTAGAGGCTAAGGTGAACAAGTTTTCTCCCTCCTCCTTATGACACCCTTTTAGATACCAGAAAACTGCTATCATGTCGTGTAGCGGGGCGGCCTGGCTTCCAGGCGCCCCAGGAAGCGATGAGCCAGAAAAGCCGCCAGAGTGGGCGGAGCCACCGCGGCCTGTCCCCGCCCCCCGGAAGTCAAGGGGCGGGACAGGAAGTATAAAGGCCAGGCCCCAGCGCTCAGTAGCTGGCCGGCAGCGGGAGAGGACAGACGCTGGTGCCCGAGCTCCCGAGGACTGGCCGAGCCTGCCGAGAGCCCGGTATCCTGAGGAGCGGTCTGAGCTTCCCCCCGCCGAGGGCCCAGAGGGAGCGACAGACCTACCTGGTGCTTGGGGCCCAGAGGAGCCTATGATCTGCGACCCAGCAGACGGAACTCAGGAGGAGCAGGTACCCATGGAGGAGGAGATGGGAAGTGGCCCGGGGATAGCAGACCCCGAACCCATGTCAGTGTGTTGCGGTCAGGATCCCCACTGACTGCGCGGCAGACGGACTGCTGCGGATAGGGCCCCGGGCTGGAACACAGTGGAGTGGGTGGGCCTGTGTTCCCCCCCTGCCACCCCACGCTGGGTGGCAGTCTCTCCTCCTCCTCCTTGTCCAAGGGGCCTGGGCCCCTGACAGACTATCTGTTGGCTGCCCCGCCCTGACCTAGGGCCTGGGCTAACCCAAACTGACCCAGCCCCTGCTACAAGGCCTGGGCCACTGACTGACTATTGGTGTGCTGCCCTGCCCTGACCCAGGGCCGGAGCTGCTAATTGTGTGCTCAGTCCCTGCATAAGGGCCTGAGCTCTGAACTGCTAATTGTGTGCTCAGTCCCTGCATAAGGGCCTGAGCTCTGAACTGCTAATTGTGTGCTCAGTCCCTGCGTAAGGGCCTGAGCTCTGAACTGCTAATTGTGTGCTCAGTCCCTGCGTAAGGGCCTGAGCTCTGAACTGCTAATTGTGTGCTCAGTCCCTGCGTAAGGGCCTGAGCTCTGAACTGCTAATTGTGTGCTCAGTCCCTGCGTAAGGGCCTGAGCTCTGAACTGCTAATTGTGTGCTCAGTCCCTGTATAAAGGCCTGAGCTCTGAACTGCTAATTGTGTGCTCAGTCCCTGCATAGGGGCCTGAACTCTGAACTGTCAATTGTGTGCTTAGCCCCTACCCAAAGGTCGGGGCCTTAACTGTTATTCGCTTTGTAGCGGGGCGGCCTGACTTTCAGGCACCCCAGGAAGGGACGAGCCCCACCCCGGAACTACTACACGTCCCCTCTCAGTCTTCTCTTTTCCAAACTAAACAAACCCAATTCTTTCAGCCTTCCTTCATAGGTCATGTTCTCAAGAACTTTAATCATTCTTGTTGCTCTTCTCTGGACCCTTTCCAATTTCTCCACATCTTTCTTGAAATGCGGTGCCCAGAACTGGACACAATACTCCAGCTGAGGCCTAACCAGAGCAGAGTAGAGCAGAAGAATGACTTCTCGTGTCTTGCTCACAACACACCTGTTAATACATCCCAGAATCATGTTTGCTTTTTTTGCAACAGCACCACACTGTTGACTCATATTTAGTTTGTGGTCCACTATAACCCCTAGATCCCTTTCTGCCGTACTCCTTCCTAGACAGTCTCTTCCCATTCTGTATGTGTGAAACTGATTTTTTCTTCCTTAGTGGAGCACTTTGCATTTGTCTTTGTTAAACTTCATCCTGTTTAACTCAGACCATTTCTCCAATTTGTCTAGATCATTTTGAATTATGACCCTGTCCTCCAAAGCAGTTGCATGTTTTGAAATATCTCAGTTTTGGTCTGCTCTCTCACAAACAAATTCCAAACTGTGACATATTTCATGAAATGGAATTGTTGTTTTTCTGACCACCCCTAGAATTAATATAGCAACTAAAATGGTCCGAAATGTTTCAGCTGTGCCTCACCCCTTTTCAGCACTCCAGCTATTGGGGGTGCATTATAATAATGCTTAGCATAAATAGAGCACTTCTCATCTGTGCAACTCAAAGGGGCTCATAAAGGTGGACAAGCATCATTGTCCCCAGTTTACAGATGGGGAAAAAAGAGTTACAGAGAAGTTAAGAGATGTGCCTAAGGTCATATACTCTATCAATGACAGAGCCGGAATAGAATCCAGGACTCAAATCCCAGTCCTGTGTCTTATCTACTGGACCTCACTACTTCCCATCTACACTGAGTTAGGATGAGTTTGGATCATACACCTGGTGTTAGTATGGGACCATTTTCTACGTAAGAAAAGCAAGGATTAAATAGTGGTAGTTAGTGACCCAGAAAACCAAATGCTACCATAGCTAGTGCAGCAGTAGAGAGATCTTTTCACACTTCTAAATGCATGGTATACAATTTGTCCTATTAAGCTGTGTCTGTGTGGGCGTTTAAGTTTAAGCTTGATAATTAATCAATAATGCTGTTAGGGCCATTTACTACACTGCTTACTCATGGTTCACATAGCAAAGGGGAATAGAAGCCTACTGCTGAAATTTCTCCTTTCCCGTCAGGCATGACTCATTTGCTCCACTGTCATATAGCTATGGAGTAGACTAACTAAGAAATCCTTGAAAAGAACAGAATTCAAAGGGCCTCTCAAGATACAAGTTATGAAGAGCTCATAAGATAAAATAACTCTGCTATGGCCTTAAATCCCCTGCTCTGAGTGTGGAATCAAGTACCTGAGACATTCAGGTCACACACTCTGTGAATGGGGCCACACACAGCTATATGACACTTCTTTACAAAATTGCTGCTGCAACACAAGCAAGATTCAGCAGAAGTGAATAAATTAATACTATAAGCTCCAGGCAGTCAGAACTGCCTATCTTTATAAGGAAGACAGTATGGCCAATGAGACTCAACATTAGCAATGATCCCAGGTTGAGCTGTTAACAGCTCACTAGGGGATTTTACACACACAATTCCCATTGAACTTGATGGGAACCGTGTCAGTAAAACGCTTAATCAGCTTTGAAAATCTCAGGCTTCGGCACAGGTGGATGGCTAGGCTATCCTTTAGTTTAATGCAGCGTCTAGTATTAATACCTGACGTCTTCTACATTCAGGAATGTAGCTATAAAGGTGGTTGTGTATGTAGCTACAGAGTCATAGCTGAAATACCAAATACCCAGGAGTAGGCAGATACATCCATGCCAAAGATGTTTGGGACTCATAGTGGTTACTCAAAAATGGTGGTGGGGATTATAGACCAACTATTGTTTCATCAACAGTTAACAACATTTCTATAATAAGGGAGCAATGAGAGGAGATTAAGGCAGAAGAGTGAAGAGAAAAATGTTTTATTTAGGCTCTGTACTTTCTCACCCAATTTAGTCCCGCAATATTTGAAACACCACCTTGACTGCTACAGCTCCCTGATTCAATGCGACTTTAACTCAGGGATCTATTTGGCTTTTGGGAGGTGACAGGTACTGAAAAATTCAATAGTCCATTGATTATTATCAGCATATCATGTACTGCCCATTAGTGCATCATGTCTTTGATCTGCAGCTTTAAAAAAAAAAAAAAAAATTTGTTGGACTCTCATGGAATGATTAAATGACTCCTTGTTTTAACAGACCCTTCTCTGAGATAGATCATTTAAGTGTAGACTGTGCCACTACTCAACATCAGTCATGATGTCATTGCCGTAAATATTGTTAAACTATTGATGTTATTTCACAGTTTCTCTGACTTGATAAGTGCAGCTGTTCCAGACGTGATGCTGAACCACAATGGACACTGTAGAATTCAACAAAGCTTGTTCTGGCAGAGACATGTTGCGGCCGGGGTAAGAATGGGACGGTTAAGATTCTCCTTTTGCTAATTAAGAGGAAGCACAATAGGAGGAGAAGGGTTTTCTGCAAGATGTCCAAGAACACTGCATAGTTAGACAGGTACATTACAAGCGCTTCTTGCCTTCCACAGAAGCATCACGCTAGATGGAGTATTGATCACTTCCAGCAGAGCAACTCCTATGATTGAAAAGGTTCACAAAAGTTACCACAGCACATGCCTTGCTCTTGCTATTTACCATAGTCACTGAGAAACAGTCAGTTTCCATACACAACAATGTATAACTTGTCCATTCTATTGTTGTGACTTCGGCAGCTTTTCATTCTGACCACTCCAGACCTTTTCTGAAAGGCCTGCATTTGCTACCGCTAAACTTGTTCTTGTGACCTAAGTAAGGTGACCAGACATCCCGATATTAGGGGCTTTGTCTTATATAAACAACTATTAACCCCTCCTCCTCCCCCGCAAAAAAGTATCCTGATTTTTCACACTTGCTATCTGCTCACCTTAGACCTAAGCAACTTGTGAACCAGAGTTTCCAGAAGGAAAATGGTAGAAAACAGAATGCAAACCTTGCCTTCTCCAGACCTGCTCTCAATCAGTTTTGTTTGCAACTCTGGAAATAAGCAAAAATGAGGGAGTTCTCTTTATTTACACCAGGGTTGCGTGTGCAAGGATACATCAGCAAACCAAATGCAATATTATCAGTGTATCACTGACATTGAATATTGACTGTACTGCAGGTGCTCTAATATTACATTAGCATTTTTATTCATCTGCAGCTGTTTTTAACTGTCCACATAGCTACAATCGGCTGTAATTTGTTTGCTGCTCATTTACAGTTCACCAAAGAAGCACTGTGTATGTTACTCGATATGTCACAAAAGTGAACAATAAGGTACGTTAGAGGCTGCTGCATCAGGCTCCCAAGCACTGTCTGTTCAAAGGCAGAACAAATATGACCCAGAGGGGCAAAAAACAGCCCGGGGTCCACTGCAAATCCACATAATTACACTGAAATTAAGCCAAGTATATGTATGCAAAGAAATGGAGGTTGCCAAGCACTGCATCTATATGCATGTTTGTATTTTGACTGTTCAGCTCTTGTTGATCTTAGGCTGTATACCTCGGCATAATTGCCTCATCTGTCCCAGGCTTGTTCTAGCAGAAGCTCCAGGCAACATTAATAGAGATAAAAGATCTGTGAACTGTGTAGAAACCCTATGAAACCAGGGACGGAGGCTGCTTTAGGGAATATTTATCTGTCAGCTGTTTAGTTCTACTTGAATAAAACTGTAATAACCTTCTATTGCTTTGCTGAGCACTAAAAGCTGAAAAAGCAGCCCTGCTTACATTAGGTGCATGGACTATCAGTCAGGCACAGGGGATCTCAGCCTCCAGTTGAGAGAAAGGATAAGGCACAAGAACCACATTTTCTGCTCTGTGACCCTAGAACAGATGCCTTTCAATCAAGAGTAGCTATAAAGTCAATCATTGCAGCACTAACTAAAATACGTCTGAGAAGCGTTGCTTTTATTTTTCTGAATATTTCTTTGGATCTCTCCAAACACGTGTATTAGAAACAGAAAAAGAGAACTGGGCCAAGACACCAAACATTTAAAGCCTTCAGTCCCACCAGTCTGCAAGTCAGCAAGCCCCCCAAGAGGCAAAACCCACAGACTGCTCCAGCTGCTTCACTCTGTCAATCCTTCCGCTATGGAAAGTGCAGCAGGGAAGTTTTATATAGCATGTTATTTCCCATCATGCCCAGAGGCACAGCTTTACTCACTCTATAGATTCTTTTAAATGTACAGGTGTAATCTAGCCAATCTTTGCCCCGACTTAAAAATTTCTCCTGTAGTTCAACGCTTCCCTCCCCCCTCGTAGAATCATAGAATATCAGGGTTGGAAGGGACCTCAGGAGGTCATCTAGTCCAACCCCCTGCTCAAAGCAGGACCAATTCCCAACTAAATCATCCCAGCCAAGGCTTTGTCAAGCCAGGCCTTAAAAACCTCCAAGGAAGGAGACTCCACCACCTCCCTAGGTAACGCATTCCAGTGCTTCACCACCCTCCTAGTGAAATAGTGTTTCCTAATATCCAACCTGGACCTCCCCCACTGCAACTTGAGACCATTGCTCCTTGTTCTGTCATCTGCCACCACTGAGAACAGCCGAGCTCCATCCTCTTTGGAACCCCCCTTCAGGTAGTTGAAGGCTGCTATCAAATCCCCCCTCATTCTTCTCTTCTGGAGACTAAACAATCCCAGTTCCCTCAGCCTCTCCTCATAAGTCATGTGCTCCAGCCCCCTAATCATTTTTGTTGCCCTCCGCTGGACTCTTTCCAATTTTTCCACATCCTTCTTGTAGTGTGGGGCCCAAAACTAGACACAGTACTCCAGATGAGGCCTCACCAAATGTCGAATAAAGGGGAACGATCACGTTCCTCGATCTGCTGGCAATGCCCCTACTTATACAGCCCAAAATGCCGTTAGCCTTCTTGGCAACAAGAGCACACTGTTGACTCATATCCAGCTTCTTGTCCACTGTGACCCCTAGGTCCTTTTCTGCAGAACTGCTACCTAGCCATTTGGTCCCTAGTCTGTAGCAGTGCATGGGATTCTTCCGTCCTAAGTGCAGGACTCTGCATTTGTCCTTGTTGAACCTCATAAGGTTTTTTTTGGCCCAATCCTCTAATTTGTCTAGGTCCCTCTGTATCCTATCCCTACCCTCTAGTGTATCTACCACGCCTCCTAGTTTAGTGTCATCTGCAAACTTGCTGAGAGTGCAGTCCACACCATCCTCCAGATCATTAATAAAGATATTAAACAAAACCGGCCCCAGGACCGACCCTTGGGGCACTCCGCTTGAAACCGGCTGCCAACTAGACATGGAGCCATTGATCACTACCCGTTGAGCCCGACGATCTAGCCAGCTTTCTATCCACCTTACTGTCCATTCATCCAGCCCATACTTCTTTAACTTGGCGGCAAGAATACTGTGGGAGACCGTATCAAAAGCTTTGCTAAAGTCAAGGAATAACATCCCGCCCTCCAACTCTCTGTTTTCATGGAAGGAGAGAGGAGACGAGAAAAAGGTCAACAAAGAATGTGCGAACTGGTTTTCAGAAAAACACCAATAACAAAACAGAACCAGCCCTCTGGCATGAGCCAGGCCCAGGCAATTAACATTCCCCTACCCAGGAGCTTTAAGAAATCATTGTCCCCTTTTGTTACTAAGACGGGAACTCCTAGATGGTCATTTATTCATACTGTGTAAGGCCTGAAAGCTCCATTAGCTCATCTAGTCTCATTTCCTGTATATCACAAGGCACTACATTTCACCCAGTTTCCCCTGTATTGGCCCAATAACTTGTATTTGGCTAAAGCATACCTTTCAGAAAGGAATCCAGCCTTGATTTGAAGACATCCACAGATGGAGACTCCACCACTTCCCTCAGTAGTTTGTTTGAATGGTTCAGCACCACAATTGTCAAAATATTGTGCCTAATTTCTAATTTGAATTTGTCTGGCTCCAGTTTCCAGCCATCGGTTTTTGTTCTGCCTTTCGCTGCTGGATTAAAGAGCCCTTTAGTATCTGGGATTTTCTCCCCATGAAGGTACTTACTTATACAGAGTAATCAAGTCACCTCTCAATCTTCTGTCTGATAAACTAAACAAACTGAGCTCCTTAAGTTTCTCACTGTAAGGCATTTTCTCCAGCCCTGCAATTGTTTTTGTGGCTCTTTTCTGTACCCTCTCCAGTTTTTCAAATCCCTTTTAAAAAATGGACACCAGAACTGGACACAGTATTCCAGTGTTAGCCTTTCTAATGATATATCATCTCCCTACTCCAATTCATACATCCAAGGACCACATTAGCCCTTTCTGCTACAGCATCACTTTGGAAGCTCACATTGAGTTGCTCTTCTACTATAGGGTGACCAGACAGCAAGTGTGAAAAATCGGGATGGGGGTGGGGGATAATAGGTGCCTATATAAAAAAAGTCCCAAATATTGGGAGTTTCCCTATAAAATCAGGCATCTGGTCACCCTAATATACCATGGCCCCTAAATCCCTTTCAGAGTCACTGCTTTACAGGATACAGCCCCCATGTAGGTGTGGCTCTGCATTTTTTATTCCTAAATGTATGGCTTTGCATTTGGCTGTATTAAAACACAGTTTGTTTGAGTGGGCCAAGCTTACCAAGTGATCCAGATTGTTCTGTATGACTGACCTGTCCTCATCATTATTTACCACTCCACCAATCTTTGTGTCATCTGCAGATTTTATCAGCAGTGATTTTATATTTGATTCCAGAACTTTGATGAAAGTGTTGAATAGTGTTGGGTCCAGAACTGATCCATGTAGAACCCCACGAGAAACACCCCCATGCAATGATTTCCCATTGATGACTACTTTTTGAGATCTTTCCGTTAGCCAGTCCTTAATCTATTTAGTATGTGCTCTATTGATATTATATAGTGCCAATTTTTAAAATCAGAATGTCACATGCTACTAAGTCAAATTCCTTACAAAAGTCTATTACATCTACTTTTTATCAACCAAACTTGTAATCTCACCAAAGAATAGAATCAGATTTGTTTGACGACCTATTTTCCATAAAAGCATATTGATTGTCATTAATTATATTCCTATTCTTTAATTCTTTATCAACTGAATCCTGCTTCCAATTCTTCCTGCTCCCTGGAGTAATTTCCCTTTCAAGGAATATGCAGCGGTAGGTGGTTAAAGTAGATTGAAACAGGAGGGGGAGCACCCACTGTGCCACACAAGGAGTAGGGGGAGCTGTAGAGAAACAGATTACCCAAGCCAGGGGGAAGAGGGATGCTATCCTTGTTTTTAGCAGAGTAGGCAGAGCGGTGCTAAGCTCTGTGTGTGTGTTGGGGGGAGAGGTTATAGGAAAGAACTACAATCCAGGCATTGCTTACAATGCTTTGCATGTTAGGGATCCACTACACAGCACATACATGCACCTTTTGGGGGAAGTCTTCTCTTCAACATCCATTCCAAGGACAGATTTCCCATAATTTTCCCCTCTGACATTTCATGACCGATCACTTTAATCAACCAGAAACAAATTTGGTAATGCTTTCTCCCACGGACATCTCATTCACTCCTGTTAGAGATATGGGAGTTTCCTGTTTTTATCATGTGCTGTATAGTAACAGAGTCTGCTAACTTTCTAGAGCTAATATGCTCAGTCTTAGGCAAAGGAAACCATAGAAGGTAAAATACCACTGAATCCTTCCCAAGGTTATCATCATTCTCTAAAAGACAGTTCCTGCTATCACGCCAGGTAACAAAAATGTTAATTTATTACAGAAGTTGCTGGTAGTTACCACTCTAATTAAGGTTGTAAAATGGTTTCCAGAAGCCCTTGTTATCATTCACTCAAGTTTCCAGAAGATTATTCTTTGAAGATGAAATTTTCCATACTTTTTTCCCATCCTCAAGCCATATTTTTTTCTGGTAATTGTGAACTAATTTTCTTCAACTGTTTTTGAATGAGAAGATAGTAAAAACAAAACTAAAGCAATTTTCTATTTCCCATTCTGACCATCGTTTTACTCACAAATGGCCGAACTCTGAACATTCAGACTTGATGTGTAGGCTCCTCAGTGAGGAATAGCAGAACCTTTGCTAGGCTGGAAAATGTGTGGTTTATCATTTAGTAGTTATGAGGGTTTGAAAATGCCCTCTGTGGAGCATGCAGAGTGGAAACATTCTCCTGTCTATGAATGCACAGTACAAGTAGGCATGCGTATAAAACTAAGGAAATACAGTGTCTTTCAAAAATGTTCAAAAGGCCTTTGGCAGTTAAGTGATTGATTAAAGCCATCTTAAGCCCACAGAGCCCAAGAACTTAAGTTGTTCTAAAGCCTTAAATCAGCTTAAGTTTAAACCAATCTAAAGCCTTAAAGTGACTTAAGCAGCTTATACCAGTCTAAGGCCTTTAAGTGATTTAAAATACTTCAAATTTTGGCTAACCTGCACCTCCCTCCCCCCCAGGCCTCTCCAGCAATACAGTTTGTGAACAAGCAGCAGGCACCAGCTGCTAAAAACTTTGCCTGGGATTTTCAAAGTGTCCGAGATGCCAAACTCATATTGACTTTGAATGGCAAGTGGACACCTTACTCCCTTAGGTCTCTTTGAACTTCTCAAGCTTTAACATTTTGCTGCACACCACATCCACTCTAAAACTCAACATGAGACTAGGACAGAACTCAAGTCCTCCTGCCCCTTGAGGTGAAGACAAGTAAAACCTCAAGTAGCTGTTCGAAGTGTAGGGCCAATGGCATACAGTTGACCAGTTCTAATTCTCTCCAGTAGAGGGAAGCAACACATAGGAACTAGTCAGTGCATTACAATATTAACTGTGAACTTTCCACTGTGGTCTTGATTGTGGGTCAGACCACAAACCATAAGGAACCTATTTTCCAGTTGTAGTTTGGATACAGCTAAAATGTTGGTTGATCTCATAAAATTTGAACCCCAAACAGAGGGAATCTCACAAGAGTAGCTAATTGCACAACAGCAGCTTGAAAGATTTTGGCATCTTCAAACTTGAACCTTACCTTACGTCTGGCTTCAAATCCATCTTGTGAAACCTAACTGTAGCGAGGCGGTGGGCTACCCCACAGCCCCGCTGAGGGCCGAACCTCCCCTATTACCAATGTGGGCGGAGCCATCGGGTCCGGCGCCCGCCCCTCCGAGGTCACGGCCCCGACCGGGAAGTATAAAAGCCCGCCTGCAGAGCTCAGTGGAGCCCAGGCCGGCGGAGAGAGCAGACGTCCCTGGCCGAGCTCCCGCTTGGGAAACAGCCGCAGGCCACGAGCGGCCTGCTGACTCACCGGGCCGGTTGAGCCTACCTCTCGCCAGGTACCCCGAGGAGGACTGGCCAAGCCTGCCCCGTGCCAGCTACCCCGAGGAGGACTGGCCAAGCCTGCCCCGTGCCAGCTACCCCGAGGAGGATTGGCCAAGCCTGCCCCGTGCCAGCTACCCCGAGGAGGACTGGCCAAGCCTGCCCCGTGCCAGCTACTCCGAGGAGGAGCCGAGCCTGCCCTTCGCTACCTACCCCGAGGAGCCCATGCTGGTGGAGAGCACCGACGACATTAAGACGGCCCAGGTACCAGACGAGGAGGAGTGTGGAAGTAGTCCGGGGGCAGCCGACCCCAGTCTGGCTGCTGCACTGCCAGAGCCAATGTCAGTGTGTTGCAGCCAGGATCCCCACTGACAGCAGCGAACGTCCGTCGCTGCTAGGGCCCCGGGCTGGGACGCAGTGGAGTGGGAGGGCCTGCGTCCCCCTGCCACTCACTCCTTGGGTGGCAGACTCCCCCTTTTTCCCCTGGCCTAGAGAGGCTGGGTGCCTGCCTATTTGATTATTGCCTGCCCTGACCTAGGGCCTGGGCTGCTACAAACTGTGACCCAGCCCCTGCTTAAGGGCCTGGGTATTTGCCTGACTATTGGATTATTGCCCCGCCCTGACCTAGGGCCTGGGCTGCTACAAACTCTGACCCAGCCCCTGCTTAAAGGCCTAGGTATTTGCTTGACTGTGTAATTACTGCCCCGCCCTGATTGAGGGCTCGGGGCTCTTTTCTGACTGTAGCGAGGCGGTGGGCTATCCCACAGCCCCGCTGAGGGCCGAACCGCGGCCCAAAACTACTACATGAACCTATACCTAATAGGAAGGAATGCAGATCCAAACATCACCTCCTCAGCCTACCTCTCATTATTTAATTGTGACTGGCAAAATTGTTGCAACTTTTAATTTTATCTTTACTCAGGGACCCAATTGGGAATGCTAGTTATTGTCTTCATTTTAATGTTATGTGTCTATGATTATACTACATATACATGCTGCTGTGTTCTGTATTCTAGTCTCTCACCATGGTTCTTCCCCATCCCCTTCTTCCTTCTTTCCTTCAGGATCTGAATTTCTCTTTAAGCCTCTCCCATCAGTGCCCCCTTTATTATCCTCCATGATACCACCTGTCCCTCTGTCTTTTTGTTGGAGTTCAAACTTCCCCTTAATCTCCTGTCCCTAAAGTGGGCTGCTGCCAAATTTTGAGGTTCCTCCTTTGTACCTTTGTTCCTTCCTTCTCCCCCTTCAAGGTATTGCTGCCATTTTTGAGGTGTGGCGAGATCAGGTGCCCTTTAACTGTGGGCCAGCAGCCTGCATCTTATCTGGCTCCTCCATACAACTGCTGCCCCTTGTGGCTGGAGGCCACACTGACAACTCAGGAGAAGCCAGCTCAGTTTTAGGAAAGCAGCGACTGCCTGAGAAGCTCAGAGTGCCCTTATCTCCGTTGGGAGAAGTCCAGTTACTCCCCTAATGGATCAGGAATCCCCCGCACCAAACAAGAAAAAAATGGGTAGATACACAGCCACAGGGTTCCTGGGCATAAACACCTGGCCCTAGCTCTTCATCTGTGGAAAGACGAGGGAACCAGAAAGACTCACAAGGCTCTAAGCTTTGAGCCAGACCTTTATTCCTTCCCCAGGAGACTCAGTAACTTACAGAATGAGCTGTAGCTTGGAGGCAAATTAATCTAAATTTGTTTTACAAATGAGGCAAGAGGAAACATTTGCAAGAGGCAAATATAACATTGCTGTTTGCAAACCACTTCAAATCAGCAAAAGGTCAGCATATCTCTGGTTCTGGGATAGGCAGCATGCCAGAAAGTAGCCCTCATTTTTCTTTGTGTGTAATTTAATTTTAATGGAACACGCTGCAAAGAACACACTAAAATGATTTTTATTGCTACAATTGCCTGTGAAAACATCCCCCTTGGATTAACAGTCATGTGCCAGATCCTGCCCCAAATTAATGGGAGCTGAGGACACTCAGCACCTAAGAGGAGGAGCCTCAGAATTTTCAGGATTTGGCACTTAGTAACAATTTCCCCTGCCCCCAAAGAACCATTCAAGAATTAGCCTCTGCCTCCTCCTGTTAAAACAACAGCAAGTATCCAGTGACCCCAAAAATTAGCTATAGTGGCAATTTCTCTACCTGTAGCTCTCTCTCACACACAAACATACACTTCAGGCTTTCACCTTATTATGCTAGTGGTCAAATAGCCCTCATCCATTCTTCCTTTCCTAGGTGGCCCTAAGAAAATCTCAATATTAGCAGGGCTGTGGGGTGGAATTAGAACTGATGCCGTTTCACATGTTCGTCATTAGGCAAATGTTAGTTATTCCTTATCTGATTGGTTTCTGTAGGCGTAAAAATGTAGTCAATCACTTTCTCCTTTTTTATTCTAACAAGAGCTCCTTTGTTTTAATCAAGTTCTCTCCATATCTCCTTCTCTGAGTAAATATATGTTGTTGTTTTAAAAAACCCTATTGATGGTACATCTAGTGGGTAGACAGAAGTAGCAGCTGGTTGGGATCTTTTGGGGTCCTATCATGCTTATGCCATTTAAATATTTCCCATTTTCCTCATTTATCTGAGGTTTCGATTGCCATTTTGGTCAAGAAAGCCAATGGATTCCCTTAGCCCATTATCCATATTGCTGCCTCCAGTCCGTGAACATAAGAACGGCCGTACTGGGTCAGACTAAAGGTCCATCCAGCCCAGTATCCTGTCTACCGACAGTGGCCAATGCCAGGTGCCCCAGAGGGAGTGAACCTAACAGGTAATGATCAAGTGACCTCTCTCCTGCCGTCCATCACCACCCTCTGACAGACAGAGGCTAGGGACACCATTCCTTACCCATCGTGGCTAATAGCCATTAATGGACTTAACCTCCATGAGTTTATCCAGTTCTCTTTTAAACCCTGTTATAGTCCTAGCCCTCACAGCTTCCTCAAGCGAGGAGTGCCACAAGTTGACTGTGCACTGTGTGAAGAAGACCTTCCTTTTCTTTGTTTTAAACCTGGTGCCCATTAATTTCATTTGGTGGCCCCTAGTTCTTATATTATGGGAACAAGTAAATAACTTTTCCTTATTCACTTTCTCCACATCACTCATGATTTTATATACCTCTATCATATCCCCCCTTAGTCTCCTCTTTTCCAAGCTGAAGAGTCCTAGCCTCTTTAATCTCTCCTCATATGGGACCCGTTCCAAACCCCTAATCATTTTAGTTGCCCTTCTCTGAACCTTTTCTAGTGCCAGTATATCTTTTTTGAGATGAGGAGACCACATCTGTACGCAGTATGTAAGATGTGGACGTACCATGGATTTATATAAGGGCAATAAAATATTCTCCGTCTTATTCTCTATCCCCTTTTTAATGATTCCTAACATCCTGTTTGCTTTTTTGACTGCCGCTGCACACTGCGTGGGCGTCTTCAGAGAACTATCCATGATGACTCCAAGATCTCTTTCCTGATTAGTTGTAGCTAAATTAGCCCCCATCATATTGTATGTATTGTTGGGGTTATTTTTCCCAATGTGGATTACTTTACATTTATCCACATTAAATTTCATTTGCAATTTTGTTACCCAATCACTTAGTTTTGTGAGATCTTTTTGAAGTTCTTCACAGTCTGCTTTGGTGTTAACTATCTTGAGCAGTTTAGTATCATCTGCAAACTTTGCCACCTCACTTTTTACCCCTTTCTCCAGATCATTTATGAATACGTTGAATAGGATTGGTCCTAGGACTGACCCTTGGGGAACACCACTAGTTACCCCTCTCCATTCTGAAAATTTACCATTTATTCCTACCCTTTGTTCCCTGTTTTTTAACCTATTCTCAATCCATGAAAGGATCTTCCCTCTTATCCCATGACAACTTAATTTACGTTAGAGCCTTTGGTGAGGGACCTTGTCAAAGGCTTTCTGGAAATCTAAGTACACTATGTCCACTGGATCCCCCTTGCCCACATGTTTGTTGATCCCTTCAAAGAACTCTAATAGATTACTAAGACATGATTTCCCTTTACCAAAACCATGTTGACTTTTTCCCAACAATTTATGTTCTTGTATGTGTCTGACAATTTTATTCTTTACGATTGTTTCAACTAATTTGCCCCGTACTGACGTTAGACTTACCGGTCTATAATTGCCGGGATCACCTCTAGAGCCCTTTTAAATATTGGCGTTACATTAGCTATCTTCCAGTCATTGGGTACAGAAGCCGATTTAAAGGACAGGTTACAAACCATAGTTAGTGGTTCCGCAATTTCACATTTGAGTTCTTTCAGAACTCCTGGGTGAATGCCATCTGGTTCTGCTGACTTGTTACTGTTAAGTTTATCAATTAATTTCTGTTTAACTAACCCCCTCATTTTTGCATAGTTCCCCTTTCTGAAGTTAATGCCACAGTGTTGGGCTGTTGAGGTGTTCTTCCCACCACAGGAGTGTTAAAAGTTATTATATTATGGTCACTATTTCCAAGCGGTCCTGTTATAGTTACCTCTTGGACCAGATCCTGCACTCCACTCAGGACTAAATCGAGAATTGCCTCTCCCCGTGCTGGAAAATAAGGCAGCTGAGCTGGGACAGGTCACAGGTTCTCCTCCTCCTCTTGTGTAACACTATTCCTTACCCCAGCCAAACACACAAGTGTTCAACAGATTCCCTCTCTTCCATGGAACTGAAACCTGCAGCTATGGAACAGATTGCAAAATGAATTGTGGGCCTTGCAATAAGCGGCTTTGCAAGGCAATCAGAGGCAATGTTGTTTAGTGGCTATGGCACCAGACAGACCCAGCAGACCTCCGTTCTATTCCCAGACCTGCTGTGTGACCTTGGGCAAAGTCTCTTCCCCTCCCTCTGTCTGCTTCCCTTCTTGCCCTTTGTCTGTCTTGTCTGTTTAGACTGTGAGCCCTTTAGGGCAGGGACTGCATCTTACTATATATGTGTACAGTGCCTAGCACAGTGAGACACTGATTCCTATTGGGGCCTCTAGGTGTTACTGTAATACAAATATAATAAATACTAAAACATTCAGTTACAATTTCTTACCAAGATTCCTCACGGTAATTTTCAAACCCTGCTTTTACTTATCCACTTATGAAACTTTTTGCGGGGGCTCATGGGGGAGAAAAAAATCTTCTCTGCTAGGTTCTTTGTTCCAGATCCTTGATTGGTGTAAACCAGCACAACTCCTTAAACTCAACAGAGCTAGGCCAATTTACACCAGGTGAGGGGCTGATACTCTGTGTATTAAAACAATGCTGAAAGTGATGGCTGTTTTGGAATGCCTGAAGTAAGCCCAGCACAAATCTGTGCAGAGGAATAAGTCAATAGGTACAAGAGAAATACCATTTTATTCATATTTTGCAGCTTTTTCATTAGTTAACATGCCCAGGGATGCAATATAAATACGAACATTCCTCATTTTTTAATCTTATCTAATCTTTGCAAATGGACATTTTAAAAATTACAACAGTAAAAGCATAAATTACAAATAATAGTTGATGGTATCATTCTAAATACTTAACGTGTTTCTTATCGGGCCAGCTCTATGCCTTAGAGCCCAGGAATAAATCACAAAGACAGCAGATGGTTATCAAAAGTCACCCTACAGAAATGAATCTAGCTTTGGAGAATAGACGCAGACCAAAATGTGATCAAAAGCAAATAGCTCCCTCCTCGACATAGGTCCAGTTCTCCGCAATGGAATGGAGCAAACTTTTGTACTGTCTACATTTAAAGCAAAGAAACAAGCTTAGCAGGCCCTACTCTCTCATTGGACAGGCCACTGCCAGTGAAATGTTCTGGTGCACTAGAGCTAGACCGCTTCTCCTGGTCCCATATCGCTGTGTAGGGGAGTGGAAGACAGTAAAGACACACCTCTGTGCAGCCCATGCGGGTCGCTTCTTCTTGCAATTGGGTAAGTACAGAGGTTGCACTTGGAATGTTCTCCCCCGGCAGCAACCAGGAAGTCAGTGAGTAGGGAGTGAGGGGAGCCATGACTCTGTGCCCCCATGCATTGACCAGAGAAGCTGGCTGGCTGTGGAAGAGTGCGCTGTACCCCAAAAGGTGCATCAAGACATTACTCCCCCCTCTCCAGCACAAATGGAGAGCTAGGGGAGACACTGTGCCTAGGAAGCTTGTCTGAGGCTCACTATCACCAACACTGCTCCTCAGTCAGGGGCTCGGCTCTGCCCAAAGGCACAACCGAGCCCAACATCTGCATTGCTGCAGTGAAGAAAACGAACAGTCTTGCTGCTGGGTCTTCAGCTTTGATGATGATTAAGTGCAACTAGCAAAAAACAAATACACAAACAAAACCCAATGCCAACTTTTGTGCCTTCAAATCCCAAATCACCTTCCTTTCCCATCAGTCTTTTCAGCGTTGCTGATGCTGTTCACACCAAACACGACTCCGGAATCCTTGGCCTGATGTCATCTTTCCAGGTTGTTTCTTAAACTGAGATTTGAGGCGGGTTTGAATGAATCATGGTTTCTAAACACAGGTTGATTAACTTCTATAGGCCAGAAGTGAGGATTTCCAGGGTAAAATCCTACTTTCAGAAACAGATGTGATGGCATAATTAGCTGTACCCAGCTTGAGGCTGTATATATGACTGTAGGCAAGGCTGGGGTGGAGCAAGAGAAACAAATATAAGTGTTCCCCTCCCAACCATAAAACTATGCCCAGATACCACGAAAATGGCCATCTTACAAATAACACTGCTCTACAGCCAAAATGCTTCTGAAATAAATGTAGTCAAACTTTACTAATTCTGGGTCACTGAGAACAAAAATGATGCTTAAAATTGTTGATTGGCTCTAGTTTTCAAGATATGCTATTGGCTCAGTATATACGACCCTTGACTTGGGAATGGCGGAGGATAAGTGAGTTATAAAGGGAAGGGATCTCAATTTAAACCAGAAATGACTAAAATACACCGGTGACTGGATCTATGAATAAATCTATGACTGGGTTTGGACAGTACTTGCTTTTTAGGCAAAACAATGAATGATGCAATCTGAAGCTGGTATTGATTCATACATGATATGAATTGCATCATGTTATTCCTAGAAGTCATGGATGATGCAATCATAACGAAGCTTACATCACTCTGCTGAACAAATTGCCCTATATCAGCTCTAGAAATCATACAGTGTCGTGCTCTCTTATTTGTCAGTGTTTGATTTTGCAAAGGGACACATTTCTGTTTAGCCAAAGTGAGCAGAGATGCCTCATACTTGTGTGAACAGTGCAGATAACTTCTGCTATGTTTGTGGTGAAGTGACTTTTGCATCACAAAAGCGCAGTATAACCACTACAGTTAAGAAAGCCTATCACCTTTATTTTGGCTGCAAAATTGGAGATCAGGACAAGAGGTGGTCCCCACACATATGCTGCAACACTTGTGCAACAAATCTTCACCAGTGGTTGAACAGGAAAAGGAAATCTATGCCAATAATTTGGAGACAGCCAACAGATCATACCAGCAATTGTTACTTCTGCATGGTGCCTCCAGTTGGGAAAGGTGTGTCAAAGAAGAAAAAGTGGACTGTGCATTATCCAAACATTCCATCAGCTATACGCCCAGTACCCCACAGAGAAGGACTGCCAGTTCCTGATGCACCAGAATCATTCTCACTTGAGTCAGATGAGGAAGAGGATGAAACTTCTGGTCCTGAACCATCAATGCACAGGACCCACATTTTCTCCCATCCTCCTCCTCTGAACCACACCTCATAACACAAGGTGAACTGAATGACCTTGTCAGGGATTTCGAACTACCCAAGAGTAAGGCAGAGCTGTTGGGCTCCAGACTACAGCAGTGGAATCTCCTGGCAGGTGATGTTAGGGTTTCCATGTTCCGTGACTGTCAAAAGGATCTTGTCCCATTCTTCTTCATGGAAGGTGATCTTGTAGCCGGCAACAACATCCATGGTGTGATGGCAGCCCTCAACATCATTCACGATCCAGATGAGTGGAGACTGGTCATTGATTCATCGAAGACGAGTCTTAAAGCTGTTTTACTGCATAATGGCAGGTTTCAGAGTAGCAGCTGTGTTAGTCTGTATCCGCAAAAAGAAGAACAGGAGTACTTGTGGCACCTTAGAGACTAACAAATTTATTAGAGCATAAGCTTTCGTGGACTACAGCCCACTTCTTCGGATGCATATAGCGGATACAGACTAACACGGCTGCTACTCTGAAACCTGTCATTATGCAAGGCACTGCATTTAGCCGTATGGAGTGGAAATCCATCAACCTCATGAAAAAACTCGTACAGATACAGACAGACATCATCTTCCTTTCCAAATGCAAGCAGATGGACATCATACCAAAAGGACTAAAGGTAAAAAATCCATTACAATCTACATATCACACAGACTATGCTGAGAGACTGTGTCACACACTCTCAAAGAAACTGCGAAACCACCTGATCAGCATCCTATACAGCAAACAGGGAAAGATTAAAGCTATATGCATCCGAAGAAGTGGGCTGTAGTCCACGAAAGCTTATGCTCTAATAAATTTGTTAGTCTCTAAGGTGCCACAAGTACTCCTGTTCTTCTTTTTGCATAATGGCAATGTTTTGCCATCAATTCCAGTTGGTCATGCAGTCCATATGAAGGAAACCTATGACAACATGAAACAACTTTGGAGGTGCATAAACTATGACCAACATCAGAGGCAGCTTTGTGGCGACTTGAAGGTTGTTGCTCTCTTGCTTGGTCTGCAGACTGGATACACAAAGTATTGCTGTTTTCTCTGCGAATGAGAGAGTCGTGCAAGAGATTCCCACTACATCAAGATAGATTGGCCACTCTGACAGTCATTGGAGCCTGGGAGGAAAAGTGTTCAGCATCCGCCACTTGTTGAAGCAACCATAAACACATGAAAAGACCTAGGTTTACAATTTATGATTAAAACTCTACTATCTACACAACATACATAGACATAAAATGTAAAAACTTAAATATCTTAGAAACAGTAGCCAATCAGTTGTTTTAATTGTCATATTTGAATTCAGCACATCAAAATACATAATAAATAGCACATTTTATCTCTGAAGCAGATGACTTCTCAAAAATTGTAGACCAGTGTAACCAGATAAAGAGATGGAAATGCAAAAAAAAATAATAATTCATCCATCATTTCCTCATTAAATATTAGGGGCAAAAGACCCAGATTCTGACCCATATCCTGTATTCCCAGGCGTGGTGACCATCCAGGGCTGCTGGAGTCTGGAGATATACTTCCAATTAGCACTTTGTTTCAGGATTTCAGAGTTGCCCTGTCTTTGTAACAACTTCCTTTTTGACATAAGGATTGCTGGCCCCTTCAACTCCCATCTACGCTGTGAAATAATAATACACAGCATGATCTGTTAAGGTTCTCATAGCAACATTAAACTGCCCACGGGTGCACATGTGGTTTTTGGATAACTAGCTATGCTGTTAAATGTGTGCCTTAAGAGCTGAAAGAGCTTTACAAACATTGATTCATTTAGTCTCCCAACTCCCCTGTGAGAAAAGTATTGTTATCCCTATTTTACTGCTGAGGGAAACTGAGGCAGAGAGCTAAAGCAATTTGCCCAAAGTCACCCAGAATCTATGGCAGAGCCAGGAGTAGGCAGCAGGCCTCCTGACTCTCAGTACTGTGCTTTCAGCCCCAAGACGTTTTCCCCAGAAATCCTTTTCTGGGTATTGCAATGCTTGCCTTCCAAGGAGATCATTACAGAAAGAGGGAAGTGGATTAACTGACATTACAGAACAATCAGAGGCAGCATATAGATGAAGGCAGGAAAAGCCTTTATACACATTTCACAAACCACAACCCTGCTGTCTTTACTGAAAAGGGTGCACCTTAACACTCCAGCACTTGGGACCACAGCCTTGCTGAGCTGAGGATTTGCTTCTTAGAAAGGATCCAAATTGAGATAAAGAAAAGGATACGCACCGTACACTTAGAGCACCTCATGACTTTAGAATAGGTAAGGCAACTATAGTTGGAGCCGGAAGCTGCCACTATTATTCAGATTAAGCGATACCTTTACATGTAGTCTCAATCCTTTCAGGGGGCCATTTGCGGCGTAAGGCTCTGCCCAAGACAATTACAGAGGGCAGAGTCAGGCTTTATGGGAGAATTTTCTGACACACACACAAAAAACACTGACTCATTTTCTCTCTTTTTATTGCCTTTAAAAACATTATCAAGGAATTTTAATGTAAAAGGCTGAGTTAATGCAGTGCTAAGATTGCAGATTTAAACATCAACAGTCAAGACATGCCAAAGTTAAGGTTCTCATAGCAACATTAAACTGCCCACGGGTGCACGTGTGGTTTTTGGATAACTAGCTATGCTGTTAAATGTGTGCCTCAATATTCAGTACTAGGTATGTTAAAATCACTGTAAGAACCTTCATTATTTCATCTCCTGGATTTTGTGTGTTTAAATTTGCAATCTTAACATTGCTGTAATGTAGTTTTATATCCAGTATGTATATTGTGTGTACACACACATATACAAACTGTACATTCTCAATATAAAACTACACACACACACACAATATATGCATGCAACGGAGTCAAGTGTTAAATAATTCTCCTACTAGCTTAAAAACATGGATGATAATAGCTTGCATTGCAAGAAGCCTTTCCCTTTATTTGTCTTTAGCTTGCTCCCAACCCTATTTCCGCAACTCTGCCAGGCTCTCTCCACTGCCCACTAATGGCAGCCAGCACTTTTCAAGTCAGAAGCAGTCCAGGAACCTTTGTGTCAGCAGTTGCTGCATGTCAAGAACAAGGGAGCTGCCATGGCAGTCAGCAGTGAGGTATATCAGTACCCTGAGGGCACCAGCTGCCAGAATTATGTTTCCAACCAGACTCATCTTGGTTGTCTCCAGAAGCAGATTTTCCACCTAGTAATGGCAGCTAGCAATTTTAGGTCTCATATGCTCCCCAGGATCCACTCCATTGGCTGCTGTTGCATCACCTTTGAAGGGCCACAAAAGTTAATGCAAAAGGTATTTGAATGCATCTCACTCCCAAAGCCATCAGCTCCCGTGACCGAGCAGAAAAGAGCAAAAGCTGCGTCCTGGGACAGATATGAAACTGGTGGTGGCAGTGGATGGGAGAAGAGTGGAAGAGGAGGGTCACTAATATGTTAACAAGGGTCAAATTTCCCCCTGTATTTAGCCTGTGACAAACACCATGTAAAAACAGGGATACCTGACTGGAGAATTCCTTCCTTTCAAGAAACACTTTCTTAAAGCCAAGAAAACAGTCAACATCACTTGGCAAATCATTAAGTGCAACTGGTATACAAGTTTATATTGACTTCCTGAAAAGCATAATGAGTATATTCCCTGCATTCAGTGTTCAGCTTGTCAGATCTGAAGGACACCATGGTGGGGTGAAGACCTTGGTAGGGAGTGAGGGGCAGTGGGTTCTTTCTCCCTCTTTGACATATTTTACAATCTGATTCCTTCCACAAGCAAAGGCTTATGTAACCCACACACATAGGCACCGACTCCGTGGTGCTCCGGGGCTGGAGCACCCACAGGAAAAAGTTAGTGGGTGCTCTCCACCCACTGGCACCTCCCACCCCACCTCCTCCTCTTCTTCCCCCCATCCCGAGCGTGCTGCGTCCCAGCTCCTCTGCCTACCTCCCGGTACTTCCCCCCGGCTGCCACCAAACAGCTGTTTGGCGGCGTGCTGGGAGGGAGGGGGAGGAGCAGGAATGTGGTGCGCTCAGGGGAGGAGGCGGGAATTTGGGGAAGGGGTTGGAATAGGGGCGCGGCAGGGGTGGGAAGAAGCAGGGCAGGGGAAGGGCCGCATGGAAGGGGTGGAGTGGGGGCAGGGCCAAAGGGGAGGGTTGAGCACTCAGGGGAAAGCGGGGAAGTCGACACCTATGCCCACACACCTCCTGGATGTGGTGTTCTGTCCCATCTAGTGGGGCAGGCGGGGGAGGAGGAAGAGACAGACAGACATCAGCCTTAGTTAGCAGCCAGTTGGCTCTTAGCTCATGCAGTAGAGGCTCATGAACCTCCAGAGGTCCCAGGTTTGATCTTGCCCACTGACGACCAGCAACTGTCGGTGTTACACTTACTCTACAGAAGTATTTTTATGAATTCCCCCAGAAATAAATCATTTCTAGTTGGTACAACTGAGCAATATCTAGAGGAGGCCATTCTAACCTTCCCACAAATTTTGTGGTAGAATTTTTAAAAAGGGGGCTTCTGGGACCCCCCTCGTCCATTACATCACTAGGCAGTGTGTAATGGACGAAAACAGAGTTCAACTGGGTGATGAGAGTCCTGATATTGAATTCCAGCAACTGCTGACTGGCTGAAAAAGGGGGGGGGGGGAAAGCATATGGATCTCTGGCAAATGGCTATGGAACCAATAGCATGACCAACTACTGATCAATACAGAATTCTTTTGATTGCATGAATCTACCTTAACAAACAGGATTGTGTTCGGTCTTCAAACATTGTAATCAATATTTCAGGGTGTATGCATATGTCACCCTGCCCAGGCATGGTTTGTGTATATTAAGACAAATTACTGGGAGATCAATGGATGCATTCTAACTAGGGGTGTCAATTAATCACAGTTAACTCATGTTTTAACTCAAAAAATATAATCGCGATTAAAAAAAATTAATCGCGATTAATCGCACTTATAACAATAGAATATTACATATTATTGGATGTTTTTCTACATTTTCAATATTGATTTCAATTACAACACAGAATACAAGGTGAACAGTGCTCACTTTATATTATTATTTTTGAATAAAATATATGCACAGTAAAAATGATAAACAAAAGAAATAGTATTTTTCAATTCACCTCATACAAGTGCTTAAGTGCAATCTGTTTACTGTGAAAGTGTAACTTACAAATGCAGATTTTTTTTGGTTACATAACTGCACTCAAAAACAAAACAGTGTAAAACTTTAGAGCCTACAAGTCCACTCAGTCCTACTTCTTGTTCAGCCAATCACTAAGACAAACAAGTTTGTTTACATTTATGGGAGATTCTGCTGCCTGCTTCTTATTTACAATGTCACCTGAAAGTAGAGTGACCAGATAGCAAATGTGAAAAATCGGGATGGGGTGAGGCGTAATAGGTGCCTATATAAGAAAAAGTCACAAATATCGTGACTGTCCCTATAAAATCGGGACATCTGGACACCCCACCTGAAAGTGAGAACAGGTGTTTGCATGGCACTTTTGTAGCCGGCGTTGCAAGGTATTTACATGCCAGATATGCTAAACATTCGTACGCCCCTTCATGCTTCGGCCACCATTCCAGAGGACATTCTTCCATGCTGATGATGCTCGTTAAAAAAAAAAAAGCGTCAATTAAATTTGTGACTGTACTCTTTGGGGGGAGAATTGTATGTCTCCTGCTCTGTTTTACCCACATTCTGCATATATTTCATGTTATAGCAGTCTCGGATGATGACCCAGCACATGTTCATTTTAAGAACAGCAGATTTGACAAAACACAAAGAAGGTACCGATGTGAGATTTCTAAAAATAGCTACAGCGCTCGACTCAAGATTTAAGAATCTGAAGTACCTTCCAAAATCTGAGAGGGACGAGGTGTGGAGCATGCTTTTAGGAGTCTTAAAAGAGCAACACAATGAGGCGGAAACTACAGAACCCAAACCACCAAAAAAGAAAAAGAACCTTCTGCTGGTGGCATCTGACTCATGATGAAAATGAACATGCATCAGTCCGCACTGCTTTGGATCGTTATCAAGCAGAACCCATCATCAGCATGGAAGCATGTCCTCTGGAATGGTGGTTGAAGCATGAAGGGGACATGTGAATCTTTAGCACATCTGGCACGTAAATAGCTTGCAATGCCTGCTACAACAGTGCCATGCAAACGCTTGATCTCACTTTCAGGTGACACTGTAAACAAGAAGTAGACAGCATTATCTCCTGCAAATTGTAACCAACCTTGTTTGTCTGAGTGATTAGCTGACCAAGAAGTAGGACTGAGTGGACTTGTAGGCTCTAAAGTTTTACATTGTTTTATTTTTGAATGCAGTTTTTTTGTACATAATTCTACATTTGTAAGTTCAACTTTCATGATAAAGAGGTTGCACTACAGTACTTGTATGAGGTGAATTGAAAAATACAATGTTTTTGTTTTTTACAGTGAAAATATTTGTAATAAAAATACAAAGTGAGCACAGTACACTTTGTATTCTGAGTTGTAATTGAAATTAATATATTTGAAAATGTAGTAAACATCCAAAAATATTTATAATATATGGTATGCTGTTGTTGTTTAACAGGGCGATTAATCGTGTGATTAATCACAATAAATTTTTTTAGTTGTGCGATTAATCGCTTGGCAGCCCTAATTCTAATATTATTTATAGCTATATTTCTACAGGGGGAGTCACCGTAAATATCCTTGGTTCTTGTCCAAAAATGCCAGAGGTGTACTGCACTTTATCAAGACATAGAGTAGGATAGATATTAATTGCTGACACTTCCAACTTTTTGTAAGCAGTGCTGATACCCTGTGGCCCAATACTGCTCCCGTTACTGTCAGTGACAAAACTCGCATTGACTTCCGGAGGAGCAGGAGCCAGCCTCCAAAAACATCAAAGCTTGCTTAAGCCTGGTGAAAAATGAAGATCAATTTCTGCTATCATACGTTCACAGGCATCTGCCAGTGACTTCACTGGGAATTGGGATTTGTGTACCTGAGAACAAAGTTTAACGCTGGACCTTTAATATTTTGAGGGATTTGCTTGGCTGTATCTATAATTCACCCCTATCTAAAAACAATCCCTTTTCCATAATACCTCTGTAAAGTTATGACTTTAAAAAAAATTACAATCACGGAATAATCACAAAGCTAGAATGGGGAGATCTCTTTGAAATCCAGATTTGTTTTTTAAACAGCTTGAGAAAACAATGTCTGTGTGGGAATTCCAAGGGCTGGATTCACCATGCTGTTCTCTAAGGAATATTTGTATATTTTGATCACTGACATTAGATCATGGTTGGTACTCAGAAAAGCACCCTGGGGTCTGATTTGCAGTATCTCAGCCCTGTGATCCATGGGATTATATATAGATGTCAGGTATGGTTACAATGAAAGAGACAAAGAAAGAACTCACAAAATACAATTTCATTTCTGTGTGTGCTGAAATGGCAGGATTTTGGCACAACATCAATGTATTACACATAAGCATGTAAATAACCAGTACAGAGAACATCATACGTGATATGACAAAGACAACACCACAACCAAAGCTCTCCCAATATCAGATCAAACTCCATGAGCCATTAATATTCAGGTCTGAAAAAGATCATGGCAGCTCCAATAACATCACAGGGAAATGCACTGCCCTTATGAAACCTGCATCTCATGGCATGCTGCTTGCAATTGCAAAATGAAGAGGGAGCATGTTGATTTTTTTAAGGGCTTGGACATTTTACTGAGCCTTTTCTATGTCAGTAAAAAAAACAGTCCCATGGCTTCCTTTATAGTGTGTCTTCCCAAGATTCATTTGCCTTTAATGCTACCAGGTAGAACGTTGCTCCACTTACGTGCCACTGCTTATGTCTGGAATTTCATGATGTAACAAGCCTGGTGATATGACATCACCAAGCTGAAAAAGCTATGTCAGGGGCTCAGCTTCATTCCCCTTCTCTTCTAACAGGCCTATTTCAGTGCTCCTGGATTCAATGTTCACGCTGTGCATGCATATTGTGTTTCTGCTAGAAATAAGGGGCACGAAAGCAGTTTTCTGTCCAGTGATTTTGCCAGCCATTTTAGCAGACATGCACATCTATACAAGCATGGGGTGGTAATTAAAGTAACAGGATAAACGCCAACAAAATGCTCTTTCCACACTGTTGCAGCTTTGTGTCAAACATGGATTCCTGATGCACCCGAAGATCCATTATTAATCAGTTACAGTTAATTGTACATTACTCACATCCCACCACACAGCACATATTTCACAGCCCCGATGCTGGCAATTAGAAAGCAATACAGGTTTAAATGGATCAGGCTTTTGACAGCACATGTAGCCTTTGCTTGCGCGATAGTTTGTTATAAAATGATTGCCACTCAACAAGCAAAGAGAGTGCACAGTCTGTACGGCACTTGGGGATCCTTTGGGTTGAGAAGTGCTACATACACGCATGGGATCACCATTGTTCTGAATCGGGGTTGCTTAGCACCACGGATAGCAGTTATTCAATTGACCGGGTTGGCTGTTACCTCTTTCACTTTCAGTGGTGTAACGGTGCTCTGGACAGCAAGGCACAGACGATGACAACAGGGAGTGGGGGTGGGAGGAGGAGTGCTGACTAATCAAAACAACAAGGGGTACTGTCAGACACACGGGCACTGTGATGGGAGACAGGCAAACCAGAATCAGACAACGACAAGCTGACCTGCTGATCTGTCGCCCAGTCCTGGAAACCCCCAATCCACCACCACCACGCAACAACCGTCTTCCTTCAGTGAAACGCCAAGAGGAACATCAGCACCACATTAATGAGGATGAGGAAGAGCAGGATGACAAAGACCACTACCCGCTGGGTCTCCGGGTTCATGTTGCAGCGGAGGAACGTGTGAAGCGCGCTCCATTTATGCCTACTTCGGTCTGGCCCCTTCGCCATGGCCAGCGATGGCCCGCTCAGCCCTCAGACAAAAACAGTTCTTTAGCTGGTTACTGCACGGTTCCTGGGGCGGGGGAAGGAGGGAGGAGGGAGGGAAGAAGGGAGTTACACACAATAGAGCTCTTCTGCAGCTGTCAGGAGAAGTCTAACGGACTCGGTATAGCCATTATCGGCACTTAACGAGATACAGCACACGTGCCAGAACCCCCCTTCCTCCCGTCAAGCAATCCGGCTTATCTCCTTCTAACTCGGCATAGCAACGGGTTTCCACGTCTTCTTCAGCAAAGCAACCGCCTCCGTTACATTAGCAGAAAGAAGACATTAAATTCCTTATTGCAGGAAGCCTGCGCGTGCTGGTGCACAGCGATCCCAGCTGCGATACTGGCTTTCCAAAGAGCCACTCAGCTATTTGCTAAGCTCGGTATCCAGGATACATGCAGGCCATAGCAACAAGGAGAGCAGGGAGGAAAACGTGGGGGGTGAGGGTTCTTCTAAGGAGGGTCAGGAGTGGATTAGGCAGCTGCTTTTTTTAAATCCTTACTCCCGTGCTAAAAGTATGCCACAGTTGGAGAGAAGGCTAATGGAGCTCCCTCACAGGGGGCCTATGTAACTAATGTCCACACAGTGTGACAGCACAGAGGTAGGGCACATCTAGGGCTGCAAGGATACTTCAGTTAAATCCAAGTTCTAAAAGCACAGGTGTGGATTAGAGGAAGGATGGACTTGGGGTTAAGGCACGGGCCTGGGTCTCAGAGTTCAATTTCCACCACAGCCTCTCTGTGTGGCAAGCAAGCCACTTAACCTTTCTGTGCCTCAGTTCCCCATTTCTAAAATGGGAATAATAATACTTCCTGTGTCTGTCTTTTCTATTTAGACAGCAAGTTCTTCGGGGCAGGGGCTGTCTCTTACTCAATTTATGTACAAATTTGAAAGATTTCAAATTTAGAAATTTTACAAAATTAGGAAAATATGTAGTGATTTCCCCCTAAATCCCCCTGATGCCCCACAGTTGTATTTATTCTTCTTCTTTATTTTACAACAGTGGCTGGAGGCCCTAATCAAGATCAGGACCCCCCACTGCAGTAACAACAAAGCAGAGGAGGGATGTGGGTTGGAGGAGGAGAACAGGATGCTGATAAATGCTCAACTTGCTTCCATTATTGTGATATATATAACACACAAACCACCTTTTTTCAGCTGTTGGCAAGATTTACAATCAGGACATCACCTCACCGAAGATACCAACATTGACCATCATTTCTTCTTGAGGATTTATATTGCTTAACTTTTTCTGAGAGTCTTTTTTATTATTTTTTTTTTAATTGTGCTACTTTTGGGAAAGAGCAGGTGTTGGGTGGGAACTGCTGACCAGAGAAATAATTTCCTCTCTGTTATATTTTGGTAGTGTGTAAAATATCTGTCCTTTGCAGATAGTGTTATAAAAAACAAGTCTGTAACAAATGCAGCTCACTGGTATCTGCACGTGAAGAGTACTGTGAATCATCGCTGACACCTAAATGGAGAGCAAGACATACAACGCCTAGGTGGAGAGGGCTTAAGACTCCAATGTATATTTAGTACATGGCAAATAATGCTCCATTTTGTCTTTGAGCCCCATTAGCAGTTTGGGATGGGCCTCAGCAGCTTTGTCATTCACTGCCTCATAGACCAGGGGCTGTGTAGCCATATCACATTTTAAAATCTATCTGAGGTTGTCAGATCTATGCTGTTGATCTCCACAATCTGTTTTTTTTTCTGAGGCATTTCAGCATGAGGATCTGCTGGTATGATGCCTTACTGGAAAAGCGTAGTACTGGAGGTTCTTCAAGATGTGTGGTCCCTATATGAATTCCAAATATGGGTGTGCAGGCAGGTCAGGCACTGGAATGATTTGTAGCAGTGTCCGTTGATCCACACGTGCATTGTCCTCATGTCTGCAGCTGAGACTATAAGAGGCCGTGTGGATCGATGCTACTCCAGTATCCCTCCCACCGATAAGCAGTGTAGACTGCAGTAGAGGGGATGGAGGGCGGGTATCAGAATCCAAAAAGGGATGACACATCTTGAAGAACCTCCAGTTACAGGTAAGTAACTACTCTTTTTTTTCCAGACCTGGGTGAGTAGTGAGCAGTGATCAGCGTGGAGGCAGGTGTGAGAACTTGTGAGGGATTATTGTCTATAGCACAGTGTGGCCCATGGCTGCATCTGCGGCTGCCACCCAGGCAAGGTAGTGAGACATGAAGGTGTGAATGGAGCGCCACTTGGCTGCACAGCAAATGTCCTGCCATGGCACTTCTGCAAGGCAGGCTGACGTGGCTGCATATGCTCGCGTGAAGTTTGCTGTGACTCTAGGAGGTGGAAACACATTGATGAGTATGTTGCATTCATGAATGCAGCAGGAGATCCATGTGGAAATGCACTGCGAGGAGAAGGCTTGTCCCTTGCATCAGGCTACAATGGCAACAAAGAGCCTGGGTGATACACAAAAGGCACAGGTGCGGTGGATGTAGAAGGCCAGTGCATGCTGGACATTGAGGGAGTGTAACGCTCTTTCCCTGTGGGAAGTGTGGGGTTTGGGATAGAAGACTGGGAGGTGAATGCACTGATTGAGGTGGAATTCTAATATCACCTTAGGTATGAATTTTGGGTTCAGGCGCAAGGAAACCTTGTCCTTGTGGAAGACGGTGTAAGGGGAGGGGGTCGGCCATCATGGCCACCAGTTCACTAATGCATCTCGCTGATGTGATGGCCACCAAGATCATCTTCATGGAGACATGGAAGAGAGAGCATGTTGCAAGGGGTTCGAAGGGCGGCTTTGTGAGGGAAAAGAGAAGATTAAAGTCCCAGGAAGGTGTGGGGTTGGAGTATTGGTGGGAACATATTCAGCAGACCCTTGCAGAAGCCAATTGTGGTTGGGGGTGCGAAGATACAGATGCCATCCCCCAGGGAGAGGAAGGCACTGAGTGCCGCCAGGTGGACCCGTTTGGAGTTGTGGGCAAGGTCTGATGTTTTGAGGTGGAGAAGGTAGTCCAGTGACTTCCTGTTTTGCATAAGGATATTGTGCACTGGGGTGGAGCACGCCTTGTTTCTGTGCAAGCTCCATCCAAATACCAAGCTGTGAAGTGGAGTGGGCTTGGGTTGGGGTATCAGAGCTGGCCCCACACCTGTGTGAGGAGCTCAAGGTGTGTGCAGAAGAGGAGTGGGGTGTGAGCAGAGAGGCAGAGGTGGTCTGTGAGCCAATACTGGTCAGGCCAAGAAGGGACTAACAGTATAACCATCGCTCAGTCCTGGCCAAACTTGTGCAGGACTTGTGGGATGAGCGGAATAGCATAGCATAGGTTGCCGGTCCAGGGGAGGAGAAGGTCATTGCCCCATGAATTCTCCCTCACACGCCCTTTGGAGCAATAAAAGGGGAGTTTGTGGTTCTTGCTGGTCATGAAAGGGTCCCATCGCGGGGTGCCTCACCTGTGGAAGACAGATTGGAGTGTGAGATTGTGCAGTTCCCACTTGTGGTCCATGTAGAAGGACCTGCTGAGCATGTCTGCAAGGGAGTTGTGGGAGCCTGAGAGGTATGTGGCCTGGAGTATGACATGGTTTTAGATGCACCAGTTCCACAGGTAGATGGCCTCTACCCAGAGAGAGGGGGACTTGGCTCCGCCTTACTTGTTGACATAGACTACCGTTGCCATTTTGTCAGATAGCAGTTGAATGTGATGGGATCGTATGAGGGGGAGGAACTCCCGGCATGCAAGGCAGATGGCTCTTAACTACAGGATGATGATGGGCATCTTGGCTTCTCTTGGTGTCCAGACGCCCTGGGCTGTGTGACCATTCAGGTAGGGACCCCGATCAGTGAGAGAGGCACCTATGGTGAGACTGGCATGGGGTGGGAAGTGTAAAGGGAGTACTGACCATGACCTTAGAAGGGTCGATCCACCATGTGAGGGAGGCCAAAACAATCTTGGGGGAACAGGGTGGTTTTGTCCAAATGATCTGTCTGCGGTCCGTAGATGGACAGAAGCTACAGCTGAAGGCAACACATATGGAGGTGAGCATGGGTCATCACTGAGGTACATGCTGCCATCTGGCTGAAGATGGAGACACATTGGCAGACAGAGGTGCAGGGGTTGCGGCGCAAATCCATGATTATAGAAGTGAGGGTGGCAAATCAGTCTAGTGGGAGAAAAGCTCAGGCCGCGATAGATTCCAGGTGTGTACCAATAAAGGTGATCAGATGGGTAGGGACGAGGACCGACTTTGCCTCGTTGATACAAATGCAGAGAGTGTTGAGAGATTGTGAAAGACCAGGATGGCCAGTAAGAGGTGTTGGTGGGAAGGCACAATGAGAACCTGGTTGTCCAGGTAGGGAAATACAGAGTGGCCGAGACGTCCAATTTGTACTGTGACAACAGTGAAGACTATTTTATGAAGTCCCAAGGAGCCACCGCAATACCGAAGGGGAGGACATGGAACTGGTAATGGGAGTGTCTGACTGTGAAACGGAGAAATTTCTGGTGGGCTGGGTGAATGTTGATGTGAAAATAGGCCTCTTTCATGTTGAGAGCCACAAACCAGGCACCCTGGGAGAGAAAAGGGATAATCATGGAGAGTGTCACCATCCAGAACTTGAATTTCCTGATGAATCTGTTGAGTACTTGAAGGTCCAGAATAGGGTGGTGTCTGCCTCCCATTTTTGGAATGAGGAAATATGGGGAATAAAAACCGTGTCTCCAGTAAGGAAGTAACATTCTCTATGGCGCCCTCGAGGAGGAGGGCATGCCCTTCCTGTCGGAGGAGGTCTTGATGGGAGGGATCTCCATGGTAAGTGTGGGGTGGACAATGAGGGGCGGAATAAGAGGAATTCTATGGAGTACTCCTGATGGATGATCTCCAGTACCCAACGGTCCATGGTGATCTTTCCCCAGTTGTGGGGGATCAGGGCAAGACAGCCCCCAAAGATGAATGGGAAGGGTGGGAGAAAGTTTACAGTTTACAGTTCTCAACCCGTGAGTGAAATCTGCTGCTTGGACTGGTGTTGCAGGAGAGTTGATGAGGTGGAGGTGGTGGAGGCGGAGTAGTGTGGTCGTTGAGGTCGCTGGCAGGGGCAGGGTGTCTCCTACTGGTGTGGATAGTAGGGCGGGTAGGGGATGTGGGGATGGGGCAGAAGGACTGACTCTGCTACCATTGCCTCGGGGCGGAGGTGTAAATGCCAAGAGGTCACAGAGTGGCATAAGAAGCCTGGGGCAAAAGAATCCGTCTTTTCACTGAAAAGTTTGTCGGTGTCAAAACGGAGGTCCCAAAGAGTGATTTGTACCTCCTCAGGGAATCCAGAGAATTGGAGGCAGGAATCCTGTCGGAGTACGATGCCAGTCGCTAAAGAGCGGGAGGCAGTGTCGGCAGCATCCACAGCTGCTTGAAGGGCCACTTTGGCCACCAGCTTCCCTTCATCTATCAGCACCGGGAACTGCTGTTGCTTTTCCGTTGGCAGAAAATTTTTAACCTCCAAGAATTTGGAGTAAGTGTGAAAATCGTATTACGCCATCAGGGCTTGGTGGTTGGCGATACGAAATTGGAGTCTGGCGCAAGCGTCTACCTTCCTGCCCAACAGGTAAGAAGGAGCGCTCCGGCTCCAAGAAGCCCTCGGACTTGGAGGATGGTTCCAGCAGTGGCGGAGCAGTCGGTCCAAGGTGGGTGGAAGAGGCACGCCTCTCCATCAGAAGCAATAGGGGTTCATCCGCTGGAGAAGGCAGGAATGAGGTGTCCAGGGATCCAGAGAAAAGAGATATGGGAGCATTCACTCTTCAGTGGGCAGTAGCGGTTCCAGGTGGCTGGGCGTGTGTGGAAACAAGTGTGGCAGGCTGGAGAGTCTGGGTGCCGTCAACAGTGCAGGCGGCACAGGTGGCAGCTGGATCGGTGTTGATGCCAGAGTGGTGACTGGGGCCGCTTCGGATCTAGAGCAGCCAAGTCAAGACGCGACTTCTCACCCAACCTGGCTTGGCTTGGCAACACTGCAATTTGTGGGCAGTCCAAGACTGCCCTTATGCCCATGGCCATGCTTCTTGTGCTCCTGGCGGGGCCTGTTGGACTTCAGTGGTATTGACGGAGCCAGCATCTGGGAGGTAGACAGAGGGGTGCTCGCAACCAGTGATGGATGCCAGTCCCGGATCTGACTGAGCATGTGGACATGTAGCTTGCTTCATAAGGAACTTGTGGGGAAAAAGTTCCCTGGCCTCCCGTGTTCAGGGAAGGAACGAGCAGCAGATGGTGCAGCTGGTGGCAACGTGGGCTTCCCAGAGGAACTACAAACACCGTTGGTGCTCATTGCTCACAGAGAATGAGCGAGGACACAAGCCATTTTGAAGCCAATTTGCTGGGGCATAACTCCTGGGTGGGAATGCCTCCCCAACGGGGAAGAGCTCCATATGGAGCAAGCCTAACTAACTGTAACACTAATAGACTACAAAAATAAGAAAAAAATAATTGTATATAAGAAGGAAGAATGGGCAAATCACTCTCTCAGCTAGGCTAAGAGCATGAAGGACCAGCGGTTCCGATTCAGGCCATGCAGCAGTAAGAGGGAACTGGAGCTGCGTCGACCTGCATGGCCTCTTATAGCCTCGACTGGAGACATGAGGGCAACGTACGTGCAGGTCAATGGACACTGCTACAAATGGCATGTGCACCCACATTTGGAATCCAAATAGGGACCACCACTTGAAGAAGAACTGGCATTTCTTGCCTGAAAACTGGGTTACTGCAAACAACTTTGCAGGTCTGACACTAATACTGGGCCCCTGCTCATATATCTTCAAGGATTCTCATGCAGGTTTCTCATCTACTCGCCCTCCTGCTCAGTGAGTATGAGAAGCTGTTAAAGGATATAGTAAGGCAAGGTGGACTGCAGTATTTTCAGTATATGCATGATTCCAACTCTACATCTGTGTCCTCAGACCTGAACAGAACAGATGATCACTTTACACAGTGTCAAGAGCCACTTGGCTGATGCCCACCCTAGATAACCTCCAGATAACACAGAGCTAATGCTTGCGGTTGGAGGGAGACAATTAGAGGAAATGTTGGAGATTATATCAGATCCTTCAATTGGCAGGTATGGAGGGCTTGTTGGATACTGTGCTGCTGCTTAGACTCCAGGCAGCAGCAGAGGTCAAGACTGCATTTTTCATCTATATTTGGATGAAGGATTTTACTTTTGGGGGGAGGGGAAAGGGGATTGCTGTCCTTGACACAGTTACTCATGCCTTTGTCTCCTCAACACTGTGTTACTTGCAACGTGCACTGCATGAACCCTTGAACCTCAGCTAGAATACGATATGGCTGCCTGTTTATTACAACTATGCTCCGGAGTCTGTCCTGGCTTCCAACTCATTTTGACCTTTAAAGTCCGAAGTGGTTTGGGTGCTGATTACATAAGAGCCCACTTCTCTGTATGTGTGACAGCACATCAACTGGAGTGACTGAGCCCATTTTGTGAAGGGTCTTCAACTCCAGAACTTACTCTCCCACTTGATTTGCTGACCTTCAGGACAGCCTGCAAAGCTTATTTATTCTTGCAAACTTTCCATGAGTGGATTGCTGTTGGACACGAGTGAAATGAAGGGGCTGAATCTTATTTGTGAGGATTGGGGAAGTTTTGGGAAGGCTAAGTAGGCTGAGTGGAAGAACTTTCTTTAGGGTGGGAGAATGATTATATATATTTTCATAAAACGTACAGAGCACCTACAACTTTAGCCAGGCACCTGATTAAATTGAAAATAAATAAATAAACTGTAGTGATTGATGAAAGCCCAAGATGCAATGATGTGTACTGACAGTGACTGAGGCTGAAAGGAACCTCAACAATCTCTGATGGGCTGTAGGAATACGGAGAAGATGTGAAGAAGTCTCCGGGTAAGGGTTCTTCTAATGCTATAGTTCAGGAAATCTCTGTTTTGAAATATTTTTATATTAGAAATGTGTGTAGGTGTGATAAATGAAGTGTGTGTGTGTGTGGGGGGGGAAGCTCCCTTTTATGAACACCCAGCCAGCCAGTTAGCTGTAAAATCCCTCTTGGTGTCTGTTTTCTCCTTGCATTACCTGCAAAGGGTTAACAAGTCCACAAGTAAAAGAATAGGAGTGGGCACCTGACCAAAAGAGCCAATGGGAAGGCTAGAACTTTTAAAATTGGGAAAGTTTTCCTTTTTGTTTTTAATAAAAATTTACCTTTTTTAAGAACAGGATTGGATTTTTGGTGTCGTAAGAGCTTTGTGCATGTTGTTTGATTAGCTGGTAGCAGATAATTTCCTTTGTTTTCTTTCTCAGCTCTTCCCCGGAGGAGGGTGAAAGGGCTTGCGGGTACCCCACAGGGAGGAATTCCCAAGTGTTCCTTCCTGGGTCCAAGGGTTGGGTTGGTTTTTTTTTGCATTTGGGTGGTGGCAGCGTTTACCAAGCCAAGTTCAGAGAAAAGCTGTAACCTTGGGAGTTTAAAACAAGCCTGGAGTGGCAAGTATTAATTTTTAGAATCCTTGCAGGCCCCCACCTCCTGTACTCAAAGTTACAGCGTGGGGATTCAGCCTTGACAGTAGGAACTTGAAGACGAGGAAAGTAAATACACCTTGACATTTTTTCTCTTTGGATACTCCCATGAAATTTCTTGAAAAAATGAAATATCTGGAGGGCAACAGGATGCAAGGGCAAAAGAATTTTTTTTAACACAAAATTCTGTGGAAGAAAAATATATTTTGCATACAACTCTCATCACAGCAGAGCTTAGAAGACATCCTAAAGATCATATCTGTCATGACTCTTTCTTTATGTTACAACCCCTATTGCATCAAGCGGGAATGCATAAGAGTCAGGTATAATGTATTTAATGTTTGTTTGTCTTAAAGTTCAAATAAAGTCACACAGTCACCTTGCTGACCTTACAGTGGATAATCTGACTGTGAAGGCATGAATGGCACAGATACTGCAATCTGACATTGGTTGTGATACATCCTGTGTTTCTACTACCTTGGCAGGTCATCCAAACCATCCAACAACATTTCTTGATCAGGAGAATTTGTACCTGGAAATAATTTCCATGGCAACTCAAACTGTTTCCCTGCTGCAAACAGCTAAAATACAATCACTCAGTTATTAGCTATTATTTTGTGCACTTTTCATTACAGAAATAAAATCTGGTTCTTTCTCATCACTGACCATGCATTTGCATATATGGTAGGTGTTGTCACTGTCAGAGGAAATGACTTAAGATATTAGCTTGCAATTTGGTATACTCTGAAACAGTGAGATTTTGTATGTGTGCTCAATGAGCTCTCAGAAATCAATGTAACCAGTAATTAGTAATTAGCAGTAACTAGTAATTCACGTTTGAGCCAGGGCCTAAAAGTGTCAGAATGGAAAAAGTTCAGCTGTTTAAATTGCACATGGCCAAACATTTTTGTAATGGAAAACAATTTTTATAGGTCCAGAATGCCCTCAGAAGTTTACAGTCTGTAATGTTCCATGGCCACTGATACTAGTACACTGGGAGAAAGTTGTTTCTCATCATTCCAGATAGAGCACAGCATGTTCTCTAGCTAGTATGACACGGCTTAATTCAGTTTCTACAGCCAGTACTGCACTGGACAATTTACAGGTGTTCTACCATTAGTATATTACAGATGGCTTCATTACTAGAGTGCAAAGATATGGTACATTGGTTGTCAAAGGACAATAAACTAGTCTGGATTTCTCTGTATGATCCACAGATTTAGAGATTGTTGGATGGGGTGGGGGTGAAGGGTATGACATTCAGCCATTTCAACCATGTAGTTATAACTGAAATCCTCAAAAATTAAAGGATTACGGTGACATTTCCATACTTTTGTTCCTCCTCACTTTCTGAAAGTGGCAACAACTCCAGCCCACCAACAATTTATTCAAGGTTGGAGGAAGATGTAGTAATCCCACTTTGGAGCAGTTCTCTACAGGGGAAATCCCTTGTATGAAGAAAAAATCTTAACTGGGGATAATCTAGAAGCCAGAATCAGTTTTGAAGGAGACCTTTCACCTTCAGACTTCTGTAGTAGAAAGTCTTCAAAGTCTCTGCTGAAGGCATAGTTCTTGCCCTCCGTCCCTCCCCCTTGCTCTCTCTGATTATATAAGGGGTTTCAAGCAAGCAATTTAGTTTTGTGATGTTCAGCTTATTTAAATGACACTACTCAGTAGAAAGAATGAGCATTTGTGTATCTCTTTTCTTTACACAATGTGTTTTACTACAATTCAGGTCAGGGAACTGCCATGATGCGCTCACTGCCTTGTCTTGTTGCCCACCTCTGAATATCCCAATCTTGCCAATTCTGTATGTGGAAAATACTGAAGTCCGTTACACCAAAGAGTGCTGTAAAGAATACACAGCTGGCATGTTATTGTGACCCCAGGAACCCCTCAATGCCAGTCAGGAAAGGGGTTACAAGAAGGTCCTGATTCTGGTATGTACATTCTGGTTCACCAAAGAATGTCACGTGAGGTCTTAAATGAAAACCAGGGTCACACTGGTCATGGATATCATTGTGAAATGTATGTACAGAGATACTATGTAGGAGTTATGTATGTACGTTGTTCTTATCTTCTGTGTCACAGCAGAGGTGCAGAAGCAGGTTTCCTGTCAGACAAAAGATTCTTATTCACCTGTCTCTCTGTCGGCATGTACAGTTACTTTGTGAACCACTGCTATCACCTTGTGCTTCTCCATAGTAGAGTATGCATGTCCATTGTGGGAACAATCCGTCCATGCTAAGAAATTAGACCCTGTTTTAAGCAACAGGTGTCGTGGAACAACAGGATGTCTAAAGCCAACACCAAAGGACAGCCTGTCCTTACCGGCTGGCATTGCACCACCTGATATCAGGAGGAAGGTAGCAAGCCCAAGAGAAAGATCCTGGCAGATGGAAGTTCCAAGGCATCCATTATACGGCCACACAGGAATAATCAAACACTTTAAATCACGAAAGAGTTTTATAACCAGTTTTGTGCCTTTGGATATGACAGCTGGCAAGGCACAACTGAGGTTATGGAATGAAAGACTATGCACAGTTGGACGCACTGAAATAGATCTGGAACCCCAGAAGGACTTTCCCGGAGGGGCTGATATAGACTGGTCAGTGTGGCGATGCCTGAACCACCTGTGCATGCAGACTGGCAGATCAAAGACTAATATGAATAAATTGGGCTATTTTAATGACACGATATAGGCGAGTGTAGCAGGGTGCAGATCATGGAGCACCTACTTGTTTGCCAACTGTTTGGGGAGACCTGTACAAAGGAGGATCTTGCTGCAGAAATGGAAAAAGCCATTGCTTGTGCACATCTAGTCTGTGACAAGGACGCGAGAAGAAGCAGCAGCATGTATATTAAGCATTGTAAGCAAACACAATGGAAGCACATTTACATACGAATTCAACAGAGAAAGATGACGTCAACAAGGAAGGGCACACAGCAGGGGACAAGAACCTTATCTTGTGATACACTTCAAAGGTTTGCTAGACTGTATTTGGGGAACAAAGAAGAAATGTTGTCATCTGGTACCTAAGAAGTAACTGGGCAGTGCATTTACACTCATAGAAATAGAATCATAACCAGGCTTGGTTGAAACACTGCAGAGGATATATGGGGTGAGAAACTTCAGACAGAAGGTTTGCCCGTTAAGTCTAGTCTCTAGAAAGCATGGTAAGTTTTTGTTTTATATGTAACTTTTTGTTTCCATCATCCTCACTCTCTATCTCTTGAACCTTTGCTCAACTTATCCTTGTTTTCACTATAAATATATCTCAGTGCTGTGATATTAAGCTAGGCGCTGATCCCAAATTGAATCATACAAGCTGGTGTGCGCACTGTTCCCTCAGGGACAGCAGACTTGGTATTTCTGAGTGTGTCCAGTGGATAAGGGGCTGAACACTACAGGGAAATGCTTCAAAGGAGCTTAGTGACTGGGGTGCACCTATTGTTAAGCTGCAAAGCAAAATGAGGGTTGACATTGTCCTGCAGAGAGTGCTTGGGTAGTTAACAGGCTAGTGGTATCAGGAAGCTGACACCCAGTTAAGCACAAGCAAGTCTCCATTATGCTGGAGGCAAGGGTGTAACAAGGTGACTCACAGTCGTGGGTACCCCGAGAACCATCATGGTAATATACATAGGGCCCTACCAAATTCACGGTCCACTTTAGTCAATTTCACAATCATACAATTTAAAAAATCGTAAATTTCATGATTTCAGCTATTTAAATCTAAAATTTCACGGTGTTGTAATTGTAGGGATGCTGACCCAAAAAACCAGTTGTGGGGGTGTTGTAAGATTATTGTAGAGGGGTTTGCAGTACTACTACCCTTACTTCTGTACTGCTGCTCATGGCAGCACTGCCTTCAGAGCTGTACAGCTGGATTGCAGCGGCTGCTGGCCGGGAGCCCATCTCTGAAGGCAGAGCTGCCACCAGCAGCATGGTATGGTATTGCCATCCTTGCTTCTGCACAGCTGCCTAAAGAGCTGGGCCCTCAGTCAGCAGCCGCCACTCTCTGGCCACCCAGCTCTGAAGGCAGCAGTGCAGAAGTAAGGGTGGCATGGTATGGTATTGCCACCCTTACTACTGCACTTCTGCTGGTGCCCAGCCAACAGCCACCACTCTCCGGCCACCCAGCTCTGAAGGCAGCGCAGAAGTAAGGGTGGCAATATCACGACACCCCTCCTACAGTAACCTTGTAACCCTCCTGCAACTCCTTTTTGACTCCCAATTTGAGAAACGCTGGTCTTCCCTGTGAAATCTGTATAGCATAGGGTAAAAGAATACAAAAGACCAGATTTCACAGGGCCAGACCAGATTTCACGGTCTGTGACGCGCTTTTCATGGCCATGAATTTGGTTGGGACCTAAATATACAGTAAAGTTTGCTTGGCAATCCTTTTCATCAGCCTCTGACGGAATTTAAAAAACAGGAAAAAGTCTGAGTTTTCTGGAGTGTTTGAGTGAATAGGTTATTTGAAGGCAATAACTTAAATGAGTTGTGTTCAAGAAAGAGACTACTAGACTGGAGGAAATGTTACCAAGAAAAAAAGCTAGACTCAGAGAAATTTGATGGAGAGAAATGGATTGGTCCAAGTGGCCTTTTTCAGTCTAGCAAGTACTGATGCCTCTATTCAGGCCAACAAGTTAGGGAAAATGCAGCAAAGTAATGTGCACTGAAGAACAAATAATGACAGGCTGTTCCTCATAATGTGCCCCATTTGTTTTGCCCAAGAAACAAACAATAACAAGACACACAGCTCTTGATGATTCCCCCATAAACACTCCAGAATGTAGCTTTCAAACAGATCAACAACGCTGACTGCAGAAATTATTGCTTTGTGACTCTACTGATATACGACTCCTCCTCTGACCTATGGGAAATAAATAAGTCATTCTTGTTTGTATTACAAGCAAAATATCCATGAGGGGCTGATGGTATGTCTGCACAAAAAATGCTATATAGCTGTACCACTGTAGCATTTCAGTGTAGACACTACTATGCCAACGGGAGGGGTTCTCCCATCGGCATAGGTAATCCACATCCTTGAGCGGTGGTAGTTTGGTCAATAGAAGAATTCTACTGTCACCTAGTGCTATCTACTCAGATGACTTAACTACACTGCTCAGGGTGTGGATTTTTCATACCCCAAGCGATGTTGCTGGGTTGATCTAAATTTATAATGTAGACCAGCCCTGAGACAGCACATTCAGGGGAAGGAGTGAGTTACCTCCCTCCATCTGTTCAGAGAGTCATACTGACTGATCCACTTGGTGAGAAGATGGGTTGGCCAAATGCAAGGATTTTGGGAAAGGATAAAATTTGAAATGGGTTGGGGGAGCAGTTGAAAACAAAACAGAACTGAACAAAACATTCTACAGGACCACTATCACCCACCTCAAACATCTAAATCTAAACAAAGACATTGGGGACCAGATTCTGAACTGGCATAAATCAGTGCAACTCCAATGAAGGCAGCTGAGGCTCGATTTACACCACCAGAGGATCTGGCCAATGATTAAATGTCTCCATGAGTCTGCTTCACAGATATGCAACATGTGGAGATTTGTTCAATCTAGTCCAAGGTTATATACAGGCAGAGACAAAGGAAGCTATTCTCCCCTCAGGGTCACATATGTATGTGTATGGGTGGGGGAGTAATGGGGTTAATACAAGTAACTTCTATTCATTCTAATGGGAGTAGCAGACATGAATCACCTGACCAGCAAGAGAATAACAACACTCAGAGCATATGGTCAGGGTAATCTAATGGGGCTTGAAACAAAGCCCGCTGAAGGGAATAAAAATCTTTCCATTAACTTCAATGAGAACTGGATCAGCCCTTAAAGAACTCTGTTGTGACACTAACACCCCCTCTGTCTGCAGCTCCTACAGTTTGCTGCTTTAATCAAAAGAATCAAATAGGATATAAAGGCACCTTCTAATCCCCCTTTTATTACATTCAAGTGCTCTGTAGCTTTGCTGCCTCTGCCCCCAAACTCAGGCCAGTTCTGCTCCCATTGTCCTCAGTCCATGCAGCACTGGCCCTTTGTCCTGAAGGTCGCCAAAGCCACAAGGGAGGGTCTGCCAAGGGATCAATAATACTCTCTGAAGTTCCAGAAGTCAGGAATGAGTCACAAAGACTTTTGTTTCTCTGCCATAGGATTCAAACAGATTCTACAGTGAAAGAGGCAAAAAGAAAAATAGCTTCTCAGTCAGAACTGGAGGAAAAATAATCTCAGAATTTTTCTGTCAGTAAAACCATCCCAAAGGAAGTTTGAGATAGAAAAGTTGGTATGAAAACCAATTTGTTCCACATAAACTCCCTCCTGCTTCCATGTCAACACTTATGTTTGGAACTGCCTAAATCAACATTCACCAAGTGCTTTCCTACTCTTTCAAATTATTTCCAGAGACCATATGTACAGAAACATCCAAACCTCTTGTGCTCCCACTAGCCACTACATGTGCTTCTTTAACTAGGAGACCCATTCTACTCTACTAACTGTACTTAGTAGTGGCATAGTATGGGTGGGGCTGTATCAGTAATAACTTGGAAGCTAGCCTTGTCTGTTGCACACTGATACACTATCCCGTACTACAAACTTAACTATGGTTATATTATTTTTTCTGAGGTAGACAGGGCCAAACTCTTTGTGCCTTCTTAAGGACAAATCTTTCCTTTGTTGTTAGGTGTTATGCTGGTGACAGAACAGGGTGGACACATATTGGCTCCAAACCACAACTTGCTACTGCACAGCAGGATGGTTCAGGTTTGGCAGTCACACCACACACGGGAGTCTTTGCTACAGAGTATACCTGGGGATTTTTAGCCCAAATCAATATTCCTAGCCAATGCTGGGGAATAAACTAGAGATTTATATGGAGTGTGAAAATGAAGTTTTATAATGGAAGTTGACTACAGCCTTAACTGTGAAGAAGCTACCATCTCTCCAGAGCACTAGTAATTGTTTTGAACAATTAACAAACCAGTTTTCTGATTCTGTTATTGTGGCAATGGTTAGATTAAATTTTGGGAGGAGTCCCATATGACTGAGTGATCAGTTTTTAAAACCTATAGAAATGCTGGGTAATGTACAGACAGACTGCTAGGTGTTTTGGCACAAAAAGCTTTTGGAATTAAAAATCTGTTTGGATATTTTTCCCCAAAGGGAAGAAGTATTCTGTGGTAGGGTGCTCATCTCTTCTCCCATCTCCCGAAACTAGTAATGCATTTAATACTAGCAAAGAACAGAAGTTATTAACAGTATCCCCTAGTACTTGCATTGTCATTGTCAAGCCTAACAAAGCTGCTATAGCCTTTACAATTTAATAGCTCACATGAGATTGGCATAAACATTTCAAAAGACACTGCTCTATCTTGGGTGTTTCTTTTGAGTGACTTTTTTATGTTTGTTTTCCAGACACAGACAGACACCTAATCTTTAGCCATTTTAAGGTCTGTGGGGGAAAAGCAGAGAAACTGCCCATTCTGTTGTGTCCTTTAAGTTTAGTTTACATTAGAGGCAACTGGCCAGCACAGAGAATATCATCATGAATCACTAATTCTTTATCTAGATACTGTACTTAGATGGACCCCCTCATTACTGAAATATCTCAGCACATGCTCTGAATTAAAAATGACAGTACTCTCTCTCTTTAGTCTTCCCCTGCCACCAAGAACCAGAGTTAGGAGTTGCTGTTTTGTTTTGTTTTGTTAGGAATGAATCTGAGAGAATGAGGATGCTAATGAGGAAAAGCCTGGGGTGAAGCTTGATTCAAAACTTTCTATATCATTAAAATGGAAACAGTGATTGGAATTAATGTCAATTTGTGTGTATTTTTATACAGAAATCTCATATACATACATACACATATGTATGTATATACATACAGGGCAAGACACGTGGTCTTTTGCATGACTGGAAGGGTGCAAAGAAATCATAAGCCTTCCCTAGAAAGGCTGACGAGGATTTCCCTGCCCTAAAGAGCCTAGGATAATCCTCACTTCGCATAAAGCAGGCATAGTCTGCCATACATCACCAACTCCTCATCTCTTGTTGTAGAGGAGGGGGCAAAATGAGGAGCAGAACCAGGCAGGACCATAGCACACAGTGTTCTGTCTGATCCTCAGCTAGTAGAGAAGTCCCTGTGGGATTCCTCCAAACAGTGTAACTTAGAGCATCCCGGAACCACCTTTTGCTGCCCCAGGACTGAGAATGCAGAAAGCTGTCTTGACAGCTCCCTGGGAAACCTGTCCTACCTCCCTAATCAGATGCTCTGGACATGTAATGAGTACAGCTAAGCATCTGGCCCACAGTATATGCCATGAAGCATTTGCATATACTGAAACTTTTTTAAATAAAATGTAAAAATACCTCTGATGAAATATTAAAAAGTTTGCACATTTAAGAATCTCTCTCTCACACACACACAAATCTGAAAATGCAAAGAGTTTTTAGAACATGATGCTGCAAACGTGTATGCACGTGCTTAACTTTAAGCATATGAGTAGTCCCAGTGATTTCAATGGGACTGCTCACACGTGTAAAGTTACTTATATGCTCACATCTTTACTGGATCTGAGCCTTAGAGTACAGGGTCCTCAAGGAAGAAACTGTCTATTTCTTGTCCTTTACAGCGTTGAGCACCATTGGTGTCTAATAAATAAATGATTGCTGCTGCCAAACCATAGTTGTCTCTGTTCAAATCTTGGCCACAGTAACATGTGGGATCTGCAAACAGGAACTTGAGCCAGCAGAAGGAGGGAGGGAGAGCATTTGTTATCCGGCTACATTTGCTTTAGAGTCTGGCTATCAGTTGAGAGAACAATATACTCACATGAAGACATAAAAGAGGCAATAAATCATCTCTCCTAGACTATATGCATGAACACAGTGTATCACTTCCAAAAGATTGATCTATCTAATTATGTATGTTGTGGCTGGAAGTCTAGTCTGACAATTTCTTTCCCAAATTATTTTGTATCCTTGAGATTGATTATATCCTTCCGAGGCAAAATGTTACATGGAGAATGGTATGTTTTAAAGACTTTTTTTTTTTTTTCCAAATTGTTCGCTCATGAAGTATATGACAAATGTATAATAAACAAAATATCTTAAGGATTCTAGATGTATTATTAAATGCTATGGACTATACTCTGTACATTAGTTACTGTTTATGTAGTCTTCTGCAATATTGAAATTTACCTGAATTATCTGATGGTAACTTAACCTGTTTTGGTAATGGTGTTACACTGCTGAATCCCATGGAATGACTAAAGATGCAATTATAAAAACTAAGTTTTAGAATCAAATTACAGTTTCCATTACTGTATTTACTAGGGCTGTCAATTAACCGCAGTGAACTCATGTGATTAACTAAAAAAAATTAGTCACGATTAAAAAGATTATCACGATTAATAGCATTGTTAAACAATAGAATACCAATTCAAATTTAGTAAATATTTTGGATGTTTTTCTACATTTTTATATATATTGTATTCTGTGTTGTAATTGAAATCGAAGTGTATCTTATCCTTGATTACAAATATTTGCACTGTGAAAGGTAAACAAAAAATAGTATTTTTCAGTTCACCTCATACAAGTACTGTAGTGCAATCTCTGTGTCATGAAAGTGCAACTTAAAAATGTAGACTGTTTTTGTTACATAACTGCACTCAAAAACAAAACAATGTCAAACTTCAGAGTCTACAAGTCCATTCAGTCCTACTCCTTGTTCAGCCAATCGCTAAGACAAACAAGTTTGTTTACATTTACAGGAGATAATGCTGCCCTCTTCTTATTTACAATGTCAACAGAAAGTGAGAACAGGCATTTGCATAGCACTTTTGTAGCCAGCATTGCAAGGTATTTACTTGCCTGATATGCTAAACATTCATATGTCCCTTCATGCTTCAGCCACCATTCCAGAGGACATGCTTGCATGCTGATGCCGCTCATTAAAAGAATAATGTGTTAATTAAATTTGTGACTGAACTTCTTGGGGGAGAATTTTATGTCCCCTGCTCTGTTTTACCCACATTCTACCATATATTTTATGTTATAGCAGTCTCTGATGATGACCCAGCACATGTTCGTTTTAAGAACATTTTCACTATAGATTTGACAAAACGCAAAGAAGGTACCAATTTAAGATTTCAAAAGATAGCTACAGCACTTGACCCAAGGTTTAAGAATCTGAAGTGCCTTCCAAAATCTGAGAAGGATGAGGTATGGAGCATGCTTTCAAAAGTCTTGAAAGAGAAACACTCCGATGAGGAAACTACAGAACCTGAACCACCAAAAAAGAAAATCAACTTTCTGCTGGTGGCATATGACTCAGATAATGAAAATGAACATGCGTCGGTCCTCACTGCTTTGGATTGTTATCGATCAGAACCCGTCATCAGCATGGACGTATGTCTGCTGGAATGGTGGTTGAAGCATAGGGTGACCAGATCACCAAAGACAAATATCGGGACGCGGGGGGGGGGGTGACGTGGGGGGGGGCGTGGCGGGGGGGTGTGTGACGTGGGGGGGCGTGGCGGGGGGCGGGGCCAAAAAAAAAAAAAAAAAAACTTCCTCCGCAAGTGCTGGAGGGAGGCCCGGGAGACTCAGGGGAAGCGCGGGGCCGGGGTGAGTAACAGTCCGGCCTGGCCCCGAGCAGGCAGGACTCAGTCGGGCGGTAGGGAGAGGAGGGGGGCGGCCCGCGGGGCCAGGAGGTGGCTGTTCTCCCCCCCGGGCAGCGGGACTCGGGAGCAGCCGCTGCTGCAGCTCCCACTGCCGCGGGGGAGGAAGCGGCCATGGCGCTTGGCGCCCGCGGCTCTGGCGCCCCCGAACCCCCCGAGCCGGGGCCTGCTGCGGGGACCCAGCAGCGCGCACGCTGCGCCCAGCCCCTGGCCAGCGTCTGGGCTGCTGCCCAGCTGGTGCTATCGCGCGGCGGCCCTGGAGTGGGGGCAGCAGGCCCCAGCCCCCCCGTCCCGCAGGGGAACGAACGGGGCTGGGCGGCCGATGCCTCCACCCCGGGGCCACCGTGCGATAGCACCAGCTGGGCAGCCCAGACGTGCCTAGCCAGGGGCTGGGCCCAGCGTACGCGCTGCTGCAGGCCCCGGCTCGGGGGGTTCGGGGGCGCCAGAGCCGCCGAGCGCCATGGCCGCTTCCTCCCCCGTCGCCTGGCCCCGCGGGTCGCCCCCCTCCTCTCCCACCACCCAACTGAGTCCTGCCTGCACTGGGCCAGGCCGGACTCTTACTCACCCCGGCCCCGCGCTGCCTCTGAGTCTCCCGGGCCTCCCTCCAGCACTTGCGGAGGGAGGGGGAATGGTGAGCCCAGGGAAGAGGCGGGGATTCGGGGAGGGAGCCAATCGGGGGAGGAGGGGGCGGAGTCGGGGCGGGGGGGGGGGGGGCGCGAGCACTTCCGGGCTCGAGGCTCGGGGCATTTCCTTGTTTGTCCGGTTGTCCCGACCGCACGTCAGTCGGGACGCGGGACAAACAAGGAAATATCGGGACGGTCCCGATAAAATCGGGACGTCTGGTCACCCTATTGAAGCATGACGGGACGTATGAATCTTTAGCACATCTGGTACGTAAATATCTTGTAACGCCGGCTACAACAGTGCCATGAGAATGCCTGGTCTCATTTTCAGGTGACTTTGGAAACAAGAAATGGTCAGCATTATCTCCTGCAAATGTAAACAAACTTGTTTGTCTGAGTGATTGGCTGAACAAGAAGAAAGCTCTAAAGTTTTACATTGTTTTATTTTTGAATGCATCTATTTTCTGTACATAATTCTACATTTGTAAGTTCAACTTTAATGATAAAAAGATTGCACCACAGTACTTGTATTAGGTGAATTGAAAAATACTATATTTTTGTTTTTTTACAGTGCAAATACTTGTAATCAAAAATAAATATAAAGTGAGCACTGTACATTTTGTATTTGTGTTGTAATTGAAATCAATATATTTGAAAATGTAGAAAACATTGACAAATATTTAAATAATGATATTCTATTATCGCTTAAAAATACGATTAATCGCAATTCATTTTTTTAATCGCATGACAACCCTAGTATTTACTTCTTTTATAGAGTGAGGCACATAATTCATACCCCATACCATGAAAGAAATCTCTTTACTATGCATTAGCTATTTTGTTAAATAGAAGCATTATATATATATTCCTGGGTGTATTGATCAATGTGTTTCTTAACTGAAGCCAATGAAACAACAAATAGAACATATGCAAAATATTGCAAAACTGGTGATTTAAACTAGGGGTTCTCAACCTTTTTCTTTTGGAGGCCCCCCCAACATGCTATAAAAACTCCATGGCCCAAGGGAGACCTTTAGGCTTCAGCTGCGAGTGGGGGGGGGGGGGGGGGCTTCTGCCCCACAGCACTGGGCAGTGCTTGGGAGCCCCATGGTTTGGGGGGCTCCAGGCTTCTGCCCTGCAGGGTGGCTTCTGCTAGGGCTTGGGGCACCTGGGCTCAGAGCTTCAGCTCTGTGGGGTGATGGGACTCGGGACTCCAAGCTTCAGCTGCTGGGTGCCAGGGCTCAGGGGTCCAAGTGGCTCTGCTTGGCAGACCCCCTGAAAGAGTTTGTGGCCCCACAATGGGCCATGGACCCCCGGTTGAGAATCACTGATCTAAACTATATGGCATGATCACAGAATGATAGAAATGTAGGGCTGGAATGGACCTGAAGAGGTCATCTAGTCCATCCCCTAGTGCTGAGGCAGGACCAATTATACCTAGACCATCCCTGATAGGTGTCTGTCTAACCTGTTCTTAAACACCTCCAATGACTGGGATTCCACAGTGTCCCTTGGAAGCCTATTCCAAAATTTAACTACGCTTGCACTTAGGAAGTTTCTGCTTCAGATTAAGCCTACTATCCTACCTTCAGTGGACATGCAGAACAATTGATCACCATCCTCTTTGTAATGGCCCTTAAATATTTGAAGGTCCACCCTCAGTCTTCTTTGCACAAGACTAGACCTTTCCTCATAGGTCAGGTTTCCGAAACCTTTCCCCACCCCCCATCTTTGTTGCTCTCCTGTGGACTCTTTCCAATTTGTCCACATCTTTCTTAAAGTGTGACGCCCAGAACTGGACACAGTGCTCCAACTGAGACCTCACCAATGCTGAGTAGCGCTGGACAATTACCTTCCATTTCTTACACATGACACTTCTGTTACTATAATATAAACTATAATCCCTGTTCAGCATTACTGCTGCCTAGCCAGTTATTCCCCATTTTGTAATTGTGCAGTTGATATTTTTCTTCTTAACTGAAGTACTTTGCATATGTCTATATTGAATTAAATCTTGTTGATTTCAGACCAATTCTCCAATTTGTCAAGGTAGTTTTGAATTCTAATGCTGTCCTCCAAAGTGCTAGCAACCCCTCCCAGCTTGGTGTGGCATTTTTTACAAGTATAGTCGTCTACTCTATTATCCAAGTCATTAATAAAAATATTGAATAGTACTGGACCTAGGATAGATTCCCTGCAAGACCCGACTAGATACCTCTCCCCAGTTTGACTGTTATGTAATACGTATTAGATTTATCATTGACTTTAATGGGACCAGGATGTCATACAAATGTATTAAGTGCACTGACATAAATAAATAGAAAAAAAATGACCAGTTTAGTCATTGCATTAAAAGATAATTTCCAGAGGCTTGATTCCTTCCTCTATACCCAACCTATCAATGCTGTTGACCTTGGAAAAATCATCTAGTAAACAACAAAGATATGCTCAGGTACAACAGCGAATTTTCCAATTTATGCAGAAACATGCTCCCCACAGCAGAAGGTAGGATTGAACCCTTTGTCTAAGATCTGATATGTTCTAAATCAGTCATGCCTAAGTCTATTTGCCCAGTTTGATTAATTTTATTTGATGAGCAAATGAAGTATTATTGTTTTCTTCACTATTGTCATGGTACGGGTGAGTAAGTAGATTTTGTGCCTAAACCAGTCAAGGTTCTAGATAATTTTACAGTGCTTAAATTAAATGGATATGCCTCACATTTCACGTAATTTATAGCTACATGTGTCCAATATATTATGTTTCCATATGGGAGGACTGAAAAACTACACAGCATTAGTAATACAGCTTCCCCCGTCATATTTTTCAGCTGATCATACTTTGGATGTGTGTGGATCTGTTGCCTGGAACTCCCCAAACTAAACCAAACAAAAATATAATCTCAGCCAAAAATCTCTTTTAAATACATTCTCTCTGCTCATGAAAAAGCTTTGACAGGGCCTCCAAGAAAGATATTTTTCCCCTTTTCTTTTCTTAAGAATTGGTTCATATAATTCCAGCCCATCCTCTATTATTACTTTTTGATTGGTTTCTTTCTTGGCTTCTACACATCCTTGAGCAGTTCTTCCTAGGTGGGCTCTGTAAGCCTTCCCCCTTTTCTTCTATCCCTCAAACCCCTTTGTCAATAAGTCATTCTTCTTCCATGAAAGGCTTCATTGTCATTCCACAACCATTGTCTACTGATCCCAAACTGATAAAAACTGAAGTTAAAAATAAGGAACGTTGGGTCTGCCAAATGTTTAAAAATACATTTAAATCTTTCTCTGTTTATTTAAAGATAGCTAAGAATGAGGATATCTGCAAGGAAATTGGCATGGTTTCCTTCCTCTAGACCAATGAAATACCAATGGAGATTCAATAAAGCAGGGAAAACACAGCTTGGAAAAGTTTATTAAATGATTATATTTTAGCTTCTTCACTTGCAGTTCCCCCAAGGCTATTACTGAAAACCTTCAGAGAAGATCCTGCCTAGAAATATTTTTATTTTATAGAGGCTATGAGCTTTGACGCACCACTGAAGTTCATCAAGATGGCTGGGAATTGGGAAGGCTTATGTTAGGAATGTCCATTCTACATTTTACGATATTTATCCATTTAAAATCCCTGCATTAGAAATTAGTATTCTACCATACTGTGCCATTCCAGAAGGCCATCATGCAGAGAGGCACTTCGCTAATGCTAATTGATGCTAAATGATGGAATCATTATCCATCCGAACCAGTGGACAAGGTAAATAATGTGCTACCTGTTATTGGGCCAACAAAACAAGTTGTAATACACAAGCTTACAGGGCACAGGCCAATAAACAAATAATCAATGTTGACTGGTTGACCTGATAAGTCTATGGATCTGAAATGCCAACAGATCCAGATATGCTACAAGAACTTCGCATGTTACAACTGCTCTGGACAAATCAAAGTTACATGATGGATAAGCAGTTAACAAAGACAATGAACTCTTAAAAAAAAAAGCTCTTGTTCTCAGTAAAAAGAATGAGGAAAATTAAATACAGAGAATATCTGATATAGAAACAGAACCATTTCCAAGTGAAACAAAATATTTTTCAGAATTTATCACACGGTATAAAGATTTCTTTAAGGATATCTGTAATTCCTACAATATTATATTGTATCCTTTTTCTTTAACCTCCCCCCCTCCCCAAGAACTAGGAAGTTACATACAAAAACTATGTTAAAAGAATGTTTAGGTTGCACACTCAAGCACTTGAAAAATCAGGAAATGCAGTAAACACCTTCCATAGCTCGAAATGTATCCAGTACATGCTGTGGAATACATTTCCCGTGCTGCTAAACATATCAGGCCAAACACACCTCAGGTACCAGCTAAATGTGGGCGAATGCATTCCTAGTGCTGTCATATGTACCATGTCACTTCCAATTCCCTTTCATTACAAAGTGAAGTGGATGTAACAGCACAGGAAACTGAGCAAGAGAATAGTTTTGTGGCAAATCTTGTTTTATCCTACCAGTTTTCCCATCTGTATCACAGCATTAGATGCGTTGGTGTTCTTCTAGTTTCTTTATGTTTACTTGCTGATAATAAGGGGAAAAACAGTAATGGGATGAATTCTTAGTTCTATGCTGTTGTGGTGGCATGAAGAGGCTGTAAAGTGGGTGGAAACAGCCCCTCATAAGCTGCTTTCATTAGGAGCCTCCTCACCGGTATAGAACTATGACGGAGACCCTATGATGGGCCTGCTCCCATCCCCATTGTAGCAGTGTAGCTGAAGCATGCTGTATTCCAATTATTCTCTGCTCCCTATCATGCCCAGGGGTTGTGGGAAGCAGAGTGGAAATTAGAGCAGCTCTAAGGCTTTCACTTTCCCAATAGAGCGGGAGACTGGTACTGGAAGGAGTATATGGTGTACTGTTTTTAAACGGTTTGTTTCTAAGTCTTTACCTCATACAGCTCCTAGAAGCTTTATGGCTGCCTCTGACACAGGCATAAGGTGTAGCCACCACCATTCCAGCCATAGCTGATCCCCAAGAAAGCATAATATATCTTTTATCGGTGCCCCTCCATCTTGTGCAGGTCACAAAAAGATAGCAGAGCATACAGCACACTCAGTACAGCAGTCCGTATTATAGTTCATAGGGAGCATGTCCTCAGCTCTTCCAATGAAATGTTTATTAATTCACCCAAAGGAAAGAGCATTCTATATATTGTGTAATACTGCATAGCAGGATTCCTATTTTAATGCACTAGACAATTGCATTGTACTTTTGCAGACAGACAGATCCTGTGTGTTGACTAATACTCATCACACAAGTTAGACTATGGAACACGTTCTAATTTGAGACAAGCAATTAAATTGATGTCAGCATTACAAGAACCGTTTGCCAAAACCATTCCCATTCACTAATGTGCTACTTGTTTGGACATAAGCTTGCATTCAAGGTGAAAGGTTTGAACACGTGTTCAGAATAATCCTTCCAAGGGCTTCAAAATCATCATTCTAGTCCCACTAAGTAAAAATGCTTACCAGACTTCAGATCACACCACCCCTGAAAGTATTCCAGCCTGTGCTGCTCACTCATGTCTGTATATTCCCTTTCTGCCTAACAACACATGAGAAGAGAGGAACTCCTAACTGAAGTTACCTACAGTGCAGGGAGCTGCAGTTTCATTTTATATCACATCAGCATTCCTTCGATGCTGGAGCCGGCAGCTCTATGGAAAACCCCAACGTGAGTTTGGGATGATAATGCAATTAAAATGGTGACCGCAGCAAGTGAATACTGAGCTGTACCCATTTATCCAGGACCCTATTGCAATGGTGATGCCTCACTACCAAAAACCAAAAGCAGCCTCCTTTCTGCTTCTTCACAAACCTACAGTTGCAATACCTCATTGATGGCAAGTTGTTCTCCTCCTCCTCCAGGATGGCCATAGCGGTGATTGGAACTCCGAAAGTCCTCATACAGATCCTCCTCGCTTCCCACATCATCTGCAAGAGCTGTCTTATCCAGCGCCCCATCAGTGATCACTGCAACAACAAGAAATGAACTGCTTAACAACACTGCTGAGCAGAGAGACATGAATGACAGCAGATGAAAAAGATCATTAATCTTGGATTTTTAAGTAAATTATTTTAAAATCTGTTCTGTTAGCATGACTGAGAGGTGCCGATTGATGTCACCAGAAATCAAAGTTGTCAGTTTATACAGAGACCAGGAACGGCAAAGGCACTAATAACGCAAACTGTCACATGCAGCCACACAAAAATGGCTAAAACCCAACGTAAAGGAACTACCAGTGCTGCAAGAGGACAGTTCACTACTCATGCCCATTTCAAGTTCTATCTCACTATGGCCCTGATCCTGCAAACCATTATGAACATGCATGAATACGCCCACTGAGATCTGTAGGACTACTCACATGCCCATTAAGTTGAGCACATGCACCAGTGTTTGCAGGATTGGGGCCTAAGTGAAGAGCAAAACAAAAGCTATTTTCACACAAAATCTCAACCTGTGTGCAGGTGAGTGAAGAACTCAACCACCAGCCTCTTCCTATTTTGGCAAACAATGAACAGAGTTAGTCAGAAGAAAAAATAGGAAAGTCAAGGGAATGTAAACTTAAGTTTGGATTCAGGTAGAAATCCTGGGTGGTCGGAGCTGTTTCACCTTCACTAAAGCTTGATTGATACCAGCTTATACGCATCTGAATTTATTACCATCTTTGCTCTTTAATTTTGATAAATGGCGGTTACTTACCTGTAACTAGAAGTTCTTTGAAATGCACAATCCCTATCTGTATTCCACACATGGGATACGCATGCCCACCATGCGCCTGAGTCTGGAATATTTTATAAGCAATGTCTGTTGGCCCACAAATGCACCATAGCTCTCCTCATTATATCTGAACCAAGGGCACAACAGGTGGTGTGGGCCAATGCCTCTCCAGTTCCCATTCTTATCACAGTTTAAATAATCTGCAGCAGAGGGGATAGAGAATACAGATAGGGACCATACATCTGAAAGAACTTCCAGTTACAGGTAAATAACCTCCATTTCTTCTTCGAGTGTTGATGTCTATGTGTATTTCACTCGTGGGAGATTAACAAGCAGTAGTCAGATGGGGAGTGGGTGTGAGGATGCAGAAGTGATAGCTGGTAGTACTGCTGTTCCCACTGCTATATCTGCAGCTGATGACAGGACCAGAGCATAATGTCTCATGAAGGTAATCAAAGAGCTCCAAGTAACTGCCCTACATATCTCTAGAAGGGGAACATCTCTCAGAGATGCAGCCGAAGCAGCTTGCTCTCTAGTGGAATGAGCTCTCACCCTGCTTCTGAGGGGGGAATTTGAGCTAGCTGATAACAAAGGGTAATACAACCCGAAATCCATTTTGAAACTGTCTGCATCAATATAACTTGACCCCTTGATCGCTTTGCTAGGGAAACAAATAGTTTACGTTTTTCTACCATACTTTGTTCTTTGCAGACATACAGCAAAGCCCTTTGGATGTTCAGAGAATGGAGCTCTCTCTCTTCATTTGTGGCATGTGGTTTTGGAAAAAATACCGGTAAGTGAATTAACTGACTCATAAGAAACTTGGAAACTACTTTAGGAACAAAGCTGGTATGGGGTCGTAACAAGACCTTTTCTTTATAGAATGCAGTATATGATGGCTCTACCATGAGCGCTCCCAGCTTGCTGATTCTTCTGGGCTGACATTATGGGTACTGGAAAAGCCACCCTCATGGACAGATGGGCCATAGAGTATGTAGCTAGAGATTCCAAGGGGTGTGGTGTGAGCGATGATAAAACAAAATTAAGGTCACACTAAGGCATGAACTTCACCAATGGTGGAAAGGACCTGAGAATCCCATTCAGAAATCTAGTTGCGACAGGGTGAGTGAAGACGGTACAGTTATCCACCGGAGGATGGAAAGCACTGATCACTGCTATATGCACTCACAGAGAACTGAGTGCAAGACCTGAAGACTTAAGGGTAAGTAAAGATTCTAAGATAGCAGGGATCCCAGCTGATTCTGGAGACGAGTTTCATTGGTGAGTCCAAGAAAAGAAACACTTCCATTTTGCTGAGTAACTGCTTCTTACAGAACCTTTTCTGCTTTGGTTAAGCTGGATTGTAGCCTTTTAGAACATGAGTGCTCTATTTCTGATGTCCATCCAAATATCAAGCCCTGAGTTGCAGACTGGGGTGCTTGAACCTGCCTATGCTGTGTTAGAAGGTCTGGTAATGTGGGGATGTTCATAGGAAGGTGAACTGAGAGCTTCAGCAGATCCATAAACCAGAACTGTCTTGGCCAGATGGGCACAATCAGTATGACACAAGCTCTGTCCTGGTGGATCTTCTGTAGAACTTGTAAAGCATCTAATAGCACTGTTCATTGCCTAAATAAGCACTTGCCACTGAAGGAGTATCTATTACCACCATGGGCATGTAATTCCACTCCTGCAACTTCACGTAAGTGAGGGCACATCGCCTGAAAGCCTGTCTCCTTCTATTGGATGAAACAAGTGCTAAAGTTCTGAGCATGAGTCTGAAGCCAGTGGAGTTACAGACTAGATATCAGAAGAGAATAAATGTCATTTACGTTATTTTTACACAAGGAAAAACTGGTCATCTTCTTTAAAGAATAGAACCCTTTTGTACTGTTTTCTCAAGGTTAGTTACAATTTTCTGAAACTCTCTTTTTACCAAGTACATTTTGAGACGCATGTACTGGGTGTTGACCGATATCACTCACTTATTCTATGCTTTTATAAGATATTGTTTATACATTTTCTGATTTGTAAACTCAGAGGATATCATCTTCCTGCTTTTCTGAGACAATAACAATGGTAATAACTGAACAAAATGCTGATTGGCATTTGTATTCTGGTTAGCAACTGCTCTTAGAATAAAGCATACACAGTTTACATGACAAAGAGGTGTACTCCAAGGAGTCTTTCTACGTTATAAAATACAAAGGCAATAACACAATGTCTACAAACAAAACGCAGGTAAAATACACCTGATGGAAGATTTCAGCTCAATGGATTCACTAGTATTGCAGTACTAAAGCTAAATGAAATTAAGATATCAAGAGAGAACACCATCTGGACTCTTGGTGATCTCACTGACCAAGTTACAAATGATGTCATACTCAAAATCCTTGCAGAGCAGATGAAACGCAAGGAAATAATTCTAGAGTCATATAAATAAAAGCTGGGAAAGCCTTATTAGATTATCTAGTCCATGGGTTCTCAACCTTTGCCATCCTGGGACCATCCTGGGATCAGCCCCGCATTTAGCAGTAGGGGAAGGGCAAGGGGGTCATGACTCCTGGGCTCAGAACCATAATCTAGTCCATCTCCCAAGGACTAGTCCAGAATCATTCCCTACAGGGTATTTTCTTGTAGTTTATTTGCTCTCCAAAGAAAACCACCATCCAAAAGTGACACTCTGGTATCATCAGGAAATATGTGGAAAGCCTTCAGCCTGACCAAAAGAAAATCAATAATATCCAAAGCACAAGCTGCAATGATAGGTGGACCAGGAGCAAGTCCAAAAATGTAATCTGATATATCACTGTGAACAACCTCTCATTCAAATCAAAGTAACAGACGCCAAGCGGTACATTTTGAAAGGCCCCAAACATGGGAATTTAGCCATATGACTAAGAGCCCAAAGGAGCTGAGCTTGTGGCCATTGAAGCCAATGGCAAAGCTCCCACTGAATTCAGTGGTGTAATATTAGGTCCTTAACAGCTCTATGAGCTAGACCCTCAGCTGATGTGTACCAGTGTAACTCCACTGAAGTCAACTGCATCACCTTAGGATCTGTCCCTGTAATTCCATGGCAATGCTTTGGAAATACAGTCATAAATTTCCTGCACAGCAGAGATTACAGTAACAACTGCAATGACAGTTCCGTCAGTGCTTCCATTATATGCCATGTTTTGTCAGGGTTTCATAATGCAATCATTTCCAATCACATTGTGTTGAAGCTCACATGTTAGTAATCAGTGAAATGCATTTATTTTACATCATAATGACTGAAGTATGCATCAGATCTGAATGAAACATTTGAAATGTTTACCCTTTAAATGACAATTTACTGAATTCAACAGAAATTTGCAAGGTGACAAAGATCTATTGATTCTCACTTTCATTTGCAAACAAAGCTTCAATTAATTTCAGTGGAAACTATGTGCCTGGGGACAATATGCCCTTATGATTAAAGTGGAGTTTGCTGTGGAATGGTTTAACTGCCCAAGAATTCAGTGTTTTAAGGGATGCTTGACAAAAGCCTGAGTACACATCAAACATATTTCAAATATAAGCTACCGGCACCCTATTGAATGTATGTTCAAAGTATATGTTTCATAGAGAGCAGTTCTCACATATAGAATACTACATATAAAACTCAAAAGTACTGAAACTGCCACCTTCATAATTTTAATCAGTGCAGTTATAAAGGATTCTATTCTGATATTATTTAAATCAACTAATCTACCACCGCTGGTACATCTACCATAGTTTGAGAACTGCTAACATACAGTGTGTGCTACACACTGTACTGTTGATGAACTATTTTGGGGGCAATGTGTGTAATGACAGAAACAAAAGGTACACTTTCAGGAACATAACGGATTGCTTTGTACAGGAGTGAATCATTGTTTAGCCCATCAAAGCTCCTCTTTCTTTGTGTTCTGTCTCCCTTAGCATGGCACCTTATTGATTCCTGCAAGCTTTCATTGCTTTTGCTTTATACCCCCTCTCGACTAGTTGCATTACATAGAGTATAATTTTCGGCCTGAAAAATGTTTCCTGACATCATTAAAGCTTTCTGATTTTGTCATGTTTTCCCAGTTGTACTATGATCAGCTTTATATTTGGGGGGGGGGAGGGAGGAAAGCTCCATGGAGAATAGCTCTATTATTTAAAATATTCTATACCTCCGGTAAATCTCTGGCCAACTTTATTTAATTTTGCTATATAGATTTGTTTTTCTTAGTATGTCTTGATTAACTTTGACTCAGGGGTCAGCCTCATTAACCTTCTCTGCAGCCTTGAAAACTGTTGCTACATCTTGTATTGGTTGTCCAAACTTAACTAAACAAACAAAAAGCCATAGGTAAGTTTCACCAGAGAACTCTATTGCTTGCAATAATGCAAAAGGTTTTTGGTTCTTAGTCTGTGATGGAAATTTGTCCAGGAGAGAATTTTTTCATGATATTTTGTGAAATATGCTACTAGTTCAGAAGGCAGGAAGAAAGAGTTAAGAAAAATGGTGACTAATGAGACTTTGTTCTGAAGCCGCTTATTCAAGAGGGAAAAAAGAATCCTGAGAGTTGATTATTAAAAAAAACCCTTTGAAACAGTGTACCAATACACTAGAAATCAGTCAAGGAAGTAGGGCAAGTGAAGGCTGTTAATATAGGTAATGATTCAACATGCACAGTCGTAATTAGGTCAAGCAGGAAAGAAGTAAGCGTTAGTCTAAAAATCTATTAAGTGGACTGATAAAAATTGTTAAAATGGTCATTCGGTTTCTTCATTAGTTTCATCAAGTGCACAGTACTAGTTGGACAGGCACCCATTATGCTGCACAGGAAGCAGAGGCAGCCTGCTGCGCCCTTCTCCCCAGCCCCAACAAATGCTTGTTTCATCCACACTTAAATGCACTGATGTGGTCACAGCTGGCTGTCTCCTTTTCTCTCTGAGCCCAATAATCTAATCTGTCACGGGAAAACACAGAGCAGTAAAGAACAACTTTCACCCCAAAACAAGACTCTGAACTACATTCAATTAATTTTAAACCAATTTCCCCAGAATTTAGATGGCTGTCCAGATAAATTCGTCTAACTGTGACAACAGATTCTACTCTGCAGAACATGGGGAGGGAGAGAGACCATGATTTACCACTATGGCTGCCTGCCAGAGTGTCAAAATCCTGCTTTGTATTGCTGCAAGTCTGAACCTGAGCTCAGGATTTATGTCACAAAAATACCACGGCAAATGGAAAACTTTGTCATGCTAGCTCATAAGTTATTCTTCTTAGTCCTGAAGCAGACATTCTCTGGAGAGAGGACAACAAACCATATAAACCCTTCTGTGTGCTGCTGAAACCAGAATAAGCAACACTGGGAGGAGGGTATAGGGATCTGAGCCCATCATCACACGTGAGCAACAGTGGGGTGTTACAATAAATGACATAAACTCAGAACACTGATCAGTGTTGATAGCACTACTTACACTGAAAACAGAGTCGAGAACACATTTGAGTAAATACAAATGTGGCTCAATAAAAATTAAGCTAAAATATGTTAGAAACAGAAAAGTGGAATAAAGAAAAATGGTTCAGCTTTCTTCAGGCTGCTGAGGAAAAAGTGATTTATTTTTCTCTGCAGTGTGAAGAAATGGGGGGGGGGGGGCGGAGGCGAAGGAGCATGCTGTGCTCTTTAAAGGGGCTGTAGCAAATTATTTCCCACACACAGCGCTATATCAGAGCAAATGGAGGAATTATGCCTCAGAGGAACGCCTCCCAGAGCACTGCAGTCTAGCCTAAAATTAAATTATAATTATATAATTATTCCCAACTCCAATGCCAGCTCGCTTCATGACTTCAAATTACTCCCTCTGCCTACAGCCTTGTCTATGCTAGTGGCGGAGTGTAGAATACGTGTAGCTACAAGCTGCAGTGAAAAGCAGGCTGCGTCCACACCGGCGTGTAGCTACACACGGAAGTGAAAGTCTCTGGCAGGGGGGAGGCAGTGGGGAAAGGCTCTGGCAGCGGGGAGCTGCCGGTGCTTTTCTCCACTGTCTTCCCTGACAGAGATTTTCCCTACAGCTGAAGTCTTTCCCATTGCTTTTCTCCACTTCAGTGAGGCACTGGTTGCTCGTGTAGAGAGCTGTGTAGGGCACACAGCCACAGGGTTCAGGTGTGTCCTTACTCTAGTTGCCTAAGCAATGCCTCATTTTCTACACTGTTATTTATACCTGTGCTAGGTGGCATATGTACTCTACATGCCACCGTAAGTGTAGATACAGCCTATGTGCATCTGTCTATATAATGGCTATATAGTTACCCATCTCACAAGAGTGTTATTTATTTGTATTATAGCCGTGCTAAGGTTTCATGTGAGATGGGGCTAGTGCAGTAGGTTCTGTGCATGCGCCTAGTCTGAGAGAGAGAGAACCCCCTCCCTGGAAAGCTCATAATCCAATATAGACAAGACGGACAAAGGGTGGGAGGAAAAGCATCCTCATCCCCATTTTCTAGATGAGAAACAAAGGCACACCAAGCTTAAGTGATTTTCCTAAGGTCACAGAGGGAATCCATGGCTGAGACCTCCTGAGCCCCAGTCCAGTGTCATAATCACAAGACAATGTTTGTAGAATACTCCAGAAGGAAGATGCTATTTTGTACAATGCAAGGGCCAAACATTCCCATGCAATCATCTTTTTTTTTTTAATTTTGCAACTACTCAGCAGATATTTTAAACCACATTCTAAACAAATGCAAATAAAACAGAGTAAACAAATTGTTTAATTATTCAAAGACATTGGTTGGGTCCCCTTTTCCCCAGAGAACCTGCAGGGTTATTTTCTAAAGGGGAGTTTCCTTCTTAGGGTGGAGGAGGGGGTACTCTAAAATCTGTAATCTCATAATAATTGATGTCAATGTATCTCTCTGAGTCAGATAGGCCTGATTCTTAGCTGGTGTAAATCGATGTGGCTCATTGTCTTCAGTGGATCTATGCTGATACATTCCAGCTGAGCATAAGGGCCAGGGATTTGGGGAGTGAACCCAGCATTGATGATGAGTGAGTTAAAAGAAGCTGTATTGATAACCATCAGATTCATTTTCATAGGGCCTTTTATAGGAACGCAAGGGAAATACTCCACAACAGTTATGGGTTGCTTTCAAGGCTGATAATTATCTGAGAGCATCTATATTTAACTAGAAGCAAATGAATGAAAAAAAACCGCCAAGGGGATTTGATTTTTTGCTCATTGGAAGGCTGTCTGACAGAAGTTGTTTTCTGGGTGCCATAGCCACCTGCTTAATTTATCTCTGTACAGCATTAAATCTAAAATAATGCACAGAAATAACATTAGGCATCCAATTTACACTCAGAGAGCAAATGAATTCAGAGCTAAAGACATCATTCTCTCTCTCTCCCCCACCCCTCCCACGCCCCCAGACTGCTGGTGATTCTTGATTGTGGAGCTGCCAGGGTGAAACAGTTTACAGTTAGAGTTCCCATGGCCCAGGAGGCTAAAGAAAAGTATGGAAAAGAAAGGCCAAACTGAGAATGAGTTGCTCAGGTGAGCTGAGCTAAAAGCCTCTATTCTCTGCAATCTAGACTGCTATGTTCTGGTCTCCTTTAGAAATAGTGTGTAACAGCATTCAGCAATTCTGCTTTGACTTATGTGCTTCATTTATCAGCTGCCTGATATATTGTGAACCCTATGCAGCTCCAACAGTAAAATCCATCAGACAGTGATGTCATCCCATTTCTGTTCCATCAGTACAATTCCTCTGGCTCTTTATTGTTCCAATGGACTCTCTTCCATTACTGTCCGCCTGGTTGTGGGCTGGTGAAACAGGAAGAGGGTAGTCTGGTGGGAAATGGGTGACAAGGGAAGAGGAACCAATAATGTTGTTTTATGAGAAAAATGAAAGCGGTCCTGCAAAATAAAGCCTCATGGATTTAATCTATTCCATGTGCAATTATATGCTGGTCATGAAACAAGATTTTAGGGATCTTCAGGGAGAAAATAATGCATGAGAGAGACATACACACAAAATACGCAGAGAAAGCAAATGATGAACAGAACCCCTCATATTAAAACACAAATTAAGAGTAGAAAAAACCCCCATCAAAATGAAATCAGCCTTTCAGTAAAAGTGCCATTACCCAACACTGTTGTGCATGAGCTAGTTGCTAATTAGCTGAAGCAGAGCGCAAATCCACTCTTTGGAACAAAAAAATGCTGCAGCTCTTTAATAAAAACATAGTGGGGTTCTTGTATTGGTCTGCAGGGTTGGAGCTCAGGGTAACATCCATCAACTATAATGCACTGAGCCACCTACTCAGATTTCAAGAGTTTTTTAATCCCAATTAGAATTCTAAATGACTCACAATAAGGTTTGAGGGAGCTTTTGCTCTCATGTGTAGTGTAGATAATTATGGGCAACAGAGAGTCACGGGTGTAAGAATGGTTCTGCAATATTGGACTTTAGGATTTCGACTTGCAGTCTGCTTCCAGCTCATATGCGTCTGCTCCTGCACGCATCAAAGATGACAAGGCGGAAAAGGGGTTTGGGGTGCTTGCATTTGATTGGGAGCAGTGGGCTTAGCTGCTTTTCAGCAGGTGATTGACAGAGCAGAAGCTTGAGACAGAATGGAACGATACAAGGGGAAATATTAGATAAACTGAAAAGCAGAACAAACAATTAGATCAAAACAATTAGATCTTTATTTGATCCACAGCCCAGTCCCTCCTGAAAACTCACCTTTGCCATAATGCAATGGCCAGGCTGTTAATGCTATTGGCTGCTGAGGAATTACACACATCCTGTTCTATTTATTTGTTACCATGTCTCTCCTTGCCCACCCATGCCTATTTGTCCCCATCCACGTGTTATATCTCAACTTTCAACTGTAGAATCTTTGGGGAAGGGCCTATCATTTACCATATGTCTGTACAGTGCCTAGAACAGTGGGGCCCCATGTGGTTGAGGCCTTTAGGTACTATCACAGTGTGAATGTTAAATAGTAATATTATGCAGTACAAGCAAATCCCTTTCCTCCCGGGTCCTGGCATTGTTCTTTGCTGTGTCATGGGTGAGACATACTCACTAGGATATAAGCCACGTCGTTTAGTCTCCCATCAAGGGGACTACTGTGAAGTAAATTATTATTTAGTGTAACTAAGGGTGGAAAAATGTAGCTCCATGATTTTGCTGAGCCTTAAATAAAATAAAAAAGAGATCCAACTCCCAACCCTTCAAAGGAAAAGAAAAGAAACGAAAACAACAACCTAGCAACTAACCAGCCCCGATAAACCTCCACAACTTGCTGGTTTGGTTATTGTGGTTATACATTAATTTGATATTGTCCAGTAGAAAATAAACTTGGCCAACTCATCTTAGCTAGAGCCCCAGATGAGTTTTCAATGCATCTGCATAGATGAAAATGCCACTTGTGTTGCTAACTATGCATTTCTACCAAAATCGGTACAAACAATCAAAGAAATTAAAGCAGATGAGCTGAGAAACTAGAACAATAGTTATTTACATTAGGCAAATGTAGGAGGTGGGGACAATGATCAAATATGTTTAGTGCAGCTGACAAACCTAACTAACATATTTGAACTGGTATGTGAATTAAGGAGGACTTACCAGCAAAATCATGGGTATTTTATTTATTTATTTTTAGAAGAGCATCTGTCCAGCTTTTCAAAGCCTTACAGGCATGTCCACAAATGAGACGATTGACAGTGTCAGAGTCAGATGCATCTGTTTCTTTAAGGATTATTCCAGGGGAATCTCCCTAGCTGATCTGAACACCTGCCCTCAATCAAGCACTCCGCTTCATTTCTTAGCGATCACTTTGTGCTTCCCTTGTCTCTTTTTAAACTGGTTGTTTGCATGGATGTGTAGGGGGGAGGAACGACAAACAAACCAACCACACAGCTTTACTGCTGTGCCATTATTTCATCCCATTTGAATGTTTCAGTTCAAATGAGCTTAAGTTAAATCCAGTCAAGCCCATTTTATTCTTTTTAAAATTTATCAGGAAACAATTCAAATGAGATCAAGGCATAAGCAGGAGCTTACAGCCATTTCTGACTGCAAGGGATATAGAAGTTGAGAGAGAGAGAGAATGCAGCCTAGCATGGGAAAATTTGGGTTGTAAGTACTCAGTAGAAGCTTGTAGAAATGTCATTCATTACATCTTTACGTTACCCTCAAAGGCTTTAGTGGGGCTTTAAGTCTGATGGAGATACTTTCTGCTCCTCCACCCCCCCGAAACATCGCACAGCTCTTGTCTGTTTTAATTATATTGATCCAAATGTGATGTGTGCTTCTCTAAGACCAATTTCTGCTCTAAAACCACTTCCTAAGTGTGCATGTTACTAAGGAATCCAAACTATTAAGGACTCTACTTCTCTATTTGATTTCTTTTACTTATTACCTTATTAAGTAGAGTGGAGAGTGTACGCATGCTTTGGGAAAATCTGACTGGTTTGTATTCTGAGAGTTCCTTCATTTTTATTATGATTTTATTTCCTATTGTTCCAAAGCACTGAGGGCTTGGAAGCCAACTCTGCAACAAAATCTCATCATCTACATTACACAGTATTTTTCAATCTTAATTCACACAATGGCAACACGGTGGTTCTGCTGCATATTGGGCCTTCCATACTTGCTCGAAAACGGTCTCTCTATAAAGCCTCTCTATAATAAGATACTACAATTCTCTGTGCATTATTCTGAAGCCTGTTATGTCTGTAGAGACAATGTGAAGTGACAGAAACAGCTACAAGCATGGTCAAGGGCTCTTGTTGTTCAGACTTTACCTGTTTTGACCTGGGGACGCCCAGTGTCTCCCTAGACTATGGGGCAGGGACAGAGTACTGCAGGCAGGGCAAGGTGTATGCCCTTAGAATGCATTCTGGTGAACTGGAAAGTGTTTGGATCGGTTCCGTTGATTAAAAGTAAATTAAAAAGATTCTGTACAGTAGACTGGCCTCAATATCAGCTAGAGGACCAGGAAAGGTGGCCACCGGAGGGACCACTTAATTATAATACGATCCTTCAATTGCTTTTGTTTTGTCAGCGTACGGGTAAATGGAATGAACATATGTATGTACAGTTGTTTATGTTGTTAAGAGATAGATCAGATCTTTTGCAAAAGTGTAATTTGACTCCGACAGGTTCGGTAGTAACTATTGTTAGTCCTCAGAACCCTGCCCCGGTTGTAATGGCAGAGTCGGTGTCCCCTTCGGCTCCAATACCCCCACCATATAAAGATAGGGCGCCTCAGGTCCCAGAGATTGCCCCCTCGGTGGGATTCTATCCATTGATTACTGAGACTTGGATAGCCCGTACTGGAACAGAAAATCGCCCCGCCACTACAATGCAGGTTTATACCCATGTGCCTTTTAACCCAGTGGACCTGCAAAATAGAAAGGCCTTAGATTATGTTTTAGCTTCCCAGGGCGGGGTGTGTGTCCTTATTGGGAGTGAATGTTGTACTTATGTCCCAGAAAACTCACAGGACATTAACAAGCACGTCCTGTCAGCCGAACACGCTTTTGAGCAGTGGAAGGCTCAGGAAAGAGAACCCACAGTTTTTGATTCCCTTTGGAGTTGGTTGCCCAACCGGGGAGGACTGGGAAATAGCCTTGTGCATCTCCTCCTCACAGGTGTGGTACTGTGCCTGGTCACCCTCCTCCTGATTGCTTGTTTTAAATTGCTCCTCCGTAAGCTTTGTGCCCACCGTTCCCCAGAAATCCCAGCATACTCTCTTATTGAGAACCCCAGCTCCATGGCACTCAATCATATCTTGTCTACAGAATATGAGAAAACTCAGCCAAAAGCTTGTTGAGTATTCTCAAAGGAGGGAACTGTTGGGGTTACTAGGCCTGCCTGAGCCAAAGTTCTTCCATGTTTAAACTCTGTCCTTCCATGTTTAACTCTAATCGGCCTCAAAAACCAAGGACAGGAATTGGAATGTGTAAATAGCCAGTTAGCAATTACGACCTTGCTCATACCAGGTACCAAACGATAATGATGAGGTTTGCATGTTTCTAACTGGGGAAGGGGTAATAAACTAAGGGTAAACAGAACCAAATAACAGTTTAGAGAGAAGTTACTAACGAGCTAGATTTATAGCCCTAGAATAATTTAATTGCTTAAATGTATAAACATGCCTTCGGTAGAGAGGGGAGGAGGAATGGGGGGGTGGTAGCGAGGGGGAGTGGGGGGGGCTTAGTTGTAAAATGTATAAAGAAGAGAGAAACTGTTTTTGCTGGTGTGCTTGATTTGAGACTTGCCTGTCTCCTTGCACCACTTTGAGATCTCAAATAAACTTTGATTGTTTCTCCACCCCGGTATGTTTATTGACGCGAAGCACACCGGGCAACGAACCCCACTGTTGCTGTCCTCGGTCCCCTGTGCCGGCAACACCAACAATGACCAATTTGCAAATCCCACCCCTAAATGTGTTTAAGACCAGTTGTACAAACAGATTGCTAGAACGAACAGCTCTGTGGACTATGTAAACACCACCCCCTCTCTAAAACCTCTGAATTTTCCTTCCTAATATATATGTGAGCAACTTTTTCTCAAGACTTTTCAAAGTCCAGAATGAAGTGTAAAGTGGACAGCATTAGCCTTAACATATATTTAAAAAACAAACAAACTGCCAAGGCTGGTCCAAAGTCATTAAGGCATTCAATCCTGTTCAGAGAGAAGTAGGGGGACAATAGAAATTCACTCTAAAGGCCTAGTCCTTAAGGAACTCAGGGCAGACTGAATATGTCACTTCTTCATGGCTCTGACTGAAACGAGTATGCTTGAAACATGGCATTTAGATGGTTAACTATCACAATAGATTTAAAAGCATCATAAAAGACTTATGGGTTCAAACACAAGAGCCTTACAAACAGAACTTACATTAAATAATTGCATGTTTTCCAGTAAATGGAAGTGAGAAGAGTAGTCATATTATTCGTGGTCTTTTCACAATATTCCATACGCAGGGGCGGCTCTAGGCACCAGCAAAGCAAGCAGGTGCTTGGGGCAGCCCATTTGCAGGGGCGGCAGCCGGCAGGGATCCAGCCTGGGAACTGAGAACCAACAGGGGGCCCTGGGAGCTGTAGTTCCTTGGTTAACTCCCTGCCTATAGAGCCAGCCCTGGAGCAGGGAAAGAACTCCATTTCCCAGCATTTCCTTGGCCACTATCAACAGGAAAGGGAGAGGGAGGGAGTATGGTAGTTGAAACCTCATGCTGCAGCTTGCTGTGAATGGAGAGTTCACTGCTAAAGCAGGGTGGCATTGTGAATGGGGAACAAGTATGCCCAAGGAGTAGAAGGCTTTGGCCTTGGTCCCCTTCAGAAGACATCCCCAGACTGGATTAGGGATACTGGTGTGACCTCACCTTGCAGCCCCCAAAGAAAGAATTGGGTGGATTAAATGGACAGTGCCCCTCTCTATCTGAAGCCTAGCAAGGGAGGTATGTGGATCTCACTAGAATTTAAAATGAAAAGTAAGGGAGGGGAGACTCTACTCGACCTGGGCAGCTTTAGATACAGCACCAGGCACGTAGGAGGATTTCCACTTCTGAACCATGGAAGCAGAAATTGACTTTTCCTTTCCAGATTTAGCTAATATTCAGAAAGGGAATCTAGCATCTGCCTTCCAGATTTGAACACCTCAAAATTCAGGAGTGCTCAAGCTCAATTCGAGCAGCTGTTACTTCATTTCTCCCAAATCAAATATACTGATCCACTGTAATTTGCTGTAGAAAAAGTAGGGCTGGGGTGGAGGCAGTCAAATTTGTTTTTTGCTTGGGGCAGCAAAAAAACTAGAACCAGCCCTGTTCATACGTCTGAACTGAATCTAAATATGTCAGATAGAATCTAGATTGATACTAGCAAAAATCTCCCAAGTAGAGGATGTAGTCCAAGTGGAATAAGTACAATAAAATACAACATTCCATTCAGACAGATTATTAATCAGAATCCTGGAAAAAAGAAAGCTTTCTGGCAAGGTCACCAGATTGGTCAGGCTGCCTCCAATTGTGAAATGTATTACTTTGGATGTTAACTGAAGGCTCCAGCACAGGATTAAGAAAAGTAAAATTGATAGGGTCAGCACTTTATGGAAGTGTTTAGCCTGTGATGCTAAATATGCACATTTAGGAGTTCAAAATGACACACTGCAACTTACAGATCATTAAACATAATGACAGTGAATATTTTGAAAGCTTTGGAGATTGACTGAAAGTAAAAAATGCTAGGAGACTGGAAAATAAATAGCAAAAACATATTAAAACAACACAACCAGCAAAGTAACCCCACCACTAAATGAGAAGTAATTGCTAAATCAGACTGGTTGAACTATCACTAATATCATAAAAGGTAAGAAAAGGGATGAAGCTTTCTCAGAGGTTAAAATATTAGCCAAAAAGCAGTCAACCAATATAGTCCAATGCTGACCAATGATCCCTCTACCTGGATCATGAATGCCAGAAAGAGAATACCCTTATACCGGTGGTTCCCAAACTTTAACAACCTGTGAACCCGGTTCACTAAAATGTCAAGTCTCATGAACCCGCCTCCCCAAATGAATATTTCCAGAGATTTTCTCCTTTACCTGAGTATAAATTATGAAACCAGTGATCTTGGAAATATAAAATTTGTTCTTTTGACATTCTTATTACACACTATTTATTAATTATTATTTATTACAGTATTTTTATTACATTATGAAAATGGCAACACTCTTCCGAGATCTCAATTTCATAGCTTGCATCGCTTTGAATAAGCCTGTTATAAGACAAGGCTCCTATGTTTCATCAAGAAGTATCAGATGTGAAACAGCATGAAGGTATTTAAGAAGCCAACTCAAAGAGTTCCTTCTACACAAGCATTCAGGTCTTGAGCAGTCCAGGGAAACAATGCACATTACAACGAAGCTTAAACTTGTTCTTTATAGTAATTTAAAAAACAATACTAGCTGCGTATTTAATTTTAAAAACAGCGAAAAATATCCACCTCTCTTTCCATTTCTTATAAGAAGTCTTGAAGTTTAAATCTCCCCAGTGTGATAGATAAACTTGCTTTGATCTGCTTAGCTCTTGGAAGTCCAGGGGCTCTGGGCTGCTGGCCTCCTGCTGCCTGGGGTCCCTGGGGACAGCTCTGTCCACCATTAGGGAATTTTTCCACCCGAGAACCCCCTGTAACATTTCGCGAACCCCCAGGGGTTCACGAATCCCAGTTTGGGAACCACTGCCTTATACAAAGAAATAGCTGTTAAAAGTGGCAGCACTGAAGGTAACATAAGCAAGTTTGATCAAACGATGCAACCCTAATAAGCGACAAAACGCATGTTGAAAAAGAACAGTGCCTCCTATAGTGATGGTATGCAGGTCTTCAAAACCGAAGTCTAACATATAGTGTTGTGTTTTGTTTTGTAATTTTAAATAATCGGCAGGGTGCTCAAAATCTGCCTATGAGCGCATTTTATTTATTCTATATCCAAAGATAATAAGTTAAATTGATCACATGTTTAGCCAAAACTCAAAGCAGTGAACTCGACAGGTCCCTCAGTGGGATCTATCCAAGAACCAATAAATACATGGCACTATGGATGAAGATGAAAAACAACTGGATTCCATTGGTAAGTAGTCTAGTGGAGGCAAAAATGAAATAAATACTGATGCCAACCAGAAAATAAATTAAATAAAGATATACATGCCAAATACCTACACTTCTTTTAATTTGGGAAATCAGTTGTAGTAATTTCTCCAGCCACATTTATCTAATTAACTGAACAAAACTGTTCTTCAATCATTTGTGGTTTCTGGACCCGTAGCTCTTCTGAGACAGTAATGATAGTTTCCTTGAGCCCAATCTATCTGTCTAGAGTGACTCAAAGAAATTGTAAGTCACTCTCCCTCCTATCTCCACAATACACACATCAATGCCAGAAATGTTTTTAGCTTTCCAAACACATCCCATCAGCTACACTATGTATCTGACTAGCTTTAGCTTTCAAAGAAGTGCTCATTTTATAAAATACATTTACCCCCCCAAAATTGGAATGCACTGAAGGATCCGTGGTAGCTTGCTAGGCTGTGCAATCATTATTTTTTCTTGAAGGTTCTAAACACAGTTACCAAGAGTAAAGCTGTGCAAATAGTGAAGAAGTTATTCAAGAAACATTTTGCAAATTAGAAATGAAAGTTATAATCTCCATAGTTTCCTGTAGCTGAAATTTGCTTGACTGAGAAACAGAATTTGTGTAGGGCAAGATTCCAGCTTCTCCTATTTATTTGCCATCATTCATCATGTGTGCTGGTGACCAATAAAGGTAGTTACAAATAGTACAATGCTTGATAAACACAACCGAGAAAGGGGAATATTGTGGTGTCCACCAGCCCCTGGACCAAAGATCACATAAAATCTTTGAACATTTGTAATAATCAAACACTGTGTGTGAACAAGTCATGAACAGAGAAAAGGATGGAGTTCATCAAATACATTTTCAGTATAAATAGTTCTATCCTAGGCGTTATATGTTTTTTTGTTTGAAGTATATTCAAGTCTGGGAAAGAGGCACCCACATGACAAAGAACAGAATTTGTTCGAGAGGAATGAATCTGGGATAATTTTCCCTATTCCTCTCCAAGCTGGAAAAGAGGAAAGTTCCCATGTGTCAAAGTCAATTTGAAAAATCCTAGATACAGCCACTGAGAGCCACATTCCACAATCATTCCATGCATTGAACTCCCATGGACATCTGTGAAAACAAACATGGCCCTGAGTATTTCATCCTGTATCCCATGGGCTCTGATGTAGTTTTTAGAATTTCAGCTTAGAAGACTATAGCTGCTGGTAACGCTGAGTTTAGAAAGGCCTCATCTGAATGTCATTTCCATTATGCTATGTTGTCACACGTACTGTACATTCCTTTGAGGAAACTTTTTGTTCTACCCCTAGATTGCATAGTACATGATTATATTTCAACTATAAATCATTCTTAAGGGAAGATGGGAGAGAAGAAGTTAGTTCTGCAATCAGGAAGCATTTTACACTGTGGTAATAACAACTTCATTGAACCTAAAAACTTAATGTCAATCCTAGATATTGCTATCTGACAGTAGTTGGCATATTTAACACACAGGAACTTTCTACACACATAGCACTTATGTGTATGCAGTTTGCATGTAGAATTCTTATAACAATTCATGCTACAGCTTGGAGCTTCAGGATCTGAAGTCACATTAGGGAATCACAGATAAGTGATATGAAGTATCTTAGGCCTTGTCTACACACAAAAGCTGTACCACTTTAACTATGCCAGTATAATTAAAACAGTGCAACTCCACCAGCGTGGACAGAGTTATACTGATATAAATGTGTTTCTACTGGCATAACCTACTGCCGTATGGGAAGGGGAATGAACTATATTGATATAAGGTACCTTTTTACTGCTGTAACTGCATCCACACTTGGGGTTGTGCCAGTATAACTATATTGGTTTAAAAAAAAACCCCACACCTCTAATAGAAATATGTAAACTGGTACAAAACTGTGTGCAGCCTAGGCCTTAGAAATAGAGGCCAAACTGCAGCTGCTATATCATGGATGAACCTAGAACATAAAGAAGCACCATCCACTCACCTAGAGCACTGGGCAGAAAAACAGGTATGATTTAACTGGCTGTTTTGGCGAGCACAGGGGAGGGAAGGAGACAGCAACCCGCCAGATGGTATGTTTGTGGATAGAGTGACAGCCCTCAAGCCCTGCACACCAGGGTGGCTTCAGGACGGGAAATCCTTGCTATAGCTATTAAACAAGTATCAAGAGACACCACAGTCCCAGTAGAATTACACTGCTACCTTGCTACAACATGACCCGATATAACACGAATTCGGATATAACGCGGTAAAGCAGTGCTCCGGGGGGTGGGACTGCGCACTCTGGTGGATCAAAGCAAGTTCAATATAAGGCAGTTTCACCTATAACGCGGTAAGATTTTTTTGGCTCCTGAGGACAGCGTTATATCGAGGTAGAGGTGTATTATACCACTGAAACACTCTAGGCACTGAAGTTTTAGGGTGCACCAAGTGAAGCATATCAGAGCATGTAGCATCGGGAAAAAGGATACTCCTCAAAAATTGTGTGCTCTCCAAAAAGATAACTGTATTCTTGCTGAATGTTGCAGGGGCCCTGCTGCAAGTGCAAAGAGGTAGAGGAGGGTTCGAGCTTCCCTTTTCCCTGCTACTTGACTTTTCTTTGAAGAATAAAGAGGCCCTGGAAAGTTTACATTTACCTCATAGAGAAACTCGGGGCGTGATACAGAGCAGGCTCTCTCCACAGAAAGAGTAAAGGGAGGGGAGCAGGAAATGGGAGAAGATGGGGCTCAGTATAATACAGGCTCTGCTGCCTTGTAGTCCATGCTAAAGAAAGCATGAGAGGAGAAGTTGCTATCTGCAGGACTTGGAAGGTGGGCCAGATGCTCAGCTGATGTAAACTGGTGTAGGTCCATGGTAACCAACAGAGCTATGGTGATTTCCACCAGCTAAAGGGTCTGGAGTTTGAAACTTAGCACAGACCATGACAGAAGAGCTAGCCTTAGTTTAGGCATATTTTTGTACAAATTTCATACTTTATAAAGGTGCCGTGAACTCGTTTTCAGATTCAAATACTTAACAACCAACATTCTTATGACTTTCTAATTTTCTGTTACTTCATGTATAAAGAGAGAATCATGGAGGTCTCAGACTTACATGGAAATGAACGGCATCATCTCTGCATTGCAGAAAGTAAGACTCATGCTTTGCTCCTACCCATTAAAAACTAGACCCCATTTCTGTATTCCAGCAAAATGAAATAGTTTTAGTGGGCTCAATACCCAGTGAGCTGGTGGTCTTGGTGTCTTTGTAACATTTCCAAGTGAGGTTCCAAGAAAAGCAACAGTATTTGCAAGATGGAAATCTGCCACAATGGAGGTGGAGGTATATTAAAAGTTGTCATATAGTCAAAGGGCTATTTATATGGATCTGCGCATCGGTGAGCTGATTTGTGGATTAGCCTGAATTGAGTGTAAACATAAAATCCGCATCAGTTTATAATATATTTCTGTGGAATCAGGTTGTTGACCAGTGTTCATATTTAACATGCACTGTCCTTTGACGCTCTTGTCAGTAACATCATTCTCTCCCTGACAGCATAGCTGTGGCACGGGTCTTGTATATTTAAATAATTATTTTATCTTTTACTTCGGTGGTATTTATCCTGCATCAGAAGCCTAATTGTATCATCCATGAGTGACAGCCTATGCAATGCAGGACTATTAAATTAAAGAACAGCATTGAAGTATCAGTACATGAAAAAGCTCCCAAGGGAGTTGCTGTCAAAAGAAATAAATTCTTCCTTCAGACAGGAAAAATAACCCCCCAAAACAAACCCTTTCATCCCTTCCAGAACACCGCCTGTCTCTGTCTAGACAGTGACTGATGTTGCTCCACACGTAAAGCAATTGTTTTACTTGCCAACCAGTATGGTGAATTAGAAAAGGGGAGTTACATCATAATACAGTGATCATTGGGGAAAAATAGTGGTGAGAGATATACAGTAATTTGTCAGTTACAATGGTGCAAGTATGAAGTAACTCCACTAGCTTCTCCAGACTTACCCCAGTGTCACTGACAGACAAATTTGGCCCATTGAATATTGTGAAACTCTGAATTCAACAGCCCGAAGGACTCTAGTTGTAGAATTGCAGCTCTGTTCTAACAGGACTTGGGCTGCTTTAAAAGACGATTATTCATGTGATTAAACCTGAGAGTGAGGCATGTGGTGTGTACTCATGATCATGAGGTTTATTATGCTGCAAAACTAATGAAAATTCAGGTTACATAATCAGTCCATAGGGCTGTACGAGTGCTATCAAGACAGATATCCTGTATACATATTGTGGTAGGTTGCACTCCCCTCTTGAGCACTCCCTTGTTGTCCGATTACAGTGCTGCCGTTCTCTTCGGCTACCAGCACCTCCTGCAAGCTGTCGGCCTGCCTCCATAGGTCTTCTGTGACTCAGCCCTTTGATCAGATGTCACAATCCAAAACTTCTTCTGGGGTATAAAACGCAAAAGAGATATAAACAGTTCCTTGTCCTTCCAGGCCAATTATAAACAAAACAGACTTTTGCCCTTTCTGGGTTAAATTCCCTCTCCAGGACTGAATCAGCAGGGTTCCTTCTGGCCCAGCCTGGTTCCTCTGGCAACAGCCTAGGGAGCGTTCCTCTTCACTCCTCTAGCTCCATCTAGGAACTGACCTGCCGAGAGCAGACAACCCCTTTTATTTCTGCCTGCAGGGCCTCATAGAATCATAGAATTGTACGACTGGAAGGGACCTCGAGAGGTCATCTAGTCCAGTCCCCTGGCTGCTAGAGGACCAGATCTCACTGGTTTCCAAAATGGCTGCTCTTTCCCCCCAAAGATAACTCTTTCCTGGGTGGGGTGCAGTAGAGCAGCGGGGACTCCAGTAGGGGACCATGAAGGCCTGGTACACCCCGTCAGACATATACATCATATTAGATCTGTCAGAGTGCATAAAAGATTTAGGGCAGAACGGTGGCATAGCATCAGCCCCACATTTGCGGTGGTGCACAAGTATGCACCGCAGTGGGAGCTTGGAGAGGCACAGTGCTGAAAGGCCACCATTCCTGAACCTTACTGAGAGTGCCCAGTATTGCTACCAGCACTAGTTCTGTGAAGCAGGGCAGTGAATAGTTGTGACTGGCCTCTGCCATGTAGGTGTAGAGGGCAAAAGAGAGGTCTCTTTGGGCCACCCAACTGGGAAGGGGCTGCCCACAAGGTGGTCTGAAGGCAACTGACTTCCCTTTAAGGGTAACCTTTGTTTTGTTCCATGTTTGTACAGTAGGGTCCTGTCCATGACCAGGGCTCATAGGAGCTATGTTATACAATGAATAAATAATAATAGTAATGTAAAAACTATGACTCTGATCCTCGGAGGCCCATAACCCTTTTGCGCTCCCCAATCCCTGTCACTGGTTCATCCCCCAGCACACTTTAGAGTAGGCTCAAAGCTGTACTAAATTCCATCAGCTTGTAAATCCCCCACCCCCACCAGGGGCTGTTTGGCTGGCCATGGATAGCCGGAGAACACCATCACCCGACAGTGGTGGGAGGTGATGGAAGGCAGTGGCTTAGAATCAACTCTGTGCCAGCCAGAGACTCCCCCAAGCAAAGGGAATCTCCAGCTGCCTGTTCAGGGCAGCTTTTAAATGTTCCCTTTGCACAACACCGGCACAGGGCCGAATTTGGCCCTGCATACATTCGATGTCCATAAAGCTCTCTTCAATCTTTCCTCTGAGTCATTACATTTCCGTTTTAACATAAATTGAATTGTGAGACTTTACAAAGGGGATTGTCTCTGTGCCAAATCCCCTTTGGAGCTCAGCAGGTAGAGCTCCATTGAAAGCAGGAAATTTTCCCAGTGTCTGCTTGTCTTTCCTGCTGAAACTTTGATGGTAGTCATCAAAGTGTATCAAAATTTAAACACAATCCCCCTGCCTCTGATATTCCTTTTTTATAAGTAAACCCTGAGCTTGTTTGAACTCTAAAATGTTGTTCTGAGCCGTAACTGCTTTCCATTCAACATTTTGTCTCCAATTGATTCCAAGGCACATCTCCATAACTGTGTAATTCTCATTTCGAGCCTAACAGGAACCTTAAAAGTTTGAGCTCGTTCCCTTTGTCAAACAGCTCAGATCCTGGGGTTGCATAATCTTGAAAATGTCAACAGTACAGACCGAGGCAATCAAAGCAAACATAACATGAGCTGGTCTTGGTTTCCATAGAGCATGACATTTCCAAGCTGATAAAGATTGGAAATCATTATCTCTGAGTGGTGAAGGAAAGATGCCTTTCTACTTACACACATCTCTTTCAAAGGTGAAGAGATTGACACAAGAGGGAGGGGACACTAATATGCAGAATATTAGCAGAGCTGTGAGAGTTTATGAGAAAAAAAAACCTGGCCTGCTAGCTTGTATTTTAAATGTTAATTAGTAATCCCAGGCCAAGCAATATTATCTGAAGTCAGTGGTAACTGAAGTTCAAACATAGAAAGGAGGAGGTAATAGAAAACAAGATGGTTTAAACTAGATGGGTCTTAGATGCAAAATCTGCACCTGTATCCATCTATGTTCATTAAACGTCTGTGGTTTCTCAGATCATTTGTCTCGACAATAGGGTTAGGAGCCGGCTAGTATCTGTAACTCAAGATGTGAGTTTGGACTCTGATCATCAGAGTTCAGAAGTGTTTGGATGTGGGGTTTTGCTTTGGATCACCTCTAGTTTAAACCAGTCTTGAAGCTTAAGGAGCTTATTGTCAAGACCTCACTCACTGAGTGATATGTCATGGGCAGACTTGGAAGGATTCAATTTTTATTGGTAAATGTCAGTAAACATTGATTTCACTGTATACACACACACACACACACACACACACACGCATAGACAAAAAAGATTTCCATAATGATAACTGAAATTTATAGATAGGCAAATTAAGAAAAATGTCGCTTGAGAACATATTAGAGTTTGATTTAAGGATAGTAACTTTATATATTTGATATGTGATATTAACAATTTGTACTTTAATGGCTATAAAGCTTTAACTTTTGGAATCTCAACATCTACTCTCATTAAATAATGATTGTGTCATTCCATTCACTGTCTACTCCCCCCATAAGTTCCCACAATTGTGAAAATTGAAATCGATAAGCATTGAGAAATATGCTTAAAACCCATAATTTCATGCAACTGTGAAAATGTAAGTAAATAAAATAGAAAAATGCTTAAAAATAAACATCAATATTAATCAAAATTATTAAATGGACTGGAGTTTGGGGATAAAGGAATAAAACATGTTTCTTTTAGTTCCAAACCAACAGAGTCTGCAAAATTGGTCTGGGTATCTTGGGGAACAAATTTCCTTGTGGTGACAAGGAAAGATGCCTTTCTATTTACACACATCTCTTTCAAAGGCGATTGATGCTACATCCTTCACACTGAACTTGAAATATGAGGACATAGTTGGACGTTTGGTGCTTCTGGTCCCAGCTGGCACCAAGGAGTGCAAAGACACAATAAGGAGAAAATCTTCAAAGTTAACTGGACTCTTTGACCTTTGGTAACAATGCAGGTTTGGTTCACCTATGTGGGGACAGTTTGGCTTGACTCTCCTCAGTCCCCTCGCATGTTCAACCAACCTCTTTTTGGGGGACTGAAAGGGGTGATATGGAGAGACTGGAGAACTCCTAGCCCCCGACAATGCTATTTTTCTCACTGGAGTGCCAGTCTCGATCATTCTGGTCCCTAGAACAATCACAATCGTCTCTTGTTATCATAAAGCAAACAATATAATGTACAGGAAGGGAAGAATTTGTTCTGGGGTTTTGCTTTTATAAACCTAATTGACCTCTTAGTCAATCCTCTTGCAAACAGGAAAATCAGTTGTTCAATGTTGTTATGATACCAATTAATTTACTGAAAAAAGAGAGTCGGGGTGGGACCAATTCTTATATTAACATTCCTGGCATTACTTCCATGCCATAAAGCTAACAAAAGCTGAAACTACAGGAGACACAAACATGGTAGTGAGAAAAAACTATCCCTGTGCAACTGTAAATGGTGTCATCTGCAGGTGAATTAGTAACAACAGAAGTGCCCATACAGATGTGCACAGTTGGTACACAGTTGACTGTCTTTTCTTTCACCAGAAAGCAAGCTGTGGACAGCTTTTTTCCCCTCTCTTGTGGCAGCAGCTCACCCACAATTTCCTGATCAGCCTACCTCACACAGCAAAAATCCATTACAATAATCTTCTGCTTTCTTGAATACTGTGTTAAGCATCCAGCTAACAGTATTCTACTTGCACACTAGAAATATCATAGTGTGCAAGTAGATGTAATCACTTGTTTTGCCCAATATGAACAAAGAAGAGCAAAACAAATTATTTCTAAAAAGGGGCCCGGGGAGGGTAGGGGGAGTGGCAGCAGCAGTGGAATCCTGCACAGCATTGTTTCATTTTACTCTAGTCTGTAGAATCAAGTATTTTTTTTCTTGTCCATGCTTATAACTTAATTATACCAGTCTGAAGCTTTTTCTGATCAAGAAAAAATGGACCCTAAAATTGCTGCTTTTGCACTCAATCTACTTCTCCTTCCATGCACTTCTTTTTTCTCGCTGATACCTTCTGTACAGCCTTGGGCACTTCTTACTTGCACTAATAAAGGGGTCTTTTCCACCACACGTAATATTGTTGTGAATATTATACCTTGTTGCTTCATAGCTAGAACTCTCCAATATAGGATAAACTTACATAGATTACAGGAAACTCTCAGTTTCCACTCATGGTTTCTCCACTGCATTGTTCATTGGGATTCATCCATGAAGAAAAAGGTAGAGAGTTCAACCTACTAAACCTGCAGATCCTGGGATATCAGAAGCCAGGGCCCTCCACCGTTCTTCCTAACCTACCGTCTCCTGGGGAAAAGGGATTAAATATTGCAGAGGGGGAACTAATGTGACTTGGAATGGCTCAACATAATTTTTATTCTTGTACGTCCTAAGGGCTTTCAGCGTGATGATACCAGAACTCAGAAGTCTTCCCCACAAGCATTCCCCCTCTCCACTGATGGCATGTTCCTGGGACTTACACACATCCACATCTATAGGGTCCAGACTCTGTTGCCATACATCTAATGCTCTCGGAGTGGTACTTTTCCATTTCCCCTTCTCCACCAGGCCATCCATTGCAGAGCTAACAGAGATGGATTCCCTCTGTATGCGGAAGCAGAGAGGATGACCTGGCCCTTAGAAATTCAGAGCTTGGAGCAGGCTGAAATTGTGCCAGAAACCAATTTGCAATGACACAGACAGGGCAAAACTCTTCATGCTCCGATAAATGGGTGACATTCATCCAGTGATGATGATCAAGCATAAACAGGTGAACTTCAACTTGAGAGGGACTTGTAAATTGCCTTTCACAGGTCCTGCAAGCAGCTTGCATTGGCTCTAATTAAGAGTTTGTTGAAACAATGTTTCAATTTTATTTTTTTGCAAAAAAGTGTCGATTTTAATCTACTTCCACTTTCCACCAATTACATCCCCATTGCAACAAAAGTGTCTCTGCAGCTGCAGGCAGAGACTTATAGATAACATTCAACAATGCTTTGTACAGATGGCATCAGAGGCATCATGGGAGGATGTAGAATCCTTACTCTGAATGGATAAAAACAAAACCACCATTGGCATGTGTTGAAGCAATAATGGGGTCAGGAGGACAAAGGTACTCAGAGGCACTGGCAGCCAGCCGATTGTCAATATGTGGCACAGCCACCAAAAGCAGCCTTGTATAGCTTAGTAAGCAGGAAACTCATGCTGCTGGAAATGTTCCCGTATAATGTCTGGCCTCTGGATTCTGTCTGTAATGCACAAGGAGTGGGTGATGGCATGAAGTGGGCTAAGTTGTATCATGTCCATATTAGTGATGAGTGAGTTTCAGAAAGTATGGAGACTTGCTTTTGATAATTCCCCAAAGTCTAGCTATTTAACCAGCCCTACAGGGTCTCAAACACTGAATTAAAAATCTTAGAAGACCAGGTTTGCCAAACCACCCTTTTTTGGAACCTCAAAGGTTGGGTTTGAGATGGAGGCAAAACTGTTTATTTTCTTATTATGGTAGCACTAAAAGGCCTCCACTGAGGCTGAGGCTCCAGCGTGCTAAGGTGAGGTACGAACACATAGTAGGAAGCAGTTCCTGTCCCAAAGACCGTGAAGTCTAAATACAGACAAAAGATGGGAAGGTAAACAGTGGCCTTGCTCAAGATCACATGGCAGGTCAGTGGCAAAGCCAGGATGCCAGTCTTCCAGACTCCGTGTCCAGTGCCACAGCCTCTGGACTACATGGCCTTGCCCTAGTTTAGCAATGTGCCCATCCTTAATAGATATTGCACTGGGCTTTAAATTGTTCAAAACCATAGACCAGTGGTGGGCAACCTGCAGCCGGACCACGGGCCGCACACGGCCCGTCAGGGTAATCCACTGGCGGGCCGCGAGACTGTTTGTTTACATTTGCACAGCCGCCCGCAGCTCCCAGTGGTTGCAGTTTGCCGTTCCCGGCCAATGGGAGCTGTGGGAAGCAACGTGGGCCACAGGGATGTGCTGGTCGCCACTTCCCGCAGCTCCCATTAGCCAGGAACTGCGAACTGTGGTCACTGGGCGCTGCGGGCAGCTGTGCAAATATAAACAAACTGTCTCGTGGCCCGCCAGTGGATTACCCTGATGGGCCGCAGGTTGACCACCACTGCTGTAGACAATATGTTACTAGAAGGTGGATGCTTGCGAATTGCTCCTGTGTCTCTTTTTAAAATACAAATAACTGTTTTAAAATTAAAAGATTACGCCTTTTCTCCAGGACAGCTCTCCACACCATTGCAGTGTTTCCGCAATCATTACAATGAAGCTAGCAAGCCACTGTGAGAACTGCAGCAATTTGTTTATAATTAGGGGAGTAATGTGTACAAGACTGCAAAAGACTCGCGGGTCGTCAGTATTTTGTAGTGAAATTACTGGTATTTTATTAATTTAAAGGATTTTGAGGAGCGACCAAGATTATTTACCCATGCAGAGCAATTAAAACCTTGCAATTTATAGGGGCATAAGTGGCACTTCAATATCAACTGTAGCCCCAAGCCTGTAAATAATTACACATATGCTTAACTTTATGTACATGAGTAGTCACACTGACTACAATGGGACTCCTCAGACCCTGAAAATTAAGCAGGTGCATAAGTCAGTGCAGGACCAGGGCCCACAGATGTAAAACTGCCTTCATTTAAGTTAAGGGCAAAACTCCCATTGATTTAATTCATTTTGGATGAAGTCTAGAGCTGGTCAAAATATTTAAGCTTTCTGATCCCTTGGGACACGTTTTTCAGGAACACTTTTCCAGCAGCTCTGATCTAATGCTGTGGGTCTGATCCTGGGCACTAGTATGAGTTGTCCCTTTCCCAAGGTTCTGCATTACATTCTCAAAAAGGTGACACCCATAATCATGCACTCACTCAGCAAAGTCAGAAGAAAACATTCTCACCAAGTCGCATGCTAAATACAGAGAAGCCCCTCTCATTCTCTGTGCCTATCTTGACTCGGGCTGAACACCCAAAGCATAGTCTCTGTCTAATACCTAGTCTGTCCTGAATTTTGCACACATCCCTGCCAAGAGATTTGCTGACCCAGCTTGTCTCTCATTTTCTCTTATTTATCGCAGCTCAGTCGACTCCTAGAAAGAGGCCTGTCAGTTCTGGTTGTGTGCAGCTCTGAGGACACTCTCACTGCTGTGTGCTTTGTTTATCAGAGAAGTGAGTCTCTCTGGGAAAAATACACAGCAAGGTCTCTGTCTTGCAAAGAGCTGCACAGCTTGATGCTCTGCTCTGCCTAATCCCAAAGGGGACCCGGAGTACTCCCTTCCTCTCCCCCCACTCAGACTAGCCTGGGTATAAATGCGATTGCACTGGCAAACATCCACAGCTAGAGGTAATATACCCTTTCTAATTAATTGCTGCCACCAAACCCACGTACAATATGTATTCAGGCAAGGCGCAGCCCACAGAGTCCTGACACTGTGCCTTTAACTATCAGTTGCTGGCAAAATTGTTTATGTTGCTGTTGTCTGTCTTGATTAAAGTTCCCTGTGTGGTCAGAAAAGTGGGCCTCTGACACTGGCTGTCAAATACTGTTTCTGAGACACTGGGGCGCTGGAGTTAGAGGCTGCGGCTTGACTCCTCATGCACTATAGGCTAGGTCAGGGAGAGCTGCCTCAGTAATTAATCCCAAGTTCTTGGCAGGGTTTCGATGTGTCTCACTCAGACCAAAGGGCTCGCGACTCACATCAGCTCCCCAAGGCCCCAGAGGCAAAGGGACGTGGGAAGCAGGGAATTAGGAGAATCTGACACAATATAGAAGATCAAATGGTCAACAGGGGTCACCGCTCAGAGAGAGGAATGTTTAGGGCAGGAATTCATGCTAGCAGACTACTCCCACTCATGCTTTTCTCTGATACAGGGGGATGCTGAGCAGATAAACCAGAAGCAAACAGAGGAAAATCTCTTAACCTTGAACACTCACTGTGCTTCTAAGAAATAGTTACAGTTTGCCAGCCATGTTGGGTTTGCGCTCAGGGAAATTCAGCTGCATGAAGGATGACTTAGTAGCTGTGGTGGTTAATTGTGTCTTGTTCTAATTAGCCAGTGTCTGCTAATTAGCAGACAGTCTTGGAAATACAGTAGTACACAGATGGAGAGTGACTTCCATGCTCACTCCAAGCATTTCTCTACCACATAACAGTGAAATAATTGCTCTGGTCAGGTTTGGGCTCACATTTAACTCCCTCCATAAATCTGCCCTTTACATTTTATTCTTACACAGCAGCATCCCTATTAGACAGAATAGAGACAGTGTAACACAGGGGTGGCCAAACTTTTTGGCCTGAAGGCCGCATTTGGGTATGGAAATTGTATGGCGGGTCATGAATGCCCGTTGTGGGAGGGGGACTCTATGGGGTGTAGCATGGGGAGCTCTATAAAGGATGTTACCAAGGTGGGGAGAGGGGGACTCATGGGGTGGGGTGTGGTGTGGTGGAGGGGGGGCTCTACAGGGGCAGTACTGGGGACTCCTAGGGGCCTTGCCAGCAGTGACACCAAGGCGGCCGTACCAGGCACCGCCATGGGCAGAGGCACCCTAGCTGGGATGGGTGCAGCCCCTGAGCAGTTTCGAGACTCTCGAGGGTGGGGACGTAGGAGACCAGGAGGGGATTGGGTGTGCTGCCGTGTAGGGGGTGGCTGCCGCGTAAGGGCAGAGTTCCGATCCTGGAAACAGTGTGGTGAAGTTGCACCTGCGCAGTGTGGCTCTGCATGCCAGAAGATGGTGCTCATCAAGGGAATTGTGAGTCGGGGGCTGGGGAGCGCCAGGCGGGCGCAGCAGGGCAAGCCCACTACCCCGCTCCCCGGTGGGAGCTCGAGGGCCGGATAAAAACATCTGATGGGCCGGAAGTGGACCGCGAGCCGTAGTTTGCCCACCCCTGATCTAGCACATGGTAGGCACTAGAACAAGGCTGGCAGAGGAAAGCCGAGCACCAGGGTCATGGACGGATTTCCTAAATAACTTTTGGTAACACCTCGTGAGCTTTCAAGAAGAGTGTTTGCAGTGCTCTGGAAAGTGGGGGTTTCCACAGAAAACTTTACATTGGAAATTGGATTAATACTTAAAAGCTTTTCATCCACAGATCTCTTGGTACCTGGCAAATTTCAAAGGGAGGAACCCCTCCTGCAGACCAAATGCCACCCGGGTCAATCTCCAGCTAGGTCCTTAAGGGACTCTGGCTGGATATTCAGTTTATGTCAATTATTAGTGATCTTATTGTGCCATCGAAGCTGTTGGCTACCACGTGATCGCTGGTTACATAGCAGCATTCCCTGATGAAGTGAATAAGCACAGTATCCTCCATTTTAAAGACATGGTAACTGAAATTGTGCTTTATGTGATGTCTAAAGTCCTGCACTGAAGACCAGGTGGTGCACCTTTTACTCACACTGGTGTGTGGTTACTCACTAGAGTTGTCCTACTGAAACCACTGAGACTACCTCAGTAAGTAGCTACTCACCAGTGTGAGCAAGGGGTCCCACCTTGCCCCAAGGCAGTAGCAGGGTCTGGAACAGAACCCAGGGCTCCTGACTCCCCACGTTCAGTACACTAGATCAGCGGTTCTCAAACTGTGGGTCGAGACCCCAAAGTGGGTCATGACTCCGTTTTATTGGGGTCACCAGGGTTCGCTTAGACTTGCTGGGACACAGGGCCGAAACCAAAACCCAAGCCCCACCATCTGGGGTCAAAGCCAAAGCCCGAGGGCTTCAACGCTGGCTGACGGGGCTGAGGTTACAGGCCCTTTTCCTGGGGCTGAAACCCTTTGGCTTTGCCCCCCCCACCTGGGACAGTGGGGCTCAGGCGGGCTCAGGCTTCGGTTCCCCTCCTGGAGTTGTGCAGTAATTTTTGTTGTCAGAAGGGGGTTGCGGTACAATGAAGTTTGAGAATCCCTGCACTAGACTACCCCAGCTGATCCAATATCTTAATATTTATTACTAGAATTATTTTACGACTATATTTCCAGTTCCAAATGGTGCTTCAGTCTCTGATGGAGAGAGTGGGGAGGAAAACTGGGCCGTGAGCCCTGAAAAACAAGACAGTTTGTGTTTGTTTGTTTGTTGTTTTTTACCTTGTTTAGGCCATCAGTGTCTTGAAAGCCCTGGGAGTTAGTGCCTGTGAAGCCTGCTTAGACTGCAGACTAATTTTCAAAGTAATTGGGGAAGACAGCTCTCTGCATGCTCAGACGATTTAAGCCATAACTACTGTCTTGCTCTCTTCCACATATTCTTCATGGACGAACATGACAAATGATCAGTGATACAAGAACTCGGCCACTTCCTGGAATCTCTTGGTTTTAATGCGAGTGCATAAAATCCAGGGACAGCAGAGCTTTCTGTAATATAATCCCAAAGCTGCTTATAGGACAAACTAAAATAAAATTGTCATTGTGCCTTCTCAGTTGTTATGCTCAGTAACATCTGGGTTGCCCATACTACAGAATATTAGATTGACCTCTGAATATATTAAATGCTTTAAAAGGGTATGGAGGTACCCTTCATCATTAATTTTGTAAAGTCACATTTTATTTATTGTCTATAACAGGAGTAGGCAACCTATGGCACGCGTGCCGAAAGTAGCACACAAGCTGATTTTCAGTAGCACTCACATTGCCTGGGTCCTGGCCACTGGTCCAAGGGGTTCTGCATTTTAAATGAAGCTTCTTAAACATTTTAAAAACCTTATTTACTTTACATACAACAATAGTTTAGTTATATATTATAAACTTATAGAAAGAGACCTTCTAAAAACGTTAAAATGTATTACTGGCACGCGAAACCTTAAATTAGAGTGAATAAATGAAGACTCGGCACCCCACTTCTGAAAGGTTGCCGACCCCTGGTCTATAATCACTCCTTGGAATCTTGAAACTGAAATCAGTTTCCTCATTTGCTCTCTCTCCATGAGTGTGAACAGTGCATTTTTTTTAAAAATAGGGTTACTTTCATTTACAGCTTGATGAAAAGGCCACTGAAGTCAATGGGAGTCTTTGAAGCCATAGACTTCACTGGGTTTTGGATTAATATTTGTATTACCCCCATAGTGTCTAGAGGCTTCAATACAGAGCAAGGCCCCATTGCACTAGGCACAATACAGATACTCTTTGGTGCAAGGACAGTCTAAAGATGACATGAAGTGTGAAGGGGGAAACAAGCACAGAGAGGTAAAGTGGCTTGCCCATAATGAACAGACCCAAGATTTCCTGAGTCCCACTGCAGGTCTCTCTGCTAGACCACATTGCACCCCATGCTCATCTTCATCTGGGTTCAGGCCCTAAGGTAGGGTTGCTTATTGATTTTTTTTTTAAATAGATATTGTGGCACTTACCTTTTGGGGGGAAAACTAACAACTACATGGGCTTTGTAAACAGGCCTAAAATCTGACTTGTTTTTTGTCATCTTATACAGCAACTATCAAGCATGACAGCATCCCTTCAAATTAAGTCCTTAAAGAGGCAGAGAGTAAAAACTAGCCTAAGGCTACTCTTCCACCTCTTGTCAAAATATTAATAAAATAACCAAGGCAGGAGCTCCAATTTCTATATAGCTGGACTGAAAATGCAGCTTTACAAAAGGCCTGGCCACAGAAGGAAGGCACAGGATTACGTTTGTATTGATCTGATTATTGTCTGATCACATCAACAGTGGGAGTCTGTTATATGGTCCAATTGTCTGTAGTACTTACAAAAAAATCCACCCAACTCAGGCAGTTGAGATGCTGAGGTTGGTTCAGTGCCTAGCACAATGGGGCTCCGGCCTGGCTGGACCCTGCTGCTACTGCAATATAAAGTTTTAAAATAATAAAAATTAGCTACTTTTGTTGAACTTTAGGAGCCTGATCTCCTGAGCTGCACAGGGAGCCCTGGATGGGAGCAAGGCCATCTACTTGTGCCATTTGCCTCAAGCGTGTATGGCTGTCCAGCATGCAAGGGAGGAGCTGCGTGGTTGCACCCTTCAATGCCTGTTGCTCCCGTGCCCATGCTTTGTCACAGGGAACATGTCAATCCAAGCTGCCCCTGAGTGCTCCAACGCAGGGCGAAGAAGGGAAGCATTGCACACAGCCACTTGAGGAACTAGCCAACTGGGTCACAGACACAACAAAAAGAGAAATGAGCATGGGGGAAAGAAGAGAGGCAGCCCCCAGTGTCAACCAGTGTGCAATGCAAGCACATGGATAAGCGTTCTGTCCTGCCTCCGAGTACCTGCAGAGTACCTTTGTCATTCAGCCCACATTCTCTCTTCAACCCACAGTCATGGCAGATGCTCCCTGTGACCTTGCCTGGAATGTGACTGGCTTGCATATGGGGACACTAGAGGTATGAGTAGCACCCTTCCTCCCTACTCTGTAGGCCATGAGGCTACGGTTATCCCAAACTAAAGCTGGTCAGGAAAAATTCAAAACTGCTTTGAAAAATGAAATCTTCCCTCTTCCAACCAGCTCTGCCCCAGACACCTTTTGCTCAGTCTGCCAAGATGCTGTTTATTGTAGGGTTTGAAATTCTTTAATAAACATCACCATTTAAGCAGGTGGCTACCTGCTTGGCCCCTTCCTGCACTAGCTCTGCCTGTTGTGACTTATTCTCCTTCAGGGGAGCATTCACACATGTTTTCCACATAGCTGGGTGTGCATTTCCCTCAGATACATATTTTTACATTACTAGTATGATCTGGCCATAATAAATATAATGTAATTTATATAGAGAATAACTTAACTCTCACAAGCCTTTACAAACCATGCTGTGAATTCATGTGTCAAAAGCAATGATTTATAAAATTAAGGAAATAAGAATGTTCGAGTCGATAGAAAAGTGCAGAGTGTTTGATTGCAAATTAAAAATGGCATCATCTTAAAGAGGAGATATTTGGAAACTGACTTGTGTGGGTAAAGCTCTGCCTATGTTTTTACTCTTCTTGTTACAAAAACATGTTCATTTTGGTGAGAAAATGCAATTCTAAAGTTGGCTGGCTAGTGGAAATGCAAAGCTTCTGGCCTGTCTTACATTAGACCACACAGGAGATAGTTTGGGGAAATAGTATCCCTTTGGCGATGCTACTGCATATGCTGCTATAGGAATGCAACTTATTATCACACAAACTAATTCATTAAAGGCAATGCGATGGGGTACAGAAGCATCACCCTTTCCTTGGTAAGTAAAGGGTTAACACCTCAGACTTAGGGCTAGTCTACACTACCTGCCCAGATTGGCGGGTAGAAATCGATCTCTTGGGGAATCGATTTATCGCGTCTCATCGAGAGGGATAAATCGATCCCCGAATCGACGCGCGTATTCCCACCTTGTCAGGAGGAGTAAGCGCTGTCGACGGGGGAGCCGCGGCGGTCGATTTGCTGCCATCCTCACAGCGGGGTAAGTCGAATAGGATATGTCGAATTCACCTACGCTATTCGCGTAGCTGAATTTGCGTATCATAAATCGATCCCCTCCCCCCCCCCCCCAGTGTAGACCTAGCCTTAAAAACAGAGGCCTTAAAAACAGGTGCTCCAGGAATAGGAGAAACTGCCTGGGAGAAGGCTGGAGAGAGAGGCCCCAGGACTGAGAGTCTGCATTAGAAACCCCAGGCTGGAAATATCTTACATTATATTTCTGATGTTGTCTCAAATGTTCTATGATTGGTCTATAAAATCCTTCCTTATGGTGGGAACAAACACTGCAAATAAAAGGGCACTGATGTTTGCACAAAAGAGGTCTCCAGCTGATTTTTGAGAGGAGCAGTGAAGAGCACCGTTATACGTGGGGGCTTGTCCGGGATTGGAAGCCAGCGAACGTGGTTGGTGACCCGGAGATGGAGGAGACCTTGCAATGGCTGGTAAAGCAGCAGGAACAGACACAGCAGGCCCTGCAAAACTTCCAGCAGTCCCACCAGGCTGAGAGACAGGCCTTCCTGGCCTGGCAGGCGGAACAGCAGCAGAGCCTACAGGACTTTATCTGGGAGCAGACCTCTGGTAGAAGGTGGTCCCAATCAAAGCATGCCTTAAGCCAATCCTATGCAATGTAGGAAAGCCTGGGTTACGATCTTGACCTGCAGGCCTGGTTCAGCATATGTCTTCATTTCCTGTCTAACCTTCCTAGGCATAACAATCCTCAAGGAATGTCAAGAATTAAACAGAGCCATCAATACAGGGCTCAGAAGCAGTAAGAGTGTGTGTGGTATTAAGACTGATCCTTCTTTGCCATTAGTTATAATTATCAGAAAAGTATGTAAGGAAGAGGCTGCCAAACCACTTATTTACTTACCTTGTTCCTGGAACAAATTCATACTCATTATGCAAATGTAGGGTAAGAACCTTGCACACACAGAAGCAGGGCCGGCTCCAGGCACCAGCTGACCAAGCACGTGCTTGGGGTGGCACCTTGTAAGGGGCGGGCAATCTTGTGGTGGCTTTTTTTTTTTTTTTTTTGGTTTGGCGGGGCGGCGCTCAAGGTTTTTTGTTGTTGTTTTTGTTTCGGCGGCGCGGCGCTCGGGGGCGGTGTTTCGGCGGCGCGGCGCTGGGGTGTGTGTGTGTTTCGGTGGCGCAGCGCTCTGGTGGGGGTGTTTCGGTGTTAGAGCTGGCCCTGCACAGAAGGACCACTAAACAGGAGTAAAGTTAGTTACTAGCTCACTGTTACATCTCTGAAACTCTGGCACTCAGAATTTGCACCATTTGGAAACACCTCAGCTGCAAGTTACCCAAGGATGCTCTGATGCCTGACAGCAAAGTCAAATACACCTCTACCTCGATATAACGCTGTCCTCAGGAGCCAAAAAAATCTTACCATGTTATAGGTGAAACCGCGTTATATCGAATTTGCTTTGCTCCGCTGGAGTGCACGGCCCCGCCCGCCTGGAGCGTTGCTTTACCGTGTTATATCCAAATTCGTGTTATATCGGGTCATGTTATATTGGGGTAGAGGTGTACTGCAGGAAACAAATCTCAGAGATTTTGAAAACAATGTATCCCCTTGGTAAAACTCCACTGAAGTAAGGCAACACTGGTGTCCTGGCTAACTTTCCACACAACATTCCTACAATATAAAACTACCACTGATGAAAAAGGCAATCTGTATTCTGGACCCCAATTCTGTTATGGTTATTAACACTGGAGATGTCCCGATAAGACTGGTCATACAACACTAGGCAACCGTTCCCAGGCAGTGCTATTAGAATACCAATTTTTCCCTGTAGTTGGTGGAGCATCATTATCTAGTAAGTAGCCCAATAACCCTATCTTTGAGGACATCAGTTCTGGTGTGATAAGGAGTACTTTAGTCCCTTCTTACAAAGGAACATAATATACCTCTCAGGCATAATGGAGCTATTTTTGGAGGCCACACATTTTGTTAAAATCTACAGATTACAGGGAACCAAGAATTATCATTCCTGCATTCTATGCTCAGCTCTGCTACAGACTACCTGTATCACTTCGGGCCAGCTATTTAAACCTCTGTGTTAGCTCCCTTGTATGTAAAAGGAACAATGGGTGTCTGTAATACACTTTGAGATCCTCGGATGAAAAGCACAAACTAAATGCAAAGGACTGTTTAGATATTAGAACAGGGTGGATTTGTGATGGTACATAGTAAAGTACAAAGGGGATTGAGTAGACCCTGAAGCACAATCCACCTCTACCACACGCATCCACTACACCCCCTTATTATACAGGAACTCACATAACTTCATTGAGTGTCCTGGACTTTTATTTGCAATGTATGGCTGAGCATTCCAACTACTAACTCAGCGTTTCATGCAAGCTCAGGTTTGCTAAATTTTCTAGGATGGGACCATTAGTCCAGTGCTCTACTACACCTACAGAATGATCATGCAATTTCTTCCTCACCCCTACTACTTACAAGAAATCACTGCAGAGTATCATTCATAAATTGCCAACCTTCTCCTTAATTCAGTGGGATGTTAAAATCCATGATTTCTGACATCACATTTAATCAATCACAGAAACAACTGATAACAAAACCCTTGTGACTACCCTGAAATAATGAAATGGGGAGGTGAAGAATGGTGGCTATCAAAACACTTGTATTCACATGGACCTCTTAGTAATCAAATTATACTAGACAGAATAGGGAAAAGGTTCATGATAACTTAATGTAATCTTCACTTTGTATAAGTATGCCAGAATACTATTCTGTTCATTTTACAAACAGTATTATAATCTACTTTGTGTAAAATGCCAACTCAATAAAATATCATAAACCTATAAGTCCTTTAAAGGAAACTTCTATAGAATTTAATAGGGATGAAAGTAATAGGGTCCTATTGAAATTGAATTGATACCATATTCTTTATGTAGGCCAGTTCACCCATCCCACAGAAGGTTAAAGAAGGGATGCAATTATCATTGTATGCCTCTAGGTACACTGTCTCTGGCTGGCACCCGAGAGGACACAAGACTGGAATCTTGATTAGTTGTTGTGTAAGTGTATTACATCTCCCTGCACCCTCTTTCAGTGATGTTTTTGTCACACACAAGAGTTTTGCCTCAACAATTTTCTGCCTCAGTCATCAACACAACTGACACTGCCTGGTTAAAGGAAGCTTGCTCCCTTGAAATAAATCAATCACTTGTATATTCTTCTGTTCCACAAAAAAAGTCCATCAGTCTGTCTATGCGTCCCAACTTCTCCCACCCATTGAGCTTCCCCCCAGCAACTCATGGACGCTGCTCTAGATAGCTCTCCTAACCTGGCAAGTGTTCCCTGTAGCAGCAATAGGTGGGGCTGCCTCTGGCTGTGGGGTAACTGGGTGGATTAGAGCAGATTCCCCCCTTCTGGTAAACTGGAAATGGACTTCTGATCAGTGTGTGTGGGGAGGTCTTCCCTGACTACTGGTTCTTCAAACTCCTGGCAAGAAGGCACTGGTGAAGAGAGATGTGAGGTATAACTGCTTCAGGACCAGGCTGGCTCTAGGTTTTTTGCCGCCCCAAGCAAAAAAAAAAAAAAAAAAAAAAAGAACCTCAGAGAGCACCCAGAATGCCGTCCCTGAAATTGTGCTTGGTTTGCTGGTGCCTAGAGCCAGTCCTGTTCAGGACTCCCACCAGTATAACAGCAAAAGCATCTTAGCTCCACCACCAGCTCTGCATCCATTGCTAGAGCTGCAGGCAAAGAAGATGGGGATTATATGGTGTCCTCTGGGCTCCTAGATGCACTGGTGAGGGACACAGGACAGGAGTTTCCCTGGCAGCAAGTGCAACAGCAATAGTGGGTGCTTCATGGTGCATCAGCTGTCAAAGCAACAGCCAGCTCAGTGCCAGCATCAGGGAAAATGATAACTTTCAACAAGAAGAGTCTGCCTGCGCATCTTTAGGGCACATCTGGGAAACAACTGCTTGCTTCCTCCCCCTCCACCCAAATGCAGTTGATTTCTATCTACCACAGTCACATCACTACCCACAGGCCTGGACTAACAGTGAGACTGACACTCATCTTACATCACAAGTGTGGGGAGAAAGGTTTGGAAGGAAGATTCTGAGGCCACCTGCTGCAGAAGAGGAGCCCTGTGATCAGTTTACATCAGCCTCTGGCTTCCAAGGCTCTCTCGGTCAGGACTGGCTAACATATTTTTAATAAAAGCTGAGATTCCGCTTGTCCTAACAAGGTGGCTGCCAACCGACGTCTCTCTAACCTCAGTAATGTACACATGCAAAAGAGGGCAGATTTATGTCCTAGGTACAGTGTGAGTAGCTGAAAAGCCTTGAATCCTAGCTGGGAAGAACATTACTACATATTACTCTTTCTGGTAATAGTTATGTCAAATAATCCTGATTAATGACATCCTGTGAAGAAAAAGCCTTCCTTTTTTCAGATTTGCAGCCTATCTTCTAGTAGGGCTTACCTATTTTAGTTGTTTATTTTAAATGTATCAAAACACATAACAAATTTTGTCCTGCCAGTTCATTTCCTATACTAAAAAAATCAGTTTGCCTGATAATATCTATGTAATGAACTCACTGAAGTGCAACCATGCCATTTTTTTCCCTGCTGAAACTTTTTTTTTTTTAGAGCCGACTGTCTGTTTCACAGGAGGCTTAAATTCACGCTGTTTCTATTAGCTAGCATCCAGTTTTAATGGCACAATGTAGGCGTCTTCACATCACAGTTCATTCTCCAACAAAAATGCATACATCAAACTGATGTTGAAACTAATGCTTCTTTTGCACTATGAAGATTTCTACCATTAAATCAGTTGTTTATAACAATCATATTTTGCATGTTCTAGTGTGGTGGTGAAGGGCTCAATCTGAGCCTTAGAAGCTAAAATAATGTAACATTTTCCCAGATGAAAAAAGGTACTATATAAAAAATAAAAAACAAAGCTGACATCTGGGACTAGACAGCTGAAATTAGTTTTATCCCCAACTTTTAACAAAACCCAATAAACAGACCTTTATCGTATCCAGGTAAATATAATAACAAATAAGGTGGAGTCTAATGACAGCAAGTCAGACTAAATGTAGACTCAGATCTTTTTATACTAATCAAATCGGAAATACTATCTGAATTGGTTTAAGTTGTAAACTAACTAACAGATTGTTTGCCACATATCTACAGTACCTCTGGCTATACTTCAGTTGTAAAATTCTCACTATAACACTTTCTAAAAGGCCTGTGAAGGTCCTTAAAGAATATATCCTGAACTAAATAGTTTTCATTAAGAGTCAACTTTTTTCAGATAACAGCTTTTTACCTCTAAGTTGAGCAGTCAAGCAGCTCTACAGATAGTGATAGATGTAAAGGGAAACTTTGGTCAAGTATAACTAGATAGCATAGCACACAGGCATCTAATGCAACTGCCTTTTTTCTTTTAATTGGCCTTTGGAATTTAGCAGCCAAAGGGTGTGAACTCCCAGTAAGCTCACAAAGTCGTATCTCATTTTACTTGCTTTCCAAATTGTCCAATTAACTTCACATTGGCACTCAAGGAAAGTTCTTGATAACATGACTTGAAAACCAAACTGTATAATACAATCCTTACTTCCTGTCTTGTTTGAGCAGGATTGATACATCTGTCGTCCAACAATGATCCTTGTTTGTAGAGACAATTCAGAGACAGTGACCTTCTATAAAACTATACTGAAACTATTTGGAGAGAGGCAAGCAGGGGTATGTCTGGCACTTCCCAGCTGGCAGATGAGATGACTACAAACCACTGTTCAATACGATTTAAGAAGTCATATCAGCACACTACCCCACTGATTTGGATTTAGTAGCTTATTTTACTTGGAGAAGACAAACTACATACTGGCCAAAACAGGTTGCCCCAATGTCCCATTGTCACTGGGAGTTGCAACTGCAGAGTTCAGTTACAGGATAAACTCCTCAGTCTCTTTGATAATTTTGCTTAATTGACAATTGAAAGCCTGATTGATGATCCAATGAGCCAGATCCCTGAATGGTATAAATCAGCACAGCTCCATTTAAATCAATGAAGTTATGCTGATTGACAATCTGGTTCTGTCTTTTGATTGCAGGAGTGTTCGTACAACACCTAGCTAAAAATACCTAGACTGAGACTAGAACAACGTTGCGGTTCAGTAGATTCGAAAAGTTGCCACAACATTTCAAACTATTAAATCCACAATAGCAGCTGTTATTATTGCTGATTTCCTGTTCTTGTCTTTATTCTCCACACTAGGTGCTATAATAGGTTCACGACAGTGGTGATACACCCAGAACAATCATCCAAATGGATCCTGGCACTGACTAAAAGCTCTCAACCAAGTCAAAAGAAAACTGCCAGGCTGCACTGCGGCCTTAGAAATGGATGGTAAAAATCATTCTAAAATTAAAATAAACGAAGGGAAGGATTCATTGTAACAGACAGGTGGACAAATGAAGTGTGGCACTCTGACACCAGCTCTCCCTGGAGGAAGAGACAGTGGCAGCCTGGCTGACTTTTCATCATGACTTCCTCAGGATATATAGCTTTCTCTCAGAACAGAATAGGGGAAGGTACAGTATTTGTCTCTGTATCTCTGCAGTCCAATTAAATTAACAATTTGCTAAAGAGCTACGTTTTTATAATTAATAGAGATGCACAAGGCTAACAGCACTGCAGAAAAGCACTGTAGGTCTATTTTCCAGAACTAGCTGACTAATCCACTTTTGTGACCATTTCAATAAGAATTTCAATTAGCATTTTGCCTCCTATGCAATTTCTAAGATATTTGGGGTTGGGGCCTCTGCAGAAAGCATATACTTGGTATTCACCTTTACCTGCTGATTAACCTGCTCTTTTAGCTCATTTGGCTGTTTGCTATCAGATTGGATACTTTCCTTGCACAAAATGTTCATGCAAATTCCAGATGAACCAGTAAACTGCTCCTGATGAGCATCTGGGCCTGGGTGGGGAAGGGAGCGAATTTTGGTTTACAAGCCGTTTAAAGGGTTGGTTACTAACTTCACTGCTAGCATTTAGCATTGTGCCAACTCAGCAAGGGATGCTAAACACACGGGGCACAATCCAACATCTATTGAAGTATTAGGTGTTGGGCCCATTAAAAAAAAAAAGTGTCAATATCACAATGTAAGAAATTCAAGCATGTCATGAACACAATAGTCTCTCGACAACACAAAAACCCTTAGTTAGTTTATAAGAAATGTGATCTGGGTGCTGATCAAGGTAACATCTACATGGACTTTCAATTGCTTTGCACCAGTGCCGAGTGCTTGCATCTCCTATGGAATATAAAGTGAACTTCAGGTACTCAGCACCCGTCAGGATTTGGTCTTAAGTTAGCAGTGGTGATTGGTGGCTCCCAGTTAATATTTCTTTTTCTTTTTTCACTCTGCTGTGTACTACTCTCAGGAGTGAAAGTGAGCCAGTCCGAGCTGGTACGGCGTACCGGTAAGAACCTGCACCAGCCCATACCCAGCCCATATTAAAGAGCTGTGGCGGCAGTGCTTTAATGTCCCTGCCCCTTTTGCCTCCCCTGTTGGCGGCCCTGCCGGTAGGCTCCCTGCCAGCAGGGCCGCCAAGGGGGGGGGGAAGGGGCAGCGACCTTAAAGCTTTGCCGTGGTAGCACTTTAAGGAGTGTCCTTTGCTGCAGCAGCGCTTTAAGGATCCTCAAAGCGCTGCCACGGCAAAGGACCATCCTTAAAGTGCTGCCACGGCAAAGGACCATCCTTAAAGTGCTGCCACGGCAGTACTTTAAGGTCGCTGCCCCTTCCGCCGTCAGCAGCCCTGCTGGTAGGGTCCGTACCAGGAGGGTTGCCGACAGGGGAGGCAAAAGGGGCAGGGACATTAAAGCGCCATCGGCGGAGGGGGATGGGGGGGATGGCGCAGCAATGTTAAAGTGCTGCTGCGGCAAAAGACCCTGCAGAACTTTAATGTCCCTGCCCCTTTTGCCTCCCCACCCACAGCCACCGACGGGGGGTGGGGGTGGGGCAAAGGGAGCAGTTGTCCTGAGGCCGGCGATTTAAAAGGACCTGGAGCTCCGGATGCTGACCCCCACAGCCCCGCCCCTTCTGCCCGAGCGCGCCCTCCCCCCCCCGGCCCCGTACTGGTAAGTGTCCTGACTTACTTTCATCCCTCACAACTCTAGTAAAGTAACAAAGTTATGCCCATTCACTACCTCCCATGCCAAGCTCAGAGTATACAGTTATACTGGATTCAAACTTCTCCAGAACATCCTGCAAGTTCTAGTTTGTAGAGCATTCCTGTGAGGAGAGATTTGGTTCAAAGGCAGGCACCTGCTATGTTCAGTCAAAAAGACCTGGTAGTCCGAGATACCAGTGACAGGTCAGAATGTGACTCTTTGCAAGCTAGAAATGAGGGGCTAGAAATGAGTGCTCCATATTGTTTGGGAACGGAGATTGTTTCCTATGGCATATGAGAGTGACAAGATTGGACCTTACAATCACAATCACTTTCATCTTCCACCCCTTACATTTCAATGTAATTTATAGCAGCTGCTGTTGAATTCCTAGGATGGATCCAAAGCTGTAATAAGCTATGTAAAAATATCTTGGAGTCCCAGTTTTCATTCTTCATATAAAGAACAAATCTCTAAGAGTAAGATTCTTCCTACAGCAATAGGCACATTGGAAGGGATTTGGAGGGGCCATACTTCAGCAGAATAACCACCTACCCAAAGAACTTGGAATGAACCATCCAGGGAGCCCAGGTGGAATGCACAGGAAATGCATGCTTTGGGGCAACTCCATCACCCTAGCTATGGCACGAACTCCCCTCCCCACCCATGAAAAGGGGACTGGCATACCGTCACTTTGCCCTTTCTGGTCACCTACCATCACCACCACAAGGGAACTGTTTATATGTCCCCCCACAGGACTGTGCCCACCCTGAGACAGGGCACAAAAGGCGATGAGGCTCAATGGATCCTCTCTTCTCCCCTTGTGCACCAAGATCCTGATCCTGAGAAGACTTATGCATATGCTCAACTTTAAGCACAGTAGTCCCATTGCCCTCCACAGGGCACAGGCTCTTAAGGGGAATAGATTTGGTAGAGTTGTGTCCCAATGCAGATCCCTCAAATGAACAGTTACTAGGGAGGGTATTTGGTAACTTGCTATAAGGTAATTATTTACAGCCCGCATGTGGTGGAGTTTGCTGTTGGATTTGTCTTTGTGTTGCAATTTGTGTTTCTCAATCATTCTCAAGGGCACCTAGAACCTGAGAAAGGCTCTTTTTCCATTTAGTTTTATAAATCCAAATAAACTTAGGTGGACAAACTCCTACAAAGGCCCATTTCTCATAGCTGAGTGGGAGCTCACAGAAATAGCTATGAAATCACAGAATTTGTGTGCTTTCTCTGAGGAACAACTATTAAAAAGTTCCACTCAAGAACAGACTTAACTCCTTTCTCCTCGATGGCAGACTCTTAACATAGCACTTGCTAGCAAGGAATTTGCATACTTTAATGTTACCAGCTTAGCAGTAAAGCTTCACTGAGTCTTGCTAGAGTTGAAAAGAATGATATATTTTCAAGCATTACCAAGCATGACCACTGCTGAAGAGAAATCAGTGGGCCTACAATTGATAAATGCCGATACTTCAAAACCTTCCAACTACTTCTTGCTTCTCATTTTTGTCCTCCCTTTTCCGATAGTTTTCTACCCCAGCCTCACTTCTAAAGCAAAGTAGTTTATGCTGAATTGCAGCAGATAATTTAAATCCCTGCTGATCACTTTCAAACATCACTCATTCTCTTGCTTTACAGGTCTAGAAATGTTAATAAGGCTCGGTCTATTGCATACAGAGAGGCAGTCTTTCTAATATCTTCTGGAGCTTAGAAACTCTATGTCAATGCTTGTTGCCCTTTTTTTTTTTTAAGAGAACAGGTGCTCAAATTTGGCTGAGGAGCTGGTAACAAGGTCTTGGACTTGTGGAAGGCAAACTGTTAGCTCCCCAAGAAGATAAAATGATCAGCTTTGAAGCACTGTGCAACTGTGGGGGGAAATGAAAGTTACTGCTATCTGTTTGTTGTTTGGTAGTCTGAGAGCTTGATTCTTGGGTCTGCTATGGTCACTCCAGCAACATAAAGACCATAAAGCCTGCCTAAGCAGCTGCCCAGGAATTGCCCTTATGTAGTTGCCTCTAATTATCTGGCTCTATTCTCACACACTGCCCCTAGGGCAGGGAGCATGGACAGAGTGCCTTTTCGCTATGGCTATTCCCAGCTTCTCAAAAGACCTCTTGGGGCTATAGGCAGGCATACATGAAAGCAGCCCCACTGCAACTCTAACTTACATGGAGGAACTTCAGTTAGCCTCAGAATAAGGGAACCACAAAAATGACATAAAGCTCCCTTTGCCCCCTAGTCCTATTCTTGGGTCCTGTACTGAGCACACCTTGGCTGGACCCAAGCGCTAGGGCTTGGGTATGTACAAGAGTGGAAGGTCTCATTCCATTTCCTAGGGGATAGGTGACTATTTCAAGCCATAGACACTGATGTGCTTCTTGGCAATTTCAAGAGGAAGCCAAGATTTGAACTGGCAAAAAGACTAAGCTATTGTCACCACAAGAAATGGTCCCTCCAGATCAAAATGGAGGATGGGTGTGTCAAAACCATCTGTCTACTCACGGAATAGGAGCCGCACAGACAGTCTCCAGCAGTGTCATTCTAGCGATCTGTATCAGTACTATATTGGCTTTCTAACATTGTTACAAAGAAGGAAAAAATGTTCGTCTGAAAGAAAATATCCTAGTTCGTTAGGGTCCTTTTGAGCAGCACAATTTCCCTCAGATTTCCCCTGTCATCTGCAGTCTACTAATTAAGAACACTTGCAGCCTACAGCTTTATCCACAGGAACATGAGACTCTCTCAGCTCCCCACAGTGTCTGGTGGGCAAATGAAGGAAATACAGTCAGCTCCTGGAATCATGCAGTTAGTGATGATGGGTAAAGAAAATAGAGTTGATAGGATGAGTTAGGATGCCCCTTCAAGGGAAAAAAACGAATGTACATAGTCTGAATAGTTTACCCTGGGCAGCACTCAATCTGTCAACATGGAATCTAATCTCTGACCAGAACCGCCTCCAATTCTACCCTGGTATGTTGTCCTACGGTGTCTCTGACAAGTATAAACGTAGGAGCTTAAGCAGCTAGACTGAGGTCCTTCCTCCAAGCTGGATAACAGTGCTGAGCTTGGCTTTCATGAGCAGGACCTGTAGAGGATTATAAGTGCCTCTTATAGGTGCCTGGAGAGTAAAGATACTCTAGTTCCTAACTAAATCCAGCACTACAACCTTACTAACATCTGGCCGTGCCTTAAGTCGTGCCCAAGCAGTGCCTCTCATGAGACAAGTTGATGCGACTTTAGGCTAAATCTTTTTAAGAGCTCTTCTGCAGCTGGATGTCAATACTAGACTTGACAGCCCAGGAAAGCTCAGCTGTTACCGTATCCTGTGGGGAGTCTCTTTTTACTTGGTAAGACTATACTCAGCCAGCACCTGTTCTGATTTACCACTGAAAGTTCACTGCTTTTGTCCACTTTTCTCTCACTCTGTGGTGAGAGAGAAGGTTGTGGGGAGAGAGAACACCCAGCACAGTCGCTGGTGGGGCAAGAAGAAATAAGTCATTTTGCAATCCATGAACAAAAAAGCATCTCTTTTGGGGAAATGGTTTGAAGTATTCCATCTTGTTAATGACACCCCTCACCCACAAATACACATTGAATAGGAGTCTAATGCAATTCAAATAGATCTACACTGTCAGAAGGATTCATTCGTTATTGCTAAAAACAGGAAAAGTGCTCAAAGTTAAGGGACTGGAGGTATAAAAAATGTCTAACAAAATAATGCCTATTGGTAAATCAAAGTCAATGATTCTGTTTGACTAAATTAGTCTCAATTCACCAAGACAAATATATCCTTAAATATCCATACAGCTATGCTAAAACCAGTTCTTCTGTGATGTCCAAGGAGTGAGTTTACATTTATGAAACTAAGAGCTCCTAATCTATGTCTACCTCTGCATTTCCCAGTGCACCTTGTGTCCGTCTTTGAGACTAAGGTCTCTGAGATGGGAATGTCATTTGTGCATTTTACAAAACTTGGTAATAATCTTGAATTCTTTTCAGAACCCAAACTTCCTATAAAATCAATGGGACTGTTGAATGTGCAGAGAATGCAGGGTTAGGTCCTCTAATTATAACCTGGATGGGCCAACACATTCTGTGGATGAGAGAAGTTGGGTAAGCCATAAGCAATTATAATTAGAAAATGCCAGACATATAGTCTATGATATCAATTTTGCATACCTACACTATCAAGGGACCATTGTGGATTTCAACAAGATTTTTGACCCATTTTTTTCCCTCTGAAATGCTGACCTATATTCCATATCTCGTCTCCACAAAATAATACTAATATCCCAAGTACTGTACCTTCATGCAGTCTTTTTTAGGTCTAATTTTGTACTGGGGGTACATAAGCAGTCTATGCTCAGATGGAATCTTGACTCAAGAATGCCAAATATCCCAGCTATTTAACTAATCCCAGTTGTTATTTTTTTCAGCACTTTTCCTTGGTCACCTCAATGTTTCCCCCCAAAAAGCGTTTTAGGAGTGGACCCTGCCACTTAGAACAGGATCAGGAGTTGTGACTGAAAGATTGACTTTCTAGGTTTTAAAGATCAAAGAAATTGCCCAGGGCATCCATCCTAAAAGACTCATTATAATTTACTATTTGATTCACTAATCATTGAAAATACTGTTGTATCAGAAACTGTTCCCCAGATTTAATGATTTGGCATATACTCAGAACACTATTAAATAACATGCTTTGTAAATGAAGATAGATGAGATATGTCATAAATAGTCAACCTGAAGCACGTCTATGAATTTGTGTTGGTCAATAGACTCCTGGGTGACCAAAATGCAACTCAACTAAATAAACTTTGCTTAGAAAGTCAGTTGAACTTGTGGCAAAAATCAGCCCAGTCTAAGCATTTCTAAAATGCCTTGAAAGTAAAATATGAATTTAAATGCCATATTTACTTTATTTTCCTGTTCTTAATCTCATTCATTATTTTGTGCAAAAGATGGAAGGAAATCCTAGAACATGTCACCACCAGTCTTTTCTCCCTCTCTACCTTTTAATTTAAAGGGAGAGTGACGGCACTAGGTTCAGATAGCTCTACTCAATTTGAGACGGACTTTGCTCCTTCTCAAATGTAGTCCCACTGAAATCAACAGGACTATTCAGGGCATAAGGTAATATTCAGCATGAGGAAGGGTATCAACATCTGGTCCAAAATGTGTATTTATATTCTTTAGGAAATCTATGGATGTCTGAAAATCCAGAAAGGCATAAACGTTGAAACATTTGTCCTGTGTCCATACAATATAGCTACAGAGCCCTACTGGAAACCTTGGGGCTCCTACATTTACCCTGCACGTGGCACTCAAGAGGCTGACATTTCAGACTGAAGTGACATAATGAAGACCATTTCGAGGTGCGGTAGTCAGGCTGTATTTTCAGTATTGGTTCTATCTGACAGGTGTTTGATAGTCTCAGACCCTTGGTTGCTGAACCCCACCTCTTATTACTGCTGTATTAATCCTCTTTTTACTCTGAAATGCTATTTCTCTCTAGTTTCTCTGGAAGACTTTTTCTAATACAAATAATCCAGAAATAGCAAGTGCTTTCTAGGTGGCCACTGATTCAGGGGGAGTAGGGGCGGGGGATTTCAGATGGAGCTTGTCTCTAGTTATTAAATAGCCAAAGAAGTTGAGAAGCCAAAAAGAGGTCAGCTAAAAAAGGGAGGTATTCCTCACTCTAATGTGCAAATTGCATTCATTCATGTACAAAATGGCTGAGAACTTTCCTCTACGCGCTGCTGCTGCCTACTGTCCTTATTTTCAGCTCTTCTGGGTGTGGACTCAGATCTTGGGAATTTCGTTCTACCCCACAACAAGAATCCTGAACAGTGTCATGGAATAGCCTGCTTTCCTTCAGCAAACATACAGCACAATATTTGGTTCTCTCCTATTTTAATCTTTGTTTAAAACAATTTTATGCCTGCTTCTTTCCCTTTTTCCTTCTCCATTTCTTTTTCCTCTAAATCATATCTGCCATATCTTTGAAAGGGGAAGAGAAGTGAATCTGGCTAAAAAGGGAGAAGATGAGGAATAATGGAAATTGAATAAACAAGGTTACATATGTTTTTCCTTCTGTCTTGCCGCTAATCCAGTATTCTGATATAGAACTCTTAAAACTATGGGAGCCCACTCAGGTTCTTGCCATGACCACCTGATCTCTAGGTTAGGAAGGGCATATCCCCAAATGGTAACTTTAATTCTAAAGTGAACAGCATGCTTGAGAAAGAAGGAAGGCACCTCCGAAACGTAAAGTCCGTTTATCACTTATTTGCAGAACAAGTGCAGCAGGGATGGTAGCCATGTAAACTGCCAACAAAAGCTGAGTGTGTCTTAATCCTGTTCAGGAGGGAACCCTCCCAAGGATGAGATGCTGAAGCGTTATGCCTACTCAATTCTTGGCCTCTCCAGAGTTTGATAACAGGGAACACCACTTGGTGTTAATTATGATGTGGATAGAAGCCACTAGGAACTGGGCTGAAACAGCTCATAATGCTTTACAGAGATCACCAAACAGCTGTGAAACAGTGACAACTTCTCCTTACTATCACCAAGTCCATCTTTGGTCCATAATACATTTTTAATCATTATTTAGGGGCACCGTTACCCTTAGATGATGCAAAGACTTTATTGCATTTTAAAATTAAGAGTTGCATATGAATTTAAGGTAAGACAGTTTCCATCAACGATCTGCTGACTGTAGTCAGTTGTAACTGCTGATTTAAATTTTAAAATACTATTTCCCCCCCACCCACCCCCGTTAGCACTATAGAGCTATTACAGCCATGGGAAGGTCTCTGGAATCTATTCTGACTCATGCATAATCAACAGAATTGTCAATTAAATCCTAATTGCTGAATCTTTATTCCTACTGATGACCAGCCCAGAGAAATCTCAGCTTGACTTTCAGATTCCAGGTACCACTTGCAGCTCTACTATCTTTGCTCTCAAACTGAGAACTTGTTATGGAATCCTGCACACACACATGGAAACTCACAATCCCATTCTGAGTCACTTTCCATGCTAAGCTCTGTGTATCAAAAATAAATTATGCTCAAACATGTCAGAAGTTTTATATTTATGTTCTTCAGTTGCCACATATAATTTAATCAATTAAGGCAACCTAAAAAAAATAGGTTGACACATTGCCCTCCTACCTACCAATAGCTTCAGGAGTACGTAACTGAGCAACAGGATGCTGATCGAGATAGGGTCACATGACCCTATGGTTTAAAATATAATAAGGCTTTGTAAGGTGCTTGAGGTCTACAGAGAAGGATTGCTATATAAAATGCAAGGTGTAAAATATTAACCATTTATTGCAAGCTTCTCTGCAGCTTGCCTTGATTAGATTTGGCATTTTAGGTGCTCAAATCTACAGGGAAACTGAGGCATAGTGCCCCACTGATTTTTGGTGCTAGATTTGATAGCTCTGGCGCCTAGTTGAGCACTCACAGCTCTAGCTGAAGTCAATGGGATTGGAAACAATTGGAAAAGCTGAGAGCAAGAGAAAATTCACAGCACTTCAGTCCAAAGATATCAAACAATGCAAAGCAAAAATTCGGCAGAAGTTTAATCTGAGAAATGTAGCTTATTTGATTTCTCTTTAAGTGAGGAATCCTATCATTCCAGTTTTCAGTGATAGTTGAATAGTTTCCTTCTCCCCATAGGAATCAAACCAGGTCTCAAACTTCCCATGTTCTTGTGCCCTTGCTCCCCCTTATATAACTCAGTGCAATGTGTAACAAAGTGCTATTTTATGCTTTAATAGCAAACAATTTCTTCTGAGGGGAAAAACAAACAGGATGTGTTGTTTTGGGTAACTCTGCCTGTGGTGACAGTACAAGATCTCATCCTTATGAGTACAGTAATAGAATTTCCTCCAGAGAAAATGTTCTAATTCATAATACACCTCTTAGATTCTTCTTGCTTAAAACATTTTGTCCACTTTTTTTTACCACTAAGCACACATCTAACTCAGGCTTTGGTTGGCTCCCTGTTGTGTATTTTTTTTTTACTTCGATAAAGCTATTTCTTTCCAAATATGCTTTACATAAAGATTCCCAGGCTCATTATTTTTCAGAGCCAAACAGTAAATCAACATCTTGGGTGTTATGGACATTATCTCTGGTTCTCACATCTGTTGAAGTCAAGGCTCTATTTTATTGTGGCATCTGGACACAAGAGAAGGAAACTATTCGACGATCACTGAAAACTGGAATGGTAGGATTCCTCACGGAGCTTCTTCCTTCCATAAGTTATAACTAGCCCGAGATACACCTCCTGGACTTCTTCCTCTTTGATAATATAACCAAATTCCAGAGCACTAAGGAAAATAATATTGCTGATCACAATATTAGCCTCAGAAAATGAACAAACTTGAGGAGAGACTCATTGCCATTTCTAAGGAGAGGATGGCTTAAGAGGCTAACACTTCATAGCTTTCATTAATCTCTCCTTTAGGTGTTGGGATGATTGCTCTTCTCTGTACTCCATTTCAGGTGTCAAACACAGAATTTCAAGATGCCCTAACATTAATTTCTGGAATAAAAGACACATGACCAAAAATTCCTGTAGGCCTTCAAACAAAATTGTCCAGAATCATACACGTGTTGACTACATTAAGTTACATCTGGAAAAAAAGTAACCAAATAGTGCAGTCTTCAGACACGCAAAATTCCTTGTGGGAGTTTTGCCTGGATAGGAACTGCAGGATGTGGTTTTTGGCATGGACTATAGAATCCCCCATCCCATAGCCTAGTCTTGATGGGTCAATCCTGTGGTGGAGAAAGTCTTAAGAACTTAGATGCAACTTTGTCACCCAAAAAGTGTATCTGATTGTGGTGTGTATGCTGGAACGGTGAGGCATCCTGTGGTAGTGCAAAGGGGCTACAAATGACCTTAGGCCAGGGCTGTGTGAGTAGCAAATGCAAGTCCCAAAAGGGAGGCCTCATTGAAAAATGAGGTATGCTCCAAGCAAACTGCATCCATGTTCATCCTGAGTGGCACAGGGAAAAGTTACATTAACTGGTGCATTTTAAGGTAGCCCTAAAATTCACTCACAACACTGCAGCCATCAAAAGTCAAGCAACGCACCTAGTCAGAATGACAGAACCCACCTCCAACAAGAGCCAAGGATTGTCACAGAGTTCAACCACCACCCCAAGGACAGCATTTCAATTGTGGCTATTGTTGCACTTCACCATCTGGCACAGAACTTCCATGGACATAAGCACAGAGGGGTTCTGAATAATACTCCTTCCATCTCCAGATCTTCAAGAGCTCTGAAATATTAATGAACGAAACCTCACTTCAGCCCCGGGAGGTATGGTAAATACTACTGCTTGCTTACAGAAAGAGAAACCGAGGAATGCAGAAATTAAGTGATTTGTTTATGGTTATGGAGGAAATTCATGGCAGATCTCCTGGCTCCCAGTGCTTTCTCATTTCCTTTCACTGATAGCTGTGCCACCAACAGAAGCTGGGAGGTAGCGGCTTCCTCACAGGGTCTGATTAAGGGCAGTACATACCAATGCAGAAGCAAGTATCCAAACAGCAGGGGAGGGAGCAAAGTATGAAGAGAAGAATCTTTGAATGAACCAAAGCCTCAGTGTGACCCAAGTGCAACATAAAGACTCAAATAAAATAAAATAAATCCCAGAAGGCAAATAAAAACACCCAAAATGTTTGGTTTTTTCAAAATCATGATTTTGGGGGCCAAACTCATGAGTTTACAATATCACTAACTCCAGGCATTCAAATCACTCACTTCTGATGTATCGGATTCTGGCTCCATGGTTCTAGTGGGAATGAAATGTTGTGCCATAAATGTGCTCATTATTCTGCCACGGACAACAAAAGACAAGTGCTTATTGCCTTTCTACCTCACAACCTTGTCTGTCACTAAAGAGAATCTGAAATGTCCAAAAGCCTTGTATGTCACAGAAGAATGGAGTTGGCAGATGAAAGCACACTACCCATCAGAAACATGCAGCATGGTATTCCATAGCTCTCTTCTGTTTCCCTCAGCATGGTGGGCCTGAACAAGTATCTGAAATGGACAGCTACCTCTCATTGGATTTCCTCTCTGCATGAGTAATGCCAGAGGGTTAAAAGCTTGTGTTGTCTGGGAGAGGAGACACAGACAGCTATCCCAGCATCACAGTGAACAAATCTACCCCTAACCTGCTTTGCAAGAGGTTCACCTGAAAAGTACACAGGTGGAGAGAGACTCCTGTCTCAGTCACAAACTCCATCTTGCATGTCACATACAGTGCCCTTGCTTTTTCTCTGCCTCTTACTATGTCTCAAGCAAAGCTGTCACACAGCATCAAAGCTAGAATTATGTCATGAATTAGTGTTGACCACAAATTACCTGACCACAATGTATCTCAGAATTCTAAGGAGCCAGAAGATAAAAGCCATTTTGCAGGCATGGTCTGTTTGTTTAACATTGCTAGAGAGAAGTAGAGTATCTTAAGAGTTTTAATTCAGATTGCCCTTCTGTGGGCCTGCCCATGTTTCCTACCTATCATTTAACTGTGCCTATTTCATCATATTAACGGTAAGAGGTTACCCCACTGTAGAGTGTATTAGCATTTAATATTTCCTGTTGATTCCACAGCAAGTAATCACTTCCATGCACTTAACTTGGGGCTAATGTATCTCTCTAAAAACATGGTCCTAATCACTGAGAAAGTCACCCATTTCAGAAGTATTTCCCCGAAGGCCAACAAAAGCAGCTTTGTACACCAAACAACTGAGCAGATTGGTTCATGTGTTTTTTTTAGCCTGTATTTGAGCAAAGGCATTAAAATCACAGATTCAAAGTGGGATGTTTAAGATCAGAGCAAGAGACAATGGCCTTAATGTATGATGTAGAAAGAAATTATGACTGGAATAAAGACATACCTACCTAGTTTGCTACTTGTCAACTCCACTCACTTGTTAAATAAAAGAATTTGACCAAAAAAAGAGTTAATAATTGACCGATCTTCCAGAACATGAGGGTCTTGGAATGAAATCACCTTTTGATAGGGATACTTTTAGTCACGTAAAAATGTTAAGAGCTGGGTGGAGTACATCTTAATGAATTAGAACTAACTTCTCAAGCAAATTAGCTTTTAAGTTATCCATGTAATTTAGTATTAAACAACTGCTTTAGAAATCATTCATTTGCTTACGTTAGAGATCTCACTGACATTAGTAATTCCACTGACTTCACAGAGGGAGTTGCTTCCGTTCTCAGCAATGTGAGGAGAATAAAGCACAAAGGATATAGAGTAAGAGTCAAATCTAACCTCAGGTATAATTTAACGACATTCTGCACTTCCTTCTAAGAGAAAAATGACCTAGGGCTAATGATGCAGCGTATTATAAAACAAATAGTAAAATATATTTATAATACTTAGGTACCATTTTTTTCTCTAAAGTAGGATCTACTTTTTATGTACTAAGCTCTCACAGACGAGGCGTGGTCCTTTCCACTAGACAGACTTTGATTCTTCCCCATTTGTCTGGAGCTGAATTCAAGTATGTTCGACAACCATCAACCAAACTTACCGTTGGTTTACCATGGGGTAAATAATGGCCTAGTTGTGGAAAGTCCTGATGGAGGAAAATGTAATGAGGTTGGGCTGTGGAAGCACAAAAGCCATAACTTTACTATGGGGCGATCTATAAGTGGCTCCAAAAGTGGGAGATACTAAGCCAAAAGGAAGGTATGGCCCAGGTTTCTAGGAAACTGGTTAATCCAGCCACTTTCCTAAGTCTGCCAGTAGCACAGCTCCTAAGTACCCAAGCAGATTTAAGGTGGTCTTCCTCAGAGCTCTCAATTAGCAGAACTTCAATGACAGGTAAAGTTGGAAAAACATCCTGCCTTTCTCAGGGACGATTCAGCTCTCGGGTGCATGAGTCAGGTTGGTAACACAGCATCACACCTCCTTGTGCCAGATTTGCTGAATTTAGCCCTGTGGGTTTTAGCTTATGTTACACAGACCCCTGGTAGAGTGTCCTGATTTGTGAATTAGCATAATCAGCAATGCTAACTCACTGCAGGTGAGAACAGCACATGCTAGTTATCACCTGCTGCAGACAGAGTACAAAACATTATGTTCTTGTGCAATGGAAACATAAAGCTTAAAAGAAAACTTCGATGGATGAGAATTTCAAAGGAAGCCTAGAATTCAGACACATCTACCAGGCCTGGGCATGGGCAGTCTGACTCAAATGGTTAGAACCATGCTGAGGGAACCAGCACTACGGTTGGAGTCAGGAACCAGGATCAGGGCAAGGGCAAGGGCAAGGGCAAGAGCAAGGCTGGAGCAGGACAGAAGTAGGGCTGGTGCTGATTCAGGACAGGAGCAAGAGCAGTCGCAGCTGTGTGCTCAAGCATTGAGCAGCCAGTGACCTGCTGTTGCTGACCCTAAAAGCACATCTGCTGAGTTGTGCCAAGCTCATTTATCTGCCTGGAGGCTGGTCTGACTAGTCCTCAGGCTCAGCTGAAAATGCTCAACCCTGACAACGTCTTTCATTAAAATCTCCATTACTTCAAATTGGCTGGCTATTCCTAGATTATAACAGAGGTAAGATTACCTATTGGATAGGACCCCCACCTCTCAAGCTACATCCAGAGCCACTGCAGCAATCCTGCTGGTAGCACTGTAAGTCAGCAGGAGCACCATGGTCTAAAAGACAAGGCGCATCTCCAGCCCCCAGTCCACCCCCTGACACTTGGGAGTCTCAAACTACCAGCTGTTCCCCCCAACCAGTACAATGGAGAATAGCAAATTCCCTGCTCCTCCTTCCTGGGGAGGAAAAGAGCACAGCAATTATCTGCTGTTCTCCTGAGGAGTGTGGATCAGTGCAATAAACAGTGATCTTAGCAGCTGCATTCTTCATGGACGGGAGAGGATAGATGTGCATGTTAGGGAGGAAGCTGTTACAGATTGGATGGGAAGCCTGGACAAGAATCATTGTCTGGATGGAAAGAGCATATCATAGACAAGTTATGAAGGAGGAAGCCACAAGATTTGGATACAATCTGAATGGGATGGGGGAGAGAAGAGTGAGAGAAGTTGAAGATGACTTCTAAATTATGGGTTTGGGAGACTGGGATGAGGTTGGCGATAATGGTGACTGGACCGGGGGAGGGGAGAAAGTTTGGGAAGGAAAAAAGGGGTGAGAGTTGGCCATGTTAATATACATTGATGACAAGACATCTAAGTGGCTGGGCTGAGATGCAGGACTGAGTTTAGGAAGAGGGATCAGAAGTAGTAAAGTAGATCTATGAGCCAGTAATTGAAGCCACGTGAGCAGATGGGAGGGGAGCTGGGTGAAGGAAGAAAAGAAGTAGACCCCATGGAGAGTGAGGCAGAAAAAGAGCCACCACAGAATGGCACAGATGCAGGAGAGGACAAGATTCCCCCCACTGAAAACGTCAGGGGAAGGGTATCATAACCATAAGATCCAGTTGTGGAATCAGACTTCAGTATGCTGACTTTACTTGACTTCAATGCTAAATCAGAAATATCTAATGCTCCCGATATTCCCTCCCCCACTCTAACAGCAAAAGTTGTGGTGTCCAGGAAATAGTCTGCATTATTAATGAGAAGCCAGCAATCACATTTTAGTGGCAAATCATTGCCTATGGAGAATCTGATTACAAAGCTTTACAGTACTCCTTATGAATGGGCTCCCAACCTCAAACTCTGGCCAGTAAAACTTGTTTGTGAGCAGCTCTGACTGGACTGGATGCCTGCCACTGCTGCATCCATTAAACACGCACAGCAGACCAAATTCACTATGTAACAGAGAAGAAACTCCCATTGAAACTGGTGGGAGCTGCATTATGTAACTGAGCAGAATTTGGCCCAGCTAACCAGTTAATATGTCAAATGACTCACACTGCTAAATACACACTGGGCTTTCTTAATCAGCCAAGTTGGCACTCTATAGTACCAACAGTGACATTTTTGCATTTGGCATTTTCTGCTCCTGTGCTTTATCATATTTTCCACTACAGTGTCAGGAAAGATTTCTATCTGCTTCAGCTGAAAGAAGGAGATAACGGCCAACAGCAGCCCTGTACCTTTGTTATCTTTAACTTTATAAAAAGGTTGTTATGCATGCTGCCTCAGTTCTCTACTAGACTAAGCACAAAGTTCAAATGAGACATGTATCCTGCTTCGTCGCCGTCCCTCCATCTCTTTGGTCAATAGCCTATCAATGTGGCGATGAGACCAATGTCAAATATTCGCTTGACGTTTGCCTCTCTTTGAGCACAAAAAATGAAGTGTTGCACGTGCAATTGTCAAGACACCCATTTGAAGTGCAACTGTTTAAATGCAGCTGTTCAAATGCACCTGTTTGAGGTATGTTGGTTGGTACTGGTCACACGGTACTAGATACAGCTCCCGGATAGGGGGACATTACTTCCCAAGGTCAGGAGGTGCAGCAGAAGCCATTTTACCTCTGTTTCTCTAAAGTAGTCTGCAACTGGGCTGTTCCCCAAGACACATTTTTTTGAAGGAAAGTCTTTCTGCCTGCTGCTTTCCCAGCTTTTTACACTCAAAACAGCTTGGGTTATGATTAGACAATATTTCACATTTTATAGTTGTTCATCACAGTAGTACAAATATAACCATATACTGAAGGCAATGCCCTCAGGAGATTCTGGTCAGTTGTGCCCAGACCATTAGAAATAAGCCTAGTATATCCTCTAATACAAATGGAGGACTAGCTTCCTGGAAATATGAACAACAAATTAAACTGCTGTCTTATTTAATCCCCCCTTGATTACGTAGCCAGGGAACTGAATGGCTTTTAAGCTACTTGTCATTTTACTTCAGGCTCAGGCTTAGTGTAGAGTCTTCAATATTTGACCTTATCCAAAGAGTATCTGCAGTACCAAGAATATTGTAAGTGCTAAGTATTTAATGGGTCACCATTGTAAAACAGGAAGATAACACCCTGAGGAAAATCAGAGGTCTTCTCTGGGACAAAACAGCTCTCTCACACACAGCTCTAATGTTTACATTGCAGTTAGAGCTGTCCAGCATTTTCATATTCTTCAGATTTGACTTCCAAAAAAAAGTCATTAAGTGGCTTTGTGCATCAAAGCCACAGAAAATCTCAAAGGCTCCTTTCAATCACAATATCCCATTCCCAGATAGAAATCGGAGTCTTCCCTTTAACATTTGCAGTGTTAGGATTTGCAAAATGTGAAAACAACTTGGAGGAGATTTTATTTGTACTGTAGTTACAAATATGCTGCACACCTCGAAGTTGCAATCTATTGCTCAACTATGGGAAAGCGGAATTTCCATTTGCTGGAAATACAATTAAATAGCAAACATTCAGCATCAAAGTTAAAGATGAAATCCACCAAAGGGGATGGAGTGGCTCTGAGCATGGTGGAGCTTGGCAGCTGGAGTGGACTAGGAAGACCCCAGTGCAGAACCATGGCAGTTTATACAAGCAGCCTTGGGACTTATGTGTAGCGCAGATGTACTGTCAAATCTGCAGAAGCCACAATTCATAGATTCTAGGACTGGAAGGGACCTCGAGAGGTCATCGAGTCCAGTCCCCTGCCCGCATGGCAGGACCAAATACTGTCTAGACCATCCCTGATAGACATTTATCTAACCTACTCTTAAATATCTCCAGAGATGGAGATTCCACAACCTCCCTAGGCAATTTGTTCCAGTGTTTAACCACCCTGACAGTTAGGAACTTTTTCCTAATGTCCAACTTAGACCTCCCTTGCTGCAGTTTAAACCCATTGTTTCTGGTTCTATCCTTAGAGGCTAAGGTGAACAAGTTCTCTCCCTCCTCCTTATGACACCCTTTTAGATACCAGAAAACTGCTATCATGTCCCCTCTCAGTCTTCTCTTTTCCAAACTAAACAAACCCAATTCTTTCAGCCTTCCTTCATAGGTCATGTTCTCAAGACCTTTAATCATTCTTGTTGCTCTTCTTTGGACCCTTTCCAATTTCTCCACATCTTTTTTAAAATGCGGCGCCCAGAACTGGACACAATACTCCAGCTGAGGCCTAACCAGAGCAGAGTAGAGCGGAAGAATGACTTCTCGTGTCTTGCTCACAACACACCTGTTAATACATCCCAGAATCATGTTTGCTTTTTTTGCAACAGCATCACACTGTTGACTCATATTTAGCTTGTGGTCCACTATAACCCCTAGATCCCTTTCTGCCGTACTCCTTCCTAGACAGTCTTTTCCCATTCTGTATGTGTGAAATTGATTTTTCCTTCCTAAGTGGAGCACTTTGCATTTGTCTTTGTTAAACTTCATCCTGTTTAACTCAGACCATTTCTCCAATTTGTCCAGATCATTTTGAATTATGACCCTGTCTTCCAAAGTAGTTGCAATCCCTCCCACTTTGGTATCATCCGCAAACTTAATAAGCGTACTTTCTATGCCTATATCTAAGTCGTTGATGAAGATATTGAACAGAGCCGGTCCCAAAACAGACCCCTGCTGTACCCCACTCGTTATGCCTTTCCAGCAGGATTGGGAACCATTAATAACAACTCTCTGAGTACGGTTATCCAGCCAGTTATGCACCCACCTTATAGTAGCCCCATCTAAATTGTATTTGCCTAGTTTATCGATAAGAATATCATGTGAGACCGTATCAAATGCCTTACTAAAGTCTAGGTATACCACATCCACCGCTTCACCCTTATCCACAAGGCTCGTTATCCTATCAAAGAAAGCTATCAGATTGGTTTGACATGATTTGTTCTTCACAAATCCATGCTGGCTGTTCCCTATCACCTTACCACCTTCCAAGTGTTTGCAGATGATTTCCTTAATTACTTGCTCCATTATCTTCCCTGGCACAGAAGTTAAACTAACTGGTCTGTAGTTTCCTGGGTTGTTTTTATTTCCCTTTTTATAGATGGGCACTATATTTGCCCTTTTCCAGTCTTCTGGAATCTCTCCCGTCTCCCATGACTTTCCAAAGATAATAGCTAGAGGCTCAGATACCTCCTCTATTAGCTCCTTGAGTATTCTAGGATGCATTTCATCAGGCCCGGGTGACTTGCAGGCATCTAACTTTTCTAAGTGATTTTTAACTTGTTCTTTTTTTATTTTATCCGCTAAACCTACCCCCTTCCCATTAGTATTCACTATGTTAGGCATTCCTTCAGACTTCTCGGTGAAGACCGAAACAAAGAAGTCATTAAGCATCTCTGCCATTTCCAAGTTTCCTGTTACTGTTTCTCCCTCTTCACTAAGCAGTGGGCCTACCCTGTCTTTGGTCTTCCTCTTGCTTCTAATGTATTGATAAAAAGTCTTCTTGTTTCCTTTTATTCCCATAGCTAGTTTGAGCTCATTTTGTGCCTTTGCCTTTCTAATCTTGCCCCTGCATTCCTGTGTTGTTTGCCTATATTCATCCTTTGTATTCTGTCCTAGTTTCCATTTTTTATATGACTCCTTTTTATTTTTTAGATCGTGCAAGATCTCGTGGTTAAGCCAAGGTGGTCTTTTGGCACATTTTCTATCTTTCCTAACCAGCGGAATAGCTTGCTTTTGGGCCCTTAATAGTGTCCCTTTGAAAAACTGCCAACTCTCCTCAGTTGTTTTTCCCCTCAGTCTTGATTCCCATGGGACCTTACCTATCAGCTCTCTGAGCTTCCCAAAATCTGCCTTCCTGAAATCCATTGTCTCTATTTTGCTGTTCTCCCTTCTACCCTTCCTTAGAATTGCAAACTCTATGATTTCACGATCACTTTCACCCAGGCTGCCTTCTACTTTCACATTCTCAACGAGTTCCTCCCTATTTGTTAAAATCAAGTCTAGAACAGCTTCCCCCCTAGTAGCTTTTTCAACCTTCTGAAATAAAAAGTTGTCTCCAATGCAGTCCAAGAATTTGTTGGATAGTCTGTGCCCCGCTGTGTTATTTTCCCAACATATATCTGGATAGTTGAAGTCCCCCATCACCACCAAATCTTGGGCTTTGGATGATTTTGTTAGTTGCTTGAAAAAAGCCTCATCCACCTCTTCCACCTGGTTAGGTGGCCTGTAGTAGACTCCTAGCATGACATCTCCCTTGTTTTTTGACCCTTTTAGCCTAACCCAGAGACTCTCAACACTTCCATCTCCTATGTCCATCTCTACCTCAGTCCAAGTGTGTACATTTTTAATATATAAGGCAACACCTCCTCCCTTTTCCCCCTGTCTATCCTTCCTGAGCAAGCTGTACCCATCCACACCAACATTCCAATCATGTGTATTATACCACCAAGTTTCAGTGATGCCAACAATGTCATAGTTGTATTTATTTATTAGCACTTCCAGTTCTTCCTGCTTATTCCCCATACTTCTCACATTTGTATATAGGCATCTAAGATACTGGTTTGATCTTTCCTCCCAGTTTTGTCCTGACTCTCCTTTCTCTCTGCCAATATAGCCCACACTCCCTCTCGTTTCCGACCCATCTCCCCGGTCTCCATGTTCCCCACTTACCTGTGGGCTTTGCTCACCTGTCCTCGTCGAACCTAGTTTAAAGCCCTCCTCACTAGGTTAGCCAGTCTGTGTCCGAATAGGGTCTTTCCTCTCCTCGAAAGGTGAACGCCATCTCTGCCTAGCAGTCCTTCCTCGAATAGCATCCCGTGGTCTAGGAAGCCAAAGCCCTCCTGGCGACACCATCTTCGCAGCCAGGCATTCACCTCCATGATGCATCTGTCTCTGCCCGGGCCCCTACCTTTGACAGGAAGAATTGAAGAGAATACCACCTGCGCTCCAAACTCCTTCACCCGTACTCCCAGAGCCCTGTAGTCACTCTTGATCCGCTCAGTGTCACACCGCGCAGTATCATTTGTGCCCACATGGATGAGTAGCATGGGGTAGTAGTCAGAGGGATGGATAATCCTCGACAATGCCTCCGTAACGTCTTGGATACGGGCCCCCGGCAGGCAGCATACCTCCCGAGATGAAATGTCAGGGCGACAGATGGGCGCCTCCGTCCCCCTCAGCAGAGAGTCTCCGACCACCACTACCCTACGTTTCCTATTCGCAGTGGTGGCAGCAGACTCTCCAGCCTTAGGGGTACGAGGCTTCTCCTCCTTTACTGTAGGGAGTGATTCCTTCTTTCCTGTATCAAGAAGAGCATAACGGTTACCTATAACCACGGCAGGAGGGTTCGGAGCAAGGGTGGAGCACTGCCTGCTGCCAGAAGTAACCAGCTGCCAGTGTCCACCCTGAGCCATCTCCTCCTCCACCAGTGGTGTATCAGCAGTCCTATGTACTGGGACAGCTACCTCAGCTGTCTCCACATGGACACTGTCGAGGAATTGCTCGTGGATTCGGATGCTCCTCAACCTAGCCACCTCCTCCTGTAGCTCTCCCACCTGCTGCCTGAGAGATTCCACCAGCAGGCACCTCTCACATTGGATGGTCCCCGCAGCCTGGATATCAGTAAGTGGAAATTGCAAGTTACAGTCTTTGCAAAACCACACCAGGATCTGGGTAGAGGCATCCATGCTCAGGTGCTCTGTCTGGCTACAGGCACAGGTGGAGGAGACTGTAGCAGTGCTGGCACAGGTGTTGCGGGTCTTCCTAACCATCGTAAGCCTCCCTCTGTCAAACTGGATGGAGAATGGGGTTTGGAAATGGACCTAGGAAGAGACACTCTGTCTTTGATTCTTGTGGATCTTAGTTCTGGCACATGCCTTTTTATCTGATTTGGCAAATGTGTGGCTGTACCGGGAAGAGGGCAAGGTTTTTGTTAGGCATGTATCTCACCTATTTCTTTACTTATGGTTCAGGGTGAAAGACTTGCTTTCTGCAATAAAATGCAAACTGCACATTGTATTCTACAGAACAGGCTCCTATACAGTGTGTCTGGAATATGCACAGGAAGACAAAGGGACACTTCCTGCAGATGCTGCCACAGGAAGAAAGAACCCCCTGCAGAGTTAAGTTCCCAAATTCAGGATGCAGATTTTCTCTTTCCTTCTGAAGTTTCTTATCTTGAGATTCTCCTTCATGGTAAGAGATTGAGCCAAGCAATGACTTGTTAGAATGCTTTTTATGTGAGGCAAATAAATGCAACATTCCTGTTACAGCCTCCCATGCCCCCCTCCCACGCCCCACTTCTAATTCCTTGACTTCTTGCCTTTGGAGGGTGCACAATTCCCCGGCACTAGTGGCAAGGCCCAAAGAGTCATAAAATTTGACTGTCAAAGTAACTAATTTGTATTCTTTAAATGACTCTCATAACATCTCCCTGATTAACCCTTAGGGCACCAGCATTTTCCAGAGTTTCAGCCAAATTAAAGCTAAGGAAGACATATGACCACAATCCCCAAAGAGTTCAGTTATGTATAGTATTGAGATGTGGGGCATAAGTGATGAGAAAACAGGACCCAGCATTTTCTCAGCATAACCACAGTAATACAAGGAGACTGGATCGAAGCTAGAAATACTTGGAAAAATCTACTGATATGAAGTGATTTATAACTGGCATAAGGTATACATTTATTTTAAAATAAAATCAATTAGTACCTCAAATGAAAATGGTTTACCTTTCCTGGCTGAGATAGAAGGTCCTTTAATGTTCTCTGGAGACTTCATCAGGGCCTGCCTTATTCCCCTACTCATTGCTGGTGCCAATGGACAGTGTGCTGGAAATGGAACCCTGCCAATATGCAGGCCCATAGCTGCACAGCTGCGTGTCAGTTCAAGAGCGCAAGGTTATTCCTCCATCACTTTCTACAGTCTGCCAGGCTTCCCCTCCCCAGCATGGTAAACCTCGGGAATTTAGGGAAATCAATGAGATCATTTTGTCTACAAATCCTTAAACTCTGAGCATAAAATGTGTGGTGCTGCTGGAAATTCTAAACTGCAACCATTCCAATCCATTTTTACTACCAGTAGCATATTATGGCTTCCAGGAGCAGCAGGATGGATGTAGCTGTTGTGCCCCAGGGTCTTACCTGTTTGCTATTCTGTGCAGCTCTAAATTACACTATTTTTAAAATGTTGGGTATAACTTTACACAGATCTCTCCACACTCAAGTTCAGAATATTTAATCACACATCATACACTTCCTAATACAGCTGTTAGTCTGAAGCACACATATCGCTGATGGTTGAGTGTTTAGAGCAAACCTCCATCCTTCCCACACAGCATCTTCCACAGAATGAAGTCACACTGCTGTATCTGTGTCAATACAATCATCTCCATGACAACAGACTAGAATGTTCCAAATATAGACGTGTGACTTCATTGCACGGAGAAGGAAGAGATGCACAAAGGCCACAGCTCTCTGCTCTGATCTAACAAGATCAGACAATTGCCTGGGCCGTCTAAATATTCAGAATTAGATTAAACCCAACATTTTCCTGAAGACATATCTTTTGTATTTTCTACTACAGGTTTCACTTGAGTTTCTGGAAAACATAACTGGCAGGATCAATTCAAGCACGACTGGGTCTCGCTGCAAAGAGTTACAACTGGGTCTCCAGCTGAAAAGCCCAAGATTCAGCCTGAGACCTCCTCTATGCAGCGTTAGCTTGCTGAATTCAGTGTTATGAGGCTGGGGAGTAAAATGGGCAACATGTACACAGGGCTCAAGTGATGAGCACCACAGAGCACGGTCTGGATTGAGTGCCTTGTTCTTCACACTGTAGCACTACAGCCTGAGCAGTAAATATCACACAAGTATTGGGGACCCCCCTATGATCCGTAAATTCTCTGTGGCTGGAGGACTGACAGCACTGTTAGAGCCAGTCCTGGTTTTATTTATTTATGTAAAATTAGAAATGGACTCAAGCAGCCAAATTCAAATCCAAACTATGAACACTCCTAAATTTGGGGTGTTTGGAACCAGGGTTCTGGCCCAGCTCATAGTAGAGATGGGGCCAATTTGAGAAATTCAGATGTGGGTCAGAATGATGGTTCGGGTGTTTGGATTTAGATCTGAGCTTTCGGTTTGTTGCCCAGCCCTGCTTTCCTTTTCTTTATCATAGGGGCAATGGACAACAATCAAAGTCAGCCTGCTCCTTTTTATTTAGGCTTGGCAGGGGAGGGAAGTAGAGGGAGTATGAAGTTCATGGCACCTACTGGCATGGGAAAGAGTAAGCAAAGTAAATGCTTCTCAAGGACCCTCTATGCCATGCTTCCATTCTGCCTTCAAATGGAGAACGGATCTTCAGGAGACCTCCCAACTTGATGCTTCCTTACGTGCTTGGGCAGGGAGAGGAAGGAACAAGGTTGGACCAGTGTTTAAGAAAGAAGGTAACATTTAAATACTCTCCTTGGAAGGGTCTTAAAGTGCATAACTATTGCTAGATTGCATGTATATACACTCTTTGTGCACCACATGCTTGGTGACAAAGGACTCCGTTCATAACAGAGGGCTGCCGTGTTTAAATTGGGTTATCCATGGAATTTACTCATAAGTGCCCATTCTTACTAGCACACTGGCCTTAACATGGCTTTTGGGGATTAACAAATAACTACAGTATTGCAGCAGTGGAACAATGGGCAGCTGTGTCTAACATGGCAGTTTTCTTCTATGCCATAGCTTGTTTTTTATTGAGTGCTGTAAACAGAGAGGCTAAATAAAATCTGTAAACACAGAATCATAGACATTTGGGGCTGGAAGGGACCTCAAGAGGTCATCTAGTCCAGCTCCCTGCACTGAGGCAGGACCAAGTATACCTAGATCATCCCTGACAGGTGTTTGTCTAACATGCCAGTACAAACTCCCAATGATGGAGATTCCCCAACCTCCCTTGGAAGCCTAGTCCAGAGCTTAACTACCCTTATAGTTAAAGAGTTTTTCCTAATATCTAACTTAAATCTCCCTTTGTTGCTGATTAAGCCCATTACTTCTTGTCCTACCTTCAGTGGAGATGGAGAAGAATTGATAACCATCCTCTTTGTAACAGCCCTTAACATATTTGAAAACTGCTATCAGGTCCCACACACACACACCAGTCTTCTTTTCTCAAGACTAAACATGCCCAGTTTTTCTAACCTTTCCTCATAGGTCAGGTTTTCTGAATCTTTTATCATTTTTGTTGCTCTTCTGAAGTCTGCAATTTATCCTTGGACCATCTAGTTACCTCAGGGTATAACCTCAGTACTTCCAGGTAATTTTTCATGCAGATCTATCTGCCCATAGACAGGATCCATTTCTGGTGGACCTCAGAATCTGGCCTGGAATTTGCCTGAGGCAATGGCTTAGGTAACAGCCTGCACTACTATCAGGGAGGTAGATACAGCAGTTACCAAATCTCAGTTCATTAGTGGTTTAATTCTGCTAGATGCTGAGCACCTTCTTAATGTTTCTCAGGGACTTCAGTACCCACTGGAGTCAATTTGGAAGTGAGGACATGCAGAATAGCTGAAGAGATGCACAGCAATGTGCATGATCAGATTCATGGACCAAAAAAGAGGGAAGAGCTGCCACTATTTTACACAGAAGGATTCATCTGTGGATACAACAACCAATCTGAACAGGGCAGTAAGAAACAAGGGGAGATTAGAACTATTACAACAAAACCAACACAAAAAATATACAATCTTACTTTTACCCTACGCAAATCCAAGCCTACAAATTCCAAGTTGCTTCTCCAGTTAACACTGTTTATTCAGAGTTCTAGGCCCCACACAGATTTTGAAAGACATATACAAGTTCCAATGTATTAATAGCCACATGACTCTACAGCCTCACTAAAATTGTCCCTCTTCAGTCCACCTCATATCTACAAACTTCCTCTTCCATCTGTGTACTCACCTAGTCAACACACCACCCCAGAAAAAGGCTGGGAGACCTGCAGCATGCTTCATGGTAAACAAATACAAGTTATTTAAAATCAAGCTTGGAAAGTATCCTTGAGGCAAAAGTTCTTACTGCAAATGCCCTTATACCAGACCCCTCCACTTAAACAGAGAAGCTGATAGGTCAAGCAGCAAATATGAGCACAACTCTTATGGTATCCCACAAGGAAAAAGGCTGTCTCCTGGGGTAGTCAGGACCCAAAATAGGACTTTATAAGTCAAAACCAGCCCTTTAAACCTCAGTCAGAAACCAGCTGGCAGCCAGTGCAAACTATGCTATGCCGGTGTAACATGCTCCTGCTAAGAAGTGCCTGCATTAGGCAGCTGCTTTCTGTACTAGCTGTAGAGCACAACTCAGCTTTCTAGTCTGTAAGTGACAAAAACATGTGTAACTGAGGACAAACAAACCAACAAGACAAGCACAGTTTGATAAAAGTCCTCTACCCCTGCTGCTACCCGGTCAGGAAGCAGACAACGCTATTCCCAGGCAGTGAACCTGTGTAACAACTAGAGAAGCAGTTGACAATATCTTTGCCGCTTGTTCTTGTTACTCCCCCTGTCTTTAAGAATCATCTCAGCCTTACCAGGATTGAGTCTGAGCCAGACAGCTCTCATCCGAGCCCCATGCTCTGCTACACACTGAATAAATTGCTGAACTGCACCCTCTAGGCCCAATAAGATGGATACTTCAGTTGCAGCTGCACACTGGAAGAACTGCTCTGCCACAACACCTAACTAAATCCCTTAATACAGAGGTTCTCAACTTTTTTCTTTCTGAGCCCCCACCCCCACCCCTGCAACATGCTATAAAAACTCCACGGCCCAGCTGTGCCACAACTGTTTTTCTGCATCTAAAAGCCAGGACCAGCGTTAGGGGGTTGCAAGGAGGGCAATTGCCTGGGACCTCACACCACAGGGAGCACCGCAAAGCTAAGTTGCTCAGGCTTTGGCTTCAGCCCCAGTGGTGGAGCTCGGGACCTGGGCTGCAGCTTTCTGCCCTGGGCCCCAACAAGTCTAATGCCAGCCATGCTTGGTGGATCCCTGAAACCTGCTCGCGGCCCCTCAGGGGCCTCCGGCCCCCTGGTTGAGAATAACCGCCTTAACAGACCAGTGTCAAATATTCCTTTCTGCTTTATGTTACATAATCGGATCACAAATTCAGTGTTAGGGTTCGGTTTAAGGTTAGGATTAGAATTCAGAATTCTTCCCACCCCCTTTTCCGAAGTGGGCCCAGAAACTTAATTTTTTTAAAAATCTGCAAAACTTGATATAGATCTGATCGACAAGTTGCATTACCTCTGGTTTCTGTGTATTTTTAACTTAAGCAGGCTCTTAAGAACGATAAAACTACCCATTTCTAATTCTTACAAATCAGGGTTATTTTCAGACAGACAAAAAAGAACTTTCGATCCAGGGGGAACCCCAAGCCTTGAGGAAGGGTTGGAAAAACTTTAGCCTACTAAGGCCCCATAAGATGGATGGGTAACCTCTGGTAAGCTTTTTGCAGGCATGCAAGAATGTTTACAGGTTTTTATATGTTTTCTCTGTAATGCTTTTACCTAAAGAAAAAGAGGTGCTTGCTTAGAAAGAGCTGTGTGGTAGCTTGTAACTGCTGGCAATGCACCGTGCATAGCCCTAGAGGAGAAAGTCCTGCCCATCTGCTAGATCATGAAGAGGAGCCCCAAGTCAGTTTAAACTCAGGCTACTTCTCCAGAAGTCCTTTCTTTGTCTCCTGGTCTCTGGAGGATCCAGTTTGAATGGGTATATGTGAGCCTTCCCAGGAGGTAGTATTGTGGCAGCCCTCCCCTGTGTAGTAGAACACAACCAGACATAAACCATTCATTTAATATAGTGGACCCCCAAAGATACTTACACCTAATTCAACAAGGTCTCCCAAGAATATGGCAGGAAGTTGCCATATCTATCACACAAGCATCACAACAAAGTTTATGCACGAACATATGATCTTCCCAGCTCCACAAACATAATCTGTCTCTAGAATTACAGGGCACATTATGTCCAGACTCTCCTCCCACTCTCAGGTTTCCACTGTATTTTTGCAGTCTTGATTAAAAACAAGGACAGTGCTGAACAGCTGAAATTATGCCTTTAAGATTCAGGCAGGACCAACAGCAATAGCTAAATGCTATTCCACTATATATGATATGATCAGGGTCAGGCTCCATCCCAGATCTGTGGTGTGTACTGCAATATATCGTTTTTAAAAAAGCCGGCTATTATGCTTGTATACACATGCACAAGAGTGAATCTTCCATGACACAGCAAAATTGATGCAGGTTTGATATGCCTGATGGGTACTTGCTCAGCAGGTTACATTGACCCCGACTGCATTCGTTATATGAATCCTGTTGTTAGAGAGCTGAACTCTCTACCTTTTTCTTACACTGTTAAGGATAAACAGGTTTCCCCCCTTCCCCCCTGAAGTACATAACACTGCAAGGAAAATGCCCATTCTTCAGTGAGTGTATGCTAAAATTGCACATTGGCCCCAGCAATGGGGATAGAGCACACTGTACATACTATATTTCCTTTTCTTCTTAAAGCCTTCTATATATTGCTATTTCCAAATGCCAATGTGTGCCTTTCTGCAAGTGTCTCATCTGAGTCATGAACTTGGCCCATGCTCAGCTGAGGGCGTTCAGCATTCAACATGGGAATGTTTTGTTGGCAATCAGAATGACCATCAATAACCTAATACAAAACACCCCCCCTACCCCCGTTGTTGCGACAGAACAGTCACTGGGTTACTCCTCTTTGCCCTACATTATAAAGGCAGTCTTCAAGGGGGAAGAGACATTTGTAACACTAATTAAAAACTACCATGTGGAAAATGTTTCCATTATCAGGATGACAAACTCTTGCCCTGCTATCTCACTCCTACTCAGAAATATGTCTGTGCCTGCTGCTTTAAAACAAAAGCAGCCTTCACTTTAATGTTTTTCCTTACTGTGTCACAAGACACGTTTGTTATACTGTGTTGTTCTGCGATAAAGCCGGTGAATCCTTGGTTCCTGTCAATCCCAAGACATGCCTATCTTAAATTTTGCTTGGGTGTCTAAAAAGGAATCCTCCCAGGAGAGTACATTCAACATGGATTTAAACTAAAATATTGGGAGCCCATAAAAGTACGTCAGAGCGAAGCCTCTATACAGTCGTGGGGGGAACAAGTTTAGACTGAGTCAGAAGCACTTCTGAGTGTAGTAATTGTATGATGAGTCCAAGATTCATAATTAAAGACAATACAGTACAATAGATTAGAGATTCCCTGATTGCTAATGCAGTTCCCTTCCACTGTACCTTACTGCAAGGCCTTTGAACAATCTAAACCTGGTAGTCGCTTTATTGGGTTATAGGGGAGGGAGGCACCACAGCTGATTTTCTGCATCTCTTATTATCCCAAGCACCATCATCCAAGGGTGATGGAGACAAGAGCACTTCCCCATCCCTTTCTTGCATAAATGAGCTCTGCTACCCAGGGGAGGCTCTAGCTTTTTTGCCGCCCCACGCACGACAGGCAGGCTGCCTTTGGCAGCATGCCTGCAGGAGGTCCCCGGTCCCGTGGATTTGGCGGCATGCCTGCGGGAGGTCCGCCAGTCCTGTGGCTTTGGCATACCCGCCGCCGAATTGCCGCCGAATCTGCGGGCCCGGCGGACCTCCCGCAGGCATGCCGCTGAAAGCTGCCTGACTGCCGACCTCGCTGGGACCGGCAGGGCGCCCCCCCGCGGATTGCCGCTCCGGGCACGTGCATGGAGCGCTGGTGCCTGGAGCCGCCACTGCTGCTACCCCACTTTTCATTCCAGCAAACACCTCTTACAAACCATGAACAGGCAGCTTTCTTTGCAATGTGTTAAATCAGTGGCAATATTCCTATCATCATCATCATCCAGGGAATACACATGTTGTTACAAAACAGTCCTAGAATGCATAAACTGCAGAAGTTAACTTCTGCATCTTGCTCTGTCCCCAGATCTGTCTTTTCACTACTGACATCAGCAATAGCTTAATTTTATTCACTTCTTCGTTTAAAACATTTTGAGCCATAGCAGAGTGAAATTGTTCTGAAACAGAAAAAACAGATGCAAAATAAATGTCTTGGGTCATTTTTATATTCGTTTCTAGAATAATGAATAAATCTAGTACACATTATGGCCTAATAGTCTGCATATTACTAGTTGAAAAACAGAAGCACTTTTTTTTTTGTTACAGCAGCACAAAACACCCTATAACTTGTGTGTGTAATGGTGCATATTTATGTGCATATCAGCATATTTCATGCAAATTCCATTATACATGAATTACATTCATACACATTGTAGATTAGGTACAGTACCAAATTTGCATATAACAGGCCAAATATTCAGTCAACATCAAAACAGGCTTCCAAACTGTGCCCACAATTTGCGTGCCTCAACTTGCATCCAACCAACTGCTTGATTCAGAAACATGATTGCTGTGTGCGTGCGCAAGAACTGCAGATGCATTTTTAGAAGCCAATTTTCAAAACCAAGCCTAATATTAATGCTCTCTAAAGGCATTTAAACTCCTAGAATGCTGAGATTTTTCACACTATCGGCTAAAAGAATAATTATGAGGACATAGGTGTGGGTGTATATGTTTGTAGACTCTAAAGGGTTAAATTCAAATGTTCCAAAGAAATAAGAAAGATTGGTGTGGTGTTTGGATTTTAATCTTGATTCTTCTCCCTACCCTGTTTTGGAAATTATGAAACAAATGTGGCCATCTACAATTCTGCCAACAACTGACAACCACCATGCTTGTGATAAGTGGGAAATACCTATTGGCAATATACATTTTTTAATGTTGAGCCGTTTAGAGAGAGAAACATCTCTTGTATACAGATTATGAAAAGGGCAAAAAAATATTTGGTTCAGATAACCAGCCAGAGTTTAGCTAAACTCTTACTTTTGGAAAATGGTGCTGAAATTTTATGAGAACAGTCTCTCATTACAGGATATGCGAAAAACCAGTTTGCATAAATTAAGGACTACACCTCCATCCAGAATTGAAACCAAACTTGTTTAGAAAGCTGAAAAAATGGGGATAACTTTTTCCCCTCTGCACTTTGTGTCTGAATAAATGGAAGGGCAGAAATACCATGAGAAAGGCTGGTCTTATGCTATGTTCCATCCAAATGAAATAAGGAGGTAATGAAAATGTCAGGAAGAAGACTTTGTCTATGCAGGAGCTAAAGCCATGTAAATTAAACAGTCAACCAGAGCTTCTAAACTCAATTTAAACATAGTCTGCTAATGTCCACACTTAGTTAACCTGAATTGCTGATTCAGCAATATAATTTTAGGTCTAGTGTGTAGGGGACCTACATTTGCTTTGGAGATTTCCTACCCAAACCTGCATATCGAAGAGGCTTAGATAAGCTTCTGGCAAACACTGAAACTATTTTATGTTTAACGTTTGAACAGTTATGTACCATATAAAATGCTCCATAGATTAGGCAGAGGAAGGGCATTTACCACATAACAAATATTGAACTTGTGTGTGTGTGTGTGTGTGTCTGTGTGTATTCACACACGTGTGTGTGTAGTTTCCAACGAGACACAAGTCAGTTCCTGTTACAATGTCAATTCCCAGCTTGAAATGTAGTGGTAGATCAGAAACTCACTGGCACATGGAGCTGGCCCCTAGGAGCTCACACAAGGGTTCTTGAGAGTATGGCACAGTTTGGAAACAGTTCAATTACTCTGGGATAACAACTTAATAACTTTCCAGATTGCACCACATCATTAGCAGCACTATTAACCTGAGCTCCTATGGGCCATACTCCAGGCGAGTTCCTGCTCTTGCCTCTGTGATTTCAGGGGACTGAAAACAACAACAAAAAATAAGTTTAACTTCAGTTTTGTGTTGAATGGCCCCTGCTATTAGGGGCATTGAGTACATAAACTTACCATTGCAGCTCACCACGGAACTAGGGGTAGACTCAGATGAATAAAATATTGTGTAACATCCCCTTATCCTTCAGCACCTGTAGACACACCACTGAACAGTTGGCTATTAACTAACCCTATTCAGAGAGAGTCTTAGAGGAGACAGGATACCAACTATTGAGCCAGCAGCCTCCCCAGATGAGCATGAACCATCCGAGGGCCAGCTAAATTTCTCTAATTCTTAAAATGTGCGACTATCATTATTATATTTCAAGTGGACTGTTACAGTATCAAGGAGTATTGGAGAGAGGGGCTAGCTTGCACCATGATACCAAAACACACCAAACCTATTTTGACCGGCTTTTTCCATTTTCCAATTGCCCAGAAAGGTTCAGGTCACAAGCATATCACTCGATTCCTATCACACTGGCAGGAGCTTGTCTATTTCAGCCTCTCCTCTTATTTACAAAAAGACTGACTTACTTCCAACTTCCAGAAGACCCAACAGCAAGGTATGTTAAATCACATAGAGCAAGGTCTGAAAGGCGTGGGCAGAGGACAGGAAAAGTAACACATACACAGGCACGCAGAGGGATACATTAAGATGGCATCTGGTACAAATTCAAAATCCACCTCCTCCCAACAAGCCTATTCAGCTTTGAAATGCCCCCGTCCCCTGCCCCACTCCTTTTGCCACCCATCCAAAATGGCCATCCTATCATATATGCCACTCTCTCCTTACCCCCTTACTCCAGTCTTCATAATCCAGCCCCACTTCATGTCCACCTGCAGTCACCAGCAGCTCTCCCCATGTCTTCACCAAATCCCAGTTTCTCTGCCCCCTCTTCACATCTCTGGGAGTTCTACCCATTCACATGGGTGTCTATTGCTCCCCTGGACAGGTGTCTGCCTTCCCCCATGATTTAATCCCACTGCCTGAAGCTCATGAGGCTGCTAGAACAGCAGGATGGAAGGGACAGCAGAAAGTCAGATGAGTTTCAAAGTTGCTACAGTTGTTTTACCAGCTCCATTGCAGCAGTGCAAGGACTGATCCACTTCCCCCACCTCTTGCTGGCACTCCCCTCCATCTGCAGGCCAGTCAGAGCCAAAGGGAAGTATAACCCTGGAAGCATAACTCCTCCCTCTGCAACTACAGCCACTGCAAAGTGGGAACTCTTCCCACTCCATCCCCAGTGCCTAATTGGGACATTCTGAAAAACAAGCATTTTCTCCTTTAAAAAGAAAAAGAAGGGAAATTCAATGCAACACCCCCTATTAATGCATAGTTAAATCTACAAAAAGCCAAGGAATGCTTCACTTAAAGCTCCAAAATCAGCATTCACTCAGCTCCATTGCATATACACACAGAAATGTTCTATTTTCTATTCTTGTTTTTATGGTTAAATATTCAACTAAATCACTGTTTGTGTTGAAAAATATATCCAATGTGCAACACGGCCAAGTCAACTACATAGATTTAGTATTATTGTGACAACATTAAATACAATTAACTCAGTTAGTGTTAATACACATGCCCTACGTATTTGACTAGGATTCCCAATTGCAGTTCAGCATTGGTTAATGAACAGTACCACTATGTAATTATCTGAAATTATCTCCACATCAATTTTACCTAATGGCCAGCAAGTCATCACCCCTAGGCTGAGGTATCCCTGCAATTCCCAAAGAGTTCAGGATCTGTTTACCTCCTGCCTAACTCATTTGATATAAACTGTGGCACATAATGAAAATCCAAGTTAATTTGGCATGGCTTGTTTCTTTAAATCCTGGGTTTTGCCCACATTTTAAGCACACCAATTGATCATTTAGAACGCTAATGGGAGCTGCTTTGGCAGGTGGCTCATAGAGCAATGCAGGGGAAATATATAAAGAAATTCATCTGAGGAGTTTGTGAGGATGGAGTTGATTAATCCAACTGAAATCTCCTAACTCACAGCGTGCCACATGGAGCGTAAAACAATGTCAACATGCACTAGTGTATGCTTTGAGGCACTGAATGTATTTTTTTTTTGTCTCTTGAAACGTGCTGAAAGACTTTGAACTTTAAATCAATCTCCTGTTGTGTGACCTCTTCAACTGCAGCCGACTAAATGACCTGGAGAAAAGGGGTCAATGAAATTATACACTGTCGTCCACAAACACAGCTGCAGACATCAGTGCTACAGGGAAGGGCCAAAGGAAAAAGAAAGATGCTTCAAAAGGAAATCTCTCAGACCAAACAAGAAATATGCAAACAGTTTGCTGCAGCTCTGCTAACGGGTCCTTAGTCAGCAACAGTAATGCAACAAATGGGAAGAGAAATGAATAGCTCAGCTCTCACTGACGCAGTTTTCTAGCTGTGAAACAATAACTCCATGTTTCCCCCCTCCCCCCCCCCCCCCCCCGATTTTAAAGGACCATATTTCCAAGGAGGGGATGGTGGGTGTATTCAAAACTCCCACATGCACATACACAAACAAGTATATACCTATGGAAATCTGGACACAGATGCACTATCTGTGCAAGCAAATTGCAACACAGGCACAAAGGCAAGGAGGATTTGTTGTGATCACTGAAAACCAATATTTTGACTAAAGGAGGCCACTATGGTTTCACCACTTTTCCATGCTCTTTCAGGCCTTCAAGACATAGGACAAATGAATGGACAAGAAGCAGTATTAATAAAGTGAAGGACTAAGCCAGCAACAAATGGACTAGAGAAACAAAATTGAAACTGAAAATATCAGTAAGCAAATCCAAACCCTTCAGCTGGATAATAAAATTAAAATGAATGGGGTTGGAGAGGCATGCTAGTTTGGACAGAGAGTGTGCTGCAATACAAATTCTCAGCCAGGAAATCTGGGTTCTAGTTCCCATGATACCACTTAGTCATTTATGGCCAAGTGTTCACAAGTAGCTTTTCAAGATAGTTAAATCCAAAGCAGATTGCAAAGAGTTAAAAAGAGATCTCACAAAATTGGGTGACTGGGCAACAAAATGACAGATGAAATTCTATGTTGATAAATGCAAAGTCATGCACATTGGAAAACATAATCCCAACTATACACACAAAATAATGGGATCTAAATCAGCTATCACTACTCCAGAAAGAGATCTTGGGGTCATTGTGGATAGTTCTCTGAAAACATCTGCTCAGTGTGCAGCGGCAGTCAAAAAAGCTAACAGAATGTTAGGAACCACTAGGAAAGGGATATATAAAAAGATAGCAAATATCATAATGCCTTGATATAAATCCATGGTACGCCCACACCTTGAATACTGCATGCAGTTCTAGTTGCCCCATTTCAAAAAAAGGTATATTAGAACTGGAAAATGTACAGAGAAGGGCAACAAAAATAATTAGGGGCATGGAACAGCTTCCAAATGAGAAGAGATTAAAAAGACGGGGATTTTTCAGCTTGGAAAAGAGACAACTAAGGGGGGATATGACAGAGATCTATAAAATCGTGAATGATATGGAGAAACAATTAAGGAAGTGTTATTTACTCCTTTACATAACACAAGAATGAGGGGTCACCCAATGAAATTAATAGGCAGCAGGTTTAAACAAACAAAAGGAAGTATTTTGTCACGCAATGCACAGTCAATCTGTGGAACTCGTCAGGGGATATTGTGAAGGCCAAAACAATAACAGGGTTCTAAAAAGCATTAGATACGTCCATGGAGGATAGGTCCATTAATGGTTATTAGCCAAGATGGTCAGGGACACAACCTCATGCTCTGGGCGTCCCTAGCTTCTGACTGCCTGAAGCTGGGAGTGGATGACAGGGAATGGGTCACTTGATAATTTCCTGTTCTGTTAATTCCCGCTGAAGAACCTGGCCTTGGCCACTGTCGGAAGACAGGATACTGGGCCAGATGGACCATTGGTCTGACCCAGTATGGCCATTCTTATGTTCTAAAATTTGGGTGTCTCAATTTTTGGTCCCAAAATTCATAGTTAAAATCACAAAAGCTTCCAATTTGGGCCATGTGGCAGTCAGAAGGAACTGGAGTGGTGTTGGTCCGACCACCCCCTTATGCCCTCGGTTTGGAGCATGAGGAGGGCAACTGTACAGGTGCAGAGCAATGGACACGACTTGCTAGAAACCTCTGGTCTGAGGCACAGGGAGTGCATGGGTTCCCGAGTGTGGAATACACATAAGGACCAGCACTCGTGGAAGAATCAACCTTTACATATTTTAAGACAGGCACCCAAACAGTGAATCATCCAACATTACAGGCTACTTTTGAATATTTGGGTCTCAAGCTCTTGGTGCCATTGTTTCCCATTTATAAAGTAAAATAAGGACAGTAATACCCCACAGGTGTGTTGTAAGGCTTAATTCATTAATGCTTTTAAAGCGCCTTAATATCCTTGAATGGAAAGCTTGATAGAATTGCAAAATATTCTTCCTCTATATTTAGAGAGGGAGGTTCTCCACGTAACACACTGGAAAGTGATTCAGACCAAAAATGCCAGGGCCTGACAATAAAAAAAGACTAGACTATATTTGAGCCTATGCAAGTCCAAACAATGCTTTGCATAGCTTCTCCAGCTGACATTGGTGTGCACATTTATGCTGTTACAGTGGGTCTTTTGCCTTTTAGATCTTTTTCTCGTTAGTCATTTCCCCTCCAATGGCAAATTTTTAAAAATCTATTCCCTTTAAAAACATCACACTTGATTATTGATCACACTAGAGGGAGATTTCTACCAAGACTAGATTTACCCTATTTGTAAAGTGGGAATACTGCTATTTATTTTCTCCGCAGAGGAGATGTCAGTTCATGTTCCCTAAAGCCTTAAAATTCACCAAAAGTCTCTCACAAACTTCAATCGGTCCCCTTGAACTCCAGCTTATTAAAAGAAACAATTATTTATTTATTTATTTATTTTAAATGTTAGTGGCTGTGCATGGAATCCAACACAAGCAGTTGGATTCCACTTTTCCTGAAGATCCCCCAAAACTTTATCACTTATCTCTGGCTGGATCCCATCTTGGTAACCCTCCCCAAAGTCTCAGACCAGCACCAAGCACAGCAGCGAGATCATTATGGACAAAAGTCTACTGCATTTTGCAGTGGGATAGAAATATTGTTCCCCACCCAAAATTGTTGAGGCCGATTCTGGAAATGTGTAACACCTCTATTAATTCCCTGTAGGCTGACTCATCTTCCAACCTTCCATTTCTGCAACTCTGAAGCATCTGAATGTGCTTGGTGCACACACATACTTCCTATTCATTCTTCTATTGGTCTCCCTAAGTGATGCAGCAGGATCTCCTCATGTACCGATTGAGATGACATGAAACCATCACAGAACTCTTGCCTTGAACCTCATCTTACAATCCAGACTCTAGCAGTCTCATGCTTGGCCAGGTGCTTTTTAAAAATGAAATATTAAGATTTGCAGTAAATAACACTTTAACGTATTTAAAACACACACTTTCCATGCAAATCTTTGAGGTTTGTTTTTTCTGCTGCTCCATAACAGCACATTGGTGCTGCTGGCCACACTAGCTTCAGCATTACCCCAGTCAGGAATAATGAGATAATAAAATCTGAATAAAACTAATTATTTTAGGGAGAAGCATAGTCTACTGTTCTAATCCTAACTCCGACATGGACTCTTTCTGCGGCCTTAAACACATTTTGCAAATGGAAACAATGCTTATGCAAGGCATTTCCAGTAGACACAGAGATGTATTAATGCCACTGTACACGTCATGGGTAAGACCTCATTCGGAATACTGTGTATAATTCTGGTCACCCATGTTCAAGAAAGATAAACTGAAACTGCAACAGGTGCAGAGGCGCTACTGGGATGATCAGGAGAATGGAGAGCCTATCTTATGAGGGGAGACTGGAAGAGCTTGGCTTGCTTAGTCTTGCAAAAAGAAGGCTGACATGGGATAGGACTGTTCTCTATAAATACAGCAGGGGAGCAAATACCAGGAAGGATGAAGAACTATTTAAGCTAAAGGACAATGTTGGCTCAAGAACAAATGGATACAAACTAGCCATGAACAAATTCAGATGGAAATTAGGTGGTTTCTAACCATCAGAAGTGGTGAGGTACTGGAACAATCTCCTAATAGGAGTTGAGGAGGCAAACAACGTCATACATTTTGAGAGAGAGATGGACACATTTCTGAGTGCAACTGTATGGCAGGTTTGCTTGTGATGGTGGGGACAGGGTTCAAGAGCCTTGTGGTCACTTCTGGTTTATGTCTTATGTTCCTAAAGCTCATGCTTCAGGGTTTCAGCCATCCACCAGGAAGGGTCAGGAAGGAATCATCTCCCAATGTACTCTGTGAGGGTTTTTTTTATCCCCTTCCTCTGAAGCAACAGAGATGGCCATGGCTGAAGTCAGAACATTGGACGGGATGGGGCAGGCTCTGAGGTGATATCAAGCAATCTCTCTCTCGTAGGTGCTTGCTGACATGCTCAGAGTCTAACCGATCACTATATGTGGGGTCAGCAAGGAATTTCCCCCCAGGTCAGACTGGCAGTGACCTGGGGATGTTTTTGCCTTCCTCTGCAGCATGCGGATGCAGGTCACTTGCTATGATTATCTGGGTATATCTCACTTCATCATTTCCCTGCTATTGCAGGGGCCTTGAGCTCTTGTGCACCTCAGTGCCTCCTATTCATAAATGATCTGAACAGGGGGTAAACAGTGAGATGGCAAAGTTTGCTGATGATTCAAAATTACTCAAGATGGTTAAGACCAAAGCTGACTGCAAAGTTACAAAGAGATCTGACAAAACTGGGTGACAAAATGGCAAATGAAATTCAATGTTGATAGCCGCAAAGTCATGCACATTGGAAAACATCATCCCAACTACACATACAAAATGATGGGGTCTCAATTAGCTGTTACCACTCAAGAAAGAGATCTTGTAGTCATCGTGGACAGTTGTCTGAAAAACATCTGCTCAATGTGCAGTCAAAAAAGATAACTAAATGTTAGGAACATTAGGAAAGGGATAGATAATAGGACAGAAAATATCATAATACCACTATATAAATTCCTGGTACACCCACACTTTGAATATCGCATGCAGTTCTGGTCGACCCATCTAAAATAAGCACACACATTAAAATTGGAAAAAATACAGAGAAGGGCAACAAAAATGATTAGGGGTTTGGAACAGCTTCCACATGAGGAGAGATTAAAAAGACTTGGACTGCTCATCTTAGAAAAGAGACAACTGAGGGTGGGATATGATAGAGGTCTATACAATCATGAATGGTGTGGAGAAAGTGAAAGTGTTATTTACCCTTTCACATAACACAAGAACCAGAGGTTACCCAATGAAATTAATAGGCAGCAGGTTTAAACCAAACATAAGGAAATACATCTTCACACAATGCACAATCTGTGGTGAGGCCATTGTTGGGAAGGCCAAAACTATAACGGAGTTGAAAAAAGAATTAGATAAATTCATGGAGGATACATCCATCCATGGCTATTAGCCAAGATGATCATGGATGCAACTCCAAGCTCAGGTCTCCCCAAACTTCTGACTGCTCGAAGCTGAAACTGGATGACAGGGGGTGGATCAGCGGCGGCTCCAGGCACCAGCGCTCCAAGCGCATGCCTGGGGCGGCAAGCTATGGGGGGCACCCTGCCAGTCCCTGCGAGGGTGGCAGTCAGGCTGCCTTCGGCGGCGGCATGCCTGCGGGAGGTCTGCCGGTCCCGCGGATTCAGTGGTAATTCGGCGGCGGGTACGCCGAATCAGCGCGACCGGGGACCTCCCGCAGGCATGCCGCCGAAGGCTGCCTGACTGCCGTGCTTGGGGCGGCAAAAAAGCTAGAGCTGCCCCTGGGTGGATCACTCAATAATTGCCCTGTTCTGTTCATTCCCTCTGAAGCATCTGGCATTCGCTACTGTTGGAAAACAGGATACCCAGCTAGATGGACCATTGGTCTGACCCAGTGTGGCCAATCTTATGGTCTCTGCCTGTGGCACATAACAATCTAATCACCTACGAATCTCATTTACATGTTCTCTCTTCCATTGTTAGGTTCAGTGTGCGGGTGCTTGGGAGTATTGATGGCCTGTGATATACAGGAGATGAGACTAGATGATCTAGTGGCCCCTTCTGGCCTTAAACTCTATGAATATGACTGATGGTGGTATTCTTGAGGAGCAGGGAGTCCTAGGTTTCAGTGAATTGCTTCTATTAAACTATTACATCAAGAACATAATGATGAAACTGGATTTGTTTCTCCCTCAGAGTCCTCAAACTCTGACTCCGTGCCTCACTCACTTCCGCACTTCCTGTTAGATGCATGTGGTGCCCACAAAATGGCCTGTGCCGCACAGATGTACCACACGTGAATGTGTACACAAAACCCTTTGAAATTAAAAATAAAAGTATCAGCCCAGTGCTAGGCACGATTCACACCTGTTGATTTAATCTGATCAGTCCTGAGTGCTCTTCCCAAAGAAGAAACCTGAGGGGGCAAACGCTCAAGGGCCTCAGACAGGCTAGTGCAGGTGCAGCTGTGCTCTGTTCAGCGATAAAAAGATTTTATTGAACAGCATGCTATTTACAGCAGAGCAACGCTTTTACAAGGCCCTTCATAAACTAACGGTATATGCAGCTAAGGCAAGATATACCACCACAGCTAAAATTTCTACTAGGCACGCCTCTGGCTGGTAGCACAGAGCAATGCTGCCTGGAAAATGGCAGTCAGCTGACATGCTTGGAGACACTTGTCTGAATTAGCTTAAGGAAGAAACTAGTTTGCTGCAGCCCTGCTCAAAATCTCCCCAGCCTGCAACAGTCAGGCAACAAATGTGAGAAGAAACGAACAGCTAGGCGATCTCTGCTGCGCCCTCCCCGCTAAACTTTCAGCCAGGAATGATATTCTTCTTCCCAGGCTCACAGCTCATGTGTCCAGACCCTAAACGCACATGGCAGTGACCGAACAACGAGAATTACATATGCAGGCAGGAGTGAACATCCCTGAAAAATCCTGAGAACACAGAGAATCGAACCAGGAGTCGAGAAAATAGACACACAACTTGTACAGTCAGCTCAAATGCCTTGCTTTCCCTATCCTCGGTGTGCTAGAATGCAAACCCTGCTGTCCCTCTTCTATTATACGGCACATCATCTGGGCATTTTATAAAAGAGGAGATGCACTCCACATTGTCATTTAAACAGAAAAATGCCAGCACTGGACTCTGTATATTTATAGTGCAAAGAGAAAGGCCATTCCAAAGAGAAAAGATAGCTTTGAGTTGGTGAGAGTCTAAGCAACATTTCTGCAGCCTTTAAGAACCCATTTCTTCCTACCTGATCCAAGAAGTATTTCGGGGTTCACTGTCATTTCACTTACAACTAAGAGACCACACAGCCCATTTCCAACTTATGGAATTTCCCCAGACGGTCTGATTTTGTTTCTCAAGGTCAATGCAATATCACGTAGCAATAAAAGAGTTTCTCTTACCTGTAGCTGAATGGAGACTCTCCAGACTCCAGTATCTTGACAGTACGCCTCTCATCCCACCACCACCGCACACTATCCCGCTGCTGTCCGAATCTGAACCCGGAGAGAGCCCAGAGCTTCCACTGCTACTGCAATTTTCTCCACTGTGTGCCCCACTGGACTCGCTGGGGCATTGCTGGGTCCTCATGCAGACAGGTAAAAGTGAGAGCCAAGGGCTCTGCTGTGCTGGAGGAGGAAAGAGGCTGAGCACTCTGTGGCTGCACTCAGGGCAGTGGTACCTGGTACTGCTGTCTAAGGGCTGAGCTGCATTCCTAGCCCCTTCCCCGCTAGTCAGCTGCACGATGCAACCTGACATCATAGGGGTCCACTAAGGAGGCTCCCTCTGTGGCAGCTGAAAGGCTTTCAGCTGCAGTTTCCAGAAGCAGATTTGTACTAAAGCCAGTCTTGATGCATTAAAAAACCCAGGGTGGGGCAGAGATCTTCATTTCCAGTCCCACAGAACTGTCAGATTAAACCATAAATGGGGACAGCAGAATTCATGCATTTTTAAAAGGCCCAAGCGAGAAAGACCTTGTCTTATCTGCTTCCCCCGAGAACACTCAGAAAGGACTTAACATGCAAACTAATCATGGTCAGTATTGGCTGCCGCTGCTGCTATTAAAAACTAGTTTAAGTACTTAGAACAAGAATTGAAAATGAAAAATAAATGCTCAAAGCAGATTGGGATTCAGTGAGGCTGCTGCTGTGAGCATGTGAGCTTTGAATAATATCATTTATCATCCACTCCTATTCTGTAAAAACCGGGATGGTCTCTCTGTTCAGTTATGTGATTGCTTGCAGAAGACACAAGTTAAATGGAATGATTGACTCTCTTTTCTTAGTTAATTAAAATATGCTCATTAGCTTCCAAGTGCCAGAGTACGTTGATAGCATGGAAAGAAGAGGTGATCTGCAGGGATGCCGTTTTCCTGGAAGATGGAGCAACAACTATTCTGTCCCCAAGAGCTTTGAAGCATGGCACAGGTTCCTGTGCAAAGGGACACTTCCAGATGAGCCTCCCTTTCCACACCCATCAAAAATCCTGCCTTGAGGCAGCAGTTTTGTCAAACACTTTTAAAAAATAAGCTAGCAGTGAGCACATGGTTTGCACTGTAGCAGAGATTGTGCAAAACTGCTCACCCCAGTGAGAAATGAGGATTTCACATTTTTTGTTTATATAAAAAGAAGGGAACTCACAGTTAGCAAAGCCGGCACCCTTTATGGTGTATCAAGAGTATTTTCATGGGGCCAGGTCAGACCATGAGAGTTGTGCTGAGGGGACCGAAATTCTCAAGCCTACGAGTCAAAGGAAGGTTCATTATTGCAGACAGACAACCTGATATCCCATTACTTCCAGCTATTTCACATCAGTGGAACCTGATCGACTTCAGCGAAGTTATTCCTAGTTTACACGGGTGTAAGACCAGAATCAGGCCCACAGTCTGCTGCCCCCTTCCTCTACCCACAAGATTCCAGGCACTAGTGGCAGCTGAGGGAGCCTCAGGCACTATGGCTCCTGCAGTGAGTGGAGTTACTCTAGATTTACACCATTGTAACTTGAGATCTTGCCCCTCAGCTCTGTATTGCCAGTGATAGTAAGATATTTCTGGTGGTGATGTTCAGGGAAATTGCCTATTAGTTTAATGCTTCCCATTTCCCATAACACTCTGAGAGATGGAAGCACATCTCTCTCGTACATATAGCTTCGTGGCTGACATTAGTAATAGACATATCAGTCACCCTGGGTGGAGCTCTGAAGTGGCAAGGGCCCCTGTAGTAAAACAAAAGAGACAAGCCTTCAACCAGATGGGTCAGCTGCGACAGCCACCCCATCATGCTTCCATTAGTAGGGCAGACTGATATGTCTTTAAAAGTGTCCTTTTTCAGGGGGTTTATTAGACTAGGATGAAATCTGAGGATTTGGTTTAGCAAACCTTAAACAAAGTTTTCTAACTGTTTACATGTAATCCCTGCCGAGTACAGACATTTTAAAAAGAGGTGTTGTCTAGTGGTCTGAAAACAGGTGTTGGGTCCAAGAATCCCCAAGTTCAAAATCCCACCCCTGATGCCGCCTGCCTTTCTAGCCTTGGATGAGTCACTTCACCTTTGTTTCCCTACCTGAAAAATGGGGATAATGTTTACCCCCCTCACTGGGGTTATGAGAATTAGTTACTCTTTACAACAGGCTGTGAAGAGGAAAACAACTCTATAGTGTGATTATTTTTGCGCTTTCCCCTTTGGTGTTCCTCCCAGGATCCTGATCCAGCATGTACCAGGCTGTGTGTAAAACCTGGGATGGTTCTCTAGAGGAAGACTTTTCTTTGGTTGCTCCAAAGGCCCAGTCAAGAATTTGGAGCGGCTAGCCTTAGGTCATTTCATCCTTCTTTCTCAGAAAAGACATCGGTCAGAATGATGGTCTATGCAGCTATACAATCTGTTTTCTCTGAGGAGACTGTGAGCTGCCATTTTGTGCCTCTGTTCAGATGCAGAATGTTACAGTGTGAACATAGTGTTCCCTCATAAGACTTTATGTTTGTTCTCCATTCATTGTTCTCCTTAATCCAACATAAGATATATGGACTAAAATACACACATTCTGGCCTTTGTGTATGAAAAAGCAAAACGATGGTGAGGGTCTCGGAAAGTGATAAAGGAAAGTCAGAACAATGGATTTATGGATAAAGCTGATCTGGGTTCTGATTAGCTGAAGCGCACAACAGATCAGCTCTAAGGCAGTCAAAATCCAGGCAGCCACTATTATTGAAATTCCTAAATACAGATCTAGGAGTGGACCCTAACTTTAGGTACCAGAGTTTGAAATTTTTGGCTTTAATAATTCTACCAAAGGGAAATAAAGATGTTATCCCACAATCATTTTCTCCTGCTCCGACATAGAAATCACTTTGGGTTTGCCTCAGTAGTGGGGCAGGAAAATATTTTCCTGGGACAGAGTTCTATTCCACGGATGCTTTCTCAAATGGAAAACCCTTTGTATTCCATCATTTCTGGTTATGACAAAGCACTTAACAATGTCCAGCCATTCAGACAGCTCGTCCTTGAACAGTCCAATACGTCTTTATAATAAGCAGCACTTGGGGTAGCAGCAATAATAATGTTCCATTTCCATTGGGGATGAGGGAGTTCCATTAAATTATCTTTTAAATACAGAAAAATGAAAGACACCTGTGGTTTCATATTTGAATACATGCACCCTACTGTGTCTCTCAATATAGAAATGTCCCTGTATTCTCAAGTTGACTGAAATAGAACTACTCCTCTTTGCTGTCCAGTCAAATCTAACCAGAATTACTCATATTATAACACACACTAAAAGAAGCATTGATTGATGGGGACATATAACAAGAACAAATATCGATAGTGGGGTTACACACACTAAGTATAGCTAGAGTGCATCAGAGAGGAAGTGTGGTCTAGTAGCTAGGACACTTGATGGGGAATCAGGAGACCTAGATTATACTCCCACCTCTACCACTAATCTGCTGTAAATCATTCTCTCCGTGCTCCTTTGTTTACCCTCCCACCCTTTGCTTGCCTTTTCTATGTAACCTGTAAGCTGCTTGGGACTCTTACTATGTGTTTGTACAACCCCTATCACAATGGGTCCCTAATCTCCGGTGGAACCTGTAGGTGCTATTGTAATAGTAATAATAAAATAGTGACCTCATGGTGTCACTGGATAGGCATATTTTAATACAATGTAAGGAATAAATAAATACTATAAAGCATGGCTGCAGAAATCCCACTCAGGAACCCCATCCCACCTTGGAGAGATGCCATCTACTAACACATTTCTGCACAAAGATGGGATAGAGTATTATCTGTATTGTAGCAGGGCCTATGAACTCCAGTCACAGATGAGGGCCCTGTTGTGCGAGATGCCGTACCACACGTAACAAGAAGGCAACCTTTGTCCAGGAGAGCTTAATCAAATAGCCGCTGTGTTCACCTATTCTTGTCTTATGTGTTTGAAGATGGCTAATTTGGGGGAGGGAGGCAAGTGGATTGTCTACACAGCCGTTTATAGTTTTCTAGGATTTTCTTTCACTTTTCCAACTAAAAAATGGATAAGAAAGGTTTTGTGGATATACAAAAACATTTTTCCCTAGGTAGCTAGTGCACACATTCCCATTTAAATGCTCTCTAATACACAGGTACGCAGTACTGTTTCACACTGGGAACCAGCTAGCACAGCTTTCAATATATGAAACGTGGCAATCTTTGAGAGAGTACACATTGCCAGAGCAAACACTGGTGGTTAAGATTAGATGCAGTATGTCAATCTTAAATCCATTTAATCTTTCTATGATTTATAAACAGAGTGCAAAATACAGATGACATTGCAATTAGCTTCCAACCATTTAAACTCTATAATACCCGCTCCATGGTTAAAAGGAGAAGGAATTGACATTTCAAGCTACAGCACTAGCTTTTAAGGTGTGCGAGTGAGAACACACACACATGTGCGCACCCCCATACACACACACACACTTTTTTTGTTCTATAATGTCGGTTTCATAACCACTTTGCCCTTCAAGAAGAAAAAGCGCAAAAAACTATGTGAGTAAAACAGCCTATCTTGTTATTTAGCCAAACTACAAGACTGCTAAATATTTATAAGATATAATGAAGGCCTCTTATTAAGCTATTGTTTCTCCCCTTGAATAGATTTCTCCAGCAGTTGTCAAACATCTTCACATTAACCGTTGCCCAGTGTGAGCGTAACAGCCTATCCATCGCTGGGAAAACAGGATGGAAGTCAGCCACAGGATGCTGAGCAAACAAACAGTCTCTCTGCTGAAAAAACATTTTCCTGTACCCAAGCAGGTCATCTTACTAAGCGAATCCCTAACTCTGCTTACACTGACACTGCTCTCGGTGTGTCTAGTTAATGCAGACGTAAAAACTCCCTATCCATGGGGCTTATACGAAAATAAAAATGGGCCAGGTTCCCCAGATGCCATGGCCAGAGCAATGTCAGGTAGTTCTCTCACCACTGGTAAGAAGGGAGCAAGCTCAGGGCTCATGCCAGCATCAGTACTGATGCTGCCGTGCACCTGGTGAGCAGCTGAAGTGTACCCAGAGGCACCATTCTTTAGTTCATCTCTTGGGTTGTCGGAGGACAGTAAAGTTAAATATCCTTTGGTTCTTAAGGCTGGTCTACACAGAGGAAATTTCCAAACAAATTCAACCTGGTTTTAAAATTGGTTCAGCTGGGCCAGCGTTAAAACTTGCTGGAGAAATAGTGGAGACCAGGTTTAGGAAGTATGAACTGGTTACGAGAATAAGGAGGTCTCATCTGGTTCACTAAGAGTGATCCTATCCCCCTAAATCAGGTCTACACTTCAACCCTGAACAGTTTTAAAACTGGCTTAGCAGAGCCAGTTTGAATTTGGGAGGAAATTTTCCCAGTGTGACAGGCCCTTATCAAACAGAGTAGCTGATACCCGTGCTGTCTTGGTCAGCTGAAAGAGGTTTTCATATTGAAGGCTGTGTGTCAGCTGTTCCTGAGAACATGAGGGATGCTCCATTTGCCTAGAGGGGCAAGGCAAACCCGCCACTGCGGTAACACGTTACTTCAGAAAGTCCTTAGAGAAACCATTCCTCAGGTAGGAACTCTCCAGCTGCCATTATGTTTTGTTTTGTTCACACTGAGTTCCAACACTTGATTCTAGACACAGCCCTGTTTTATTATTCACAGCAAGTGTGGCATAAGATGCATCCTTTTATAAAACATTTACTTCGGTTTCAATGGTGGCCTTTTGATCTGACATTTCTCCTCTCTACATTCACCCATGAGGAGAGAGCAAACTCTGTTGATTTTGGTTCACCTGGACTACATCATCCAAATGTTTCATGGCAGTCTGACAACAGAACAACCCTAACAGGTTTCCTTGGACCAAAACCATCAGGACAGTCATCTCCTCAGGACTCTCCTAACACTCTTATCCATCCATTCTTCAAACCATGGCCCCCTCAAAATCTCACCATTCCTCTCTTCTAGGAGGTCAGTGACCAGCCCTCCCTCTCTTCTTTGTACTGGGCCCAGTAGCCCCTCTTTGGGACCTTCAGAGGGTGCCAAGTAGCTGCTTCTTCACATTTTCTAGAAATCAGGCTTGGGCTGCTCTCGCCAATCCACCAGAGTCTTGATGAGAGGAGAAGCAGAAACCGGTGTTTCCTGTCCTCCCTTGTACTCACACATTGGAATGGGAGATAGAAAAACACTCCCTTTTCTACTTTAGGAAACTGCTAGCATCATAGACTCCCATAATCCCCAGTGCGCAGATATTAGTGAATGTGTTAAGTCTTATGCAGTGTCAATACTCCTGTGGTGAGCCTGGTAGCCAGCTGTAACGATAGAGGAAATGTTTCCCTTCTTCTCTCACCCTATAACGGAAAGAGGCAGGTATTTTCCTGGACCACCCCAAAGACTCCAACAATTTGTGTGTGCACAGTGGGCTATTCCAGGATGCCACCCCAGAAGCCAAATGATGGGAGGACAATTCACATAACACCCCCTGAAAGTCTGGGCGAGAGTACTCAGCCTCAGAAAAGGGAGGTGCTGGCAAGGTGAGAGGCAACTGGCCCACCTGAAGAGAGCAACAATAATGCTGGGGTTCGGTCCTGGTGGAGGAAGGGAGAGGGAGGGAGAGATGGGCCAGCTGACAGGGAGGGGAATGAACTTTTCAACTAATCTCATCCGAGGTCTGCAAACTGTTTGTGGATCTAGGATGTTTGCAACTAGGATCAGAACCTGAATTTTGCTCCCAGTCTCCAGACAAGTTGATCTTGTCCTCTAAGGCAGTGTACTGAGACACAGTTTCTCAGGAATATATGGCCCAAAACATAAAGGATTCATAGATCAAAGTCAATACCTGGAATTGCAGAAGGTAATGGGTAGGAAGCCAGCAGAGCCTCTGGAGAAGAGTTGTGATATATGCCCTATGGTCGACTTTGCTAAGCAAGTGGACATCTGTGTACTGCACTCACCGAAGCTCCCAACTTGTTATTTTTAAATGTACCATCACCTATGGTACACTGTCGTAATCCAGTCACAGCGGCACGGGTAACTGTTGCCAGGCATCAACTGGAGAGGAAAGGTCATAACCATCTAACTAAACACTAATGGCAAAAGCACTTAGTGTAGCAATCAATGCCACCTTAGATTCCCAGAGCGGCCAGAGAGTCAGGAGTTCCACTGCAGATTGCAAATCTCCTTGACAAACCATGGTCCTATCTCCCGCAATAACCTTTGCAGAGCACAACCACCTATCAGTATCACCCTACACTTATCTGGACTAAGGCTCAACAAACACATTTTCATTCAGACTCCACCGCACATAGGGAAAACAATACACAAGCAACTGATTTTTAGTAAAAAGGAGTTAGAGCTGCATCTCCTCCACCTACTAGTGTCTCATAAGCATCCCTACAGGCCTCATTGAACAAAGGGGTATGTAGTGGGGCAGCTGCCCCACTCCTGAGGAACAGGGGTTAAAAGCAGCCCTGGGGAGGGCTGTGGCTGGGAGAAAGCAGCTACTAGGCTGATTGGGGAAATAGCCACAGATGTGGCCACACCCCAATCAGGCCATACCTGTCCCTATAAAAGGCCAGGGAGCCAGGAGCTGGCAGAGACTCCCTCTAGCTTTGAGAGGGAGGGACCTGGCTGCAGGGAGCTGAGAGAAGGTACCTGGAGTGAAGCAGGGCTAGGGGAAGGCCAAGGGAGCTGGGGAGTTCGGGCCTGGAAACCCCCAGGCTGTGGCCTAGTGAAAGGCCAATTTGGTACTGAGGTTGCAGGGGGCAGCCCACGGGTAGGCAGAGGCAGCAGGTCCAAACCCCGCTTGCCTATGATGAGTGGCTTTTACACTGCAGTCTGCCCCAGTGAGCGGGGGCTAGATGGTGACTGGCAGTAGCCCACGACTGAGGCAAGGTGGGGATAGAGGGTTGGGGGTTCCCCTGGGTGGGGAGACCCTGAGACTGTGGGGGTATTGCCAGGGGGCAGCACCCCAAAGACAAGGGGCATTGGGTCCTGGGAGGGACATGGGGGCCAGCGGCAGCGGGAGACACCGGCCTGCAGAGGGCGCTCCGGAGCTGGAAAAAGAGCTAATTCCCAGGACACCAGCAGAAGGAGCTGCAGGGGTGAGTCCCGCCCTGTTACAGGGTGACAGATTGGAACTTTGCAGAACCTTACAAGAAACCACCCTTGGAACATGCAATTAACTGTCCGACCCCAACCTCTGGAGTCTCTGAGAGGAAAGAATCAAACTTCTGCATCTCAATTATCCCAGACATGAATGTAAGGATCTAAATTGTTAGAAGACCATGCACAGCATACTCTTGTCCTAGTACAAGGGACAGAAGCATGGATGAAGATCACACAATTTCCCCTGCATTAATCACGCACCCTAAATGAATGCCATGCATCATGGCCATCATCCTGCCATACAAGGAGGACTGGAGGGAAGTCTAGGAAATTTCCAAACTCACAGAAGCCTCTGTAGAGCCCCCTGCCCAACCTGATGCAAGGAGCAGATTCTGGAAGTGGGGATTTTACCAAAATCCATCACCTGGCCACAACACAACTGCAGGAGGCCTCCATTTTCCTTGCATCAGTGTATACAGTGGCTTTCCATGAATTAAATTATTATTAATACAGAAGCTATTTAAACTTTAAAGTCAAGAATAAATATTAAATGATTTTAAAAAGATCTGGTAAACAGTCATATTCAATTTTGTTATAAATAACCCACAGCTCTGTCCAGGGCAGCAATTATAAAAACAGAGCTGTGTAAGAAATGAAATGTACATATTTTTATACTGCAGCTGCATCCAAGATGTTTTTGATCTTAAGATTCACCAGTGAGCCTGGAGCATTGCCCAGTCAAATGGGTTAATTTTCTTACTGGCTTCAGAGAAATATCCTACCAGGATGAAAATGGACAAGCAAACACAAACATACACTATGGTGACCAGATGTCCTGATTTTATAGGGACAGTCCCGATTTTGGGGTCTTTTTCTTCTATAGGCTTCCATTACCCCCACCCCCACCCCGATTTTTCACACTTGCTATCTGGTCACCCTAACATACACATACACACACACACACACACACACACACACTCCTTTTACATGAAGCCCTAGTAGTAGTTGATCACTGAGATGGCAACGCTAGGAAAAGCGTCTTACACTCTCCAGAGGATTTTGTTACTATGAAAAGGTTTTGTGGCATTTCATTCCAGTTTGCTGCAGCTTCAAGCAGAATTCCTGAGGTTCATGTGTAGGTCATAACATTAAACATTCACTCGTATTCACTGCTGATCTCAGAATATTCTGTGCCTCCAGAAGATGCAACTTTAATGGTCCCTTTTGCTGGGGAAGTGTTTTCTAAAAACCCAGGGCACCACCTATTGGTCAGTCCAAATTCACTTTTCATTTTACTTAAAAAAATAATAATAAAGTTTCAACTATTTCCATATAAATAACCCCCACTGGGGGCTACTATGAATTTCAAGTTCTCTGAGCCAGCTGCACTCAGAACATTAGTATTATTTATTTCTATTGTGGCAGTGCCTAAAGGATCCCAAATAGGGATTAGGGTTTTATTTGACTAGGCAAAACACAGACAAGCTCCAGAATGCTCACAATCAGAGCCTAAGATTTAAACAATATGCAACTGGTGAATAAACTAACACTCAGGATGGAGGCAAGACAAGGTAACAGAGTTATAGTGATGTCAGTAGACACAAGTCACTACTGTGATCTGTAGACATCTCAGCAAAGGTAGGGATTTGAAACAGGCTAAGGCAGCAGCTTTGTGAATTGTATTGGGGAGTTCTTCCCAAGCCTAAGCGGCAGTAGGGGAAAAATCACAAAGGTGCTTGTGGGAATAGCACACAGGCTGGCAATAAACGCCATCATTGTCGGCAGAGCAAAGGAGGGAGGGGGTGACATTGTGATAAGAAATAGTTTGTTTTCTGGTCTCCAGGGCTAATCCGCAGCCTCTGTGTTTGAATTTTATTAACCACCATAAAGCAAACAATTTTTAACCCAGCTGTTCGTAATACTCTGCTTAAGTAGATGATTAGTGCAGATGTCGGTCATCCTGATAAGGATTAAAATCTGTATACCCAGTGTTAAGTTTATCAGGGTGACTATATTGCTGAAATCATAGGGGGAGATTTTCAAAGGCACAAATGGCATTTCTGTGCCCAATTCCCACTGCCTGTAAATAGGAGTTAGGCGCCTAGCTGCCAACGGTGCCTTTGAAAATCTTCTACATAATGTTCTTTCTGCATCCCACTCTGAAACTGCTAGAGTTATCAGCTTATCCTTCTGCAGATATGGTGATCTGGAGAACACAAGAACCTGTTTAATAAAGTGTGAGGCTTGCATTTGAATTTTTAAAAAAATCAAGTAACTGGAAATTAAGTAGACATCTGATCTCATGCATATTCCACATAAAAATACAGCACATATCCTCCTTTAACATGATCTCTTAAATACTGGAGACATTTAGTCCTCAAGGCTCATTTAGCTGTTTTAGTGCCTACTTAGCAACTTAGAGAATCGTACCCCAAAGATCTCCAGCTAGCATGAAGCAGACACACTGTTGAGTTTGTCAGAACCTAATTAAACCTGCAATTTAGGTGAGATCATCTTGAGCTAGGTGAAGTTCCCATGGGACAGTAGGTCATCCCCTTTCACCACCAAGTCTTGCTCTACATTATTACTATTGATCTATTTTTCTCAGTTGCAGGTTCACACTTTGCACTTACAATGTGACTTGCAGTGAGGGATGCTTACAACAAATTGCATTCTTTTGCTCCACGCTGCGGGAGAACTAACTTAAACAAGTCCCGATGCTTCCCTCCCACAGAGACCCCACAGGGAGGACTCAATGCAGTTAGCAACTCTGCAAGGTTTACCCTTCTGGAGTCAATGTCACATGGGAGGGGTTTGCAGCCATGCAGAGATGGCATGGCTGACAAACCATGCAGATCCTCTGGGAGAGCACAGCCCAAGTATCAGAATCCTAAGGCAACCCCTATGGCTGGACCTTTCCTCTCCATTTCCATATCTTTTTGGTTATCTCTGCCTGACTAAGCAGACAGGAGAACCTGGCTTAGAGATGTTTTCTTCAGGGTTTCTCAGTCTCCCAGCAGAAGCCGTCACGGGTACACTGCAGCTGTCAACATGCAGGGCCTGAAACTCTGGAAGTGTATAATGTGCTGGTGTGGCGAAGTATAAGCCTCTACATTGAGAGGAAGGATGGTCATGTAGTTAGGGCACTAGCCTGGCACCCAGGTTTAACCTGCGTTCAATAACCTGTCCTGCCCCAGCTTTCCTGTGTCAACCTTGGGCAGGTCCCTTGGTCTTAGTGCCTCAGTTCCCCATCTACACAATGGAGATAGATTGGGAGTCCCTATTTCACAGAGGTGTTGTGAGGATAAAGTTAACGATTGTCAGGTGCTCAGATACTACAAAAACCAGGGCCATTGAACTACCTAAGAAAGAGAACTTCTGGGTTTGTGTCAAGTATTAGGAGCATCCCCTTTTCCCTAAACCTCCTCTTCACTCACAGACATAATACTCATTCCCAAGATGCACCAGGACAGTTACTGAGACGTGTCCTTAGTTAGTTGAGTGAGCACAGAGAATGCATTGATGAAGAAAAGTAGGATTTATTACACTGCATCAGACCATTCATTCAAGTATCCTGCCTTCAGCCACATCCAACACCTGATGCAAAGCTTGCAAGGTGCACCTAATCAACACTGCAATGTTTAGATGGTGAAAAAAATCCTTCCTGCCCTTCACGGTGATTAGCTTATACTATGAAAGATGACATTTGGTTGCATTGTTATTGCTACAAGGGCTGTAAGTACTGAGGATGCATTCAAACTTTCAAATCCACTGACAGGACCTAGAGAGATATAGTGAGTTACCCTTGCTCCATCTGTAATATGCTGGTAGTAGGAGCCACCCGCAGGAAGAGCCTTAACTGCACAGCTTTAACCTGAGGATATGTGAACTGTAAGGGCACATTCATTAATATAACAGAATTGGATGATATTGCCAATACTATCCAGTTTCTGTATTCAATTAAACAGAAATTAATTCTTGCACAACAGTTGTCAAAGTAAGACTGCAGCATACACACCAGGAAATGAGATACGCCGTCTCCAGCCCACGCAGTCTAAGCCTGTTGGGGTGCTCTGGGAAAATGGATGCAACTTCAGGGGAAGAATCTCAAAGGCAACTGGAGAAGTTATGGACAGACTCATTCTAGCCTGCAAGAAAGAAAAGGAAAACAAAGGTGACATTAAGCTTAGGTACCCAGAAGTACGAATTATGGGCTTCATCCTGAAACATTTCCTTCCAGCTGTAGTGATTGCTAGTGTGAGTAAGATAAAGATTTGCAAGATCAGGTGATTTATAGTTAGGGAGATGGGTCTGTCCCATCAAAAAGAGCCTCTTCTTTAAAATGGAGATGCAAACAGTGATGGAGAGGACAGAGCTCCAAGGTGACAGGGACAGAAGAAAAGGTTAACTGAGCCATGATGCCGTCTTGCACAGACAACATTTTAATAGGTACCCTGTCATTCTTAACTAGCATCTGTTTTGCCCTAGAAACACATGACATTATTTCCCTTCTGTTAAACACCTTGTGAAGGAAGAAGAAAAAAGACAAGAGATTTCTTTTGAAAACTGAGCAATATATGGACTATCCCAAATATGGACTAATTCATCCCATGAAATTTTTACCCAATAAAAATTAATCAGAGCCTGTTTTGCCAGTGAAAGCAGCTTTCTCCATGGATAAAAATGGAAGAGGGACATTCACCAAGAGAAAAGGCAGTTTTCACCTGCCCAACCCCCTCCCCCCCAAAAAAAATCCTGAAAGGAAAGTTCATTTGCTTTGTTTATTGCTATTGCAAGAAAACCTTTTATTTTTTTGGAACTTTTTCCATAGCAAGACATGTTCTGCCCGATCCATCCCCCACTGCCTTGAAATAGGAACTAACAGCTGTCAACTTGAACTTGGTAATGGAAACAGGATGTGGTAGATTGAGCCGTATCAGTCTTAGAATGGGTCCTTTCTTCCCAGTAGAATTCACACTAAAGTTCAGCAATTCAATAGGTGGGGAGGAAACAGACCTGGAGGACCCGGCCATCATGATATGTGGTGAAAGTATGCTGAACTCAGTATGAGATAGCATAAGTAGATCTCATGAGATTGAACAAGCAGCACTTTCGATCAATAGGATGTGGAAATGACCTGCTGGAGCCAGAATACTCGGTCCACTAAGGAGCCAAAGGAATGCTGCAAACTGAGTATCCCTCTACTCAGGGAACACAGATGACATGTACCATGCTACAAATTGATGAAACCCTATCACATTATAGATCATCCAGGATCTTAGCACAATATACAATGTGATCAAAGACACCAAACGCTGGAGTTACTGGAGCACAAGCTAAGTTTGCTTTCAGTGCATATTTTTTTCTGTTTCATTTTTATTATTTCTCTATCTCGTATCTCTCGCTGCTGTGCACCGGGTAGAATATTAGTGACTGCAAGTGTAAATGAAATTAATTTGACAGCAGCAGGCCAGAAAGGGTTGGTCTCATGGGTATAGCAAGCCCCCAGCCCACTACCATTACTGTCCTTTTCTTTTACTACTTCTGAGCTTTTCGTAGCAACAATAGTCTCATCCATCACCGAAATAAAGGTCTGGAATATAGAAATCCAGTATTCATACTAGGATCCTTCTCCTTTCCTGCTAGTACACTGGTCTGTCACCACAAGCATAATCTTTGCTTCCTTGTTCACCTACAATACCGTAAGTAACCAGGGATGTCATGCAGACCTGGCTTCCTGCCAATGGCTTCTTTAAGAAAACTGGTTCTTAGCAAAATGACTATGTTCTTCTGAAAGAAAAAAAGCAAAGCAACCACACTGCTCAGGTAGCTGAAAGCGATACTCTTCCGTTCCAGTCCACGGGGTTTACTCTCTTGGAATACAGAGACCAGAGCCAATGTTTTCCCACCAATCGCCATCTCCAGTGTAACAGAGTAAATCCTGTGCAAATTAAGCTAAGCAGCGTCTGTTTGTTTAGACAATAACAATAAAGCCCCACCGGGGGCACACCCACTTCAAATGACAAGACAGCGCAAAATAGGCAAAGCACAGAAATGCAAATACCAAGCATGATGTCTATGATATTTAGTTGTAAACAGGGTAGAAGGCATTATTGTGCTGTGCACACTACAATTTCTGTTACAGCAGAAGCTATGGGCTATATACTATACTAACTGCTCCTTAGAAAAACGCAAGCTTTTGCTTCATCTGGGCTCTTCTTATGCCAGCAAGCAGTTAAATACCCCCTAAGGAATTCTATATATGGAAAAGGCCTTTTACCACATCCCCATCTCCGTGATTCTTAAGATGCACAAGAGAGGCATCTTACCTGGTCCAAGCTCTGCTCCCAAACAACTTGGTTATCCTTCCAGAGTGAACCTGATACAACCACAACGCACGTGATCTGGCTATAATCACAGACCTTAATAGAAGGATACCTCTATGTATTAAAGGAGACACATCCTCTTGTACAACATACAATGCAAGTTTTTGCACACTTTAACAATTCTCTGGGCCAAAGGCTCTCCCCATTTAACTGACTACTGAAGTTAGTGGGATTGACAATGGTGTAATTTAGGCCTGTATGTGTACATACATTTCCTGTAACATGGTGCTATATTTTATTTGTTACATTAAGATAGGTTTCCTTGTGTTCTATGTAGAGAGTTTAGCTGGTTAGGAATGTAATGGGAGATTACAGCCTTAAAATTTTCGGCATGTTATTGATGTTGATTGTTAAAACTATAATAGTCTTCTTCATTCTGCTGTTTTCAATTGTTGCTTACAAGCCTAAGCGTTTGTTTGCACAGTGGGTAATGTGCTCTATAAGAATGTGATTTCTAAATGCACTAACATGTTATGCATCAGTTGGTCTGTGTAGACCCTGCTGGGGTGCACTGAAGGTGCTCTACCGCGCTTTGATGTAATACTGTTTCAAACGTTAAAGTGCACCAGCAGGGTCTACACAGACCAATTAATTTGCAACACAGTGTGCATTATCCCACAGTGTAGACATACCCTACGTTTCCGTTGTTTCACACATATAAAATGCATGTGTTTGACATGAGGCTCTGAGGGGGACACTGACAGGAGTCTACTTAGCAAGGTGAGAGATCAGATTTGCTTTTTCCACTGTTTGTTATTTCCAGTGCAGAATATAAAATGGAATTGTTTGGTATAACCATCCTCTGCTGTCCCATTTCTGAATTCCTCAGAAGTCCAGCAGCAAGGGACTTGGGTTCTGCTGAATTACCCAGAAGCTGTGTTCTACCAGATGCACATATGACCGCAGTCAAGTTCAACTGTCAGGGTTTAATGATGTGTTGAAGTAGAGAGGAGAAGAGAGAATGAGTAGATGCTGCTAAAACAGCTCCTCCAAAAGAATTTTGAAAACAGATGGGGGGGTCACAGATTTGGATTGCCCCTAAAGAATCAGTGGACTACACAGAATTGTGGATTGGACATTGATTTTGCTCTAGTCTTCTGAATATATGATTGCATTAAAATACATCTATAACACTCCAGGCTGCATTGAGAGACCCTGCACTATGTACATGAATGCAAGTCGGTGGCCAGCCAAAATGAAACCGATTTACCAACAATGGTGTGAATTTCTCTCATTCCACTTCAGGCAGTGTTAACTTCAAAGGCTAGCTGGGACCAGTTAAATGTTAACACTTTAAAACATGAGATTAGCAGATACTCAGCTTGTTATGGGTGATATTTCATTGTAAGTGACAGCTGAGTCCAGCTTCATGTTTGGACTCTGGGGATTTATATAGACTCCCCCCATTCAAGGCAGATCAGCATCTTACTGGACCTGAGCAAAACAAAGACCAACTGTGACAGACTATACACCTGCGTTCACACCCTACTGTAATAACTTTTGTACAAGGTATGTTGTGTGAGGTGTCATTTGAAAACTCAATTTGCTGATCAATAATATCATGGCAAAATCCATGTGGCAGCATTATATGTGAAGCTATAAACACAAAGCTGAAATTATGAATAAAAGTATGTTTTCCAGAGAAGTCTGGGGAGTGACCAAACCGTTTCCTCAGAGACAAAGGGCAAGCTGACACCACAGACAGGTGTAAACAAGTGGCCATTCTTTGGCAGAAAGGGGGCAGGGGCAAAAATCTACAATTTAGCAAAGAAACAGCATGGAGTTTCTTTCCACACAGACTGCCTGTCGCCTTGCTCCCAGCTGGAAATATTTTTCAACAGGCAACTGAAACTCTTAACTCCAGAGGCAAACACCCAGGACACCCCTTTCTCTCTCCCTGCCCATCTCATTCACTGCACCTGAGGTAAGGTGACCAGACAGCAAATGTGAAAAATCGGGATGGGGGTGGGGGGAGTAATAGGAGTCTATATAAGAAAAAGACCCAAAAATCAGGACTGTCCCTATAAAATAGGGACATCTGGTCACCCTAAGTCCTGAGGAGACAAAGGAAACAGCTGTTAGACTCTGGGGGAGGGGTCCAGGTCCAAAGGGATTAGTAAGTAAGACTGCTAATAGCATGTGGTGAGAAAACTGTTTTGAATCTGATATAGTTTGTTAAGTTAGGCACCAGTAAGTGTTTTATGTTTATTTTTCTTGTCACCATTTCTGACTTTTACGGCTCATTACTTGTACGCACTTACAATCTCTCTCTTTGTAGGTAATACACTTGTTTTACTCTTTTATCCAAGCTAGTGCATTCAAGTTAAAGTGTCTGGGTAACTCCGTTTGGGGTAACAAGTTGTGTGCAAATTATTCCCTTAAAGGAATAACGGATTTCTAAGTAGCCCTTATACTTACACAGCTGATTACAGTTTAAAGTTACCAGCAGAAAAAGAAAGTGGAAAGGGTTAACGGAGACAGTGTTTATTGGTAGCAATAGTTTTCAGCCTAGGGAGCAGATGAGTAGAATGAAGAGCATCTGGATCGAAAGGGAGAAGTGAAAGATGATGAAATAATTCATCGCCCTTTCTACAAGCTTTAATATTTTAGATGCTGGCTAACATTTGTTGTAGCATTAATTACATTTCCACCGCCGTTCACGCTGTCAAGCAATTATTTTTTAACACATTTTACTGCCTTTTGTTTAGAATGAAGTCTATGCAAGTCTGAAAATCATTTTTCCCCTTGAAAACAATCAGTCATTTGCCCAGTATTTTACACAATGCTGAAAATAACACGATCACTTTTACTAAAAAACATCAGCAAGGTCACAATACATCGTATGCCCAGAATGTTGTCTTCTGAGCCAGGAGCATCACTCACTGTCAGCAGAACCTGCCCATAGTGAGCCTGAGCCCCCATAAGGTGCTGAGCACCCTCAGGGAGCTAAGAGTTTACAGTGCATCATAGGATTGGCCCAATATTTATTAGGACCCAGCTGTGGTAGCACCAGCAGATGAGCTCATGTTGTGTGGGCCTACAGAAATTCGGCATGCTGAGTTCTTTTGAGGAGAGAATGGAGGATAATTTTTCATCAACTCTATTTTTAGAATCAATCTGGCTGTCTTAATCATTTTAAGGTAGATCAAATATAGGGCATAAGGCCCCCAATCTTGCCATTATCCTCCATTCTCTCCTCACAAGAACTGATGGAAACGCTGAATGTTAGGCATTCAAGTAGTCTCACTGACTTCAACAGGACTGCTCATGTGTATGAAGTTAAGCATATGCTTAAGGGTTTGCGGGATCAAGGCCTATATTCTCAAAGAGGCTCTCTTTAATACAATGGCAGTCAGAGACATTCTATTAGCATTTCTAAGAGTCTACACAAAGAAAGGGAAATAATAAATGCAGCAAACTCACCAACACACAGTCCCTGACAGGAGCTTTGAAAACCTACATCTTCCAAAGCTAGGCCTAAAATGTTTCCATTTTATTAGCAGAAAGCTGCATACAGATGCCTCCTTTCTGAGCCTATTTTAGCTCTCTCAACACATAGGCTAAATTCTGCTCTTGGATACACACACGGCTCTCACTAAAGTTCATGGAAACCTTGGTCTTGCCTACAAGAGTCGAGCAGTGTTGTCTGCATGAGTCAAAGTGGCAGATGGCCTTTGTCACAAGCAGCAATAGCACATTTCCTAAAGACACTATCAATGGGCAATAATCGGAGCAGTTTTCAAACCAATAGTATCAATTTACAGGCTCCCATGGAGAGTTTCTGTCAAGCGCTTCTTGCACTCCTTCCCTCTGGGAATCAATGGGAGTTTTGCCTGAATAAGGAGTGCAGCATTTGACTCAGAAGTTAAGGAACGGGGAGGGGGGGGAGAGGGGGGTCTCTCTTTGAAGAGATGCAGCAGCCCCCAGGGAATAACACTGCATAGTAACAGATTTCATTAGTGAATTTTTATTGACGTTAGAAGACTGATTTGTTCCCCCCTCCTTCCATCTCCCCGCCCACCGAGAGAGATATTTGATGCTATCGCTCCCCATCACACACCATGTGACAGAGCAGAAGCTGCATGCTTTTAGCAACAACAGAAGCCTCCTGTCTTCAAGACAGTCACTGGGCTGGTGAGAGTTTAATTTTACATGCTTGGTTGCCACAGACCAGAGGCCCAAAGGGAAGCAGCCAGAGCTGCCGCGAGATGCAGCCTGAAGAGAGAAGAAGATGACAGCAGAAAGAAGCAGCCGGAGAGGAGGAGGAGTACAGTGCCAGAGAAGAGAGGAAGGATGATATCCAATTTCTTACTTTTAACTGGTCCTCTGGGAGGTTCCTCAATTGAATCTCTCTCTCCGACTGCGTCTCCTTCTCTAGATTCCTTTTCCGATACCTCTCCAGCCACATGTCGTCACAGCTGAAGCGCTTGTACAGGGGTTTGAGTCTCTTCCTCTGCGACGTCTTCTTGGCTTTTCCATCTGGGGTGAGGAAGGGGAGCATCCAGACTTTGCTCTCAATGCTGGAGAATGGCCGTGGGGACAGCATGATCTGAGGGGACTTCTTTTTGCGATGCAGAACCCATTTCTCACTGGGCCTCTTTTCAGGTGGCGTTTGACTTTGCTGTTGGGGATCCTGTGTTATAAGCAGCAGGTGAAAACACAGGGTGGTTTTTTATCATGACTGAATTGCAAAGCTCAGTGCCAGGGCCCAGAACCACTTGGAGGTCTGAGCCTTTACTTGCGCTCTGGAAGACTGAAATCCCATCCTACCCACCCCACGTCCGCACACAAACCTGAGAACCTGACCAGTGCAGCAGTGATTGCATCGTATAGAGGTAACTACCAGGGTGTTGCACAGATTTGATTTCTCTCGTTTATTTTAAAGGCTCAGCAGAAGCTTAAAGCTGAAATTGGGTTCCATAAGTGGGAAGGAAGGAAAAACACAGTGGCGTTAAAACAAAAATCACCTAATGGGTCATTTGCTGGCTTTGGAAAAGACAGTTAATGAGGAAAATGATCAGTTATGTTCTGAGCCTGCCAAAATTTTCCCCTTTTAAAATACCATATAGTAGCTGCCTCACACACTATAGGCCAGACTGGGAAAACAAATGATAGCCCACATGCAGGGGAAGGAGACAGTAGAGGAACCTTGACTCACTTAGCCAGGACTGCTCCAGGGCCTTCAGCGTACTGTACCCTGGAGCCGCAGCTTTGCTATCCTTTGATAGAGTGCAATGCAGGTTCCCTTCTGCCCTGAGCGATACCTCCCTCAACCTCCACTAGCCGAGTGTGTGGCCTCTGCTCCCTGCGCACAGCCACCAGGGAAGGAATCATCATGTATACTCATCCTTGTGCACTCGTACAGGGCCAGTCACAATCTAGTCCTGTGGTTTATTACAATAGTGCTACCAGTAGGATTTAGGTCACTGTGTGCGTGCAATATTGTTTATAAAGGTGTCTCTCGAAATGCAGTCATACCCTGGCTTGCCTGTCTGTGCTTTCCCCACAGCTAAGGTACTTAGCTATGAAAGGTATAAGAACCCCCTGGATGTCTGCTGGTCTGACACATGAGCCTAGTACTTCTGACGTGGCACTTCATGTTATCAATGTTACTTTAGCTGAGGAATTAGGAAGCTGGGGGGCAGGAGGGGATTGCATAGGTTTTGGGTTCATTCCCTTTCCTTTTCCACGTGCTGCTGCGCGCACACTATCCCCCCCCCCCAGCTTTTACACAGGAACTATTCGAAAATGGGATATCACAAGGCATTTCACCATTAATCCACGTCGTATTGATGGAAGTTTGATAATATATAAGGTAAGAGATCAGAGACACTAGAGCAGGAATCATCTCAGAACAAAGGAGGTGAAGTACATCCTCCATGTCAGGGAGGGTTGATTTCTAGAGTGACTGGGGTCTCCCTGCTATCCCCCATTGTTTGAAGAACTCAAGTATGACAAACTTTAAAAAAAAAAGTAATTTTTCATCTGTTCTTAAACCAGGTCCTACATAAATAGCGCTGTGCCAGCTCAGTTCTCGCTTGCAAGTGGCGTGTGATGCCACAGCCTGGCAACAGTATACATCCTTACCAACACCAATGGGAACGCAAAGAGGGAAGTGTCTGCCTGAAATACATGAGGCCCTGACCCCAGTGTCTCAAGGAAGGGCCGCAGAGGGGATGGACCGGGACTGCCTTTTATTGCCTGCTGAGAACACAGTTACATAAATAAGTGAAAGCATGTCAAAAACAATCAGATTGATTAAGTCACATCTAATGTGATACTCTGGCCTCAGGACAAACTATCAGCAGTGCAGAACTGGGTCACTCTATACTTTCAGCATAAATTCTTCTGTCTTAGAAACAAGTTTGAAATTGTTAACAATTTTTGAGGGGAAGTTGGAGGTTTTGGGGGGGATGTTGTTGTTTTTTTTACACAAGAATTCTACATTTATCCATCTGTCTAGCCATCCCTCTAGTTATACCACCCACTAATCAGATACGGGGAGACAGGGGGGAGTAGTCTTTTAATCTATTGTTGACTGTATTTTCTGACATTTTTATATAGCGACAGATGTCCAGAAGTATAGTCCTGAATATATATTTAATTGGCAAACCCATATTGGAGAGACTTAATTCTATTATTTTATTACAATATATATCTCATTAACATTTACTTTGTTCAACACCTGTCCTGGATATTCAGAGTTCCCCTGTGAAAATCACCCTGCATGTTGAACTCCCTTAGCCATAATGCAGGGTTCAGGGCTACCCCCATTTCACAATGTCCCAAATCAAACCACAGTGCCTAAAATAAATCTACCTTGGTAGCAGTCAAAGAGCCTATGTACTTTCATGTGTCAGAATTCATATCTTGGAAGCTCGGACAGTTACTTTAATTTCTTTAAAACAATATAACTCCACCTATTCATATTGTGCAGTATGAAAAACAGCCACCAAAGGGAGGACTAAAACTGCTCCAAACCATCCAAACCATGGCCTGGGAGCAATTTTAATTTCCATACTTCCCTTTCAATTATTTAATTAAGCCCCAGTTTTAAGTAATTATTTATTTGCTCCTAATGGTTGGATTTCAGAGTTTAGGCTCACATAGTCAAGGCTTTACATGCCTTCTCTCTCCATCCCAGCTAGATGATCTTTGGGATCGCTTATCAGTGCTTTTGTTCAGCCTCCAAAAGGCTCTCATCTGTTGGCAATGTGTGTTAACAGCCCCTTAGAGACTCTTTCTTGAGTCAGCTATTTAAATGTTTTGGAGAGATGTGGGTTTACCCTTATTTGCAGAGTGCTCAGAGATCTTTCTGTTACCTGAAACTTATTGTATTTATTACACATTTTGTGTGAAGGAATTTATGCTCGTGAAAACAAGGGTCCCAGAATACCAGCTAGAGTAAGGCATAGAGTAACTTGGGGATGTGCAAATTCCCACACACTGCTCTACCAGTACTGTGCCCCTCATTGTGACATGCGACCAGCCTCTTTTCTCAGTTTCCAGGCAGAATTAGCTGCAAAATCTTGCAGTTGTTTGGAACACAAATGAAATGTCCACTGGGAGGAGGACAGGCAAACTCATTTTTATACATCTCAAACTCCGATTTTGAACTGGGACAGCAGCAGAGAAAGATCAATGCTTAGATCAGCGTGCACCCACAAAAGGGCCAGCAAGAGTCCTTTGCAAGGAGCCACTTGCTGAGATGGGATTGACACAACAAACCCTTGGTTACAGGGCGGATCAACAAGTTTTAGACTCAGAACTGTGTGCGCACACATTGGTCAGTGCAGGTGGACAAGACAGAAAATCTCACATCTAAACCCTGTAGTGATGCTGGTGCTGAAAATACTGTTCAACAAAATCACATTGCTTTTTTCTTAAACACCGAGTTGTAGCAACTTCTCTCAGCCTCAGCATAATGTAAGATGAAGCTCACCCACACCAGCCTCTGAACACCCTGCTCCGAAGCATTGCACAGGAGGATCTAGTGCAAGCATTCTCCTGTATGCTCTTTGCTTTGCCAATGAGGGAAACCAAACAGGTGATTAGGAACCAATGGAAACACAAGAATTGCACTCGCATTGGCTCCAAACTGTTTCAATAGAAACCCCTTCTTCTGTCCCTATTGGAAATATATTCTTCACTTTGAGGCCCATTCTCCAGCCATTATGAACCTCTCTCATTACCAGTTTTAGAATTATCCACACACATCAGCTGGAGATACAGCCCATATTTATTTTCTTTTTGCTGCAGGGGTGGCAGAGGAGTGTCCATAAGGGGTATTTAAAGAGAAGCCATAGTGACAGTAAAATCCTTGTGGTATTCTGAGTGATAGCAGCTTACTGTCTAAAATAAGATTTCTCTCCTTTTTGCTTTTGTTAGCCTGCAAAAGCAACACAGCTAACAGTGAGTCGATTTCTATTTTGCCTTATGAATCATTAGAATTGTTTATTAGGTGCCAATTACAGGGACCAGTTTTGCCTTGAAGACCTGACTGAAGACAATGGCTTAGCATGGGTGTAACAGAGGGCAGTATTTGGTTTGTGCAATTTGTATGATGCATGAGCCAGAAAGAACCCAGCGGGACTTTCAAACTCCAGGGTAAGTTTTCAGCACTGGCAGTTAGAAAACCCTGATCTTTTTACTTGTAAGAGGAGTAAATTCTAATCTTAAGTCATTGAGAGGCAATAAATATAATAAATATAGAGAATCATGATGCCAATTTCACAGAGTCACCATTTGCAGTAAAGCTTCACTTTAAGGGAATGTAAATGAGCTTAGATGCAAAGAGGCATCTCCCACTATTCACTAGGAACAATCACTAGCGTTGAACTATTGTATTTACACAGATATATGTTTATCCTAAAACCTAACTAATCTGCTCATTTTCTATTAACGGAATACCACTCTTGGCATTTGGGATTCCTTAACCCCAGCAGGAGAGCACTGCAAAGCAAACCAAAACTAAGTCTGATAATTCTTACAGAGCAACTCACCTCATCTCTGAGTATATCGCTAACTGAAGAAGCAGTGTTTAAGCTGATCTGTGACTGGCTGCTTATCCCACTGTCTTCTCTCAGGTATTCATTGTCCAGTGAGTGCACAGAAAGCAAGAGAGTACCCCTGGGCTTCAGTGTCTTTGGCCTCTCGGGTGCCTCTAAATTGCTGTCAATAGCAGAGCTGTTCCCAAGAGAAATCATGGAAGTGGCACTTATTCTCCCGGGATAACGGAAACTCTTACGTTGAGAGCCAGGTCTTGGACTTTGTGGTTTAGGGCTCATGGGACGACAGGGCATGTCTTTACCTTCATATGTCGATAGCTGGGGGCAAGAGGGGCTTAGGTGAGTAAACGGTGATTGCAGGTCACTGGGGCTAAAGGGAGATCTCAGCCAGTATTCCTCAGAAGTATCTGAACTGTTGACCATTGTTTCCTGCTGCTCAGCATAGTCTGGGTATTCTGGACATTTGATAGTCAGATCATAGGATAGTACTCTTTTTCTTCTCAAATCTATAGGTGTAGAGACCTCAATGGATTCCACAGAGGTGTCAGAATGGTTGGCATCCGTGGAGGTGGCATTAAACTCATATGAGCTCAAATATGCTTGTCCATTAGAGCTCTCCTGCTTCTCTGTGGATGTTCTTCTTGTAACATTACCAGGACCTTGCTGGTGGCCCCGGGTTGTTTTAAGACTCTCCTGTGATGGTGATAAACTTGCTAAGGTTGGCTTTTTCAGTCCATCAGCCTCCCTGCTTTTCAGAAATGCTTTCCAGGAGCTTTGGCGAAGCTTGGCTTTCTCCTTTTCATGTTTCAATGATCCTTTGGGACTCTGTTCAGGATTTTCCTTTTCCAGGGATTTGGATTCAAAGAAACTTGAGAAGGATTTATGCGCCAAGGCCAGTCTTGTCCTGAATTTTTTACTCTCTGGGTTTTTGTTTCTTTTATACTCATTCTCACTCAGGGATTTCCTCACCCCAGAATACTGTGGCACTTCACTGTCATTATTTTCAACTGATTCTAAGACTCGTGCTTCAGAGTGTTTGACATTCAACGCGGGGGAAGTAGAATGTGTGTCTATGTTGTCCATCAGTATCCGACCAGAGCCAGAAGCCTTCCTCAGGCTGATTCTGCTGAACAATCCAGCAGGTCTTTCATAAAATAAGTCGTCATCATCAGAATATTCAGAGGTGTAGCTTTCCTTTCTTTGGAAGGCAGAACTGGGTGAACTGCTTTTAAAAGACTGCAAGCTTTCTGTGTCGTCATCCTCTTTCCCAGCATCAAGTTCTTCTGTCTTTGTTTTGCTGCCAAAGAAGCTGCTGCTACCTTGGTTTTCAGCAGCCGCTGTCTTGGTTTTCTTGAAAGATGCTATTTTTGAGAACACTAAAAACTTGGAAGGTTTCCCAGTCTTGGTCTGCTTCTGCACAGCCTTATAGAGACTGCTGTTACTCCCCAAGAAATGGAACGAATTCTCATCCATCTCCTCACTGTTAGCACTGCTAGTGCTTACATTATCTAGACCCAGGGCAGAGGCCTCTTGGCTCTCCGTTTTCACTATACAGTTAAAAGCATCGGTCTCATTTGGATTCTGTTCATTGTCTTTGCTAAGGCTCGCCAGCTCCTCCACAGTAGAGCCCAGCTTTAGTTCTCTGCTGGGAGAATCTTCACTAATGCCTATTTGTTCCTTTGAAATATTACAGCTTTCAGTTTCTTTCTTTTCTAGCCTGTGTACGCAAGAGATGATGCTCCCGAAGGTGTCACCATAAGCACCATCTCCCTGACACAGGCCACTAATCCTGTTCTTTTCCAGTGCTGTTGCGCTAGTTCCACATATATCTTGCTCTAGGCCTTGACTTATATTGAACTCATTTTCCTCAGTCACTTTGCTGTCTCTTGTTTCAAAGAGTGATTTTTTTAGCAGCTCTGTTTCTGACTGCACCCCAGCATTAGTTCTGCAGGGCTCTACCTGACAGATTCCCCCAATAATTATGCCAGGTGATTTCAAATGTGCTCCAATGCATGCATCTGCCTTTTCTTTCGAGGGAACGGTAACATCTTCCAAGTGTAAATTAGCCCCACTGGATTCATTTTTTATAGTGGTTACCGGGAAGCCACTACAGCTGAGTTTTAAAGACAAATCTGGATCTGTTCTCTCTACTTGCTGCTGCACAATTTCTGATTCTTCTTGCCCTGTGCTCCCAGCAGCGGTCACCTCTTCATTGCCAGAGATGGGCTGTATGGGCAGAGTTTGCTCTTCAAGGCTGGAATATGCATTCAGATCTCTCTGTGATTCATCGGGTTCTTTTCTGGCAACGGGATGAGACCCCAAATCCTCATTGGCTAGTTCTCCTAACGTTCCAGTTATTATTCCAGCAGGACGGTCATCATTCAGCATCTTGGACTGCAAGCCCTTCTCCTCCACAGATATTATAATCAGAGCAGGTTTTAACTCTGAGAGCTTCATCAACTTTTTCCCCTGGTGCATGTAATGTGGTTTGGTAGCTATTTCAACAGAACAGGCATCAACACCATCATTCTCATCCTGTTTTCCTGCATCAGCGAGATGTCCATTTGTTGTTACAAGCTCAGAGTGACCCTGTAAGGCATTGTTTTTGCAATTCAGGTTTTGCAGCGTCGAAACGTCCTGCTCTCCTGCAATGTCTTGGCCACCAGAGTTCAGTGTAGCCTCCAGGGATTTCCAACCCAAATTCAGTTCAGAAGAATCCTCTGAATCTCTTTCTCCCACACAAGCCTCAGTACTTGGTGATTCAGGGCTGCTCTCCTCCAAGTTGTTCAGCTGTGTTTTACCAGCTGGGCCATAGTTTGCTAAATAGTTATCACCTTTGTTTTCTGCAATGGCAGAAACACCTACAAGACAAGATGCTTGGTCCTCACTGATGCCGGATTCAGAGTTAATGCTGTGAGAGAACCCGTGTGCTTTGAAACCCCTCTCAGATTTGCATTTAGCTTTTCTTACCTCTCCTTCAGCATTTACGCTCATTGGCTCTGAAGCCAAGGCAGAGGGAGTCTCCCTTTCTATTGAATCCCACTCAGAGGTATCTCTCAGTTGGAGCTGTGCTGAAGATAAGCCATCAGCACACATGTCTGCTTCTGGGTTAAGGCCACATTTCTCTGATTCAGTGTGCAAATTAGCTTCAGCACTTTGCTGGGAGCCCGCTGGATGAGATAGCTGACTGTTATTTGAGTCTAGGCAGGTATTAAGGAGTGATCCTTTTATGCCAAATTTCCCCTCCACTTTTATTGCTTTTTCAGAGCTCCCACCAACCCTTTCTATGTTTTTCCAGGTGTACTCAAAACCCAATCCTTCAAGATGTATCCTGGAACATGACAATCTTAATTTATCTGTAAACTGAATGCAGTTACCTAAGTAGTCTCTCTCGCCCCCGGCATTTATGTTTTCAGGTGTACTGTGCCATGTTTTACTTTCTTTGATCTCTGGCCTCATGTGTGGAAGCTGAAATTTGGATTTTAGGCAGGGCTGGTATAAGAGTGAATCCGTTTTAAGGGTGGCCCCTGGAGTTCTGTTTCTTGTCTTTGTAGCTGTAGTTTCCTCATTGTTAACTGAGTTCCTCTGACTGCATTTTATGTTGGATCTAGAATCTAGTTCATAGTGAAATTCAAATGTCTCAGAGTTTCTTTTACTGTCAGTTCTATTTGTTTCAAAATTAATATTAGGCAAACTATGGCTTGATCCTACATCTGGCTGCAAAGGAAATTGCTGAGTCTCGGGAAAAGTCAAACAGCTTTCAGAGTTTGCTTTCAGACAAGCAATGCTTAATCCTGCTGGACTTTTTTTACTCTTTGCAATAGCATCTTCAGCTGGTTCTGAGCTGGCACAGGATTGCACTTTATTGTTTTCAGACTTTGCTTCACCTTGCAATCCATCCACTACCAATTTAGTCTCTGTCTTAGATATAGTGTCCTCTCCACTAGTGCCAGACCCAGTATTGGAGGGATCACTAGTTAATATTAGTTCTTCCTCTCCTGCCTCTTCTTCTCTTCTCGATTTTGTAGTCTGTATACAAAATTCACTTTTACTTGGTGCTACTTTTAAATCAGAAGACAACTCCAATTGTGCCTTTTGACTCAACTCCAGTTGGCTCATGCAATGAAGTTTATGAGGGGGTATTTCTGCATTGGTATCAGGAAAAGTATGGCATGGTTCTTTTTTTTCAGCAGAAAGGCAGTTTGAACTTAAGCAAGTTTCTCCACTTATGTCACTGGCAACAGACTCTGTGTCTGACACACTTTCATAAGGCTCAGTCTTTATGTCAGACAAGGATTCACTCTGATGCGATTGGGTCTCAAAATAATCTTCATCTGTTTCCTGGCTTGACCCACGTATCTCCAACTCTACCGTGCTTGGGGCAGAAGAACTCTGGTCATCTTCAAACTCTCCTTCAGTGATGTAGTTTTCAGTTGGCTCTGGGGTCTACAATAAAAAGACCAAAATTAGTCAAGAATGAATTCAGCAGCTGAGTATCAGAGAGAAAGATGTTTCTCTCTATGATATTTCTAGAAAGAAATAATGTGTTGGGATTTAAACACAATAAAGATACATGCAATACAGGATATACCCTTTTCCTCAGGGATTATAGCGGATGTTTGCACAGGGTTGGACTTGATGCCCTTATGTCTTTACTATAAACTATTTTTAATAATATAGCATCCAAAATGTGGCAGAAGCTCCAAAGACTTATGATCATTTGCACCCTTCCAATCCAAAGGCACTTTTCACATTTTACATAAATCAACTTAACATCATTCCTTCCATGTAAAAACTATTAGTGAATCCACCTCTGAATCTCAGCAGAGATTTACTGCACAAACCAGGGGCATAGATATTACTATCCAATTATGTAACCAGTGCTTCATGTGGGTGGGGCTGAGGGTAGGATTGCAGACCTGGCTTTTTTTTTTTTTAAATCATGCCAAAGCACTTTAAGCACTGTCTTACCAAAGCTGAGGCTCCAAGATGATCAGAGACCCCCCTACTTTTTTCAGCCCACTTTTAATACTCTTTAGAACACAGTGTCATTAGTTGTTTGGACACGGGTGTGAACCAAGTTTGAAAGTGATGTTTGAACTCAGTTTAGGGAGAGACCAAGAGTCATCAGCACATCAAGTACTGGATCAAGCCCAGCTCAGCTGCTTACAGGAAGAGAGATCAAAACAACCCTGTCAACCTCAGGGATAAGTCTTTATCCTAAATGAGCCTGCTTAAAGGGCCAACTATCAGAGGTCTCGTCTTTTTCCATTTTTTACCATCAGAATGCTGAAACTTCCCCAAGCTTAAACAGAGCCAATCCTGATAAAACTAGATGAGGGGAAAATGTTAGCTAACATCCACTGCCATCACTGGATATAGCTGCATCCAAAGATTCTACATGGTTGAGACTGATCAAGGTACTCAACTGGTTTCAGACTCAGATATCCATGTATGTACATCAACAAATTAAGCTCTATATAATCTGTATCCTGTTAACTCTCACGCAGCACACCTGTGAGGTAGAAAGCTCTCTAGGTTCTTATACCTCAGACCTTTCCTGGGAAAACAGAGGCAAGGAGAGGTGGGGACCTGTCTAAGACAAAACAGAAGGTGAATAGCAGAGGTGCAATTAGAACTCAGGACCCTAGGTCAATACAGCTTTGAACAATGCCCACAGCTGCTCCATTCTCTCAGGGGCACAACTCAATGGAAGCCCTAGAGAAGAACCAAATTAAAAAAACAGAGCAAAAGGACAGATACCAGGGTTTCTGAGCCCTGCTACCACAATACAGAGATTAAGGTGGGTTAAGGACAGAGCTGGAGGTTAACTGAGAAAGCTAGAAAAATGGGGTTATTTGTCAGAGGAAGAAGATCTTTGTCTGAACAGACTGGAACCTGATGAAAATATGGCTAAAGGAGATGGGAGGAGGTTTGTGTCATTTTTTAACAATATTTCTTAAGCACCTGTTCACCATTTTTCTCTATTCACTATTGTGCTGGGATGGATTATAGATCTGATTTTGAGCACTCAAAAGTACATCGCTGAGGAACTTAAGCATAAAACACGTTGCCTTCCCTGGGCAACAAAGATAAAAACAAAGTCCATAATGGGAGGAGGGTTACTGCTTCAAACTGAGTTCAAGCACCCCTTTCGCACAATGAAGCCAGCTCCAACCAAATCGCACAAGTCATGTAATCTACAGAACAGTGCATCCTTCCCTGCATATAATCAATGAAACACACAATTTAGGTCTTTCAATAATGTCAAGCCCTGCCATTAACAGGATAGAAATGACCAGCATTACAACTGTACAGACTCATATGTCACATGCTGATCAATGGTGCGGCCGGCTATCAGGAGCAGTTGGCTCACACAGCAATGAATACAGGAGCAGCTGCTCAGCATTAGCAAAGCTGAATCTCAAATGATGCACTAAACAAATTTACAGATGGCACTGAGATAAGCTACGAACTAGTCAAGCAAGTGGGGTCTGAGTAATGAGGACACCTGATAGTCCTGAGAATAATTATGAATTAAATGACACCAAAATTAGGACACAGATTTATTAGAGGCCATCTACACGACAAATACAGATGTGCCAGTGTATCCCAATTTTGGTTTTGATGTTTATGGGCCTTATTCAATACGCTCCAAGGTCGACAAGGGCCCATCTGTTGACTTCAATCCACATACTGAATGAGGAAGAGAGTTCCAGATACCAAGGGCATTGATTACTGTTTTCATTCATAGTTTATGGGAGAGTCCCAGAATTGCATGGCCTGTGCTGTGTCCCACAAGGCTGCTGATTGGGACTGCTGAAGTTCAGATTTTAGCTGGCAGCCACTTTGTGGTGCAGCAGCCACCCCCGCAACACATGAGAGCAGGCCCAGAACTGCTGCCTTCTACCCTGGACTTTCATGGGGCAGCAGCATTTCCTGATGAGGAAAGGAAGACAGACTGGGGCAAGTATAATCTGGTGGGCTTCATTCACCAGCTCTGTTATGCATGCACCAGCACGAACATCCACACAGCAATTATATGCAAATATGCAAATAAACAAATATTTATGTAAATACCTCAACAGCAAGTATTCTATTCTACATAGGTTCTTATACCACCTCATCACTGTAGAATCTGAGAGCATTCCAGTGGTGCATTAATCTATGTGATTAACATGTATCACACGTGGTTTGTTCTCTCTCTCCTCCTCTTCTCAGGGAGAGAACTGTATATAGAGTGGAGGGACGTGCTTTGATAAGGCTTTGGAAATGTATTTATTTTACTATGTATATGCTATGTGTTTATATTGGAGAAGTGTGCCTTGCACTTGGAACAGAATGTGGTGAGGTGTCTAATGGCCCTTAGTTCCCGTGGTGAGCACATGTTCTTCCCCCTGCCGTGACAATCCCAAGCAACAGGTTTGAGAACTGACCACACAAGCCATGTAGCACTACTCCTCAAACAACGAGCTGATCAATAGTGAATTAGGATGCCAGTGAATTCAATAGGACCAGGTGTTTCAGGATTCAAATGATGCTCCCAAATCGGGCCCAGGGGGCTCCTTATTGAAGGATTTTGAAAATTGAACAGAATTTGGCCCTAAGCATTTATGCGTAATGTGAAAATAGAGAAGCAATGTAAAGACAAGGGTATGGAAGAAATATGCAAGACTCATGGTTAGAACCACATTGTGACACTGACACTGGTCTTTCCTGAAAATAACCTGTAGCAGCAGCACAGCTAGTCCCTTGGCTTGCAAAAGGTTTACACTCCTGACCTGGTGTGAAGTGCATTATTTTCTCATTTCCGTTAGTATCAGAAACTCAACAGACATTCCTCCTATTGGTGAAGATGCATCAACCAGACAAGCAATGGTAAACTTGTGAGCTGCAGCCAGAGGAAAAGAAAAAACTAGCAAGCTTTGAAGGTGGGGGATAAACTGTAGTGAAATAGCTACCTAGCATCTAAAAAAGAAATAGCAGTAAAATAGCATGCACTAAGGGGCAAGCGACAGTAAATTAGCGACACTCTGAAGGGCAGGGGCATACATTCACAGGTTGAAAAAGTGGATACAGTGGAAATAAGATAGCTTCATAGGAAAGAGGAAAGAAGATGCCTCATAGGGAGATAGTCGGCTTATTGACCTGTACGTAGTGGTGGGACTTGCTAAAGCGCCACATGTATCCAGCCAATAGGAAAAGGTTCTCAAGGCAGCACATCCTCAGTTTGATGAGACATATTATCAAGATTGCAAAGACTAAAAGCAATTTAAAGCTTTTGCATGTCCAGTGCTAGAGCTGGGGAAATATTTTCAGTGTAAACTTTTTTTCACTGAAAAATGCAGATTCGAGTCAACTCAAGTGTCTCACCAAACCATGTCAAATTTGCCAAGTTGTTTCAGTCCAAAAAAAAAAAAAAATTCCAAAAAAGTCAAAATGTTTCAACCTTTTCTATATGCAACATGTTGACTTTTTTATTCGAAACTACTTTTTGTTTCAAATTTTACTTCTAAAAAAATTAATAAAATTTAAGTAAAAATAATCTCAAACACTAAACTAAATATTTCATTTCAGATTGAACAGAATGTTATGTTTGACCCAAAATTAATTTTTTATAAACTTTTAGTTCACAAAAAATACTAAAAAATTTAATTTCCTGTTAACCCTAAACTCTTTGTTTTTGTTTTTCTAGTTTTCATTTCAGCCACCGAACCAAAAAATCAGTTATTCACATCGCTCCATCCAAAACATTCACTGGTTACTAGGAATAAAATATTACCTTTTAGTGACATTCTGCAAGGAAAACACAGGATACAATTGCTAATTGCATTTTAAGATGCAAGAATCATGCTGCTTAATTGTTCCCCTTTTGAAGCAAGTTATATTCATTCTCACTAAAAGCTTCATTTAAACTAGAGCATGCTAGTTCAAAGAAAGTTATTTTGGTTTAAGGACACCTTCAGGGAGCATCCAGGTAGAGGAGAATGTTTCTGCAGTGTTTGAGGAACATTTGCCAAATGGGTTTTGAGTGACAGGTCATGGCAAAAAATGGACTGATTGAAAGTTATCAAAGGGGTAGCTGTGTTAGTCTGGATCTGTAAAAGCAGCAAAGAGTCCTGTGGCACCTTATAGACTAACAGACATATAGGAGCATGAGCTTTCGTGGGTGAATACCCACTTCTTCAGATGCATGCATGCATGCATGCATCTGAAGAAGTGGGTATTCACCCACGAAAGCTCATGCTCCTATACATGCATGCATCCGAAGAAGTGGGTATTCACCCACGAAAGCTCATGCTCCTATACGTTTGTTAGTCTATAAGGTGTCACAGGACTCTTTGTTGATTGAAAGTTTTCACTTGTGTCTAATATCACCGTGTCTTCCTCTAGCTCTACAATGCCTCGTCACTACTCCTTCCAACCTCCCATACAGATAAAACTGATGGGCCCTACATGTGTGAAGAAAACAGATTGAAATTAACAGAGTTAATGTTTTTATTGGGGACGCTGTTGTGGATGCAACCCTGTAAAATGCACTATGGGTCATAAGCATGACCAACCTTAGGACCTTGAGCCTTGCAGTGAAGGCTTGTAATACCTGAGGTTTGGAACAACTGTAGGAAGAGAAGGGACTACTCTTGGTACAACTACACAAACCACCACTTTGAATGGGATAGGACAGTGCCAGTATGTTATATCTGCTCTCATTGGACTCATGGGCCCAGTCCTGCTCTCATCAATGCCAATGAGATATTTTTGCCATTGATTGCAGTGGAATGGGCTGAATTTCTATGGATCACATTCTCCACTTGCACCATTTCTGTATACTTGATAGGAATAATGTGATCATGATGTGACCATCATAAGTCCTTAACTATCCATTTCCTAGATTTCCTCTGTTTTGAAATCAATAGGCTCCAGTAACACTTGTCACTTAGCCTAACTAGTTTTTGAAATGAAGATTTGTTTTTGCAATTCAGATTCACCTCCACCCTGGGAGGTAAATATTACTGTATCCATTTTATTCTGAGTCCCAGTTCACAGAGCACAGACCCCTGCCCTAAGCACTAGACTGCACTCCCACCTACATGTTGTCTTACTACTGCAGTGACAGGTATAGGTCAGTTCTTCGCGTCAAGTCAGAACAATGTGAAAGCATTCTCACTATAACACAACAACTGACCCTTTTGATGTCCATTGTTCCCAATGGATATGATGGTAACCACAGCTCCTGAATTAGCCCAATACAGTGCACAAATCCTTATTATTCCTTGCTTGGATGGAAGACGGCGTATGGCATTGCTGCATACTTACCACCTGCACTGAACTAGGTAATAAACCCGGCATTGCTTCATGTGCAGACACCACTCTCTAATAATAAGGTTGTTTTTATAGTTCATCATGAGATGAGATTGAAATGCAATACTTAGTAGCACCACAGCCAGCTATCCTATGGTTGCCAACCCTCCAGGATTGGCCTGGAGCCTCCAGGAATTAAAGATTAATCTTTAATTAAAGATTATGTCATGTGATGCAATCTCCAGGAATACATCCAACCAAAATTGGTAACCCTAAGCTATCCTCTTTGCTCAGTGAGCCTCTACACTTGTCATTGGATTAAGCAAATAAAGATAGGCATATGGGTATTGTTTACCAATGGCCCAATCCTGTGTGGCGCTATGAATTCTCACCTCCACTGTTATCAGTGTGAGAGAAAACTCAGCATCAAAACCAGAACAACACAGAGAAAGCCCTTAACCAGTGATGTAAGTAAGCCGGTATGGTCAGGTACGCCGGACCATTAAAACATTTATGCCAGTATGCCATACCGGAAAGACACATTTTCAGAACCCCAGGGCTTTCCCAGGCACCGCAGTGGCAAAAGGAGCAGAACATGGAGCTGCCGCTCCCATGAGCCAGCGCCCTGCGCCGGCAGCTCCTCCGGCGCAGCTGTACCATCCTCGTCCCCAGCCCTTCCACGCAGCTGCATCCCTTGTCTGGGGTCTGTACAGACCAACTGGAGGACAGGGCTGGGGGCAGGGCTACAGACGCATTGGAGGAGCTGCCGGCGCGGGGTGCTGGCTCCTGGGAGCTGCGGCCCCATGTTCTGCTCCTGTCACCGCTGCAGTTCCCAGGAGAGCCCTGCAGTTCAGCGGATACCGATTTCTATCTGCGGATATCCACATCCGCAGGTGTAAATTTGTATCTGTGCAGGGCTCTAGTCACGGAACAGTTTTTATGAGGGGGGTCGGGGTCAGGGTGTCGGTACCATACTGGAAAGAGTTCAAATCTACTTGCACCACTGCCTTCAACCATCTGCTTATGGATTATCTAGTAGCTTTTTCTCTCCCTCCCTCTTTGAGAAGGACAGTGCTATTATATCCACTTAGCCAGAAAAAAAGAATAGAATGAAAAGCAGATGTGTCTGAAGACTGTCTGCATTTTACTGGCAACCTGAAGTTCCTGATATGACAGACAGCATTAGATGAGAACTGTGGTATGGAACTGCAGTTTGATTTAATTTGTATTTTATAAATGGGATTTTTACAAAGATTGTAAGCATTTACAATCCCTCTTTGTTTCCCCAAAGATAATGAGTTGGGACAGATTTCTCAAAAGGTGCCTAAATTAGACTTTTAAATCCATATTTAGGCACCTAAACAAGTAGCCCCTATGCACCCACAGGTATCATTGAAGTCAAAATGAGTTGTGGATGCTCAACATTTGAGAATCAGGCTACTTATTTAGGTACCTAAATATGGATTATGGGGCCTAAATTCATCTAGATAACCCAATGTGAAAGCACTGGCCCCTGCACCCTTTAGTTAGTGCTTGTGAACGTTGCTGGATTGAGGGCACTCTGTGAAGAATGAAGTCTTGTTTTTTCACAGAACAGGCACAGCCACGGCAGCTTCCCCATATCACACTTTTAACACCAGTCAGCTCTGGCCCAGACTGACCAGGCCCTGAATGTTAGAGGGAAATTCAATCTTCAGGCCCTATTTAAGTCTTGCTCTCTCAGCTGGGATTGTCAAAGGGTGCCAAAGTAATGGTGCTTTGTGGTGACTTGGACACCTGTTGAGTATAAAATGGACTACATGGCCCGAGACCACCAACTCCTTCAAACAGGCTCCTGAAAAGCTGTCATAGTAATGACTTTGGGGATCAGATTAGCCTCTTAGATTCAGGGCAAGCACCTGCCCCTTTTTACGCACAATAAAAAAAGTTCCCTTCACAAGCAATTCAGTCACCGAGTTCAAATGTGGTTCCACAGAGCACAGCTGCCCTCTCTGCACCCATCACACTGCCTCAGTCACAACAGGAAGATAACTGGCAGTGAAAGAGCCCTTTAAACGCACTTGTGCAAGGGCCACAGAGACAGAACTGAGGCCTCAATTCACCAGCCCTCCCCACACTGAACTGAAATGTGGCTCTTTTACAGTCATCCTTCAGAGCAAATTGGGCAACAGTCTCAGGCCCGATTATTCATGGTCTGAGGGGTGAGACACCAGGGGGTTCTGGGTGAGGAATGAATTCCAGAGAAAAGCTTCATCCACTGAAGAGGATAAAATGGGATTCCTTGGGTGGGGCTTCCCATAGACATGCTGAGCTGGGTTGAAGAGAAGCATAGCTGTAAGGTATCATATGTTTATTCAGAGTCCCATTAATGGCAGAGATCTCTACGGCTCTGGGAGTCAAGGGTCCTGGACTCTAGCAAAGTTAACAGCAAGTCAACCCCCACCAACAAACCCAAACTAATCAAGTGCGCCAAAACACACCAATAGAATTCTAAGTGCTTTGTAAGCACAGGGAGGGGGAGCAGAAAAGTAGCTTCAAGACATTTCTTGCAGCCCCTTATGCTGGGGCCATCCTGGCACTGGTTCAGCACTCTTTCAGGCTGCTCTGATTTACACAAGCAGAGCCACTCTGGCTACTGGGTGATGCCAGGGCATAATATCAAGTATCAGGGGGTAGCCGTGTTAGTCTGTATCTACAAAAACAACAAGGAGTCTGGTGGCACCTTAAAGACTAACAGATTTATTTGGGCATAAGCTTTCGTGAGTAAAAACCTCACTTCTTCGGATGCATAGAGTGGAACAGGGCATAATGGATACCTGGCCACATCTTTTCCCCTCCCAACATGTCTCTGCTGCACTAGCAGCCAGGAGATGGTAGATGTACAGCGAATATTCAAGATTGCTCACTTTGAAATCTTCAAAGCATTCTGCACCTAATTAAGTGGTGAACAATTACTTCCAATTCCACTAAATTTGATCCCGAGCAGCTGCCTGAACTTAATGGGAGTAATAAGAGCTCAGTGATTCACAGAATCAGAGCACGAAAGTAACATTCCCTTTGACAGATTCCTGCTGAAGTCAGTGGGAGATGTATATACGCATCCAAGAGCTAAATTTGACCCTAAGATCTTCAACAGTTTCGTGACTATACCGTTTAGTTTAATTTCTATTTTTATATAGAATAGTGTACTTGTTTGCATTGTACTGCATGCTTAAGCTACAGCCTCTGAAAATTTAGCCATTCATGTATCCAATCACTAAACTGTTACATTACTTAGGACTCTAGTGGTTGGTTCAGAGGATAACAGTCTACTACCACTGCCAGCTAGTGACCTTTTGAGCTAAAAGTGACTCACAAAGCATAGCCTCTTGATGCTTCAGGTCCTGGGTTCTTTGACAACCAATAGTGGTAGGAGGCAGGGGGAAGGGGTGGTGTTACAAAGTTAGGGTCCTTCGGTAAGTGATCCTTTGATACAATCTAAACTGCACCTGGTGCCTTCACTGGAAAGTCTCCAGAATTAACTACCAAATGGAGTGGGCTGTTGCAGAATAATTAAAATCTGCAAGCAGTTCCTTGAGCTATCAACAAGTGCCATCCCATAAAGCGTATGTTTATTGAATGAGGGTGGGGAGCACAAAGAATTTGAATCAGATGTAAAGCAGTGGGAAATCTCAAAATACTGTCATGCCAACTACAGTAAAAATGCATTTCCCTCTCCCACAAGCTGCAGTCATAGCATCCTGTTTATGCACAGCAGATGGTTAGGAGCCAGCTAAATTACACTGTTCTTGGTTATGCTGATGAGTTACAATCCAACACAATGCAGATGAGTTTAGAGTGGGCTGCTGGACAAGCCCCAAAAGTTGACACACCCCGGTGGGGTGCAGGATTTCTGTGACCCAAGCAGTACCTTCATGCAGAAGAGCCATTTGATACATGCAGGACTGCTGCCATGTGCTGATATCAGTGAAAGATCGCAGGTGAGAGGCTTGTTGTACTATAGCAGACACCATGCAGCTTCCCTCAGACTCCACTCAGCAAACTAACTCCACACCTAAAAACTGCTCTCTCCCCGGAGGCCAGAGACGTTATTGCCCTCATTGACCCTAACTGTGCCGCTGCCAGGTGTACTCTCTCAGACAGCCTCTAGGAATCTCTGCTACTAATACCTATGGGTGCCAGCTAGAGCTGGGATGAGGTGACAGTCAGAGCTCAGTTTACCTAGTGGACTGAAAATTTTCTAGTAAATACTGACTGCACTCCAGTCACATCCTGTCCTGCTGGTATAAAGAGACATCCTACCACCCCACTGACTACATCAGCATTAACAGAATAAGGATCATCCAGCAGAGCAGGTGGAGGACCAACAAAGGAGTGTACGCATGTGTGTGTTAAGCACAAGGTAGCATGAGCTAAGTTATCAACACAACGATGTGAGAATTAAAATAACCAAATTCACATCCTGTGGTGCTGCGGAGAAACTGTAAAATAGGGCTGTGCAAAACTGTTTCCTTAAATATTTCATATATTTTTGCAGTTGTGTTTTGGACAATTCTGTGACTGCCTGGCTTTGTTTTTCATTAAGCTTCACTAGCTGGTTTTTTGCACTGAAATGTGTAAATATTCATTGTTTATATTTTTCAATGCAAAAGTTGATCTTCAACTACAGGAACTTTCAAATGCAAATATTATAAAAATATTTGCTATGTTTATTCAAACAGCTCCAGTCAAGGACGACTGTTCATTTTCACTCAATATTTCACTTTATATTTTAGCAAAAGCAGAGGTTTGGGGCAAAATTAGGCTATTTTGGCAAAGTCACAATGAAATGCAAAACTCTAAAGCTGTGCAAAATATTTGCAATGAGATAAAAAGTGCTGATTTTAAAATATTGATATTGTTAAGTAAGGCCCCAGTGCTGGAATCAGATCTGGAGAGCCAAACTCTTGGGCCAGTGCTGAGCCCCAGGTACTTCAATGGTACTTGGCACAAGATGCAGGGCTCCAAGCTGGATGACCTGTTTGCAAGATCAAGGCTTAAGTAATGGGAGGAAAAAGTTTAGAAGAAATTCAAAAGACCAATTCACAGTAAAGAATTCAAAGCTATACTAATAATCAGCACATGAACTGTTCTGAGTTGTTTTTTATCAGCCAATCTTATTAGTCAATAAGATAGTAAAATAAAAGTTGGTACATATACAGTTGGGGAATTTGAACTCTAACATAACTTGTCTTCAATTTGAATCGTTTTGATGCATTCATTGCCCTGCAATAGCTCCCTCTGCTGGGTAATTTAAAACAAGAAAATGTTTTGACATCTTAATTCTGGCTTTAATACACAGCAGGTTTCCATTCTTAGCGTCTATCTTTATTTTAAAAACAAAGTAACAATATTTTTGCATACAATCTGATACTGAGTAAATTCTCTTTTTTCTTCAAGAAATAGTCAAAAAATAGCAAAGACATGATTAAAGGAGTCATGCTGGAAGTAACAGTTCAGCCTAAAGATAGAGGGTAACATTTTCATAAGTGCTTACATGATCTAGGAGGCCTAAGTCCCATTTGCAAGAGTGATGTAAGGCCTAGTCTACACTAGAAAAGGTGTGCCACTACAGCTATCCTGGTACACTATACTGGCAAACCCTCTAGTGTAGACGCAGCATAGATCAGCAAAAGTACTTGTGTGCCTAGCATGCTTTTGCCATATATCTTACACCAGATTCGGAAAGCTATAAGCTCTACCAATAAAGGGACTTTGCCAGTACAATTGTATCTACACTTGAGTTTTTTCTGGTATAAAAATGTTGTAAAAATACCACCACACTTATAGCATCAAAAGTTCTAGGTGTGCACCTGGCCTTCATCACTTAAGCCCTTTTGAAATTGTTATCCTAGGCCTATTGTTGTCTGCTGAATCGGAGCCTTGATGAATAAAATGCACTTGTATTTTTTCAAAGCTCTTAACCACATGCTTAAATACTTTGTAGAACCGAGGCCTTCATTGGCCAGAGTAAAATAAATGTGGATTTATAGATTCTGGTGAACCAAAGCAAGTGAGGCATTTAAATGGCTGATGACTTATCCATTTTCTTTAAACTTGCTGAACCTTTTTTTGAAAATAAATCTTGATATGATTAGTAGTTTTTTAAACCGCTTTCCTTATGTGAAATGTTTAGTGTGTTTTCTTCAATATCCTGGTGGAATAATTTTCTGAAATGCTAAAGACACAAAAACCAGCCATCAGACCAATAACATGAATGTGACAATTCTCAATATACCAGCAATCTGCTCCAACGTGTCAGATCCACGAAAAAGACTCAGTAGCTAGCTATGTTAATTGCCAAAAGTTCAAGAAAATTGCATTAAAGAACGGTTCATGAGTAAGGCATCCCAATAAATTGAAATGAACTGTGCAGCCCCCCACACCAATATGCCTGGTAGTCTTATGCCACCTATTTTGTTCATTTATGATCTTTAGTCTTCTTCGTCCATCCCCCCCCCCCCCCCTTGAATCACATTTGCTTTTTAATCCACTATAGGGCACCGGTGATAACGCTACTAAGCATCATGTAGGATTTTGCCTTACAAATACATTTTCCAGAGCTTTACTATTTTATTTAAATTACAGTAACACCTAGAAGCCCCAAGAGAGCAAGGCCCCATTATGCAAGGCACCGTGCACCCGGGGAGACAATCCTTGCCCTAAGGAGTTACCATCTACATAGGTGAGAAAGGGCAGGAGAGAGAAAGTACTATGCCCATTTTACTGACTGGGAACAGAGATTCATTGACTTGCCTGAGGTCACAAAGGAAATCCATGGTTGAACCAGAAATTGAATCCCTGTCTCCAAGGAGTGCCAGTTCATGAGACCATCCTTCCTCCTTCTGATATGTAAATATCCTACATAATTTAACAGGACCAAAGCCAACAGAGTGTTACGAGAATTCTTCTAGACCTTGAGAATAAAATACAGAATATCCTTCCTACAATGCCTAAGGGAACTGTGCAGAGTTTAACAGAACTATGTCCCTGCCATCAGACTCCAGAGAATTTCCAATACATTGTTTTGTTTTAAAGAGTCAGCTTTCCACATAACTCCTTCAGTACAACTAGTGGTTTGAACTAGGGAGAAGACTCCTACCTGGATTGCTTTGGGTTTTCAGATTAGTTGGAGCAGAGTCAAAGAGCCTAGTATTTTCAAAGCACTGCCCATATGTATATGCACTGTGGCAACTGAGGGTGGGTTCAGGGAGTCCCTTTTCTCCTGAGTATCCCTGTGCAGAATGCTAAGGCTCCCTGCATCACTGGCAGTCTGATCAGGAGAGACCCAGGCTTGGAGCACCAACGGAGTGACAAACTGGGCATGGAAGCTCGCACAGGCCTGCTTGCATTATGCATGAGTCCAGCCATTGACCTCATATATGCAATATCACTTTAATTCAGGCAACTGTTCTGCAGAAAGTGACAAATCATTCACATTCTTTCTTAAAACAACACTTTGACAGGAGGGACATGTGGACAAGCTGGGAGGAGCACTGTGAGACTGTGAAATGCCTCATTTCATAACCTCCCTGATTCTTTAACGGGAATTTTCACCTCCTATTGCCCATCAAGGAAGTCTGCTGCACACACTTATTAACACATTCCACTCCGGATTACATTTGTTTTCTCTTCAAATGATTTATCCTGATCACGTTGCCTATTTCCATCACGCTCCGGATGCTGTACCGTTTTGACAGATCTGCAGATATAAAATATTCAATACCAAACATCCTCTGAAAATTTAAAACAAGCTACTTGGAGCACAAGACATAGCAACTAGATGCCACAACAAAGTTCACAGCCCCATTGTGTACTATACAGCCATGCTAAGAGTCTCTGTGATAAGGAGTTACAGGCTAATTAGAAAAATTAAAGGGAGGGTGTCAGGAAGTATTATCTTCATCTTACAGATAGGGATCTGAGGCAGAGAGACTAAATGACATTACCAAGGTCACACATGAGGTCAGTAGCAGGGTTCAGTCCCAGTATCCATTATATTTATTAATTGATATTTCAGGGACAACCTAAATAGATAAGACAAAGGGCTTGTACGTAGAAATGGGTGAATTTGGAAGGGGAGGAGGCACATAGTAAACGTGCCCAAAAAATGCATTTTTCAGGACACCAAAACCATTTGCAAATTTGGGTTGAATTCAGCGAACTGTTTCAGGTACAAAGAATTTTTAAAAAATGTAGAAGATGTCTTTACAATTCTTTTAAACCATTTTGAAACCCAATGCTTAGAATTTTCATTTTGAAATGACATTTTGCCTAAAAATTCAGCTATATTTATTTTTTTCAAAAAACACAACAAAAGGGGTAAACCTCCCCCCAAACTAAATGAAGCAAATGGAGTATTTTATCGTATATCTGGAGGGATGGGTTCAGTCAGCTTACTAGGACCATACGTCTCAAGTGCAGTTCTACCATGGAAAGTGACTAAAAGGAGCATTGCAGCATTTCACGTTTGTCCTGATGACTTCCAACTCCAGTTTGCACAGTTTGTAAGTAAATTTAAATCATTTCCTGCCTGACGCTGTCAACCTGGGAGCTGATAATTAAACCAGTTTCTCTTTTTTATAGCAAAGCCCTTCATCTTTAGGCTTCCCCTTTGTAACCCTACTGTCCTTAGTCTATGTCCTCACAGAAGATTGTGCAACCCCATTGACTATTAATAGGTGTGTCTTGCACAGGTGTCAGTGACGTCACTGTATGTATATGATTCCTATCTAGTTGCCGCACCGGGGTACCATGGCAATACTTTGAGGTACAGGCAGTCACAGAGCTATTGCACTGTTGACATAGGATCCCTTGCCTCCTTCGCTCTGCATCTTCTGTTTATGTGACCTTCCTGTACTGTTTGACATCCAGTAGCACACAGCACTGAGATAGTAGACCTGGGAATCTAAGGCTGCAAGAGGAATTATTTCAGAAGTAGTATGTGGTCATGCCATTACTCTACTGTAATGTATAGGCACAAGGGGACAGCTCCTTCATGCTATTGGGTGCTGTTTAGAAAGTTCTGGCTGCAAATGCCCAACAGAGAATTCCCTTGGTGTAGGGGAACTCCCTGTTGGTGCATTTGCACCACAGTATGACTCTTCTGCCCGCACCCCTGTGTAAGGGGAGTGGTGGGCATGGTGGAGTTCTGCCACAATAATCCTTCATAGGCAAGGGAATATTATGGACCCTAAGCTAGTGGCAGAAGTTGGACTTACACTGGCCCGGAGGATCAGGAAGCTGGAACGTTCTCCAACGCCTGCTCCCTCCCCATCCCATATGAAGCAAGAATCTAGCCCTTAAGATTGATTACATGTGCAAACTCAGCTTTGGCATCTGCAGACTTCAGTGCTGACCTGTGCAAGCTTCATTTGTAGTCCTAAAAGAATGGAATAAAGAGAAGCTGCTGTCTGAACAAGGTGCTGTTTGTGAGACTATATCATCCCCTAGGACCAAAAACTACTTCAGTAACAGGAAAGGATCTGGCTAAGTATGACCCTCCCCTCCCCCACCTCACTGGAATGAGAAGCAAGTGAAGCTGCAATGATCTGCCCCACCCACAGCCTTTTCAGCTTGACTGGCTGTGCAGAAAGGAAGTCCCTTGCTAAAGTGGGTGTGCTTAAATCACTCAGCCCTCGCACATTCCAGACTTCAAAATTACCTTTTACATGAGAGAACTCTGCAATGAGTCAGGTAAGTATCCGCCCAGGTATTAGCTATTAAACAGAGGCTCTGGCAAGAAATACACATTCAAATGGGACCAAAATCCAATGTTTAGGGAGTGATATACTTTTAACAGCAGCATGCCCCATGCCATGGATGCCCAGTCAGACAGACTGCTCAGAGAGCCAATGCTAAACGGTTCAGAAGTTTATCATCCTGGCAACCAAAGTAATGTTATTTAAGCCAAAGTCCAGCTCTCAGCAACTGCATTTAGGAATCAGGAACAAGATAACCATAATGTACCAACAGGCAATTTTGTTTGTCAAAGAACTGAGTTACATGCATGACCAGGGCACCAAATGACTTGCAGAAACTGCATTTCATTTGCTACCCTCTTCAAGGTCCTTTTGAGGCAAACAGCATACATGGCTTTGAAAATATCCAAGAAGACATACACTTTAGCTAAGGAGACAGCTGTCAGCTTCATTTTAACCAGAAAGAGAGAGAGCAGCATTAAACATTAAACAAAACATGCAAATCCTGCATCTTCAGTTCTTTGAGGAAATTGCCAACGTTGCCTCAGATTAGGGTGGCATTCAATACAGTTCATTTCTCTTCAATCAGCCTTTTCACCAGCCTCAAAGCACAATTTGGAAAGAGCACTGAATATTTATACCCTCCTTTTAATTTCAGTAGACTTTTTGCTGCATGTCACGGAATAATTACATTTGGTGGTGTTATAGGCAAGATACTCAATTGTTCGGGTCAGCCTAAGGGTTCTTATGGTAGTTCCCATATAATTGCCTTGGGGGAATTCTCCAGAGGGGGCTTCTGTGAGGGACAGCAGTGTACCTCTTCTGTTAATGGGAAAGAGGTCAGATCAAGTAGCATGAGGAGAAACTAATTGAACTCCTCCACATTGCTCTGTTTTAGGCTTTCAGAGAGAGATGAGCTGGGTATTATTTCTGCACAGCCTGTTCGAGGGCACCTAGTCTTTAAGGAAAACTATTTCAGCTATTGAGTTTATAGGCCTCTAATTTTGCCAACACTCTTCATTCAGACTTCCCTGTTTTCAGATCTTGCTACATCACATTTTGTTTACACCACTAGTCCAGTTCTCCCCCAGCCCGTGAGTGTCTGTTAGAGTTGAGGAGGAAGGTGCCAACTTCATCTGTGCCTCTTACTGACCAAGAAGCAGATAGGAGAGGAATCTGACTCTTCCTTTTGCCATCGCTTAAAAAGAGGAAGTTTCGTCGAGCATTCGAGCTACAAAGGAGCAAATGGAGTGCTCGGCTGTAAGGCAGATTACTCTGGATAGGGATATGCCCCAGAGGAGCTTCTAAGGTTGAATCTTGTGCCCTAGGCATCTCCAGTATAAAATGAACTCAAAAATGACACCTGTTAGTCCCTCCCTCTCGTTCTTGCCCATCCTTCACTCCCTTCCATGCTAATACTGCCCTTACAGATCTCTATAATTCCCCTTCTTCCACACACCTCCACCCAATCCAGCTCATACCATCTCAGTTCGTTAGCAAGGCACTGTGCTCCATCATTCCACAGCTGTGAAGTTGCCCCTGCAGAAATGAAACTCTTAGCCCACAAAGAAAGCCTTCCCAGTGTAAACTGAAGAGCTTCCTTGAGACTTCAGACGGGCCCATCCAATAGCAGAGAGGTGTGTAATAACTCAAACTTAATACAATTAACTATTTTGTTGCTGATTATTTTAGCAGAAGCCTCCAGTTAACTCAGTGATACATCATTGCCAGATGCAGCAGCAGATATTGCTGCAGGTGCTGTGAGGCAGTTATTTGCTTTTAAGTGTTGCTGGACTAGATCTATCAGCTCACGCACTCCCCAAACCTTCAAGTGACGTCTGAACCTGTCCACAAAGGAGGGAGAGAAAATGCATCCTATTCCCCGTGCCAAAAGTCTGTATCGCTGCCTCAGAGTTACAAACCCAATCTGCCTCCCTCTCCAAATGGGGATGTTTTTGATTCAACAGTCACTAGCCCTTCTCTAACCGGAACTATTGTGACCTTCTTATAACTGCTTAGATTGTTCCACTAGCAGCATACCCCAGTTTGCAGGATCTGTTCCCACGTTTCCTTATTTGGTACTATACCACCAATCTCTTTTCATTCACCAAACAATGGCCTACCTGGAAGTTCTTTACTCCCAGGTGTGCGGTCTTTGCTGGGGCATGACACCCCTCCTTCTGGCCCAAACATCTCCTCGCTGTTGATGCTGTGGATGGCCCCATGCTGCAGGAATGCAGGATAGAGCGATTTTGCTTACTCTGGCGACTTTGTTTTGCAAATGGTAGAGTTTTTTCCCCTCCGTGGGGGTGCAATAATTTAGAGTGGCTGAAATCTCTGATACTCCTGTTCTTGTTACCACTGCTCCAGCTCTCCCACTGCTTTACTGCTGCTGAAATCACCTTGGTCTGCACCTCCTTGAATGCCTCCTCCATCTGTGACCCCAGCTCCACTGCCCTGGCCAGAGTCAGTGAGTTAGGTTCCAACAAGAGCTGCTCCCGAATTCGCCAGTCTGCTGCTTTCTCGATTAGCTGACCCAGGATCAGCCGATCCTGCAGAGGTCCAAAATCACAGGCCGCCGCAAGCCGCTGCAGCACTGAGGCAAAAGCCACAAAGGTTTCCCCAGGCAGTTGTGCCCGCTGTCGGAACTGGAACCTCTGTACCATCACATTTTGCCTGCCTTTGAAATACTCCGAAAGCTTCCTCACTGCCTCCTCGAAGGAGGCCGCTGATCCCAGCATTGCAAAAACCCTCTGACCTTCTGTGCCCAAAGAGTGACAGAGAAGAGCTCTTTTCTGGGCATCATCTGCTTTTTCCAATCCAGCTGCCATCAGCCACGTCTCAAAAGCCCTGAGCCAATTAGACCAAGGTACTGGGGGCTCTCCTGGGCCTGGCAAAAATGCCAGTGGTAGGAGACGGTTTGAGTCCTCCATCTTCATTGCCACAATGTTGTGTAGTCTATAGTAACTCCCACCATCTCTGCGCAAGAGTTGGTCTAGTCAGCATAGTGACATATTGCAGTCACTCCCCATCATCTGATCCACACCTTGTAATCTGAAAACCCCACCCTTTAACGCCTCATTGCCCTGAACACTACTGAACTGGAAATATCATGTTCCTCCCATTCTGACCACAGGGAAGGAAGGAAAAGGAGTAAGGGAAGAGAAGGCAAATGAATGGATTTGATGGGGGGAAAGAGCTGTAAGAAATGCCAACACTCCTCCAAAGCAGTTTTCTTGTATGTCCCCAAAATCCTAAACTTGCTAAACTTTTAAATGACATCACATGAGAAATCCAAGTTTACTGGTTCTACACTAATTTCTCATGATCACACACAGCACAGCAAAACAATTCCCAAATGCCACTGAGGCATGCTTCTTACCAAGAGATGGGAGCTAGAATAGCAGGACTGCAGTGACTTGGGATTCAAAGCCACAGCTGCCCCACTTTTAATGTCACAGATCCTAGCTTTCAGATGGTTCTGAAAGCCCCAATTCACCTTTCCCCCTCTGTAAGATGTCACCTTGTGCCACAGCCTTTGCATTTAGAAATATTAGCATCATTTCATTTGTCCTTACTCTTTTTTAAGTCCAAGGAAAAAATCATCCATTTTATCACACTCTGATTGTACTCAATCACCAAGAAGAGTACTTTTCCAGCAGGTTGCAACATAGCTTATGCATACTTATGCATATATATGTGGTTTTCATAAGACAACAAGGCATGGGTGTCACATACCACCCACATCCTCATCTAAAAATAGCCCAGACTAAGCATGACATAAATGATCTACCATTATAAAATGTTATCAGAAGTATTTGTATCTCCAAAGCTAGGGTCAGCTATTAACTGTGGGATCTCAATTTAGAGGCCTGTGATCTTTTGTTGGATTTTGCTGGGAGATGACCCATCTTTGCAACAATATAGCAACAGAAGGGGAGCATGACCAAAGGTAGAAGAACAGGACTGAAATCCAGGAAACAATGGGGGTGTCTATAGTGGCAAAAAATCTGTATAGTTCACCACTGGTGCAGCTGTAGTGTTGACAGGATTTGATCAGTTTTTCCATTTTGTCATCTAAGCCAGTTAGTGGGACCCCTTGCTCCATGCCTGCTGCTGAATCTAGTTGCCCACTTGCACTCTGCTGAGTTATTGCTTTGAGCTTCAAATCAGTTAATCTCCTGGTTTGTTTCTATACTGGACTCAGTTATTAACTCTTAGACTTAGACAGTAATAAAAAAAAAACAGATCCTGTTCAGACTACACAAAATAATGGTGTTCTCTGAGGATCTGTATTTGGACCTGTGGAGTTGAACATATTCATAAATGATCTGGAAAAGGTGGCAAACAGTGAGGTGACAAAGTTTGCTGATGATACAAAATTATTCAAGACAGCTAAGGCCAAAGTTGACTGTGAAAAGTTACAAAGGGATCTCACAAAACTGGGAGACAAAATGGCAGATGAAATTCAATGTCGATAAATGCACAGTAATGCACATTGGAAAACATAATCCCAGCTACACATACAAAACAATGGGTTTAAAATTAGCTGTTAGCACTCAAGAAAGGGGATTTGGGGGTCATCATGGATAGTTCTCTGAAAACATCTGCTCAGTGTCAGCAACATTCAAAAAAGCTAAGAGAATGTTAAGAACCTTAGGAAGGGGATAGATAATAAAACAGAAAATATCAAAATGCCACTCTATAAATCCATAGTTATGTCCACATCTCGAATACTGCATGCAGTTCTGGTCACCCCATTTCAAAAAAGATATATTAGAACTGGAAAAGGTACAGAGAAGGGCAACAAAAATGATTAGGGGTATGGAACAGCTTTCATAAGAGTAGAGATAAAAAAACTAGGACTGGTTAGCTTAGAAAAGAGATTACTAAGGTGCGATAGAAGTCTATAAAATCACGAATGGTATGAAGAAAATTAATAGGGAAGTATTATTTACTCCTTCACACAGGGGTCACCCAATGAAATTAATAGGAAGCAAACATAATTAAAACAAACATAAGAAAGTACTTCTTCACACAATGCACAACCTGTGGAATTTCACATGCAGCAGTGTAGGGAACTTCCACAGGTGACATGATTTTTACCATAGATGAAGATGGAATAAAGTATTAACTAGCAGGTGATCCTGGATTATGCTGGATTGAAGAAAATCCAGAAAATGTTCTCTAAACTAACACAGACTACAGCATCTCTGCACATTTCTAGAGGGCTAATAGTCATAATTTGCTTTAGCAGCACTACCTCTTCCCAAAACAGGAATGGGAAAGACTATGACCCAGATGCTCCACTGCCCTGAACCTTTGCACTCTGTACACGTGCAAGTGACTGCACCGGGGTATAAAATGCCACCAGCATAAAAGTGAAGATTAAGTTAGTAGCATTTTATACCCACTTTGCACAGGTGTAAACTATTCTACAAGATGTCAGATGTTGAAGAATTAAGCCATAAGCACCATTTTCATAAAATCCCTCTTTTGAAATCTCTCAAGCTGTGATTAAGGTAAACCACTTCATTAGAGTGGAACTCTCAGAAGAAGCCCACTAGGAAGCAGGTGAAATGTGAGGCAAATGGACAGAAATGGGAGAAGATACCACAATAATTTCAGAATAAACTGTTAGAAATCTTTTAAGAAAGATGGGTTCACAGATGCTCAGCTGGTTTAAATTGGCATAGCTCCACTGAAGTTTCTAGGTGATACATCAAATGAGGATCTGGACAATAGTATTAAATACTGTGTGAAGAGAGTTGTGTGGCACATGTTCTGACCAACAGCTTTCCAAACTAGGCAAGAACTTCATCCCTTAACCTTCAGGACTCTGGGTGCGGGACTGAATCTGAATGAACCATTACTAACAGCACCTTCCCTCTTTCACAGGAGCATCTCAGTTGATTCATAGGGAGCTACCCATGTTACAAGCTTGGAACCGGATGGCTCACTGGATTACTCACCTGCCTTTGCATTTTTCAATCAGGATTAAAATGGATTATTCCAGCAACTGACTGAAAGCAGATTTAGGGAAAATGAGTCTGTAGTGTCTCATCCCAGCTCTTAGCAAGACACTCTCGTAAATAACATTATGAGCCAGGCTTGGTCACAGTGAAAACAGTAGATTTGTTTATGTTTATGCAAATGTCCTCAGCTTCATCTAGAGTCCTAATGAACTTCAATTTTATGCTACTCTAAACTCACTCAAAGAAGATTGCTATTTTATCCTCTATACTAGAGGAGTTTCCACTAACGACATGTGATACTGTAAGTGAGAGAGGAGACGTAGATAGGAATCTGTCCTTCTGCACAGCCATGCAAGATTAAAACTAGCAGGGCAATCAGAACAATCAGTTACATTATTTGACATTTCAGTCATACCTAAACATCTCACTGGCTTGCATGGCCTCAGAGCAGGGAAGTGAGCCCAGCACACAGACCAAATGGCCGCTATCCTGGAAGGCAAGGCTAGGCACTGGTTCAGCCCATGTGCAGCTTAATCCTGTCTGCAATGACTCTATAGGCTATTGATGCAGTCTCCTGCATCATTCCTAGAATGTCCCCTGCACCAGGGCATATGGCCAAGGAGGGGGAGACAGACATACAGGCACTTATACAGGCTCTGCACCTGCTGAGGAGACCCCCTACTGAGGGCATCATCCAGCTGGTTTATGCCACCAGGGCTGCCATAAAGTGTTCACAACCCAACAACCATGAATGCCCCCATAGTTAGCAAAGTTTCAAGCAACACTCCCAGATCGCCTCATAGAAGTGAATGTGATCAAGGGGTATCCTCAAATGGTTCTAAATCAGATATAAAAAAGCACAGGGAGACTACAGACAGACTATAGTCAATACAGACAAAAATGACCATAATAGTTTCATCAGAACAAAGTGGCGTAATTTGCAACCGCAAAGCCTTCCTGCTGAATTTTGCATCAGGTAAAACTACTGACAGGCTTTTATTAGAACTAGGCGAAATAATTAGTGAAATGTGGTTTTGACACAATTTGCTGTTTTTAAAGTTTGTGAAGCTTTGATAGCGCATAATTCTGAAAGGTATTTGGCTTGAAGTGAGTGAGTTCTGCCAATCATGTGAATTTTTGAAGAAGACTATGTGGCCTGAAATTATGGAGTTGGGAACCCAGAAATCTGGTACTGCTTGGATTTAATATAGAGGCCTAGTCTACGCTAGCGATGTAAGTCGATGTAAATTACGCTACTTAACCTACGTAAGTTACATAACTCAAGTCGACGTAACTTACATTGATTTAACACGTTGTCTACGCCATGCTATGTTGATGGGAGATGCTCTCCCGTCAACATAGCTTCCGCCTCTTGTTGATGTGAATGAATTAAGTCGATGGGAGAGCGCTCTCCCGTTGACTTATCACTTCTTCACCAGACCTGCTAAATCGATGCAGCAGTGCTGATTTAGCCCGTAGTATAGACAAGGCCTCAGTTAGGCCTCACAACATCCCTAGATCAGTATTCCCCATTGCACATATGGGGAAACAGAAGCTCAGAAAGGTTAAGTGCCTTGGCCACGATAGTAAATGAGTCAGCACCAGGATTAGTAGTTGGGTCTTCTGAATCCCAGTATCTCCATCCCATGCAAGTCATTTTCTCTCTATGCCTCAGCTTTCCATCTCTGAAACAGAGATATTACAGCTGGTCAAAAAACTCCAATGAAAACTGGAAAAAAATTCCGAGACATTCACAGTTCTCTTCCTCCCTGCCATCAGAAGCCATCTGCTATGGCGTAAAGGAGAGTTGAATGGAGTAATCCAATTGGCTAATGAACAGCATTAATTCTGTAGAGTGGACTTGAATATATCAGCTGAAGCTTTATCAACCTGCAAATAGGCGATGCTTCATGTTTTGTTCTTTAAGTTTAATTACATAATATTCATAGAGAATGTTTTCTGGTAACTAGCTGCATGGGGCTAACCACCCAATTATTAAGCCACCCAAAATGCTGGTGTATTTTTCTTATTGCTTAAATATTAGAAAAGGTGCTAATTTTTTTAATACATTGATTATGTTCTTGTGAAGTTGACATTCAAAGTCTTCAGGTATGTCTGGATTATTGCCAAGGAAAAACAGAGCATCCCTCCTATAATCTAATTTATGGAAAAATAGACAACCCTAATATAAAGACAGGGGAGTTCAGTGCAGAGAAATAGGAGACAAAAGAGGAGTGAAAGGAAGCGGTACATTCTTTCAAGCATTTTTCATAATAAGCCATCAATACAGTGATGGCAACACTGATTTGGTAGGGAATGGACTATTCCCTATCAAATCTACTACTCCTCTTTTAGGCTCAGGTGTGAATAAGAATTGTGTGTAGCTTGAAAGCTTATGTCTCTCACCAAGAGAAGTTGGTCCAATAAAAGATATTACGTCCCCCAGTTTGTCTCCCTAGATTACAGGCAGAATAACAGATTGAGGTTGAGTGATTTGCCCACCGCCACAGAGCAAGTCTGTGGCAGAAAAAGATTAGAACCTTCTGAACCACTAGGCCAGAGTGAAGCAAAAATATGACCTCAAATAAAGGTCAGTGTGTACAAATGTATTCTAGATGCTACCTCTGCAGGAGCACATTGGTCCTGTGTACACAAGAGATAATTGTCCAAAAAGTTCTCCATCACCAACACTGGTTCAGCTCTGCCAGTGTTAGCAACATTGGGAGCTCTAGTGAAGATGAACCATCAGTTGCCACTCGCATTTTGAACATTGTCAAGGAACTTTGCTTGTAATAGGTCTAAACTGACGTGGTGTTAAATGCCAACTGCAGCCTGCACCTTTATCTACACTGGGACTTTTAATATGGCTTTTAAATGTGGTGCTAAGTGATGGCCTAGCATGGACAGAGCCTTGCTGAGGAGGAGAGTTATGCCAAGTAACTGCTGTTATTATTAAAACTGTCACACTAATACTCAGCACAAAGTCTTTACTAAAGCTTCACATCTACAAACTGCTGCACCAGTGACAAACCTGCATACATGGACCCAATTCTCTACATCCTTTGTCAATTTTACATTGGTCAAAATCCATCAGGTTTAAGGGAATCCCTTATTTACCAGTGCAAGCAAGAGGAGAATCTGGCTTAGTGGTAAATGTGAACTTTTAGACTATCTTTTTTGACGCTTAATCTTGCTCAGCTTTGGTGTGACAATGTGAATAGCAGCTTGTTAACACTAATTACAATTGGCTTGCAAAAGAGGCAGAGAAGAGGAGACCTCTCATTTCTGCTATCAATATCTGAGACACAATACTACATTAGTTATAATACATACTGAGTTCATTAAACCCAAGAAAGTTGCTGGTTTTTGTCTGATCTTCCACGTTTAACATGTCACAGGTTCTGCCTTATATTTATGATGGCCTATCAGTACCACTATCTTCTTTATACTGCAATTTTAAATTTTACAATTTGTCTCAGGGTATGTAACCAGACAAACACATCCCAGCTTAGGTCGGCAAGGAACAGGCCACCTGGATATGCTCTAGCAGCCCCTAGGACTGAAAAGTATTATGCTAATTTGAAGACTAAATAGCGACTGGGCAGATCTATGGCACTAGCAGCTAATAAATGGACATGGGCATGTTTGCAGAGACCTTTATTCATTATTTCACTACTAAACCTTCATTTCCTTAGGTTAATGAGTTCTCTCCTATTTCATTATCCGTCTATTTAACACCTACTGTCTGTACTCTGAATATGTGACAACAAATTCACAGGTGCATTGCAAATTCACAGTGAAATATGAGTTTAAACATCATTCACTGTGATTTGATAGTATCTGAGACTGGTCGTGACTCTTTCCTCAACCCCTTTCTTGGCAGTGTGCTGCTGACAGCTCCACAGATTGACAATCCTATTAACAGCATTTGTCAAGTTTCATCTTGGTTTCCCCCCGATTGCATTACCTAGCCTCATAGCTACGGCAGCTAGCGACAGTCAGCACAGCTCCAGAATACAGTGAATGCTGACCATCACCATGACTGTTACTGAACACTGTGGAATCCTGATGGCTTGGCAATTAACTCTTAAGGCAGCTTTTGACCCTGTGTGACCTTGCCACTCCTGCAAGACAATGGGGGTTTTCTGGAGTGTCACCCAATTTAGAGTATTGCATTCACTAATAGCTTCTATAGCAACTGTGGGGAGAACAACCCCTTTGTGAAGGAAAGCACCGATTTTCCATTATTTAATTTATTTAAAAAACTTGTCTCACCCCTGTGTGGCCCCTGGGTGTGTTTACCAGTAGCTCTGTACCACAGCAGCAGCTGCACCTGTTGGGACGGATTTTATGGGAAGATATCAGGAAATGTTCATAGCAAAATGCTAGTGCAATTCTCCATGCTTTCTACAGGCACAAACCTGGAGATTTAAACTGGGGCAGAGTAGTGAGCAGGAATGGAAAAGCAAACACTGAAGGAGGAGGCTGTATGGGGTCATCACCAGGGGTAAAAGTCAGTTCTTTTATTTCCCAAGTGACTTTGTGGGAACAATCTCACTGCACCTCTGAACTGAGTGGCTGGTAGTGTAAGGGGAGGCTAATTTGTGGTCACCTGGGATAATTTCACTAGATCTATCTTGTCCATTATATGCAGAACAGGATACCGAGAATAAGGTTCTGCTTCCCCTTTGATTCCTGTTCCAAGACACTCAAAATAGACATTAACAATAGTAATTGTTTCTGAATTTAATGACATAATTTTGCATGACTTATAGCAGCAATAGAGCCCTCCAGGCCAAGAAGTTCCTATAGAAGCAGTTAATTATTGGTTTATAGCAAAGGGCCCAATTTCCTTGAGCCTCAGCCTCCTCTCAGCTCGTCATTAACTGCCTAGAAAGACCATCCCTGTTGGTTCTTTTTGCTTACACAAAGCACAGTACTGTACACTTTTTCTTATGCTAACTTACACTGTGATCTATTCTTAGCTAGAAACAACATGTGTCACTTTACTGACCTCGCACTGCAAAATTCTAGGTTAGTAACATACTCTAAATGCACACGAAGCATTTTGTAAATTAAAAAAAATGTTTTAATGCTGGTTTGTGAACAGTTCTCAGTGCTCAATTAAACCTCCCATCTGCGCAATGTATAAAAATACATCAGCTTCTTCTGGATTCCCTATAGAAGCCTTTAAAATTGCTCCATTCTGCAGATTTAAATACTGCAGTGCTCAACAGATTCCTAGATTTTAGAGGTACGCTCATCACCCATCTCAAACCCCTAAGAACCGGATGCACAGATATCCAAACTATTTAGCTAAGGGACGGAATTTACGTAATGTTTTTCTTCCTGCATATTAGGGAACTGAATGATCACTCCAAAATGATACAATGCAAATTCCATGTTGAAAATGGGTATAGGACCTATAATGTTCAGTCTCTACAATAAAGATAGTTATAACACAAAAGTAACTAATCTCTTCATTTCAAACTGTCAATTGGCTCAAAATTGGGATCCTGAGCATGCCCCTCCTGTTATGGCTGGCACTTAGACATCAGTGGCCGGCGTTTTAGTTCATGGCAGGCTATAGAAAACAGTAACAGCAAAGTTAATTCATGCAGACGTCTCAAAAGACAGTCGCATCCAGCCTCTTCAAGATTATCAATGAAATAGTCCTTTCAGCTCATGTGTGACTAAACACCGGATATTTTGGAATATTGAAGTGACACAGTAACACGTGGTCCAAGCCAGTCAGATACCGAATTCAGACAAAGTGGAGCAAACATGTGACAGCACAGCACTGTGATGGCTGGCCTCTGCGTAGCGTGCATGTCGCTTGGGCTGCTGTGCTAGAACTTAGAATTAAAGGCAGGAACACTTTTTTTGCCACAGTCCTTCATGATTGGATGTTTACTTATCCACCAAGAATAGAAATTAAAGCCATTTATGAACAGAGATTTCTCTCCAAATTATACCTTTTAAGGTGTTTCAGTCAGAAGTGTAGCGAGCGCCCTCCGTACCCTCCGACTGGAGGGGGCCCTGCAAGGAAGGGGGCCCCTAAAATTGGCAAAATAAATACCGCATTCCAGTTTCTGCATTGTAAGGGGCCCCGCCCGGACATATGTTCGGAGGGGGCCACGTTCTTTGTTGCTACGGCCCTGGTTTCAGTATGAACCTTTGGAAGCTTGCAATTCTCTGGGGTCTTGGGAGAGCCTATCGTGTAACAGCGTTGAAAGCAGACATCACATCTCCATGATGCGTTGGGTGGGGGAAGAACAGAGGTGAGACTGACAACTGTTATGCCCTTGGAAGTTACAACCTTCAGTGTTCCACTCCTCATGCTTCACTGACAAGAAAGGGAGTTAAGTGGCTTGGTCATAGGCAGGGCCGGCTCTAGGCACCAGCAAAACAAGCTGGTGCTTGGGGCGGCACATTTTTAGGGGCGGCATTCTGGCCCTAACTCACCCTAACTCACCTCCGCTGCTGCCGCTCGCGCACCGCTGCTCGCCCTCCCTCCCAGGCTCTCAAACCCGGGGGAGAGGGGGAGATCCCGAGCGGCGGCGGCGTGCGAAACAGCTGATTTGCGTGCTGCGGCCATTCGGGATCTCCCCCTCCCTCCCGGGTTTGAGAGCCTGGGAGGGAGGGGGAGCAGCGGCGTGCGAATCAGCTGTTTCGCGTGCCGCGGCTGCTCGGGATGTCCCCCTCCCTCCCAGGTTTGAGAGCCTGGGAGGGAGGGGGAGACCCCGAGTGGCCGCGGCGCACGCGCAGCTTCTCCCTCCCTCCTAGGCTTGAGAGCATGGGGGGAGAAGGCAGGGCTGGAGATTTGGGGAAGGGGCGGAGTTGAGGCGGGGGTGGGGTAAGAAAAAAATGGGGGGGCGTGGCCAAAATTGGTTTTGCTTGGGGCGGCAAAAATCCTAGAGCCGGCCCTGGTCATTCGTCCACCAAGACACATCTCTGGGCCGGACAGCACTATTTTCAGAGCTAGCTGGCCCACCGGACCCTTTGCACCAAGTTACAGCTACCTCCATCTCAGCTGACCTGGGTCGTGAGGCACGAAGGAGATCCTTGTGTCCTTGTTCCCCCAAGCACACCTGTGAAGAGTTAGCCACAGTATGACCCTGGATAATCTTTAGATACTCCTTACACACCAGTCTCCAACACAAAAGTGCAAGAGCAAATGAATTATTGTATAACCTGGGTTTTCAAGGCTCTGATCTTTTTCAAAATGGGAATAATTTGATTTAATTACAGAGCACCAACCGTGCCTTTCAAAGCAATGCCTGGGATTCGAGATTCTGACACTTGTACTCAGTTCAGATTAAGAAAATGCCAATTTTGTAAATTGGCCTGCTTGCCTTCTCAGTGCATAGTGCCTATCCCCTGTCCAGTGGCTGCAGACCTCATTAGTACACAGCTCTAGTATTGCCAGGTGCTCTGTAAAGGACTGTAATAAATCAGAAAGTTAATTGCAAGTTTTCATTCTGACCCCCCAGCTCTTGGAAATGGTGCCAAATTATAAAATGGAGTTTCTCCCAGCACAGTTAGATGCACTCTTCAATCAGCAACTATATTATACTACATGTAAATCTAACAGGTTTTTTACCTCCTTCCAAGTTTAAAAACTTATGTTTGTATAAAATTTAAGAAAGCAGGTTTGACATCCAGGGCTGTCAGAGCTACTGGCTTCCTCATTGCTTGTATAACACTGTTTCATAAAGCATTTGAATTGTTGGCATAGCTTGGAAGGTGTTGAGCCTTCACCTACCACTGAAATCAATGGGAGTTAATAGATTCAGCACCATGCAACGAGGCTGCCAGTGCCCATGAAGATCAGAAATGTTAGACATTTATTATTTCAAAGTCAATGCTCTTCAGCACAGTTGTGAACCCTTGAATTACAACCTATGATCAATTTTAGAGCACCATTAATACTATGAGGTATATAGCTGTGATTAGACAATAAATTGATGCACTTATATAATGCCTTTTATTCAAGGATTTCAAAGCATTTTAATATTCATGGACCAAACCTCCTGGAAGCAACATTATACTTCATATAGCACAGATGTGCTATAATTCATTGGTTATAATCTGTGACAGACTCAGACCAGTGGGGTACAGGAGTCTGGTAGAGGGCAAATATACTGGTCACTGGATGAGTAGTTTTCTGTTCCCTGAGTGACCAGAGCAGGGGCTGCACTAGAGTAATCAGGAACCTGCTAGAACCAGTTAAGGCAGGCAGGCTAACTAGGACACCTGGAGCCAATTAAGAAGAAGCTGCTAGAATCAATTAAGGCAGGCTAATCAGGGCACTCACTCACTCACTCATGCCCGTCACCCCAGTCGGGGTATGGGCCGCCAACCACAGATCTCCAGAGTCCTTTATCCTGGGCCATTTGCTCTAGCTGGTTCCAGGTATAGCCCATTTTTTTGCTATCAGCCTGAAGGTCGCGTCGCCAGGTGTTTCTTGGACGGCCTCTTTTCCGCTTGCCTTGGGGGTTCCACCGCAATGCCTGTCTAGTGATGTTGGTTGGCTGCTTGCGTAGTGTGTGTCCTATCCAACCCCACCTTCTCCTTCTAATTTCTTCCTCTGCTGGAAGTTGATGGGTCCTTTCCAAGAGATAGATGTTGCTGATGGTGTCTGGCCAGCGGATCTGGAGAATCCTTCTAAGGCAACTATTTATGAAGGTCTGGATCCTCCTGGTGGTTGTTTTAATTATCCTCCAGGTTTCAGCTCCATACAATAAGACTGATTTCACGTTGGAATTGAACAGTCTAATCAGGGCACCTGGGTTTTAAAAGGAGCTCACTTCAGTTTGTGGTGCGAGCGTGAGGAGCTGGGAGCAAGAGGCGCAAGGAGAGGGAGAGGGGGAGAGGGTGAGGGTGAGGGTGAGGGTGTGCTGCTGGAGGACTGAGGAGCACAAGTGTTATCAGACACCAGGAGGAAGGTCCTGTGGTGAGAATAAGGAAGGTGTTTGGAGGAGGCCATGGGGGAGTAGCCCAGGGAGTTGTAGCCGTCGTGCAGCTGTTACAGGAGGCACTATAGACAGCTGCAGTCCACAGGGCCCTGGGCTGGAAACCGGAGTAGAGGGCGGGCCCGGGTTCCCCCCCAAACCTCGCAATTGACCTGGACTGTGGGTTCTTCCAGAGGGGAAGGTCTCTGGGCTGTTCCCCAACCCACATGGTGAATCTCTGAGGCACGAAAATCGGCCAATAAGCACAGGACCCACCAAGATAAAGGAGGAACTTTGTCACAAATCATAGGACTAGAAGCCTCTACAATAGCATGCACAGCAGTCTGAACTGAACACTTATATCATCTATTATACAACTGCATATAAGCAATTAGTTGAATGCTTGTATCCAGTAAAAATAGAGGGCCTGATTCTGCCACTGTTCTTTATGCTGAGTGGAACCATATTGTGTGAGTCGTCCCATTTATCTTAATGGGATTACTCAGAGTACTACTCCATTTGAGTGAGGCTGGCAGAATTAGACACTTACAAAATGATATAGGGCCTGCTTCTCCATTGCTCTTTGTGAGTGATGTACACTAGTGAAAAACTGTTGGCATTTTGCATTAGTATAACTGAGTACAAAAGGTGCAGGGCAATGGAGAAAGAGGCCCAGAGAGTATATAGGTTCATATCCATTATTGCTGTTCAGGAAGAATTGTATTAAATTATAACCTACTCGCTTCTGTTGAATTCTTGACAAAGAGCAGGATTGTTTTCACATGGTGTCATTTGGTGCTGGCTTGATCCAGTGTACCAAATGACGAATGCCTCTTCTGGGTAGTACAACATGAACTAAAACAGCTGATTTACTTTGCATGAAGGTGTGACAATGCGGTTCTGGCGGAACCCAACTGAGAGTGCCAACTCAGGACAAATTGCTCAAATAGGGCAGTTACAGCCCAAGGCTGGGGTTTTTTCCACCTCTAAGGCAAACCAAACCAGCCAGACTAAGAGGACTTCAGTCTCACCCCACTGGCTAACTGCAAGTCTCACAAGCAATCTCCTTAGATACTCCAGTTTCCCAGTATTACCACCAGTACCACTCGTTATGGGGACAAATGGTTATGAAAACCAATACCCCAGTAAAAGAAAAAGGTTCTCCTGATCCCAAAGGACCAAGCCCCAGACCCAGGTCAATATACAAATCAGATCTTACCCACAAATCACGCTGTAGCCGATCCTTTAGAATCTAAAATCTAAAGGTTTATTCATAAAAGGAAAAAGATAGAGATGAGAGTTAGAATTGGTTAAATGGAATCAATTACATACAGTAATGGCAAAGTTCTTGGTTCAGGCTTGCAGCTGCGATGGAATAAACTGCAGGTTCAGATCAAGTCTCTGGACTACATCCCCCGCTGGGATGGGTCCTCAGTCCTTTGTTCAAAGCTTCAGCTTGTAGCAAAGTTCCTCCAGAGGTAAGAAGCAGGATTGAAGACAAGATGGAGATCAGGCATCAGCCTTATATAGTCTTTGTCCCTGCATACTTTGCTGAGGTACAAGGCGTATCTGCCTTCTCTCAATGGGTCCATTGTATAGCTGATGGTCCTTAATGGGCCATCAAGCAGGCTAGGCAGAGCTAATCTCAGCTTGTCTGGGATGTCACCCAGAAGCATAGCATAAGTTTGCCATACAGACAGTATAGAGCCAATATTCATAACTTCAACTACAAAACTGATACACACATATAGACAGCATAATCATAACCAGTAAACCATAACCTTGTCCTAGACACCCCATTTGACCCCCTTTATACAAGATTTGGGTGCCACTACAGGACCTTGGTTGCAACAATGATCTATATGGTCCCAGTTTATGTCAATAACGTCACACCCCCAACGCAAAATTGATGCAGGAAGGGATGACACAAACATCACTGACTGCATCCCAAGAGCTCCCCATCCTGGGTTCTGTCTCACTACAGCTAGTATTGGGTTAGAAGCCATACCAGTGTATAACAGAAATGGTTCATCAAAGTCATGTTCAATAACATGATTGAACCTCTTTACAAACTCAAGGTAACACTTAGTTAGAACAATAGTGGATTGGATCTGCTCTGGCAGCATGGTTCCTGTATGTGCCATGTGATCTTGCCAAGAGCTAAAGAAAACTGCTACTTTATCCATACAAGCTCGGGCCAATGTTTGGAACCCAATTAACATCAAATAAATGCAGATATTAATGTTCTTCATAGTCCAGGAATCTTGGCATTTAGCCATGAAAGCAATATGGTAGTGTGCCTCAGTCTTCCTTTTCATACAGCACATTAGGTCTGGAATGTCCTTTCCCCTGTGAAAAGTTCCCATATTGTTTATATGCATTACCTGTGAAACCCCACTGTAACAAGGCCTTTTAACATAACGTGTGTTTTCATGTATTCCTTTTAACATGTTCAATGAATTCTCCAAAAGATTAGGCACATTGTATATTTTTACCGTTTGTGGCAATAGCAACACATTAATTACAAAATTCAGCAATAACAACAAGTTCATTGCAAGTGTCCATCTACAGTCATGTTTGTCATGCCACCCCTTTGGCTCAATACCATTGGAGTTTGGGCATTTTAGGGTCAACCTGTGGCTTCCCTTTGCACAATTCCGTTTTCTCTTTCCTCCTTGTCCTGCAGGATCAAACCCTGATTTCTCTTGCTTAACAGAATTCACTGGCTGATGGGGTGGGCCCTCTTTGCTAACAGCTATTAGCAAGTCCTTCCTTTCCCAGCCAGGCAAGTAATTTGCACTACCCCAGACCAGAGCCAGTCCACCAGTTTTCATATTCGTAACTGCTATCATCTCCAAGGCTGGACTCTGTCTTAAAGAGATACCACACAAATCCAAAGAGTCTGCGGGTGAGAGTTTGCTTCCTCTCCCCCGCATCCTCAAGCATTTAGCCATAAAACTGCTCTGCTCTGACACATCAGTAACCAAATCTGTCCTCAAACCCTGAAGCACAAACTGCTCATTTAAAGAATCAGAAAGGAGACATTCCTGTTCCAACACCATTGTCTCCCCAACAAGTTGGCCCCACACAGCCACTTGGTTATAGGGATGCCTCAATCCCTTAACAACTTTTACTTCCTCTGAGACCTTCTCAAAGCTACCCACACTGGATCTTTTACAAGGAAAGTTAGTGGATCCCTTCACAACAGACAATTTTTGGCTGCTAGGAACTGAAACTTCCTTGATTAAATCACTCTCACACCCTTCAATTGCAGGGAACTGCTTGCACCGAGTACCATGAGGATTCCTTTCTCCAGGAGCTTTTCTAAGCAGCAATTCACCCCTCACAGAAATTCTGCCCTTACCCTCTTCACCTAGGGCTTGCTCTAAAGGCACACTTTCCTGAGCAACAACAGACTCTGTCTGGATCTTACTTATATTCAGGATCACCTTTGGCCCATCAGGCAGATCTCTACACAATCCCCTTTCAGGCGAACCCATAGACTTCCTAGATAAAAGGTTAGAAATACTTCCCTTCTCTTTGCCACACACAAGCTTAGGAATTTTTTCCTTTTTGCTACAAGTTGTTAAACTGTCCGTAGGTAACACAACCAAATTACCTTTCTGCTCTCCTTGTGCCCTGGCTAGGGTATCACCCTGATCAGACAGAGTTGTTACACCCTTCTCCAACCACACATGAGCAACAGGCAAAATACAAGCACCAGAACTGTTTGGTCTCTGGGATTTTGCTAAGCCACTAACTGGATGCAACCTAGTTACGGGGCCATTCTCCCCAGCAGATGCAAACTTAGGACCATTCCCTTCCTGGGCTTTGGTTGAATCCAGAACCAACTCTGAGACAACTAAATTACTCTCAACCATCACAGGCCGAAAGGCACCTTCTGTCTGCTCCACAGACAAAAAAGAGTTGGAGACGCATTTTCCTTTACTAGACATACTGTCTGGGATTTCATTTCCCTTGTCCCAGCACACCGGGCTGTTCACAGACAACTGCTTGGAGACTGGGGTAGCTTCCTCCATAGGCAAGTCAACACCCCTGACAGACACAGGCACATTTCCTTCACTGTCACTATTCTTCGCACAGGAAACAGATAAGGTATAGGGGCACCCATCTTCCACTCTCCTTGCCTTCCCAAACTGCTGACTAGATAAAGCCATCAGCTCACAAGACTGCCTAGGCTCATCCAAAATCTCCTTGTTCTCCTCTCCCTTCGCTTGATCTAATTCCAGATTTACTTCTGAGACATTAGATAGACATTCAGAAACTTCATTCACAGCCAAACAGCTACTTTCCAAAGACAAACTTTTGGAGAAACCCTCCATAGGCACAACCTTAGGATCAATCCTCTCTTGTGCCTGGTTTGTATTAACTTGACTGACCATAGCTTTAATATCATTTCCAATCATAATATCCTTAGGGATTATGTCTTTTACTCCCACAACCATGGTGCCCTCCAATCCCTTCCATTTCAGGTGGATTTTAGCCAAAGGCACCCTGACAAAATACTTAGATAAGGCTACAACAGTTACATCTTCACCTGGCAAATAATCTTCCTTCCTGACCAGACTTGCTTTAACCAGAGTAATATCTGCTGCGGTGTCCCTCCATGCCATACACCTCACTCCATTCACTTCTGCACTGCTAATAAACTCTGCATTATTTCCCCCATATTTAGCTTTAATGTGAGTTTTAAGGTCAAATCCTTCAGAGACAACAGAAACAGCATTTGCACACAGGGCACCAATGCTGGGCTCTGTGTGGCTTGCCTGTGAGTTTACAACAACAGGGTTAGCATTGGCCGTGGCATTTGGGGTTGCTGGTTTTGGGCTGCCCTTCAGTGTCGGGCAGTCTGGTCTCATGTGGCCCAGCATACCACAGCGATAGCATGTAACCTGCTGGGGATGTGAGTTCCTACCCTCTGGGCCCCCTTGAACTCCTTTAGAAGAGTCAGGTTTATTTTTAAATCCTTCCCTCCTCTTGAGCTGGGGAGAATGGTGATCAGTTTTCCCCGGGGTTTTACACCCTTCTCGAGCCCTGTTTTGGGTATGGGCATCAGCAATCTCTGCTGCCCGTAGGACTGACTCAGGGTCCCTGTCACACACAGCTGCTCTCACATTGTCAGGCACAATGTCTAAGAACTGTTCCAAAGTTATTAAATCCAGCAGTTTTTCAAAACTCCCATGAACCTTGGCTCCCATAACCCACCTTTTAACAAAACCCATCAGCTTATGAGCACATTCTACAAAAGTACAATCCTTAGACATTTTAAACTCTCTAAACTTAACTCTGTAAGATTCAGGAGTAACCTTGAATCGCCTTAACACAGAATCCTTAAACCGCTCATAATTTAATGCTTCTTGTTCCCCCAAGTCATTAAACACCTCCCTGGCTTTTCCAGTCAGTCTGGTTAGCAGGACAGGCATTCGCTGACCCTCAGGGATCTGGTACAGATTGCAGAGGCGTTCAAAGGTAGACAAAAACTCCTCTATATCCTCAGTATCATTGTAAATGGGACACATCCTTTCCCAGTTTTTCTCATGGCGGGGGGGAAGTGGAGTACCAGGTGGGGATGACTTTCTCCGCTCTTCCATTACTTGGAGCTGAAGTCTGGCCGTCTCCTGTTCCATCCTGTGAGTCTCCTGCTCAGCAGCGAGCAGCTCTAGACGCCCCTTACGGGCTCTCTCTTCTCTCTCATCAGCCTCCTTCTTTCTTTGATCAGCTTCTTTCTCTCTCTCAGCAGCCTCTTTCTCTCTCTCGGCAGCCTCTTTCTCTCTCTCGGCAGCCTCTTTCTCTCTCTCTCTTTCTAACTCTGCTATTTTGTGCTTCTCCAGCAATCGAAGATCTGCTAGCTTCTGTTCATGCTCAAATTGCAGTTTACTTGTCACCCTTTGCATCCTAATTTTTTCTGCCTCTTCTGCAGCCTCAGGTAAGGGCTGTGCTCTTGCCCCCTGATCACTGGCTATTAGCAAATTTCTCAATTCTTCCTTTGTAGCTTTCTTTCTAAAGCTTATCCTCTTTTCTGAACACAAATTTTCCAGGGCTTTTTTCCCAAGTCCCTCATATGCTCTTTGCTCAGCCATTGCAGCAGCTCTTTAACCAACAAAACTCTCAATCCCAAAATTCAAATTTGGATAGCGTGGGGTTCTGACCCAAAGCTTAATTGACCTGGTTCTGTGGATCCAAGCACGACTACGCCACTGTGACAATGCGGTTCTGGCGGAACCCAACTGAGAGTGCCAACTCAGGACAAATTGCTCAAATAGGGCAGTTACAGCCCAAGGCTGGGGTTTTTTCCACCTCTAAGGCAAACCAAACCAGCCAGACTAAGAGGACTTCAGTCTCACCCCACTGGCTAACTGCAAGTCTCACAAGCAATCTCCTTAGATACTCCAGTTTCCCAGTATTACCACCAGTACCACTCGTTATGGGGACAAATGGTTATGAAAACCAATACCCCAGTAAAAGAAAAAGGTTCTCCTGATCCCAAAGGACCAAGCCCCAGACCCAGGTCAATATACAAATCAGATCTTACCCACAAATCACGCTGTAGCCGATCCTTTAGAATCTAAAATCTAAAGGTTTATTCATAAAAGGAAAAAGATAGAGATGAGAGTTAGAATTGGTTAAATGGAATCAATTACATACAGTAATGGCAAAGTTCTTGGTTCAGGCTTGCAGCTGCGATGGAATAAACTGCAGGTTCAGATCAAGTCTCTGGACTACATCCCCCGCTGGGATGGGTCCTCAGTCCTTTGTTCAAAGCTTCAGCTTGTAGCAAAGTTCCTCCAGAGGTAAGAAGCAGGATTGAAGACAAGATGGAGATCAGGCATCAGCCTTATATAGTCTTTGTCCCTGCATACTTTGCTGAGGTACAAGGCGTATCTGCCTTCTCTCAATGGGTCCATTGTATAGCTGATGGTCCTTAATGGGCCATCAAGCAGGCTAGGCAGAGCTAATCTCAGCTTGTCTGGGATGTCACCCAGAAGCATAGCATAAGTTTGCCATACAGACAGTATAGAGCCAATATTCATAACTTCAACTACAAAACTGATACACACATATAGACAGCATAATCATAACCAGTAAACCATAACCTTGTCCTAGACACCCCATTTGACCCCCTTTATACAAGATTTGGGTGCCACTACAGGACCTTGGTTGCAACAATGATCTATATGGTCCCAGTTTATGTCAATAACGTCACAGAAGGCACCTCCCTTTCATCTGCTCCTTTTAATTGTGCTATTGTGACTGAAACATGTTGCTCACTAGAAGAACCCTCCACAATGGGCAGGTAAATTGTGATTCCACCAGAACTAGTTGGAAATATTCAGAAAACCCTGACTATTCCCTGAAGTGCAAGTTTATTACTCAACCATGCCTCCCTGTTTCTAAGGTGATTAATTACAAAGATGTGACTTGACATTGTTTGATATAGTTGAAAACACCTGATAAATCAAAAGAGGCAGCTGCTATTAAATTTAAAGATTAAAGGCCAAAAACAACCTATCCTGAAAGATGATCCTTTACTCTCACAGATCTTGGGAGACAGACCTGTCCTCGCTTACAGACAACCCCCCAACCTAAAGCAAATACTCACCAGCAACCACACATCACTGAACAAAACCACTAACCCAGGAACCTATCCTTGTAACAAACCCCGATGCCAACTCTGTCCACATATCTATTCAAGTGACATCATCATAGGACCTAATCACATCAGCCATACCATCAGGGGCTCGTTCACCTGCACATCTACCAATGTGATATATGCCATCATGTGCCAGCAATGCCCCTCTGCCATGTACATTGGCCAAACCGGACAGTCTACGCAAAAGAATTAATGGACACAAATCTGACATCAGGAATCAAAATACTCAAAAACCAGTGGGAGAACACTTTAACCTGTCCGGTCATTCAGTGACAGACCTGCGGGTGGCTATATTACAACAGAAAAACTTCAAAAACAGACTCCAACGAGAGACTGCTGAGCTGGAATTGATATGCAAACTAGACACAATCAACTCCGGTTTGAATAAGGACTGGGAATGGCTGAGCCATTACAAACATTGAATCTATCTCCCCTTGTAAGTATGCTCACACTTCTTATCAAACTGTCTGTACTGGGCTATCTTGATTATCACTTCAAAAGTTTTTTTTCTCTTAATTAATTGGCCTCTCAGAGTTGGTAAGACAACTCCCACCTGTTTATGCTCTCTGTATGTGTGTATATATATCTCCTCAATATATGTTCCATTCTATATGCATCCGAAGAAGTGGGCTGTAGTCCACGAAAGCTTATGCTCTAATAAATTTGTTAGTCTCTAAGGTGCCACAAGTACTCCTGTTCTTCTTTTTGCGGATACAGACTAACACGGCTGCTACTCTGAAACATGTCATAATTGTTTTGGGTTTCCCTTTCTCTCCAAACCAGGAACAATTTGATGCAGCTATCAAATAATTTAAAAGAACATGATGTTAGATGTTAGAAGTTGGACTGCTCATCTTTAGCTGAGGAAAGTATTCCCGTTTTTACTGTACAGTGAAAACTTCAAATAATCTAGAACAGTGAACTTCACACCAGTTAAACGTTATCGTCTATTCAGTATTAAAAGCTAGTTTTTCTGATGTCTTTGTAATATAATTGACTCACCTATCTTCCACCACTCCATTATAAGTCACTTCAATGGATAGCTTCTCTCCAAGGCAGAACATACTGGTTACTTTGCTAATGGACTGTCTGTACAAAGAACTGGGTTCCAATACTGGTTCTGCCATATTTCCTGCATGAACCTGGTTAAATTCACTTAATCTGTACGCCATAATTTTTTTCCTCTCTGAGATGTATATCCCATGAGTCTGAATCCATTAGTGACTGAAGTGCTTTGAGATGTCTGGATAAAAGTGCTAGAATAACGAGAAAAACTATTTCCTGAACAATCTCTGGAAGTGTTCCCAGCATTTCTCTGGGAATGTTAGCGAGGGCACCTCCCATCCCCATTGCACATATGTATTCCCTACCCCCACATCACCCGCAACACATTAGTGGCTGCAACCATCATGTGATGATGCTGCCTTCTAAGGCATAGTAATGTCTGCCCATTTGGATTGACCGTTCATTCCCTCATAGGTAGCCAAAGGTTCATATTATAGCATTCAAACATTTGAAAGTGTCCGTCACAAGTTGCACAAGCAGAGAAACAGGAGAGGTGCTGTCAGTACGTTAGTGTTTGGACTAATATACAGGGGCGGCCCGTCCATATAGGCGAACTAGGCGGTCGCCTAGGGTGCCAAGTTAAATGGGGTGCCAAATTCAAGGAAAAAATCAAATAAAAAAAATGAAAAAGATGAGAAAAATACAAATAAAATAACAAAGATGTCACTATTTCAATTCCCATGCACATATGGAGGGAATATGAATTATAATTAATTATGAACTTTTCTTTGTTATAATTGGTTCACATGTAATAAATAAGATCCATAAAAGAAAAATAACAGCGTTAATGCTTAATAGACTACGAAAGTGATGACGTCACACTCCAAGCAGGTAACCGTGAGGAAGGGGATTACTTTCCAAACAACCAGTGTTGGGTTATAATGTAGAAAAAAGTCATTTTGTTTCCATGTAAACGCTGTAAATAACTGTTTTAATAGGTAAGTGAGTGTATGTTCCTAATCACTGAACCTTTAAGCAGTGAAAAGATGTATTGGGATGGCTGCAGTGCTTGCAGTTGGGAGCACAATACATAACAATATTCAAATGCCCCCATGGCAAAAAGAGGAAAAAGAAAACCCTCAGGAGCTGAGTATCATAAATGAAAGGCTGAGAAGGAAAAGGACCAAGCAAAACAGCAGGGATCCTTCCTGAAATATCTTCTCTTTAATCCAAATAAAGATGGAAGCAGTACACAGCATCCAGATGAAGGAATTTTACTTAGAGAGGAGGTTAGCTCACATCCACATGGAAGAAGTTTGGAACATCAAGATGAAGGTATATTACTTCGAGATGAGGTAGCTCACATAGGGCCGCCCGGAGGGGGGGGGGGACAAGTGGGGCAATTTGCTCCAGGCCCCACAGGGTCCCCCATGAGAATATAGTATTCTATAGTATTGCAACTTTTTTTATGGAAGGGGCCCCCAAAATTGCTTTGCCCCAGGCCCCCTGAATCCTCTGGGCAGCCCTGAGCTCACATCCACAAAAAAGCAGTTTGGAAACTCAAGATGATGGAAATTTACTTCTAGAGGAAGGCACAGCATCAGACTGATATGGAAGTGGAGAAAATTTATTCACCTTCAGAGAGACATGCAGAAATTGAAGTAAATGAAGTTGAAGGAAGAAAGGATGAGGAAGTTACAAACAAGTTACAGTATGGGGACCCAGCTTCATGGCCCAGATGTGATGACAGTGTGTGACAAATTCTTGTGGAACATGGACCTGAACAAGTTCATGAATTTCCCTTCCCTAAGGATAAAAATAAAAGAAAATTCTCTGCTCAGCATTACAAGAGGAAAGTCATTAATGGGGAAAAATTCATCAAAACTGGTTACAATATTCAGTGTAGAAGGACTCTGTGTTTTGCTTTTGCTGCAAGTTGTTTAGAAATCAAGCTATTGGTACATCACTTACTGAAAATGGTTTGAAGGACTGGAAAACATATCTTCAATTATCTCTTTACATGAAAAAAGTACAGAACATTTGGAATGTTTTCAAAATTGGAAAGAACTTAAATTACGATTGAAAAAAAGAAAAACTATCAATGATGAAAATTTGTGTGTGATCAAGGAAAAAGAAGAATATTGGCAACAAATATTAGAGCGTCTGATTGCTTTAGTGAGAGTTCTCGGTGGGCAAAATTTAGCATTCCATGGCAGCAGTAGGAATGAAAAATTATACACTCCAGGTAACGGAAACTTTTTAAAATTTGTTGAATACCTTGCTTTATTTGATCCAGTCATGAAGAAGCATCTACGTAAAATAACTGATCATGAAACACAGGTTCGTTACTTAGGAAAAAATATGCAAAATGAACTGATTCAAATCCTAGCAAATGCCATTAGAAAGAAAATTGTAGAAGCTGCCCATTCTGCAAAATATTTTTCAATAATACTGGACTGTACACCAGATGTGAGTCATGTTGAACAAATGATGATGATCATTTGTTCTGTGGCTATGGAAAAGTCTGCAGATGAAGATAATGTTGAAGTGCTCATAAAGCAACATTTTTTGGGTTTCGTATCACTGAAGGAGACGACTGGAGCATTTATGACTGAAACTATTCTACAAGAGCTTAAAACAATGTCATTATCTGTTGAAAACGTACATGAAGACTATGATAATGGGAGTAATATGAAGGGTAAAGACAATGGTGTGCAAAGGTGAATGATGGAAATCAATCCTAGGTCCTTTTTCGTTCCCTGCAGTGCGCATTTTCTGAATTTGGTTGTCAATGATGCTGCTAGATGCTGTTTGGAGGCAAGCAGTTTCTTTGACCTGGTGCAACGTGTTTATGTGTTTTTCTCAGGCTCAGCACGCCATTGGGAGATTCTAACTTGCCATGTGAATTCTCTAACTGTGAAACCACTTAGTCAGACAAGATGGGAGAGTCGCATTGATGCTTTGAAGCCTCTTTGCTATGAACTTGGAAACATTTATGATGCCCTAATTGAAATTTCTGATGATACTACCTTTACTGGATCATCTGGCAATATGGCACGTTCAGATACAGAACCTCTTGCAAATGGCCTTTCCAGGTTCAAATTTGTGACTTCACTCATTTTGTGGTATAATATCCTCACTAGTAAGCGGCTTCAGGAAAATAACTTGAACATACATTCTGCTATTCAAAAACTGCAGCAAACTAAAAATATTCTGGAGGAATTCAGAAGTGATGAAGGGTTTGAAAGAACACTGGCAGATTCTCTCGAGATTGCTGAAGAAATAGACTTTCCGACAGCATTTGAACCAGAGCCAGTTTGCATTCGGCAAAAGAAACAGCACTTTTCATATGAAGGATGAGACACACCCATTCAGAACCCAAAACAAAGATTCAAAGAGAATTTCTACTTTGCAGTCCTTGATACTGCTATTCACTTGGTTGACGAAAGATTCCAACAGATGCAGCAGCTAGAGTCAGTATTTGGCTTTCTATATGATATCCACAGCTTGCAAAATAAAATAGCAAAACAGATAAAAGAATTTTGTATAAAACTGGAGTCAGCATTGACTCATGAAAATTCAAAAGACCTTGATGCTACATATTTGTGTAGTGAGTGAGCTTCAGGCTTTTTCAAGACGACTTAAGAAACATTCCATTCCTGAAGAAGTACTGAAGTTTGTTTGTGAAAATAAACTCTCAGTTTTCCAAACATTTTTATAGCTCTACGCATTCTTTTAACTTTGCCAGTTTCCGTAGCTAGTGGGGAACGTAGCTTCTCAAAGTTAAAATTGATAAAAACATATCTGTGTTCGACAATGGTGCAAGAGCGACTTGTTGCACTTGCCACAATGTCAATAGAGCAAGAAATAGCTGGAAAACTGGATCTAAAAGAACTCGTGACTGAATTTTCAAAACTTAAAGCAAGAAAAGTCATGTTTTGTAAATACAGGTTAAAGTTCATTGAAGAGTTTTCTTATTTCTTTCTATATTGGATGTGGTGGTAATGGCAGTTAAAGCAGGATAGCATAATGGATGATTTGAGATTTGTAATAATAAAAATTATAATTAACATTTTAATGCATTTTTATTTGAAATCGGACTGAAATATTATCTAGCTGTCGTGTACCAATCTATTCTGAAAATTTCATGTCTCTATTTTATCTGATCTCAGAAACATTGGTTGGACAGACAGACGGACGGACAAACCGAATAATTAAGCCTCTGTTTTAAAAAACAAAAAACGCTTAGAAAACATTAAAAGGAAAAAAGGAGCAAAATGTTTCCCAGTTTCCCAAAAACCTCAGCCTAGACCTTCTCTTGGGATTTGGGGGGCGCCGATTGCATGATTCGCCTAGGGCGCCAGTTGCTGGCAGCTAGTCTAGGGCTGCCCCTGCTAATATAATAGCTTTGAGGAGAAAGGCTAAACTGAAGTCCCACACTGCTTAAGTAATTCTACAGCAACAAAGGCAATTAGAATTGAGAGATGTAAGTAGTTCTCTTATTTAATTGAGATCTACTACAATAAGGCATATGGCATAGAGTTTAATACTCTATTCCCTGCTTTGCATTGGTGGGTTTGAGAGTTAGTTTCTATTGTCACTTTGATGAGAGGAACAGGCTGATTAGATTCATTTGGTGATGACAGTCCAAGGTTTATATTACAATTGCTTCCATGGCAATGAACTGTGAGGTCACAAAAATGCACTGTGATGTTATTCAATGAACTGGGTGGGAAAGACAGGTTAAGTTTGGAACTGGTTCTAATTTCACCATGGTCAAATACCTTTTCATTTCCAATTCTGAATTACAGTTGTTATTGTAATGCCCTAGATTTGTAATGCCTTATAAAATAAAGTTCATTCCCAACTCAAGGTCTGAAGGTATTGTTAACAGGAGTAACATGGGCCAATACCCCATGCATTGCACTGGATTTTACTCCATTTGTTGACCAAAGCCTGTCAAAAAAAGATTCCTCGCTCCAGTGTCCCTGCACAGAGCTTGACACTGACATTGTGATATGCAAGGAGTGGCCTGCAGTGGAATGAAGTTTGACTCCAAACCTTAGTGTTTCACATAATTGAGGTTTAGCCAAAAGCCCTTTTTTGCAGTTGAATTTGAGAAAAATGCAAGCTGTGCACCAAGCCAAATGTTTTGGTGGGATTCATTGTATGTAATACACCAAATATGAGTAAATTACTACTACTATTCCAAGAATGGGAGCAGAGATTCGGTGGGAGGTCACAACCCAGAAGCAAGCATCAAGTTTAGGCCAGGTTGAAAGGATGAAGGTGGTTGGCCGGTGTGGGCCACATGAGGAGCTATGACTGCAGTTTGACTGTGACATAATAATCTACCTTCCCCCCCTTGGTGCCCAAGATGGCATCACTGTACAATTGAGTGCTGAGCCAACCAAAGGGGCAAATCTTGCCACCTCCTCAACAGCCACAGAGGATCCAGTATACTCCTGCTGCATAAGTAGGATTTGAGGAGACTGGACAGGGGCCCATATTTCTCGTGTGCTAGGGAGCTCAGGGACACAGCTGAGTTTGGGAAACAAGCCCAGTCGATCCACTGGCCATTGCCTCAATGCTGCAGGTGCTTTGGAACAGTGGCACTACTGCAGTCACATGGCAGCAGTAACAGTCATGGAACCTGGGCTGAAGGGAGGATGCCTTTGATCAAGCCCCTACGGAAGCTGTGTCAAGCTCAGTACTGGAGTTTGCTAAGGGAAAAGCACTGCACTCTAAATTCTGTCTCTTCGGGAAAGAAAAGCTTAAGGAACGGCTGAGACTCCAGTTTACAATTTGGTTAGCTGAATTACTTTTATTTCACATGCCCTCTCCCTATCAAACAAAATATCCTAATGGCTTGAACAGCCTCGGCACCACATTACACAATTATACTAAAACATGCTGACTTGGCATTTCATCGAATCATACCAAGTTGAAGCCACAACAATGCAAACATAGGCAAAATATGGACATTGCTGAGGAGTAACAAGGAATATTTCCAAACCAATTAGCACCTTCATACTAAATAATCAGCACAGCTCACTAGCAGGAAGCATTTATTGAATACTTGGATGGTAATCAAAAGTAAATTACCACATTGAATCCACAACACTAATCAAGCAGAATGTGTATCTCATAAAGAACATGTGGCAGTATATGCTTAAACACTCGCCTTTCTTTATCAACAAGCATGTTAACACTTATTCCCTCTTAACTGAAGGAAGAGTGTTCAGAAGAACGCTAAGTTTCCCACAAGTCTGTCCCAAGAGATCTGTACTCCATCAATGTTTAAATCCCCCTCAAGGTAGAAAACATTCCCTGCTTTTTAATTTACAAGAAAATAACATACTTTCATTAAGTGGCTTATGCAGTTCCCTTTGGAGTCTTATATTTAGTTTCTCATACATCAGCCCTTATCTGCGTAAAGCTTGTGATGCAGAATATAGCCTTCAACATAGTCAAGCATATAGTATCCCCATACTAGATATGTTCAAAGCTCAGTGTATATCTCACTAGTTTTCCTTTTTTCCTGGAAATGTGATTTACCCTCATTAAATGGGCTAGTTGTACTTAACCGTAACAATCTGCAGAGCACCAGTTCTCATAAGGTTGTTCAGTCACAGTACCAAGCCATGTCATGCACAAACATGTTTCAAGAGATATTACAACAAGAAAACCTTAATTTTCATATACAAGCGTGTGATTAAGATAGTCTGGGAAACAATATTCCTTGTAGAATTGCCTCTATCTTCTCACTTCTTAACAGTTCCTTGCTGCCACTGCCTGACAACCAGACACCACTGAGCCACGTTTTTTGCAGCTGCAAATTAGCCCAGTCCCAGTGAAGTCACTGAAGCTCTGCCAATTTACACCAATAGAGAATTCAGCCCATTGCCTCTCAGCAGTTTACACAGCATGTACTATCTGTTCATTTCTCCAACTCCATAGGTTTTACCTTTAATTACAGCTACTGCTGACATGCTATGCTTTTTAAAATTACAGCGTTTCAGGTAAGTAACTCAATTTAGCCAGAATGCTTAGTCTTACCATATGTAAGAAAATAAACATTGTGTATTTAGTTTTCTATTCATCGTATCTAAATTCACCTATAGTTTATATGACTTTTCCTTTCTCAGGGCCTCTGCCTACAACTTATTCATGCAAGTAGTCCTGCTGGAGTTCCAGCACAGACATTTTAGTCAGAAAGTATTTGACTGCTGGATAATTTGGATGAGGGATTAGTCAACATGGGATTTGGGACCAGCAGGTGATTTCTGAGCTAAGGAGAACATTGCAATCTATCTGTGGCTAGGTTTTTAAGTCACGTGAGCTAGGTTATCTAGCCATTTTGCCCTGATCCCTCACTCTTTAGGTGTTGGAGAACTGCTTTCAGCTGCTCTGAAGTCTGAACATTCAACAGTGGACAGGTTGAAAAAAGTTTAAAGTCATTTTCCTTTCAGATTGCTCGAGTTGTACCATTTTCTAGCCATTCCTATTGGCTGTTGCTTTTGGTACCTTGACCACCCATTTGACAACATGGGAAGGTATACACTTCCCCTGGTGATATGCCTTTTCCTCAATTAAAACCAAGAGGGACTTTTATCATTATCTATTCTGACTGTTTGCATTCATGCTGTTCGGGTTATACGTTTTGATTCACCCATTCCTAATATGCAATGAACTCCATGAGGAACAAAAGTGTAGTTTGGAAACTTAAATTTAGCAACCTTTTATCTTCAAAGAAAGTTGGCCTCAAAATGAGCTTTGCTTTGGTATTCTAGGCCAACAAGAAGAGTAACAACATCTGCCCAGCATAATAAACTCCTTCTCTCATGTCTCATTTCACCAACCCGTTATTTCATTCCATGTCCATAAGTGGGGATTAAGGAAAACAGATGGAAGATATCCAGAATCTACCCTTCAACTCCCGTTCTCCAGCTCACGTCAGATATTCTGCTTCCTATGAGTCAATTGTGTTTTGTTTATGGCATTTCTTTGGGACGAGGCAAAGGAGAGAACAAGTTCCAGCTTGAACTCTCTGTGAATCACTTCTACAGTTAGCATCAGGAACCTTTAAGGAGCAGGATTCCCCAGTCCTCTGTTGAAACCCATTTCTTTAGTTTTAATAATCAAGGTCCTATTTCTGCTCCAACTGAAGTCAATAGTAAAACTGCTATGGGGAGCAGGAGCAGGTCCCTAACTGATTAGTAATGTAGGATTCAGGCAATGAACTACTGGGAATTTTGCCCGAGACTAGGCCACTGGTTACATTCTACTTGCTTACTGGTGTAGGGCTTTGTATAAACATTAATGTAATGAGCTGCATGCATCCAATTCTACTCCCCAACCCCCACGGACAGCACTGCACAATTAGTTGTGGGTTCCTTGTTTGTTTTTCTGATTTAATAACTATTGCTCACTACCTAGTCAGGATATTTGATGGACCAGTGAGCTGTTTGAGCATGGCACGGCCCATAAAAAAAGTGGATTGAAATAATCTAATCAGTTTTCTGGCTTTAAAAAAAAAAGCAGATGGCCTTTTCTTGCCAATTTTGTCATCCCTGACTCACCTTGGGTTATGGCATCACAGGAAGAAGTAGGGCTGCATTCTCACTACATTGCTCCCAAGCATAATGGACAGGGCCGGCTCCAGGCACCAGCTTGTCAAGCAGGTGCTTGGGGCGGCTGCTCCGGAGAGGGGCGGCACGTCCAGGTATTCGGCGGCAATTCGGCAGACGGTCCCTCACTCCGCCTGGGAGCGAAGGACCTCCCGCTGAATTGCCGCCGCAGATCGCGATCGTGGCTTTTTTTTGTTTTGTTTTGTTTTTTTTTTGTTTTGGCTGCTTGGGGTGGCTCCAAAACCCTGGAGCCAGCCCTGATAATGGACCTTCTCATCTACAACTAGTAAGGCAATTACAACCCTTTGTTTCAGGTTCAGTGCTTATTCTGTGACTTTCAGGCTAGATTACATCAGTCCACTTTACATACGGATACCCATGCATCCTTAGTTCTGCCCTTTGTGTGTCCATTCTGGGTACTGAATGTGAAGAAAAGATAGTATGTGATCATGTAATTAAAGACTATCATAATGCATATGCACGTAGGGACTCAAATTAAGGGTGAACCAGGAACCGTGAATCTGACATTTCTTAACTTTCAAGTGCTTGATTTTACAACCTGAATAATGTTTTTAATGCAGTTTTCTGTGTAATTTATTTTCATAAATAACGCTTGGAGGCCCCAATCATTATCAATGGGGCATTGTTTTATGTATTGTGCAGAGAAAGATGTCCCTGCCCAGACAAGCTTAAACATTAAGAATGTCATTAAATATTGCATGTGCATCGAAAGACATTGTACTAAACGTGTTTTAGAAACTTAAGAAAATGAAGTAATCAACCTCTCAACAACCCATCATTTGTCTGAGCAACTAAACACTATGTAATCATGTTGAAAGAGTGTTCATGTTTACAATACTTTTCTTGATCTAAAATTAGTTTTATAAATCAGATCATGGGCGGGAGAATTTCACAGTCAAGGATTCTAGATTAGTAATGGTCCCGTTTGGTTGGCAAAAAAGTTAAAGAGCAATTTTCAAAGTCAAGAGCACAATGTGTGAAAAACAAGTTTTAATTTTATGCACACTCATAAAATCAGGGAACAGAAACAATCAAGTCAAACCATAGCTTGAATTTGAGGGAAAAATGAATGGTATTTGTTCAAGTTGCAAAAACGGAACACACGCAAACAAACTGCAACAGTAGAAGGAAGCTGAATTCCTTGCGTATATTTCAAATGTTTGTTCAGTCACACCATCACACAAGGCAGCTGGCTACAGAGTCCAAACTAGATTTGTCAACACTTCACTTCACGGGATGTGAGCAACAGATTGTGCAGGGCACAGGGGGACAACGGGAGAGTGAAAAGAGCGAATGAGTGATAGAATGAGACACTACATTGAAAGGAAGACTATGATAAATGATCATAAGAGGAGGATGAGTAAAAGCAGAAGCATAGAATAAATAGCAAAACTCATGGCGGGGGGAGGGGGAGTGTCAGACTTTGCAACCCTTACTTTGAGTAGACTTGCTCCTGTAGGCAATCTCCTTGGTTTCAGCAGAAGTCATCCATGTAAGGCCATGCTTATAAAGCAAGCAAGGAATGGAGAATCAGGCTCAAAAGAAGACCCAGAGCAAGAGAAATTTAAGTAGAAAGCAGCTGGTCCTTCAGATACAGGGTAGAAAATATAGTGAAGGGACTGAAACTGAAAGACAGTAAAGGGGCCAGATGGGTAAAAATGGTTTTCCTTTACATGTCCTGAATTTTAATGATCTAAGTGGGATGGTGGTAGGGAGGTGGAAAATGGTGCTGCTTGACTGGCAGGAAAGGATGAAATAAATGGGAACCCTTTCTTTGTAAATCCCACTTGCAAAGTCCACTGAAACTGCTCCATCCATCCTCTTTTGTTTCACTCTGAAAGCTGGTCAGCCTATGGATTCCCCTTTGAAAGTACAGCTCCTGGAGGGCTGCGTGCTGCAGTGGGTTAATGCATTAGCTTTTCACCTCTGGATTCAGAGCCTGAATTCACCACAAGGAAAAATGAGTTTGGGCATTTCATCCTGTTCATTAGTAGCCATGAAAAAGACAACCCACAACTGAAAGTTGCTGCCCAGACAAGTTCCAGGACTGGAATAACAAGTGTTACTGCTTTGACAAAGCACTTGAATTCTGAGCAGTGTGTGGGTAGCTCATACAGCACCTGGCTGCATTACATATGACATAATCTACTGCTATTCAGTTTTCTGGTACTGATAAAAACTAAAGTCAGATTTCAGAAAGGAAACAGAACACTAAGAGGGGAATGCTGCATTAATAATCTGCAGAAATCAACTGCTTATGCTGCCACTTTGTGGTGTGAATTAAAATTTATGGCAAAATCCTCCACTCTAATCCACAGTGTAACTCAGAACTAAGTTTTTTGAGAGGCTCTGATCATTTGGAAGGAAATACAGATAGAAACTATTGCATATCAAGATGCACAAGCTTTGAAATGTAATTTTAATATGTGTAAGTCAATTTCCTTTTTTTTTTTTTACTTAGGATTAATCCTTGGAGTTTTGGCTCATTAAATTCCAGAATGTGTTCTGTATAGTTAAATCTAGAGATTATACATGAACAATTTTCTTCATTGATAGAGGGACTCCAGTGTATAGAACTATATATTCCCCTTTGTTTTCCTCATTTTCCATGCTTCTTGTGTAACACCAAGCACACTGTGGTCACTTAATTCCTGAACAGAGGAAATGTATATTTTATTGTATTGGTACAATAACTATGTGAAACTGATTAATAGCAGTGGAGAAGGGAATAGATTACTGTAGCTAGCTAGCTAGCTATGCAAACGTTAGCTTGAACCAAGCCATATTAACTTCTCTCTACAGAATGAATCTCCAGACATTCCATTCAAAACACTGGACTTTAACAACTGACACCAGGCCACATCAGGTGCCAAAGGTAGTGAATGGATTATGTACGAGTCTGATTAACATACAGAGGCCATAACAGTTGTTTAATAACTAACAGGGTCATACTGGTACAACGTGTATGTGTGAGACTCCTACAGACCAGAGTGATTTACCGTGCCGCAGCAGCAAAAATGTGGCTTTACTTTCTTGTCTACAAATTAATGCCAAACAATAGTGAATGTGAGTAACTGAAGTGACCATTCATGTTTCCATTCTAGTTTTCCAAAGTTAGTGTGATGAGCAATAGCATCACTATAAAATATGAACTGCAGGAATGCCCAGCAGGTGGCGCCCTATCACAATGTTCTTCGTTCTGACAGTGCATCCTGATGGTTCCTGTAATTGATTTTTGACCAGCAGGGATTTGACAGAGAACTGACTTGTGATGAAGAACCTCAATGCGAGTTCGTCTCAGAATTGCACAGTCTATAAATGAAAACAAGGTGCTCCCGTCCCCACTGCAAGCGAGTGCATTAATGATCTCTTCCAAATTTCTTCCATGCAAAGTTTGGTGGGTAGTGATCCTTAGGGCTGGTGCACCACTGAGAACAACTCAGACCCTTGCCATTAGGGGTTTCTACTTGAGTATTTCTAGTGAGTCTGCTAGTCCCTCCTATCTGATCATCTCCTGCCTAGAAGACAGGCTGGTGCACTTGGTTAAAGGAAAAATCAGCTGGTACTGGCAGTGCAGAGACACAAGCAGCCCAGGGTGACAGGGAGAAGCCATTTTCTGTTTATTCCTACCCTGAATTAAGTGAACCCCATAAAATCCTTGTGGGTATTTCATGTTTCCAGCTCCCTATATTTCCTCCAGCACCCACACAGGTAGAAAGAGATATTTCTGATTGAGTTTCTTGACTGTTTGTTGGATTGTGAGCATGAAAGCAGACATTTGTGACGGGAAAAAGGTTCCCTCTTCAGGGTTCTCAGACCTATTGTAGATTGTTTTTAACCAGAGTTGTAAAGAAGCCTCTGAGAAGGTATATGTGAACTGATGTAGGCCAGTCCAGCCTGGTAAGCCAGTTCAGACTCCTAGTACTAAGTTTGCTATGTGTAAGTCAATTACTGCTTTTACTTGGGAATCTGTATTGAATGTGCCTAAATAAAAAATTTCTCTCTGGCGCAACATGGAAGGCATATTCTGTTTTTGGATTCAAGACATTTTGCGTGAGTAAGCCCACTTCTGTGTGGAACTCTGCAACGTTCTGGCTTATTTACTGCAGCTGTGCCTCAGTTTCCCCACTGGAGATGATCTCCCTCAGGCTGATAGAACAATTTGGCCCTCTAGCCATGTCAAAATTTCTCTCCCTCTAGGGCAAACAATCCATAAGTACAAGATTTCCAAAACAAGTCCCCCCATCAGCAGAGCAACCCTTCCTTTTGCTCTGAACCTTTTTTTGGGTAAGAAGGAACCTTTCCACATGTCAGGTGTTCAAACCATCCTTCACACTCCTTCGGTCACAGCTTCCCTTTAAGTCTTCCCATCCCATGCCTACTCCACGTCTTGCCATGGAGCCCACCCTCTCCCACTACTCCAGGCTCTGACACCAGGCTGAACTAAACACCTATTCATTCCAAATTCCTAAAATTACCCTGCTTCCTTTATCCCAGAGCCACCTCCATCTACGCTTCTTCTCTGACTCCCGTTCAGACTGCAAGCACCCTGGCAGTCTTCAGCCCGTGCCCACCTCCCAGTCCCTGCAGAGCTTCCGTACCAAGCTGCTTCACAGATCTCTCCACTCTAAGAAACAAGACCCGCCTTTTATTTCCACTTTCCCATTCCCAGCAAGCCTTTTTGCAAAAATCAAGCAGATACTCAGCAGCAGAGGTGCAGTCTTATGTAAAAGACCTGCCCCCTGACGAATTGTTTTCACGAGGCAAGAGCTACACTCAGGCAGGAACAAAAGTATGGCTCCCTCATTGCCTGGCCAGGTGGTTCTACCTCCAAATGTAGAACTCCTGGGTTCAAACTGACTTGGTACCACATGACATTTTGATTAAAAAACTAGAACTATATAAAATTAACGTGACACACATTAAATGGATTAAAAACTGACTAACTGATAGGTCTCAAAATGTAAACAGGGAATCTTCAAATGGGTGTATCTAGTGGAGTCCTTCAGGGATCAGTTCTTGGCACTATACTATTTAACATTTTAATCAATGACCTGGAAAAAAAATCATAGAATCATCACTGATAAAACCTGCAGATGACACACAAATTGGGGGAGTGGTAAATAAAAAAGAGATCTAGATCACTTGGTAAACTGTTTGCTTGCATCCAATGTGGGTTTAATATGGTTAAATGTAAAGCAGTGACTCTGATAAAGATTTGGGGGTCATGGCAGATAGTCAGCTGAACATGAGCTCCCAGTGTGATGCTGTGGCCAAAAGGGTAATGTGATCCTTGGATGCATGAACAGGGGAATCTAGAGAAGGTGAAGAACGGATATTTTATTTCTGCATTTAGCACTGATGCAACAGCTGCTGGAATATTGTATTCAGTTCTGTTGCCCACAATTCAAGAAGGAAGTTGATAAATTGGAGAGGGTTCAGGGAAGATCCACGAGAATGATTAAAGGATTAGAAAGCATACCTAAGGTAACAGACTGATCTACTTGAGTCTATTTAGCTTAACAAGAAATGGTTGATTGCAGTCTGTAAGTACCTACATGGGGAATAAATACCGTATTTTCCGGCGTATAAGACGACTGGGCGTATAAGACGACCCCCAACTTTTCCAGTTAAAATATAGAGTTTGGGATATACTCGCCGTATAAGACTACCCCTTTTCCAACGCACACCAAAAAAATTTTTTAAAAAATCAGATTTGATTTCAATATGGTAATTTTAATTCAAATGCTTATGACATGCAGGTACTTAGCAGGAAAACTGTCACTTATAAACATAAGGCTGTTTGTCATCAAACATGTAAACATAAAACAGTGCAAGTGGATTAAACTTTTCCTAATTCACTCTAAAGCTGAAAGGAAAGATAAGACAATAAACCCATGGGAGCTGCCATGCTGTTTGTTTTCTAAGCTGTCAACCAAACTGGAACTGATGATGATAGGAGGAAGATAACAAACAAGAGAGAGAGAGCAAGTGCCGGGCAAGTCCCTGGCGAGTTAGCAACGCCCATCATAACTGCAAGCTACGGTATTTTTACAGGTTTTGCTGGCGTGACAGTTTCCCTTTAAAAGCCTTCAAAATCCTCCTGTTCGTCATCTGATATCATAAGTACATCAATGACATCTTGTGATACATTTGTAAGGCAGTCATCGTATGGATCGAATTCCGTATCAGATGGTGTGGTCTCAGCTTCGGCTTCCTCTTCATCTTGCCACAAGTAGTCGTCCTCCATACCATCTAATGAATTTGATATGCCACACTTCTTGAAAGACTTGATTACTGTTTCTGCATCAATATCATTCCAGGCTTTTATGACAAACTTGCACAAAACATCCAACTGTGGAGCACGCATGTTTCCTCCTTTTGTGAATGACTTTTCGCCGCTAACCATCCATTCATTCCACTGTTCTTGAATGCGATCTTTAAATGGCTTGTTTAGGCACACATCCAGTGGCTGTACCAACGATGTCAATCCTGCAGGAATAACTGCCGCATCTGTGTTTAGTCTTGCAAGCATTTGCTTGGTGCTGGGAGTTAAATGAGCTCTGAACATATCCCACACCAGTAGGGATTTTTGAATAAGTCCACCTGGTCGCCTGCTCCATACATTATCAAGCCATAGCTTTACCCCTTCTTCATCCATCCAGCCTTTTTCATTCACATGTACAAAACAACCAACAGGGAACTTGAATTTCGGCATTGTTTTTCTTTTAAAAATAATCATTGGTCTCAGTTTGGCGCCATCAGCTGTGCATCCTAGTACCACTGTAAAACTGGACTTCTCATGTCCTGTTGTTTTAATTAAAATTGTTTTTTCACCTTTTTGATGGACAGTTTTATTTCCAACCATATCAAAATTCATTGGAGTTTCATCCATATTTCCAATACTACTTAACGCATAGCCATGTTTAGTGCGCTGTTGTATTACGTATCGATGGAAACTATTTACTTTGCTATCAAGATCTGCAGGTAATTTTGGGGCAATTTTCATCTTTTGCCTCAGTACCATATTATGCCTTCCCATGAATCTAGTACACCAGGATACAGTGGCCTTAAATCTGTTGCTGTGATCTGGGTTAGATTTGGCCCACTGAAGTGCAAACAAATGTATTTTATTTCGTGTCACTACATAACCGTTTTGGCGATGCTCATTCACCATGTCTGCTACATGTTTTTCGAGTTCTGGCCTATGTGGAGTGCCTCTTCTTAATGCACACTTACCCCTTGGCATACTCTTTAATGCTTTTTCATTTGCTTTCCAGTCCCGAACCATCTTTTCTGTTACTCCATATTGTCTTGCAGCAGCGCAGTTATTATGTTCCATGGCAAAGTTTACAACTTTAAGTTTGAAACTGGCTTCATATTTCTTTCTTCTTGCTGGTGGAGCCATGATGGGGTTTTGACTGTTGGACATTTGTATACTGTACTGTATGTACTAGTGCTATACTGTATGAACAGGTACAGATACTGGTGCTGTACTGTATGTGGTACCCAGTATACAACAACCAGCCAATCACGGCAAGCGATGTACCTTACCGGCGATTGGCTGGTTGTTGTATACAAAGCCTGCTTGGATTGGTCAGCTCTCCCTGCCTGCCCAGCCCTCCCTGTCTCCAAGACTATCAGAGCGGTAGCGCAAACACGCCTCTTTCACCCGTCTGGCCCGCCCTTGTATCCTATTACCTCCTTCTCTGCCTCTCAGATCTTGCACATGCGCGCCTGCGCCGCTTCACTGCAGTCCTCAGGAGCGAGATCTGAGAGGCAGAGAAGGAGGTACGGTAATAGGATACAAGGGCAGGCCAGACGGGTGAAAGAGGCGTGTTTTTCTGGGCACAGCGCCGCTCTCTCTCTTTTTTCCATACCCCGGGCGTCCCGGACGCCTGCCGCTTGCTCCGCCCTTCACTTACACCTTCCCGGTGAGGCGCCCCCTCACCTCGTCATCGGGCGGGGATGCGGCCGCGGCCGTTTTTGAGCTCCCTCCACCATATGCGGCGACCGCAGATTCTCCAGTCTGGCTCGGAAGTTTCAGCACCCGCCCTATAAGACGACACCCGGCGTATAAGACGACCCCCGACTTTTGAGAAGATTTTCCTGGGTTAAAAAGTAGTCTTATACGCCAGAAAATACAGTACTTAATAATGAGCTCTTTAATCTAGCAGAAAAAGGTATGACATGATCCAAAGACTGGAAGTTGAAGCTAGACAAATTCAGATTGGAAATGCATAATTTTTTAACAATGAGAGTAATTAACCACTGGAAGAATTTACCAAGGGTTGCAGTGGATTCTCCATCACCATGGCTGGCTCCAGGCACCAGCTTACCAAGCAAGTGCTTGGGGCGGCCACTCCGGAGAGAGGCGGCGCGTCCAGCTGTTCGGTGGCAATTCGGCGGACGGTCCCTCACTCCTGCTTGGAGCGAAGGACCTTCCGCCGAATTGCTGCTGCAGATCGCGATTGCGATCGCAGCTTTTTTTGTTTTGTTTTGTTTTTTGTATTTGTTTGGCTGCTTGGGGCGGCCAAAACCCTGGAGCCAGCCCTGGAAGTTCTATGGCCTGTGCTGTACAAGAGTTCAGACTACATGATCACAATAGTCCTTTCTGAATAACCAAATTTCAGATCACTAATGGAAAGCGAACCACCAGGGAAAAAGGTGTCAGACAGTCGCATGCTGGTTGCTAGACTCATGTGCATTCTGTTGATCATGAAGCTGATGGAGGATGTCAATGAGGTTGGTAGCAATGTGCAAGTCTGGTGAGATACAGCTATTTCTCCAATCTAGTACACCGCAGCCCAAGAGAAAGTGGCTGAACTAATGCTCTTTAGTGGCCCTTGTTACTCAAAGTCCTGCTGCCCCAAAATGGAGACTTCTCAGGTGGATTGCCGTGGTCTGGGGAGGCAGGCTGAATGCAAGAGGACAGGCAGCCACCCAAAATTTCTTAAACCAATAAGAGGTGAGAAAGTTTTAGGTCACATTGGAGTCCCAAGGCATGGGGGGAAGGGCTTTGCGCTGAAACCATGCACGACTCAGTAGTTCTGCCACAGTTTCACTTGGAGTACTGACTCATTTGAACACAAAGCTTCACATGAACCTCACTAGTTATGAAACTGAAATTCACCTCAGACTAGTCATCTTGAAGAGTCTAGCATGAATCAAAACCCAGCAAGTTTTGCACAGCTCCACCCAGTCTCACGGCAATTAAACGTGTCATTTTGATGGATTTAGTTGCTTTGTGGGTCCCCAAAATAGCACTTTTAATGAGCCTGTTTGCCTAGCTCTGACCCTCTTTATGTTTACAAGCTGGGTGAAAGTTTTTGCTTCAAACTTAAAGAAAAAAATCAATCCCAAATTAATATGCTTGTTGGCCAGGCACAGCTCACTCTGTTCTTGCACAGTAAATACTTTAGTAATTTTCTTAATCCAGCCTCTATTAGACAGTTACAAAGTAAGGGGGAGAGCTTCACTAGCCAGACCTGTGGGATTGTGAGCTCCAGGGAAGCCATATGTACAGTGGGATCAATTCAAGCACACAGTTTTGACAGGTGGAATTGAGCATAAAATGACTAAACTGATGCCACCTAACAAATGACCAGCAGGGGGATTTTGCATGGTAGATGCTCAAAGTGTGTCTAAAAACCAATGAAAGAAAATGTCAGCATGTGATTTGCCTCGTATTGCCTGTTTTCTCGGTCATAAGTTTAAAAAAGTAGAGAGGTCATGGGACTATTTATGGGTTCATCCATTTCTCCCCTTGAAAGAACTGGTCATTCTCAAGATCCCATAAATATTCAATTTCTCCTGCAAGTTTCTGCTACATTGCTTCCTTGTAAAGCACAGGATCCTTTGTATTCAACCAATACTTGAGACCTCAGATTACCACATGCTGAAGATGTCTCCAAGACTCCCTAATAAATCCTGGCAACTTCTTTAGTCTGCAAGGGACAATCCTGGGAAGCAAAAGCAGGACTAATTGCACCCAACTACAACCAAGGATACTACATACCACCTGTTTAATATTTGCTGCTATGACTATCAGTTACATTGCTAAAATCCATTGTCATCCAGCCAGTCAATTTATTCTATTCCTGTAATCCATTGCATTCTTAACATCCACCCCCTGCTCCTCCCTTTGCCACCCCCCTCATATCACCCCCAAAATAAAGAGATCTGCAGCAAGGTTAACAAACTGGGTTCTAAAAAACTGGGGAAGGAGATATATTCTTCCTCTGGGTCCTCCTGTTTCACTAGTCATAAGTCATTTGTAAATCACAGAAACTGGTAAGCAGAATTGGGTTTAGGAGCCAGTGTAATAGCCGGACAATATCCCAGACCAGTGATGCAGTGGTCAGTTGGTGCCACAGTAACCTGCTCAAAACTTTTTGCCACTGGTTCTATCTCTTTGGATTGACAATTAAAACTTGCCCCAACTGGTTAAGAGCTCTCCAATTCCAAATTGCAAGTGGAATAGCCTTTTAGTCATGGTATCTGATTACCTTCCCACCTCCAAACCCACTGTAAACATAGATCAAGTGTTGCCAACGATATGTTCCAAGCCAGAAGCTATTTGGAATGGTCCCCTCATTTTCATGGTAGCCAAGAACTCTTGAGTCAGCACAGAAGAATTGTCAGAAGAACTGTCATCTGCATGGACAGTGATGTCACGGAGCACTCTGAGCCTGAGCACTTTCAATATGACCAGCGTGAGGATCCCAGCAAACGCTTTGTGGTACTGTGGAGTAGGATATATAACTTGTCCTTCAGTGTTCCTTTCCTCATGCCCGCAAGAAGTGAGCTAGCACTTTTAGAGTCACCAAGTTATTCTTGTTCTTCTGGCTTCCCTGTGTGTACTTTTCAGTGCCTCTCTTTTTGACTGAGTTCTTTGGATTAGGGACTGTCAGTTTATATCATGTACACTTGCCAAACACATTGCTGGTGCAGAATCATTTAAAAACAAATGAAAGGAGAACAAGATCCATAAGAAAAATAAACATTTCAGAACTTTCCCCTGCTGTAGCCCTTATTCTTTATAGCAACTGTACTATAAAGGTGCAAGGAAAGACATCCGATTGTGCTAGGTACTGTTCAAACCAGTAAGAAAAAAAGACACTCTACCCCCACCAAGCTTATCCAGCTCATTGTCTAGTGCATTTCCCGTGGAATCCCAACTGTAACTAAAAAGCTGAAAACCCCAAGGGTGGCATGTAGCAACACCACTACTTCAACATCTTCATTAATGATCTGGATGATGGGATGGATTGCAAGTTCATGGATGACGCTAAGATGGGGGGAGAGATAGATATCCTGGAGGGTAGGGATAGGGTCCAGAGTGGCCTAGACAAATTGTAGGACTGGGCCAAAAGAAATCTGATGAGGTTTAACAAGGACAAGTGCATAGTCCTGCACTTAGGACAGAATAATCTCATGCGCTGCTACAGGCTGGGGACCGACTGGCTAAGCGGCAGTTCTGCAGAAAAGGACCTGGGGATTACAGTGGACGAGAAGATGGATATGAGTCAACAGTGATCCCTTGTTGCCAAGAAGGCTAATGGCATACTGGGCTGCATTAGTAGGAGCATTGCCAGCAGATCGAGGGAAGTGATTATTCCCCTCTATTCGGCACTGGTGAGGCTATATCTGGAGCATTGCCTTCAGTTTTGGGCCCCCACTACAGAAAGGATGTGGACAAATTGGAGAGAGTCCAGTGGAGGGCAATGAAAATTATTAGAAGGCTGGGGCACATGACTTATGAGGAGAGGCTGAGGGAACTGGACTTATTTAGTCTGCAGAAGAAAAGAGTGAGGGGGAATTTGATAGCAGCCTTCAACTACCTGAAGGGGGGTTCCAAAGAGGATGGAGCTCGGCTGTTCTCAGTGGTGGCAGATGACAGAAAAAGGAGCAATAGTCTCAAGTTGCAGTGGGGGAGGTCCAGGTTGGCTATTAGGAAAAACTATTTCACTAGGAGGGTGGTGAAGCACTGGAATGGGTTACCTAGGGAGGTGGTGGAATCTCCATCCTTAGAGGTTTTTAAGGCCTGGCTTGACAAAGCCCTGGCTGGGATGATTTAGTTGGGATTGGTCCTGCTTTGAGCAGGGGGTTGGACTAGATGACCTCCTGAGCTCCCTTCCAACCCTGATATTCTATGATTCTACTTGCCCTCCCCCATAGTGTGAAACTCCTCCTCGGGTGCAGGCAGACAACAAGCATAGTACAAGGTGGTGTGATGTACACACTGAGCCTGGCCCAGGGAAATCCCTGGCACACCATTATTTCAAGAACTTTAATGCAGTTTTAGAATTTTTTCTGTGGACAATTTCAGTGTTTTAAAATTTGAACTTTCAGGATCATGGGGCCTTATTCTCCCAACACAGTATAGGAAGTTACTCCCATTGACCCAGGTTTAGATTTGCAATTCACAAGTCATTTCTCCTTTTCTGTTCCCGTGATTTTAGATGAAGTACTGTTTATAGCAGAGGAGGGCAAACTACAGCCCGCGGGCCACATCCGGCCCATGGGACCCTCCTGCTCGGCCCCTGAGCTCCTGGCTTGGCAGGCTCGTCCCGGCCCCACCCCCACTACTCCCCCTTCCCCGCAGCCTCAGCTCACTGCACCGCTGGCGCAATGCTCTGGGCGGCGGGGCTGCAAGCTCCTGGGGCAGCGCAGCTGCAGAGCCCGGCCTGACCCAGTGCTTTGTGCTGCGTGGTGGCAGCGGTGGCGTGGCTGACTCCAGCCGGGTGGTGTGGCTGTTGTGCTGCCAGCCACCGGTGCTCCAGGCAGGTTGGTAAGGGGGCAGGGAGCAGGGTCCCGGGGGGCAGTCAGGAAGGGGGGGGGGTTGGATGGCAGTCAGGGGCGGGGATTCTGTGGGCTGTCAGGACAGGGGGTGGCGGGCGGTGGATGGGGCAGGGGTTTCAGGGGGGCCGTCAGGGAACAGGGGGGTTGGATGGGGCAGGAGTCCACGGGGGGCCGTCAGGGGGTGAGAAGCGGGGGGGGGTTCAGATAGGGGGTGGGGCCGGGCCACTCCTGGCTGTTTGGGGAGGCACAGCCTCCACTAACCGGCCCTCCATACAATTTCTGAAACCCGATGTGGCCCTCAGGCCAAAAAGTTTGCCCGCCCCTGGTTTATAGCATCAACAACTGCAGCATAGTCAAGCCAGGTGGAATACCATCTGAGACAATGAGAACAGTAACATTTTGAGCTGATTATCAAGCATCGGAAGTTTTCTCAGAACTAGACAAGTTTAAAAATTATATATAAAGTATTTACAAAATGTTACTGTATCTCTATACTAAAGTGTGGGAATGAAGGAGGACGGGATCTGACAACATTAGAAGGCTGGATTCTGGCTGCAATGGTTTACTAGTATTTTGCACTAGAAGACTAAGGCTCTTGTATTCCACCCCCGTCACTTCTGAGAAGAGAAAGATTCTTATTGATACAGTACTGCAAGTCTAAAACGTAACCAATTTCCCTTCTTAAAAGGCTTCTTTATGTGAATGACTGCAATAGTTTGACTCTCATTCTCAGAATGCAGCAGTTATTTTACTTACATAATTAATGAGTCTTTTGAGAGAAACCAATGGGAGGTCTGCACTTGTCCTTTTGCTGATGCTAAGGAAAGACTGGCAGTGAAGTGTCACGGTCAATGACAACTTTTATATAGTTTGTGCTCACAAGGAAGAGTTAGTGTATGTTAGAGTTATTAGTTGTGTCATGGCAGTGGCATCATTTCTGATGTTTACCTTAGCTCCATACTGTATATAAATTCAAGCTGAGGATGAAATTGAAGCATATCTTTTCTCCTCACTGTTGAAAATTTAGCAGCCGTTAAATGTCATGTGTAAATTTCCTGAACGTGCCAGCAGCAATTAAAAAAGTTGATAATGTTCTCAATGTGTTTTGGCATCAGTGTGTGGTAAGGGCCAAATTCCACAGTGGTATATGCAGCTCTTTAGAAAGTGACTTGTGCCCAGAAATGCGTAATGCATTCCTCTTTAGCCTCAGATACACATAACTGGATCAGTAATTTTGTCCACATTTCAGATGATGGTCCTGTAGAAAAAAGGCAACTGTATAAAGGCATTATACATTAGTTTCTCAATATAAAATCTTTTAAAGTTCATGTCAGAAGAGGCAATTATTCCTGACCTTAAGTGAAAAAGTCCACTCCCCCTTCTCTTATCTAGAGATGGCAATCCATATGCATTTGTACACAATGTCTTCTAATCCAAATAATCCAACCTCAAAATTTCTGCACCCGAAGGGTTGCTCAGTATAAAAGATTTGGGATGATCTCTTAGGGCCAATAATGGGAGTAATCTTGTTTGACAAACACCTGCTGCATGGGTTTTCTGATTAGGGAAATAGTTGTATTTATCTTCATCTCTGCATTTGCGCTCAAATCTCAAGATGAACAGTTCTTCATGAGCATGTAAAAATAGTGTCATTTCTTTTGAAACATCAAACTCCTGGGATTAGCGAAATGGGGATAGTTTGCTTGTGAAACAGTACAGCTGTTGTAGAATAGAAATAGAAAATGTGGGAGGAGGCAAAGCATGAAGCCAGTTGTGTGCATAGTGAAGTGAAGGTAGAGTTCACACCTTTTCAGAGGAGCCCTTCCACAATCTGCCAGTAGTACAGCAGAGCTCTGGTGCCAAGCAGCCACAAGAAGCAAGTGTATACATTCAGCCTTGCTTCACTGACATGTATGCACATGCCACAAAATACACAAAATGCCTTCTTTGGAACCTAATCTACTAGTAACAGTGCATGTTACAATGGAGAGTCCAGCACAGGAGCCAATATGATTTTAACTTATTTGTGGGGTGAAATTCTGTCTGGGATAGCCAGAATCTGCCCCAATGGAAAGTTACCAAAAATTGTTTTGGCTTCTGGTTTCTTGATGAAAGTTACATTTTTCCCACCAACATTTTCATTTGATGAAGAGCCAGAGGATATCATAATGGAAATCAGTGATGTCTAAATTATCATCCTCTTCTGTGGCTGCTGTTTTGCAGTTAGAGGGAATTTAGCTAGTGGTAACACAACTCCTCAAACATTTTCCGTCTACAGCTGGTGGATGGGGACAATCCAGTCCTGTGTTTCTTCAGATCCACCCACCAGACTTCTCCCCCAGTTTCTCATTGGGGCACTCTAAAATATTGACCCAAGGAGGGACAATTGTCCCCCAAAAATCAGTACTGTGAGAATCTGTCAGAAGCCAGAATTTCATCTTGCTATGTACATAGCATGAGTCTCTGCAGTGTCTTCTTACAGTGTAATTGCTTTATTCCCTTACAACCCCACTATGCATTTTGTGATTCTGAGCCTCATGGATATTATGCTGTCCCCCAATGCAGTAATATAAATTATACCCTGCATCACTGAGTTCTTTCAGTTTGCAAATGCAAGTTTCATCTTAAATGTGTGTGGTCTTGGCTCATTTCTCAGCTTTCAGAATAGTGGCCCACATTCCCAGGGCATCAAAAGAACTTGGCATGGTTCATGCAAAAGGGATGCAGGACTGAATGACTACACAGAGAGAGAGTAGAAAATTGTTTTGTCAGATCAAGCATTGCTTATGGCATGCAAGTCTAGTGAAGGAACCTGCTGTACTGAGCGAGGGATAAAAGAAATCTATTCAATAGGTATTTTTTCAGTTCTTATAAAGGCTGTTTTTTTCAGAGAGTTTCTGACAGACAAAGGGAGCTCAACCCATTGTAAGCCCCCCATCAAAAAGAGTCTGATATCTTATGATTAGCTGAAAGACCTGTCCACACTTACTGGCCTCCAGTAACATTTTGTCATTTTCACCATCAAGAAGTATTTCACTTGCAAAATTGCGTTATGTGAAAAGAAGCTACAAAAGTCATTTCAAAACCAAAAATTTAGCTGAAGTACAGCTTCAATAGTTACTACAGTGAAATCACTTTCATGCAGCTTTAAAATCTAATTCCCTAGATAACTTTCTGGTAGCTCAACATGGAACTGTAGTTACAAACCTTAGAGGAAAGTCATAGGATAAGAGGGAAGGTCCTCTCGTGGTTCAGTAACTGGTTAAAAGATAGAAAACCATCTTCATAATGGAAAGAGGTAAATAGCACGTCCCCCCCAAGAATCTGTACTTGGAGCTGTGCTGTTCAACATATTCATAAATGATTTTGAAAAGGGGGTGAACAGTGAGGTGGCAAAAATTGCAGATGATACAAAATTACTCAAGATAGTTAAGACTCAAGCTGACTGCAAAGAGTTACAAAGGAATCTCACAAAACTGCGTGACTGGACGACAAAATGGCAGATGAAATTCAATGTTGATAAGTGGAAAAAATAATGCATACAAAACGATGGGGCCTAAATTAGCTGTTACCACTCAAGAAAGAGATCTTGGAGTCACCATGGATAGTTCTCTGAAGACATCTGCTCAATGTGCAGTTACATTCAAAAAATCAGGATGTTAGGAAACATTAGGAAAGAGATAAAAAAACAGAAAATATCATAATGTTGCTATATAAATCCCTGGTGTCAACCTGTCTGGAGTGGCTCATGACCCTAAATGCCAACCTCAGGGCAGACTGTCAAAAATCAGGGCAGACACCCCAAACTGGTTCCATAATTAGATTTCAGCAACCCATTAACAAGTGTGAAATCCTAAAGCACAACAACAGTCTTACCATGGAATCATAAACAGTCCCCTTGGGCAGTCCCGTCTATCTTGCCACCCATGCAAGCTGGACTGTGTAATAAATGGTCACGTTACACCTAAAATCACAATATTCAGGTTACTTCCAGTCCCAAAGGACCAGTCACTTACCCCAGGTCAATTGTACTCAGATCTCAAACCACAGACAACACCTGTAGCCAATTGTATAATAAACTAACTAAAGATTTAACTAAGAAAATAAATGAGAATTATTTACAAGGTTAAAACAGGAAACATATACACACACACACAAATGAGTTACAGTCTTAGATTTAAAAAGGTAATATAACACGAATATCTATTTTAATTATACTACCCAACAGGTAAGCCAGACTGATTTCCAGATATGTATGTTAGTCTTCAGTGAGGCCTGGGGTCTTGGCATGAGCAGACACCTGGTCTATCAGCATCACACATGGTACAACCACACTTTGAATACTGAGTGAAGCTCTGGTCATCCCATCTCAAAAAGGTCCATTAGCACTGGAAAAGGTACATAGAAGGGCAACAAAAATATTTAGAGGCATTTTATTTTATTGGTCTATAAAATTATGAATGGTGTGGAGAAAGTTAATAGAGAAGTGTTATTTACCTCTTCACATAACACAAGAACACCCAATGAAATTAATATGCAGCATTTAAAGCAAACATAAGGAAGTATTTCTTCACACAATGCACAGACAACCTGTGGAAATCATTGCTGGGGGACATTGTGAAGGCCAAAATGTATAACTGGTTCAGAAAAGAATTAGATAACTTCATGGAGGATAGCTCCATCAATGGCGATTAGCCAAAATGGTCAGGGACACGACCCCAGGTTCTGGGTGTCCCTAATCTCTGATTGCTGGAAGCTGGGACTGGACATCAGGGGATGGATCACTCAATAGTTACTCTGTTCTATTCATTTCCTCTGAAGCATCTGGCATTGGCCACGGTTGGAAGACAGGATACTGAGCTAGATGGACCACTGGTCTGACTCAGTATGGCCATGAAACTGAGTGACTGTACTGCACTCTGATCCAAGAGGTGTTACATTTATGGCATAGACAGTATAAGGAAGGGAAAGTTAGGACAAGACCCTGTCCAAAGGGATTTTTATGGTTCCCAAACTTAACAGCTAGCAAAGCACCAAGGTAGAGACTATGGACATCACTACACTGCATGTCTCCACTGATTGTAGCACAGGTAGGCATGCCTGTGCTAGCTAGATTAAAGCTAGCACAAGTATGCCTACCTGTGCTACAAACCTATCTTCACTTGCAGTGTAGACATACGTGTTCTAGAGCTGTGCAAAGCGCATGATTTTTCTTTTGTTTCAAGAACAAAATGAATTTCAGGTTGCATGAAAGTCCAAGTACAATTACATTTAACTGCCAAATTTGCCTGATTTGCACTCAAACAAGTTCAGTTAAACTTCATCCAAGTTTGCTTGAAACTTGCAAAACTTTCAGCTACCATGGCCGAAATTTGGTGTTCATATCAAAGCCTGGAAAAATACAGGACAGCTCTTACATTCTTGCTCATGCATCTTCCCCAGTGCCAGCGCAACCCATTAGGCAACCTAGGCGGTCGCCTAGGGCACTAACATTTGGGGGGCGGCGACCGCGGCGGCCGGATGTTCGGCCGCCCTGGTTGTCGTCAGTATTTCGGGGGCAGGACCTTCCGCCGCCTCTGTCGGGGGCAGCATTTCGGGGGCAGGACCTTCCGCCGCCTAGGGCAGCAAAAAAGCTGGCGGCGCTCCTGATCTTCCCCTTTCCCAATCACATAAAATTAACATCTTCATAGTTAAAGAAAAATTTAAACCTATTAGGTCTAAAACCAAGTGTTTGTTCCTAACCACACGTACAGATTTTTTTTTTTTTTTTTTTTTTTTTTTAGATATTTTGAACTCCTAAACTACTAAAAAAAATGTGATGGGGGAAAATGTAAGCCCCCTCCAAAATTTCAGTGATTTCTTTTTCACCCCTGTAATTTAAATGTCTTCGTTTTAACTCTTTACACGTTAGAGGGAGATGTAGTTTTAAACATCTTGTGCCTAAGTTAGTTTAGAGTTTAGAAGTAAAAAGTACTATGCCCTTATGTGGTAACCCTCATGAAGGGTTCAGGAAACAATTTCTTACTAGAAGCAGTTCTCCAAATGGGCCAGTAAGCAGATTTAAGAGGTAGGAAAATTGAAAAATACTCAGAAAGGATGTCACACTTATGGCCCCTCTGCCCTGGTTTGTAAAGCAGAACAGATTGCTTGTGGCACTGGTTTGATAGATGCCTGTCTCCAAAAAGAGATCTAGAGATTATCTACATCATAAAACGAGATGTACTTGGGTCTTACCACTTTATAAGCAAAGCTAATCTTTATTAATCAGTTGCCATGGAAACTTCCCAGCCATGGGAAAGCTATGTCTGGTACGCAAGGATCAAAATACAAACTGCTTTCGGTAAATGACATAATTATGATTTGGATGCTTATCCAAACAGTAAACAAGGCAAAAGTTTGTCTGTTTTAGCAAGTCACATCCCACTGAACAGATTTCAGAGAAACAAAAGCCATGGAGGTTTTAAACTAAAAAGTGAAGTCATTGGAAAGTGTTTCAGATATTCAGAATAATAAGTATTGCAATTCTTCTTTTGCTTTCATTCAAAAGTTTTAACATGAACTAATTAGTCCTTATGTATGTAATGCTTGAAAGCACCAAGCCAGCAGTGTGTCCATAGAGGAAGCATGGACCAGCCATAGAAGTAACATGTCTGAGGAGCATGAGGCCAATGTTCTACCTGCTTAGTGGGGCCCCAGTGGAGGGGTAGAAAGGCAAACCTCTCATTTAGGGTCTTTTATTATGTCTACAGAGAGGAGCATGAGATGGAGCCTCTTCACATGGGGGAGGTGGAAAGGGATGTCATCCAAGCTTGGGTTGGTTTTCTTTCCTCTGCTTAGAACATTTGGGATGAAGTATAATGTCCTAAGGGTCTTACAGTTTATGTTTGAGGTTGAGGTTGAGAAAGGCTATCAGGGAATCACTTCATCCACCACTGAAATGCCTGCTGGCCCTTTGTACAGGGGCCCCCAATTTCTCCCTCAATGCACACACTGTTTCCACTACTGTTGATGACTGTTCAGCATGCATAGCAAAAGGGAACTTATCCCTACATGTGAAAATATTTGTAGACTCACTGTTGAATTAATTAACGTACTTTTTATAAATCAAGTTAAGGTTTGGCATCTGCTTCCTACTGTACATCCTCACAGTTATCAGTGGTATGTTGAAGTGTGGAATGGGGTGTTATCTTATGGTGAGATACAAATCTGTATGATTTTCATTAAAATTGTCCATGCATGCAAGAAATAAATAAATAGCAAAAGGGCAAAGTCATTTGACAGTAATTGCTAAAAAGAGAACAAAAGCTCAAAGACAGGTGTATCTCATTCATTGGGCAGCTGCATGGTTGACTTTCCCTAGATATGGTCAGAATATTTTATTTCTGATACAAAGTATCCTAAACTTGACTATATTCCCTTCACTTTTCTCCCTTTTTACCATATGGTGACTTTCGCTAAGAATTTGGTGAAACAGAATTTAAGCCCCATATATAAAGATAGCCCTTAATGAGAATCATTTGCCTTGTAAGTGTAATTTTATAAATTTAATTATATTTAGTCTAGAATTTGAGACGGTTAATAAGAGTTTGCTACCCTATTTAATCTTAACAGATTTTCCCTTCACAGATATGGTCATTCTCTGAATTGGAGGGTATCTGACCCTTCTTAAGGATTGTATAGAAAGACCAAACTTTCAGCCAGGCTCAAGACAGTTTTTGAATGCCCAACTGATTGCGACTCCAAAATGAGTTTTTAAAAAAATGTGTGTGCATGTAAGTCATGTAGTTGGACAGGCATTGTTCTCCCTGATTTCTGCACACAGCTGGCTATTCACATCTTGAAACTTTGGGCATGTTGGCACACTGGATACACATGGCCAGGTGCTCAGCTGGCATAAATAGATGCAGCTCTGTTGAAGTCAGAGGAACTCTGAATCTGGCCCATAAAACTGGAGCCCAGGACTGAAATCTTGGCCAGGTATTGTCTATTTAATATTTTAGATCCAGGAAATTGGGAAGATCCAGCTCCTATAAGAGTCTTATTCCAGTCTCTCCTGATATCTGCAGCCCATTCCCACTCTACTTTTCCACTGATAGTTTTGCAGTAATACAGAAGTCTATGAGATGAGATCTCACTGGAGAGGGAAGAAAGTGGTGTGGTTCCTTATAAAGCACATACGTATGATCTGGCTCTATTTTACTCAAGGCATGTGTGTTGCATCCAGTTTGCCACCACGGAAATGTGTGTGGTGTGAATACCCAGGATACGTATGTAGTGGTGGTACTCTAACATTAATGGATAATTAACTGGGTCCCTAACCACTTAGGTTCATGGTAGAAAGTTGCTTTGTGGATAGTGTTTAAGGCAAAGTAGTGTTATAGTAGGAAGAGGGAACAGTCTCCTGCTGTTGGAACAGGAACTGCCTGCACTTCCAGCTGTAAACTTGGCACAATCTGTTTTCTGAAGGGCACCCCAGCATCTCACCTTTTATTTTTAAATGTGTTATCTGACAGCTCCCGTGTTACATGTGAAGCATTTCAGCTATTTGTTCAAAAGGCCACAACAAGCCAAGGCACCAGTTTGTCGAGGTGGCTACATCAAGACTCTCCTGTGCCAGGAGCACTCATGTGTTATAAGTAAGAAAATGTGCCTTACTTTAATCCTAACTGTGTGTTTCTTTCCTGAAACTACTGCACATAAATCAAAATGTTGCATGAGAGTAATTGAACAGGTGCTGGTAACATAATCACTCCAAAGCTTCATGGTTTACCTTCTGGCATTTTTATTCAGGTAATAACTCCCCTGGGTTAAAAGCTGAGCCTAAGGCTACCATCAGGGTCAGGTAATTTTAAGCTTCGTACCTTAAGATTTTCAGACCTCTGTTATATTTTAACTGTAACATTTAATTATGGTGCATGATATAATACATGATTTCTGAACAAATGGTACTAGATTGACAGCACATTCATTGAAATCCTATTTATCCAAACAGTTATGTGGCAACGCAAGCATCCCAGCACTGTGCTCCAACCTTTAGGGTAAGAGAATATTGAGCTCCCAAGCCCAGTCTGACTTCTTTGCTGGCACTGCCAACGGGGTTGCCAAACTGCCAATTGGCAAGCTGTCTATTTTTATATTCTTGGAATCCAGATCCTTTTTAGGTGAAATCCTGAAGTCCATGGGAACTTTGACCAAGCAAAGACTGAGCAGGGATTTCAGGATTTGGCTCACATATTGCCCGCGAACTTGCCTTTCTCCATCGTATGACCTCTCACAGGAATTTCCAGAGCTGACCGCCAGTTCTAACTGTGATAATTCTATACGAATGCCTAGAAGATTGTTTTAATGTATAAAATATGCCCTATTGCTGTATTTCAGGGCACTTGTACAATTTAAAATTAATCCTGATCACCAAAAAGTCATCCCAGCACCAGCTCTCAGATAAAGAGCTGGGAAAACAGATGTATTGTAAAGTTTCCTTCTACTGTTGTAACCCTAACCCCTAATGTATCTACTCTTTGGTGGTACAAGGTCTCAGTTGGACTGTAAGACCCTCAGGGCATGGACCAGTCTATATGGTCTGTAAAGTACCATGCAAACCTACATACTGAAATAAGTAATAATCATAAAAGCCAGTGATCTAGACACTGGAACTTGTTTCCTCCCTGATATTTAAATGTGGAGACTAAACTTGAGCACTGCGGCTCACCTCAGCTGCTGAAGAAGTACCATGGATAAGGTACACATCTACCCCTGTTGATCTACATATCTGCAAGTTCTCCTGGACGGTTATTAATTCCAAATCCCAGAATTCATATAGCCTCATTAACTCTTCAGAGAATTTCAGTTCTGCATGTCCTTTAAGTGTTTGGACTCCTTACATGTTAAGCGGTACTACACTTGGGCTTTGTATCTCTTTGAAATATATTGCAAGCAAAATGCCCTATTTCCATCACTCTGAAATGATGAGTTCATTTTCACCTTTTGCCTTCTTATTTTTATGTCTGCATTGCCCCCATATTCATAAATCCTCCAAACCCTGTTTCATTTTAGTTTAAAATACTCTCTTTTTCAAGGCTAATTCTTTAATCCTCTCGTCCATTAAATAACTTCTAGTATTATCACATAGGTTTCTTTCCTTATGCCACCTAATTTCCTTTCATACAGAAGCCATTATCTGCTTTATCTTGTTTCTCTTCTTCAGCTACCATGTATGCTTCTATGCTGTAGCACCTTTTCCCATGACACACCGCCCACTGACATAAGTCTACACAATGTGCTTTCTTGAAGAATGTTAGCTAGTATAGTGCTGTCTGACAAGCCTCACCCCACTGAACTTCCGAGTATTGAGGATATTGATGAGTTGCACCAAGTTGTGAGGCTTAATTCAATTTATGTAAGTACTTCATGATCCTTTGATGGAAGTCATTTCAGACATGCAAAGTATTAGCCTTCATCTTTGTTCGGGGGTCAAGAACACAGAGCATCTTGGCAACACAAATGACTAAGATGAGAGATGAGATCTAACTCTGGCCAGGATGCCCTCTGCAGTTGTGAACAGGTCACTTCGGCCAAAGTTTTCACATCTAGCATCTGGAGGTGCAGAACACTTAACTCCCATTTACTTCAGTACCTCTGAAAGTCAGGTACCTTATCTAGGACAGTTAGGTATGAATATAGGTGTATAACTTTAGCCACAGATTTAAAAATGTGTCCTGTTTGTGCTTTATAAGGATAGTTAAAGTTAAGCACCCAGGAAATATAGATAAAAGATACCCAGGTATATAGGTTTTGGATGTAATTTCATTACACATATGTAGGTTTGGATGGATTAGGCTTTTATCAGTAAATGTCAGTAAATGTCCATTTGCCCATAAACACACAAACCAATGAAAAAATATTTCCATCAATAATAATAGAAATGTACAGATAAGCAAGATAAGAAAAATGCTGCTCTGCAACTTACTAGAGTTTGATTTAAGGATATTTATTTTGTACATGTTGACATCTGATTAAGACAATTTGTGTTTTGATAGTTACAAAGCTTCAACTCTTTGAACCTCAACATCTACTGTCAATAAATAATTATTGTCTCACTTCCCATTATGTCCTTCAACTATAAACATTTAAATCAATAAAAAGCAGGGGGGAAGCTTAAAACTAGGGCTGTCAATTCATCGTAGTTAACTTACGTGATTAACTCAAAAAATTAATTGCAATTAAAAAAATTAATCGTGATTAATCGCAGGTTTAATTGCACTGTTAAATAATAGAATACCAATTTAAATTTATTAAATATTTTGGATTTTTTTTTACATTTTAAAATATATTGTAGTCTGTGTTGTAATTGAAATCAAAGTGTATATTATTTTTATTACAAATATTTTTACTGTAAAAATGATAAAAGAAATAGTATTTTTCAATTGACCTTATACAAGTACTGTAGTGCAATCTCTTTGTCGTGAAAGTGCAATTTACAAATGTAGATTTTTTTTGTTGCATAACTGCCCTCAAAAACAAAACAATGAAAAACTTCAGCGCCTACAAGTCCACTCAGTCCTACTTCTTGTTCAGCCAATCGCTAAGACAAACAAGATATGCTAAACAGTATGCCCTTCATGCTTCAGCCACCTTCCAGAGGACATGCTTCCATGCTGATAACGCTCATTAAAAAAATAATGTGTTAATTAAATTTGTGACTGAACTCCTTGGGGAAGAATTGTATGTCCCCTGATCTGTTTTACCCGCATTTTCCCATATATTTCTTGTTACAGCAGTCTCAGATGATGACCCAACACATGTTGTTCGTTTTAAGAACTTTCACAGCAGATTTGACAAAATGCAAAGAAGGTACCAATGTGAGATTTCTAAAGATAGCTACAGCATTCGACCCAAGGTTTAAGAATCTGAAGTGCCTTCCAAAATCTGAGAGGGACAGGATGTGGAGCATGTTTTCTGAAGTCTTAAAAGAGCAACACTCTGATGAAGAAACTACAGAACCCGAACCACCAAAAAAGAAAATCAACCTTCTGCTGGTGGCATCTGACTCAGATAATGAAAACGAACATGCATCGGTCCGCACTGCTTTGGATTGTTATTGAGCAGAACTCACCATCAGCATGGACACATGTCCCCTGGAATGGTGGCTGAAGTATGAAGGGACATATGAATCTTTAGCACATCTGGCACGTAAATATCTTGTGATGCTGGCTACAGCAGTGCCATGCAGACGCCTGTTCTCACTTTCAGGTGACATTGTAAACAAGAAGCAGGTAGCATTATCTCCTGCAAATACAAACAAGTTTGTTTACCTGAGTGATTGGCTGAACAAGAAGTAGGACTGAGTGGACTCGCAGGCTCTAAAAATTTACATTGTTTATTTTTGAATGCAGTTTTTTATACATAATTCTACATTTGTAAGTTCAACTTTCATGATAAAGAGATTGCACTATAGTACTTGTATTAGGTGAACTGAAAAATACTATTTCTTGTTTTTTTACAGTGCAAAAACTTGTAATAAAAATAAATATAAAGTGAGCATTGTACACTTTGTATTCTGTGTTGTAATTGAAATCAATATATTTGAAAATGTAGAAAACATCGAAAAATATTTAAATAAATGGTATTCTCTTATTGTTTAACAATGCACTTAATCGCATCATTATTCACAATTAGTTTTTTTAATCACATGATTAATTGCAATTAGTTTTTTTAATTACTTGACAGCCCTACTTAAAAACCATAATTGTGCAAAACTGTGAAAATTTTCATAGCTACAAATTGAATTTTGTTTTTACTAAGCATAGATATATATATATTGAAACTATAAAAACTGAATTCTTCCAAGCCTGCACATGAGCAAGAATGAATGGCATCAGTACTTAATACAGTTCTCATTCCGCACATCAGTATAAACCAATACTTGGTACAACATGATGTGCAATCATACAGGTTTGTTTTTTTTATAGTTTAATGGGTCTGCAAGCACATGGGGTAGAGTTCATATACTCAGGTAAGTATATTGGTATTTGGTGCAATATGGCTGCTCACATACTGTAAATATTAGTGTTATTTAGTTAGTATTAAAATAAGGATGACGTAGGTCAGTCACTTTAGCTCCAGGTTGATTATTAGCTTTGTTTTCTGTATGTTATAAGCAGTTCATTGGCTAAACCTAGCCATGCGTGAAGCCAGCTTTGGGCAGAGCATTTCCCACACTATACTGAAAGGGCATGTTTTGCTGTCCATTATAATTCTGTTGCTATTTTGAAAGTTCAAGCACTAGCGATTGTATGAGCTGAATTTGCTACCTGGAATGTGTGCTGAGTGAACTCTGAGAAGTCCCAGCATTAAGTCCCAAAGGTTGATACACTGTGAACATGTGTTGAAAAAATGGCAGCATGTGACTAAGATACTGCTGTCCACAGCACAGCCAATGCTTGTATACACAGCAATGTATATTTCCTTGGACCAATGTTTTGATTTTTTTTTTGAGTGAATCTATGTTCAGCAGAGTCCCTGCCTACAAGCTAGTGCCTGGTACACACCTACATAAAACTAACATATTTCTTCAAAAATCCACACCTAAAGTTTCATATAAACAAGAATTACAAGAAGGTCAGAGGATTTCCAAATTATTCAGAATAGAACTGTAGCAAAAAGGACCATCCTAAAGTTGAATGCATCACTAAGAACAACAAACAAATGCTGCTAACTATGGATCTTATTGTTATTTTATGAAAGGAGGAAACTACAGTAGGAACACTACTTGCCCGGTCATAAATGCTGTTAACATAACTAGTGAAGAGATTAAACCTTCACAGATGCAATAGATAGATGATATTATTTTTGAAACACTGAACACAGGGTCACGGAAGAGCATACTGTAATTATGTAGTCTATATAGACCGCAGTTGAATCATATTGAGTGCCATACAAACAGGGGCGGCTCTAGGTACCAGCTAAACAAGCAGGTGCCTAGGGCGGCAAAATGTATGGGGCAGCAAAACACTCGGGTCCCACCTCAAGCAGCATCCTGGGCTGGATCCTGACCGCCCCAGGGGGCGGTAACCCGCCTGTTGTTCTGCCGCCGGGTGCGGCAGGGCAGGGAACCGGCTAAGTGGGGAGTGTGTCCACGCCGCTCTCCCGCGGGCAGCGGCCACCCTCCCCCTCAGGCGGGAGCCGGTAGTGCGGCCCTGCCCTGGCTGCAGAGGACGGACAGCTCCTCCTCGGCTTGTCCCCACCACTGCAAGCCGAGGAGCAGCCCATCCTCTGCAGCCGGGGCAAGGCCGTGCTACCGGCTCCGCCTGGGGGTGGCCGCTGACAGCGGGAGAGCGGCGGGAGCCGGTAGCGCAGCTCTGCCCCGGCTTCAGAGGACGGGCTGCTCCTTGGCTTGTTTGCGCCACTCTCCTGCAGGCAGTGGCCACCCCCACCCTCAGGTGGGAGCCGGTAGCGCAGCCCTGCTCCAGCTGCAGAGGACGGGGGAACATGGCGCCCCGGCGGTCCGCTCCTCCTCAGCTTGTCCCCGCCTCTGCCTCCTCCTCCCCTCTGCGCCGCCTCCTGCCAGGGGAGGGGAGAGGGGAGCAGAGTGGCAACCTGGGCTGAGCCCAGCTCGTGCCGGGGCCAAGGCGAAGACCAAGGATGAGCAGGGCTGGGATCCAGCAGCAGCCCCAACCCCTGGCTCTGGGAGCGGCGGTGACCGGAGATGAATCCACCTCGGGCCAGATCCGCAGCAAGGTAAGAGTCGGGCCAGGCGGGAGGGTCCCCGGGAAGCTTCTGCCTGCTGGAGCCCCAGAGGCTGCTGCCTCCCTCCCCAGCCCCTCTCAGCACTCCAGTGCCTGGAGTCTCCTTCTGCCTCTCCTCCTGCAGGGGGCAAGCAACCTGGCAGAGAGGGGCAGCATCTGTCCAGCAAGCCCAGTGCCTCTTCCTTGGTTCCTCCAGCCCCAGAACTCTCTCCATTGCATGCCCCTTGGGCTCCCAGCAGGGTGGCCTCAGGGTGCCAGTACCTGGAGTCTCCTTCTGCCTCCCCCCCTGCAGGTGGCGAGCGACTTGGCAGAGAGGGGCAGCATCTGTCCAGCAAGCCCAGCACCTCTTCCTTGGCTCTTTCAGCCCCAGAGCTCTCTCCATTGCATGCCCCTCGGGCTCCCAGCTGGGCGGCCTCAGCGCTGGGAAAATGCCAGCAGGGCTGGATCCAGTGTGTATTCGAGCTCATGGGGAGCTCTCTCGCCCCAATGACTAGCGCCTTACCTACAACAAGTACAGTAGTGCAATAGGAGTGTGACGTGAAAAATATCATGTCACGTTGTGACACAGTCACTCAAATTACGATTACGTATGTGTACTGTGCTGCCCTATTGGCGCCATTCGTGCTAATTTCTGTTTCGCATCGGTGCCAGTGGTTATAGGGCTAAAATGCCGGGACAAAAATGAAAACTACTTTCTGGTGCTGCTTACCGGCAACAAAGAGAGAAACGGCAAAAAGAATTAGAAAAACTATCTCGTACTTCAAAAAAGTATTTTAAAAAAGTCGACAATCAAGGAGAAAGCTCTAAGCAATGCATTGAAGGTGATTATTCATCAACTGATGAAGACCGATCGAACCAAAGATTACCTTTATCAACTGATAAAGATGAACAACAATCTGACCAAAGATTATTTTCGCTAACTGATAAAGACGAACAATCACAATCCATCCAAAGATTTACTAATTCAGCTGAAGAGTCCAGAAATGAAGAACTGTTCTACAAATCTAAAACTGAAGAACAATTATTGGAAGGTGGAGAGACTGACATAGGATCAGATCCAAGTACATGGCCGACAATAATTACTGATACAATGCGAATTATTATTGTGAAAAAAGGTCCTTCAAAACTAGATCCTACATTTGAATATCCATTTAATGAGTCGAATCGTCGATTTATGCCATCCAGTACGAAGAAAAAAATGAAAAATGGGGAACAAATTAATAGATCGTAGTTAGTGTATTCACAGACCAAAGATGTAGTTTTTTGTTTTTGCTGCAAACTGTTCTGTAACTCGGACATTCTTCTGGCAACTGCAGGTTTTAATGACTGGTGAAATTTGCATCAGCATTTGAAAGAACATGAAATATCAAAAAATCATTTACGCTCATTGACAAATTGGATTGAGCTGTCAAACAGATTACGTACCGGTACAACAATCGATGCGGTACAGCAACGTCAACTAAATTCAGAAATTCTACGTTGGCAAGCGGTGTTGGAGCCTTTACTGGCAATCATTAATTTCCTAGCCGAACAGTGCCTCGCATTCCGTGGATCCTCAGATATTTTACATGAGAATAACAATGGAAATTTCTTAAAATTGGTTGAGTTATTGGCAAAATTTGATAATGTTATGGCTGAGCATGTACGAAGAGTGAAAGATGGAGAGATTCACACCCATTATTTGGGTAAAAATACACAAAATGAGACAATAGAATTAATTTCTAATAGAGTGCATAATGAAATTTTATCGAATTTGAAATATTACTCAATTATAGTTGATTGTACTCAAGATCTGAGCAAAACCAAGCAAATGTCAATAGTTTTACAATTTCTGAAAATTGATGAAAATGCAGAAGTGAAAATTTGTGAACACTTTCTAGAATTTATACCAGTGAACGAAACTACTGGGAAAGCCCTCACAGATGTAATTCTACAGAGATTGGAACACTATGGAATACCTTTAGAAAGTATGCGCGGCCAAGGGTACGATAATGGCTCAAACATGCGAGGACAACATACAGGTGTACAGCAAAGAATATTGAATTTAAACAATTGAGCTTTTTTCATTCCTTGCCATGCGCATTCACTCAATCTGGTTGTCAGTGATGCCGTCAAATCATCTAAAGATGCCGTTTCATATTTTACCACAGTGCAAGCAATTTACAGCTTTTTTAGTGCTTCCACACACCGTTGGGCAGTCTTGAAGAAGCATCTTGAACAAAAACTCACACTTAAACCTCTGAGTCAAACTAGATGGGAAAGCAGGATAGAAGCTATTAGACCATTCCGATATTCATCAGGAGAGATTTATAATGCACTATTCGAAATAAGCCAGGACTTGTCGTATGATCCTTCATTTCGACACGAAGCTGAAACATTGGCTCAGAAAATGATGCAGTTTCAATTTTCATGTTGCACGGTTATTTGGAACAATATTCTAAATCAAATTAATTTGACCAGCAAAGTTATGCAGAACATAACTATAGACATATCCGAGGCAAAGATGATTTTGAATAAAACGCTGGAATATTTAAAAAAATACCGTTCAGATGAAGGATTTGAAGAAACTGTCAAAGAAGCAACAACAATAGCAGAGGATCTTGATTTTGAATCAACGTTTGCACCTCAACAGTTCATTCGTCCTCGGAAAAAAACAAGACAGTTTTGTTATGAGGCTCATGATGATCCTATTCTCGATCCAAACGAAAGGTTTAAAGTTGAATGTTTCTATTGTATTTTGGATGCAGCTATAACTTCCATTGAAGAAAGATTTTGTCAGTTGCATGGTCATTGTGAAACTTTTGAATTTTTATACAATATTGGAAATATTAAAATCAGTTTTCCAAAGAAGACCTCATGAAGCAGTGCCAAGACTTGCATTTAGCGCTCAGTACTGATAATGCTGCTGACATTGATGCAATAGAATTGTATGATGAATTAATAGCTTTATCTGAGCTAATAAGTCCTAAAATTTCTCCTCTAAAAGTATTAGAATTTATAGCAAGAAATGATTTTTTCACTCCAAACACTGCTATAGCATTACGCATTCTTTTAACATTACCAGTATAAGTGGCTTCTGGTGAGCGCAGTTTCTCAAAACTGAAATTACTAAAAAATTATTTGAGGTCCACCATGTCTCAAAATTGTATGTCAGGACTGGCATTAATTTCAATTGAAAGTACTATTGCAAAAAATTTAGATTTCACTGACTTATTAAAAGACTACGCAAGTATAAAAACCAGAAAAAATCAGTTCATATAAATTCTTTTAATTTATGAGAAACTGGAAGACTAACGTTTTTCATTACAGTGTATAGTTGAACTCAAATTGTTTGTAACTGTGTTTTTGTTAAACTTATACACTAGTAGGAAATTGTTTTATTTCACTAACTACAAATTCTCTGTTTTCATTTTTTAAAAATTTTAAACAGTCAAAACAAAACTGCAAAGTGCAAACATGTGTAAAAGCCAAAAAAAAACAGGGAGGGGGGAGGGCAGCCAACATTTTTTTTGCTTGGGGCAGCAAAAAACCTAGAGCCAGCCCTGCATACAAATAAGGGTATGTTTACACTACAGCGGTTACAGTTGCACTGCTACAGTGCAGCAGCTGCACTGCTGGAGCACCATAGAGTAGAAGCTTTCTCTACCAATGGAAGGGGGTTTTCCATCAATGTAGTTAATCTGCCTCTTCCATCGACTTAGCTGCATCTACAGCGGGGGTAAGGTCAACCTAACTACATCACACAGAGTGTGAAGTTTTTCACAGCCTGAGTGATATAGCTAGGTTGATCTAATTTTTAGGTGTAGACCAGTGTTAAGTAGTGCTCATATTATTTATATTCGTTCCCTCTGCAGCAACATGCTAGCTAGTAAGGTAAGCTTACAGTTAGTGCTGTTCTCAGCACTGTTTCTCTCAGAAGTCAACAAGTGCAGACAAGGGCATCTTAATGAATCTGAGCTTATTCACTATGGGTCAAGTTCTGTAGCTGATGTATATAGCAGTAAGGGGCCAACAAGCCACATAAACAATTTCCATACCCAGCTAATACTGGGAAGGAGTGGCCTGGCATGGAAAAGAGGGAGTCAGGGGAACCACTCCCATGCAGAGGAAACAGAGAGCACCCATTGCTGTTGGAAGATTCCCAGCAGTGCAGTTTGCTGCACATTTAAGATTCAGTTGTGGAAACTTTACCCGTGCTGTTGAGCACTTGCTCACATGGATAGGCCCATTGAAGTCAACATGAGTAAGAGTTTCAGCAATCAAGTCCTTAGTAGGTTGTACAGAACCTGCTTAGGAAAGGTATCTATTCTATATGTGACATGGGCATCCACATAGGTAGCTATACATTGGAAGTGATGTGAGCAGAGCTCTCAACTCTTCTGGCCCTACAGAGATTAGGATTTCTAGTAGTTTAGCTTCAGCATGGAGCTGTGCCAGTGGGTCCCTTCAACACTGTTGGTGGCCTTACCTTAATATAAAAAGAAGAAAAAAAGAGAAGTTATGTTATTTTTAGATCAGTCTTAATGGCTACAATGCCGTGTGGGCATGAACTTTGAGACTGGAAATGTGTAGCAGAGACCCCACTGTGCTAGGTGCTGTACAAACACAGAACAAAAAGACGGTGCCTCCCCCATAGTAGCTTATAAGCTAAGTATAAATTAAGAGACAAAGATGGATATGGAGAGTCCAATGGGCCCTGTCCTCCCTTTAGTGTTAAAGCCCAAGTAAAAGGGGTTGTCCAGGAGTGTTGAGGCAACAGATGATGGAGTCATACTCTGGCACTCTCTGGAGGAGCAAGGAAGCTGATTAGCAGACACAATTGCAGGTCCCATTTGTGACTGAGTGACTGGCACTATTGTATGTAATCTGAAGACAAGAGCTCTGATTGAATTTGATGCAGGGACAGAAATATTAATCGCACAAGGATACCTTTACACAAAGGGTGCTCAGAATATCAAGCTGACTGCCAGAGAATCAGCAGCACCAGAAATATAGGCAGCCATTAATGAATTCAAGAGGGGAGCCAGAAGAGTACGAAAAATGGGGAAAGCATTTTAAATAAGTTTTAGAGGTTAAGATGAGGGGATACCACTGTACCATGCAATCTTAAGGACAGGGCTTTCATAAATCATGGTCTTGTTCTTTCCACCTGGGACATTTGAGACAAATAGATACACTTCAGGGAACAGAAGACCGAGCCACTCTGGATATTGAGTGCCCCCATAATACCCTGTGGCAGCTCAGCTCAGCAAAAAGATGGAGCTAATGGGGTGCAGAGTAGTTGCTATTCGGCTTAGCTGCTGAGACCAACAGTTAGCCTCCATTTTGGAAGGTGGGGTTCTGGATTGTAGTCAACACCACACTCTGGTTGGTCTTGTGTTAGTTATGTAAAATGTAAATAAAAGACTTTAGTTAAATAGGTCTTCAAGCCTTAAGAAAAGAAAAGAAAAGAAAAGAAAAGAAAAGAAAAGAAAAGAAAAGAAAAGAAAAGCACACACTAGGGATAGTAAAAGGCAAAGCAAAGAAGCCTTTTAACATACCCAGAGCCCAGCCCAGACTGATATTTTACAATTAAAAGTGCTTTTTAGTGTAATGTTTCTTCTGGCTATTGCACCTGAGCAGAATAACCACAAAGTGGTGCTTTGCCAGGGATACGGATCTTTTACAGATTCCGAGGTACAGAGACTAACGAAGCTCAACATATAGACAAAGGTTTTTCAGTCAGAAGGGAAGATAAACTACATCAAACAGATTAGAGGAGAGCAACCGGACCAAATACACCAAGCCTGAACTGGTTGGGACCCCACACAAACTTAACTACACATATGCAGCAGCTGACACAGCCATGATGTCCCTACAAAAAATCAACGCAATGTATATCTTGGTCAAGCAATTTAAACCTGATTCAGGTAAACTTGGGATAAAAGGATTCAGCATGTAGCTCAACAAGGAAGATAGGTTTAGATCCAAGATTTATGTTTAAAGTGATCTGGGTAGGATGGGGGAGCCAACATAGCCCCAAAATAGAAAGCATCGATCTGAATTCTAGGAAGGTTGCTGCCGCTGAGGGCGCATTATGAAAGTATCTATTTGAACACTGAAACTGTTCTGAACTGATGAAGTTACAATAATTGGGCAAACCTAGCACTTCTTGTACAGCACTGTATGCCCCGCTTAGACGTTTCTAGATTCTTTCACAATGGGATGAAATGCTTTGCTTTAATGACAGGCCTGCTGCAGTATGAATGGAAAGACCACCCCATTCTGGCTATTTCTATGGGAAAGTTCAGAGGTTCAAGAGAGAGCTCATTTCTCAAATTTCTCTGAATGGAGAACATCTGGTTAGGACTGTTACACCACAGAGTTTTTTCATCCCTTCCACATACCTTGGCAACAGCTTGCAATGTTTGCCATGTCATCTAGTCTTCAAGACATGAGCAAGTAGAAAGTGGTGTGAGGACCCTGGGGTATCATACAGCTATCATGGTAACAATCCCACTGTAAACAGATGACAGGCAGCTAATGGTATTGTTCACATGTGTTCTATGGAGTGGAGATGCCAAAAATTTTGAGTTTTCATGAGTGGTGCAATTTCATTCATGGCAATTGGAACATAACCAAAACCCCAATATTTTTATCTGATTTCAGATTAGATATAGTCATACTGACCTGCAGCTGCACATTTGGCAACAGGAAGGCTATCAGCAAATCTGCACTGTACTAATAACTGTAGCAATTAAAGCCCAAGCATATATCAGCCTTAATTGTTTAGCTGGTCTTAGCAGATTGGAGCTTCAGTATTAGGAGAACAACAGAAGTACTGTTTTTGACGCATTAGTGGTATTAGTGGCAAATCGGCACTGGTGCCTTGTTTACTACTGTACCAGCTCCATTAGATGTGGACTGAGACTGACTGTAGGAGGCTCCTTGTTTTGAATGACTCAGTGTCACTGAATAAAATATGTTACACATTAATAAGAGGGTAAAATTAATTTTAACCATGGCAGTCAAGAATTCTCCTGTGGTCACCACTTTAAGAAGTCAGTGTGACAGATGTGGCAAATTCCTGCAACATCCCTGGGGGAGGGGGAAACCTTGGATTAAGTGTAAGAATTTTTGGAGCCCATTGTATTAAACGCAAAGGTTATGTATTATCGTGGGCACTGATGATCAAAGGAGTACATTGAACAAGAGAACAGACTAGCATGGTCTTTTGAGACAATATGTGTGAAGTGAAATTACTGGGGAATTTCTAGAGAGAGGAGAATGCAAATACCTTCTGCCAGTTCTGCAAAAACTTACCCTGAGGAAGGGACCATTGTCCACAGAATACCTGTTCCAGAAATCTGAAGATCAAAGGCCCAAGTTGTGTAAAGAAAGAGGCTGAGCTGTGCAGTCACTGTGTTTGTTCTGAGCTAAAGCAGTTATGAACTTGTAACCACAGAAAAAACCCTTGGTGGGGTTTGCAGGACTGACTCCTACCAGAGTCCCGGAGTTGGGGGCTGATCTCTAGTAAGCTTATTAGTATATGCGTATTGTTTTTAATATGTTTTCTCTGTAATGCTTTTTGCCTTAAGAATAAATGTGCTTGCTTAGAAAGAGCTTCTGGTAACTTTCAACTGCTGACATTTACAGCTGTTCATAGTCTTCGGAGAGAAAGCAAAGTACAGATGCTGGCCCGTTTAGGCAGTAACATGTGCTGGGAATATCTTCCCATAGGCAAGGAGCTGTGTGGCCTAGAAAAACCCCAATCAGGAGGGTGACAGAGGTGGGTCTCTGCCCAAGAGAGGTGATGGCTGATGAGCCAGGAACCAAGAGGGGTCCCCTTGGTGGATCACGAGGGAGGGAAATATAGGTGCAGTTGCCTTGGACTGTTACAGTCAGCATTATCAATCTGTATTTTGTGGTATTATACTTAAACAAGCACAACAAAATATGATGGTAAATACAAATACTGCAGTGTGGAAAATGCCAATTTGATTTTAAATTATTGCCATTGTTTAAAGACTGACCAAATACCCACATATATGTCTCTCTCCTGTAGTGAAGTGTTATACTTTTGATTTCTGTGTGTGTACTATATGAAAACTAAAAACATTTTCACAATAAGAATTGTGCCTTGGGCACAGGATATTTTAAGACATTTTAATTAAAAAGTTACTGTAGCTAGTGAGAAAAATCAGCAATTAAAATCAAATGGATGCATAATATATGATATTGTCAAATATAGCCTTATTTCTCTTGGCAGAAACGAAGGAAAATAACATAAGTCCTTAAATTAACTCTCATGAGAGGCAGAAATCTTGAGCTGCAGAGATGTCAGAATATATCTGCTGATACATATCTTAAGCCACAAGATGGCATCTGATCTTCTGAAATCTGGAGCTGCATCCAATTTTGTGCCTACTTTAAACATTCAGTGATGGAAATTGGATGCCATTCAAGTTGTAGTCTCTGGCAAATCTACTTGGCCATTGGCACATATCTGTTGGAGGTCTAATTGGAGTAACTGCACATGCAAGCTAGGCCCGCAATTTTAATACAAACCTAGGTGCCTGATTTTTTGAAAAACAAGGCTTGTAATATGTTAATTGTCCTGTGACTCACTCTGAAGTTGCAGGGTAATGGGACAAATCTCCAGCAAGTTTTCCAGCATTACAACCCAAGAATGGTCAATAGTTAGAAATTAAATCAATATGTTTGCTGAACACTGGTTATGGTGCTATAGCTAGAACTTCAAAATGATCTGTCTGAATATTGGGCCAGAGCCCAGCCTCCCTGTGCCCCTGGCAGAATAAACAGGCTGGGAAACTGGCATAAACAGCCAGCCCAGGATGCTCCTGGAGGTAAAGAGCCAATACAGCTGGCACTACACTATGAAAACCCTCCAGCCAAAATCAGATTAAAGTAATTTGGGGTCCTAAGCACACCTCATCATTGGTCCCCCTGTGGCTCTTCCCCTTTAACCTCACCTCTTTGCCATGGCCCTGCCCCATTGTGGAGTAGCAGGGGGGTCCTTTCCCTCCCAGAGGCAGGAGCAACAGCATGGTGCTTCCTTCTCCCCACAAGAGTTACAGCTGGGATCTCTTCCCTTGAGAGAAGCAGGGACAGCCAATTAACCCTTTCCCAAGAAAGAGCCCCCAAGTACTTACTCCTGAAGCCAGAATGTACCCAATGGGGTGGCTGGACTGGGCCCACTGACACTCTTCTCCTGAAACATAGTCATCTACTGGGGTAATGCTGGCAAGGCTCTTCACAGCAGCAAGCATTGGCGTTAACACCCCATTGAGATATATGCAACAGTTCACACCTCAGACCAATCACTTCAGGTTGTCTGTGGATGTCTTTGCTATGGTTACACTTGGGTCACTTTTTCAAAGACAGCCTACAAACTTAGTCTGTGCCCCAAAGTTCACAGAATCTAAAAAATACAATTTGTAAAGTTCCTAGCACAATTTAGGCACATACTGTATAATTAGTCCACAGGAAAGTACTCTCATATGGCTTTGTTTACATTTCCAATAGTTCTGGCACTCGACATCCAGCATCTTCCCGACCCAAGAGGCAAAACTTTTTCCAGTGGGTATTTTGAGTATAGAAATTACCCAACTTCTCTGGGGGTTTTGCAATTAACAAACAGTGTCTCAATCTGCTCACACTTCAGCCATTGTCACCTGTTATAGAGAACAAATAGGGAACAAATATTTGATAATGGGCTCTTCAGTCAGGCAGAGAAAGGTACAACATGATCCAATAGCTGGAAGTTGAAGCTAGACAAATTCAGACTGGAAATAAGACACAACAGTGAGGGTAATTAACCATTGGTATGATCTGCCAAGGGCCATGCTAGATTCTCCATCACTGGCAATTTTAAAATCAAGAAAAGATGTTTTTCAAAAATATCTTCTCTAGGAATTATTTTGGGGAAGCTCTCTGGCCTGTGTCATAAAGGAGGTCAGACTAGATGATCACAATGGTCTCTTCTGGCCTGGGAATCTGTGAATCTAGATTATTTTAATGGAGAATAATTTTGATAGGTTAACTGAGCAGGAAGTGATTAGTATTGGGCAAAGTTTGCTGTCAGTTCAAAACCTGGCCAGTTTTGAGCTAGTCTCCCAAGTTGGAAGTCAGACTATTTGCAAAATTTGCAGAATTTGCTCCGCAGTCATAGATGATTAATTGTATCTTCTTCCCATCCATAAAATGCTATACCTTACAAAGAAGCTGTGAGGCTATATTAATACTTGTAAAAGTGCTTTGAAATCCACAGATGGTAGATGCTATAGAAGTTCAATAATAGATATACTAACATAGTGGTCCACCTCACCAAAACAGCATAATGCAGTGTGGCATACAATTACTGTAGGACAGGTGTCGGCAACCTTTCAGAAGTGGTGTGCCGAGTCTTCATTTATTCACTCTAATTTAAGGTTCTGCATGCCAGTAATACATTTTAACGTTTTTAGAAGGTCTCTTTCTAGAAGTCTATAATATACAACTAAACTATTGTTGTATGTAAACTAAATAAGGTTTTTAAAATGTTTAAGAAGCTTCATTTAAAATTAAATTAAAATGCAGAGCCCCCCAGACCAGTGGCCAGGACCCAGTCAGTGTGAGTACCACTGAAAATCAGCTCGTGTGCCGCTTTCGGCACGCGTGCCATTGGTTGCCTACCCCTGCTGTAGGACATAGAGCATTATTATAGGTAGGGTGTGTTTAGAGTGAATCTAGACCAAGATTAAAGCAAACCCCTCACTTCCCAAGAGGTTCCAGGGAAAAGTTTGTTTGTATGTGTAGCTCAAACTTTCCTGTTTCAACACCAACCCTGACAAAATCCAACCATTTTGACTGAGTTTTACTTTGAGATTTAGTTCATTCAACTCAGTGACACTCACCCACACTGAACTCATTGAACAAAACAGTGTACTATACTCCCGAAACCGAAAATGACCAAGTTTACCCCAGCTACAGTGGTCACCACAACAGAGCACATCTGCCCCAGTTTTACTGGGACAATCCCTATTTTTCATCTAGTGTTCTGGTGTCTTAATATTTGGGGATGCCCATTTCTCATATCAAAACATTTATTTTGTATCTACAAAATGTTTAAGATATTTTGCCAAGCCAACATAAAATGTTTACATTGACGACCACTAGATAGCAAGTGTGCGTTTTGTGCCAACCATTATTCAAGTCCAATGTTGTCACCTGACAAGCTTTGGCATGAGCCTGATGAGTCAATAATTCTGTGCAACTGATGCAGAAAAATCCTCCTACTCTGTTCTCAAAGGAGTCTGTCTGTCTGTGTGTCCCTCACTTCCACTCTCTATAACAGCATAAAGGGTTCAGTCTTTTTTGATCTAGTTTGCTATCCCAAACAGAACTTTTCCAACCAAATGGAGCAGGTTAAAGAAAGGAGCTTCAATGTGGAGCAGGTGTTTATTTGCAATCCTAAAGCATGTTGCTACATACATTACACACTTTTATTTTTAAAATACAGTCAATTTACTACAAAAAGGATGGTGAAAGCAGGTCCAAGAGATGAGCTGCATCACAGCTACCTGTTTAAAGACCAAAGTGAAACCTTTCCCTGTTTTGAATGCGGAGACAGTTGATTTCCCATTTAAACTTCCCATAAAGACGCAGTTTCAGCAATGTTGTGTGGTACATTACTGCTGTTTTTACACTAGAGTAACAATTCCGCAGAATAGCTAAGTTAGTTTGACTTGAAGATGTATAAGTAAAAATGGCAGTACAATGGAAAGTTAGTTTTCATACAATTGCCAGCATTTTATTCTCTAAGGAATTGCCTTCAAATTAGCATAATTCCCTACCGCACTCTAAGTTATGAAAGCACATTTGACCAGTAATCAATCCAATAACTGTTAGTGTTTAAACTTTACCTTCCTTACACCTTACATTTTTGATCATCTATCAGGCATGCCAATGTACACATCTAACAAATCCTGTCACAAACATTGACACTGCAATGCTTAAGTGCTATATCACTGATTAGATTTTGTTCTCAAATCTCCAACTGTTAGTTTTATCGATCAGATGACAGTAAAAGAAGTTCAGTCATATAACTGTACAATTCTATCATGCTATTTGATATCAGGTATAATGAAACTGCACCGGGATAATTCAGTTTCCCTTACTTAGCTTCTGAATTTGGGAAGGGTATGTTAACAGAATAGGTAACTACCTAAGATTATGCTTATCTGCAACTTTTGATGTTCTATTTTATTTAAACAAAATATTTTTCGATGATGCTTTTGTTCCCTGTCACTTATGCTTAAGTATGTTTAAAGTGCAATAAAGGCTTCAGGGAAATGTAAGAATAATGAATTCCAATTGGTTTGTGTCTCAGAAAATGCATCACTGGATCTGTTGAAAGTTGCTGCCAACTACTCCCTGTTTCTGAAAGTGGCTTGCATCGTAAAAATCTGCTGTTTGAATTAATAAGAATTTCCCTGGCTCAAAACCTCAGAGTGTTTTCCGTTTCATTGTAGCAGAACATAACTTTCTAGAAATCAAAATGTTAATACAAAGTTAGTGAGTGCACTTAGTTACTGGGCATCAGACACTGCAACACAGTTTTCCCCATTCCTGTACAAAGCTTTCTCAGCTAGTTTCCTTCTTGGCAAAGCACACACATGCTTAGGAAAAGTAAAAATTGCTTACCTTGAAGAAGCTCCGAAGAAAATACATTATACTTAGCATTTTTGGAGGTTTAAAAAATGAGGAATCGTTCAATCCTTACAACATCCGAGGCCTGTGTGAATTCCTACACTCCTGCTGTGTCTTTAGTTACATGCTTTCTTGTTGCTATTTTGGACAGTCTTAGTACAAGAGAAGCATATGAGCCATGCCAGGAGCTTATGCTAAGGAGTTGCATAACAATTAGGGCTTATCTGTGCTGTGCTGTACAGTACAGCAATGCAAACAGGTTTGTTCACAGTTTACTGGCTCCAGAGCACTTCTACTAGGCATGCCCAGAGTGATGCCATTGTATTTGCTAAAGAAACTAAAGCAAGAATGGCTATTTGTGAGCTCTGCTAAAAGAACTGGTAACCAGTGAAACTAGAAAGCACAGCACATGTTCACTTACATTCCCCCCTCCCTCCCAGCTTCTGTTTTTGCCAACAGCAATCTCAATTAATGGGTATTAAACTTACTACAGTCATTTAAAGGGGGAGAAGACAACAGCATGAGCCCTCTGTCTATCCCTAAAGGTGAAGACAACTGGATGGAATGTTGCATTTTGCATTTCGGTATTGTAGGGTAAAAACAAGTTAAGTTTATGTAAATTTTTTTCTCTCCCATACATTATGAGATTATGTAGGCTTTTATTTATGCCTCTGTAGTAGGCATTTTATGCTTTTGTGGTAAAGGACCTGTCCATATTTTGTTGCGAGCTTTAGAGATTTATAATTTACTCAAAACTAAAGATATGTAAATGAGGTTGCAGTCGCCTGGGGGTGGCTAGTGGACTGTCTCATCCCCAAGGTGGTGGACTGGGAGTGGAGTGGAGTGGCAGGCCAGGTAGGTGTGGGGGGAGGGGGTGGTGTCTCACTACATGGCACTGGCCTCCTGGCCTGTCCTGACCCAGGACAGGGATTACAGCCTAGCTTGCGCCGTGCTCAGCTCCAGCCCAGGCCACTGCTGCTGCTTCCTGTCCAGCCCGCCCATGGCATGACCCTGACAACTTATGGCGATTAGGAACCCCAGCCCGGCATGCCCAGGAGCGGGTCCCAACAGAACGAAGGGAAGCACTGCAACACTGGCTACCGCGGAGCTGAGACTAGTACCCACCACTTGCAGCATGAGCAGTCATGAGAAGGGGCTCTGCCCCAGCAGGGAATCAAGGTCAGACCAAGATTGATCACGGTATCACAATTTCTGTGCAGTCCATGAAATCTAGGGATGCCAACCCTCCAGGATTGTCTGGGAGTCTCCAGGAATTAAAGATTAATTTTTAATTAAAGATAAGGTCATGTGATGAAACCTCCAGGAATAGTTCCAACCAAAATTGGCAACCCTTGTGGTTTACACAGGACCTAATACATAATGTCTCAGACTGGGAGTACTTATACATTATTTCAATTATCAGGCACCAGCACCAGCAGCCTAAATCTGTTTTTCATTTACGATAGCTGGTGTTGAGTGGTTCAGCCATTCAAAAGTCATACCAATAAAACCTTTACAACAAGCAATGTATTCTCTGTCGCAGTGCACAGTGTGTGTGCATCTCTGTGCAATCACTCACAAAGACTGCATCACCTACGCTTTATCCATTAATCCATCTCCCCTGGACTAATTCTAAGATTCCAAACCCCTGAGCATCTTCATACAGCCGCTACCAGGGCTTTGGAGAAGAGCCCGGAGCTGGAGCGCGGAGCAGCTCTGGAGCGGTGGAGCTGCAGGTTTTTGCCTGGAGCTGGAGCGGAGCTGGAGCACAGCTCCAAAGCCCTGGCCACTACAGTATTTTTTTTAAAAACTAAACTGCTAGATCTATGTTTTGATTACTGTAGTAACATACGCATACAGGTATCTGAAGGGCAAGTCCCATTTAGCCATTTACACACTCACAATAATTGCAGAAAAAGTAACAGCACAAAAAGTTAGGATTGTGATTGCTCATGTCACTACACACCTAACTTAATAGAAACCAGGCAAGCAATTTGGTTTGAGTGTTAGCATTAGCCTGCAAATGCAATACAAACTGTGGTTTAAACTGCATAGTGTGCACTCGTTACCAAGTGACAGCTTTGCTTTAACAAAGTTGTCTTCCTAGCTCTTGCAAATGGCAAATCTCAAAACTTGGTGCTTTTCTTAAAGCCCCAGCTTCTGGAATCCTGAACCTCAGCTTTCATATTTTTTTTTAAAGAGTAAATTTCTAGGCCTCATGGTTGGGGGGAAAAAAGCCGAAAATACAGCCCCCCGAAAAAACTCAAAGCAGAAGGCAACTAAAAACCTAAAACGTATCTTTAAAATCTCAATTTTGGAGACCTGAGTCATGATTTTTGAATACTTGTGGTTGGCAATATTGACATTTGGGTTATTATGTGTTCTAAGGAATTATTGTAATTTTTTTGGATTCTGTTTTCCTATTTATTAAAGACATTGCATGTAGACTGATTTATCCTGGCTGGCCCTCACTGATTAATTGATCCCCTAGGTCATGTCTTTACAAGATTCAGGCCAGAGAACTCTTGGACAATGGCCTGACATCAGGCTACTTCAATTGAGGAGGGAAGTCACCTTTAAAATACAGTCTAATTCTTACTACCATAGAGGATTCACTTTTTTTAAAGAATAAAAAGGGAAATAAAACCACCTATTTGTATTACAATATTGAGGGCTACATTTTTTAATTAGCACCAACTGGCATGTGTAAATGACATCAGTATTTCTTTTTTTTTTGGTCCATTATGTTATTTGCAAGCATAGATGCCTCTTTTGCATGCACAATTGCAATGTGAGAATTTAATTGTTGTGAGTCTGCCCCAAGCATTTCACTTAAATGCAGAAAAACCAGGAAACTTAAAGTTCAGACTAAAACTCCAAGCGGAGGCTGTCCTTAACTCACTCTCTTGCCTGCGTCAGGTATTCTTTCATAGGCTGAAATACCAGCCTGGATTTTTAGTCTTAACCAAGTTCCTTTTGTAAATCACTTAGTGTTTTTGCTTAGACGTTATTATGCTTTAGGATTTGTGCATTTTATTCTGTTTCACAAAAAAGACGTACAAGTTGTGACATTCCCCTAATCTTGTAATACTTTTAAGAGAACCAAATTTTGAATCATACAAGAGATTTACAAGAAAGACTCTAGCAAGTTAGGCCTTTGCAGAATGTCTCTCTCAACATACCATTATAGGGTTACATTAATCTTCTTACTTTCCTTGGAAATACAGGTGCACTGTCTATGAATAGACCTAACAGTCATGATGAGAATCTGCCACATGAATTAAACTGACTTACGTTATGTACAAAATCCAGTCTACACGAATCTCCTCTTCCCCTCATTCTATATCCCAAGATACAGAAGTTACCCTAGAAATGTCCCTCTTAGGTAAACATTCCTTTACAAATTGCTGTGATCAGTTTTTACACTGATCAGATTCTGATGTTTCAGTTACTTTAATAGTGATTTTTATTCTCTTTTGAGGCAACAAGAAGAATTTATTGCCCAGTTACACCTGGGTAGCCACTGCTAATGGGGAATTTTTCTGTGCCCTTGTGTATCATGTTCTGCTCATGGTAATAGGTAGTCTTTTTAAAATCACAGAGGAGAAAGGCAGTTGAAATGAATAACTGTATCACAGAAAAACAATATAGAAGATTAAGTATCAGGGGGTAGCCGTGTTAGTCTGTATCCACAAAAACAACATGGAGTCCGGTGGCCCCTTAAAGACTAACAGATTTATTTGGGCATAAGTTTTCATGGCTAAAAGACCCACTTCTTCAGATGCATATACAGAAGATTGTCTTTTGACAGGGCCGGAACAGACTAATTTTTAACCTACTTTTAGCACTGTACAAAACTTAGAAGATGACATGGACCCTAGCCCAATAACTTGCAGTTTAGGAGACCAGACAACATAAGACACCTGGTCCAAAAACTTCAAATTTGTGTCTTAAAGTTAGGCACATAAATCTAACTAAACACCTTGGCTGGAATTTTCAACGGGAATTGGGCACCCACTCTCATTGAAACCCCAGGCCTACAATGGAGGGAGACTTTTTGTGGCCATAATTTTGATAGTTGCCACTTTACTATGATTAGTTTAATACCACTAGCTTTTAAGGAGATTTTAAAATAAATATTTCTAACAAAGGAGAAGGTAGGGAAACAGTTTGCTGGTATAATTCCAGTCTTATGGCTTCAAGGGATGATACATACTATCCCATGAGCTGTGCATGCTGGGAATGCAAAGGAGGGACTTGGAAAATGCCCCAACTTCTTATTTTTTGGGGTGTCAGACACCGCCCTGGGGCCCATGAAGAGAGAAGTCTCTGCATTACCAAGATCAGGGACTGCGGTTGTGGATGGTAATTAGGCAGGATGTGCATAAGGCATAAGAATTCTTAGCTCTCCTTCTTCCCTTAGAATCTATAGTTTAGACATTTTGTTATCTTCTCTACATCAGTAAAGACACACAGTACCATTCAGACAAGAAACAGAGTTACTGTGGTACATGCAACTTTAATTTACACTTCCTGTCTCCTGAGCTCTGACCTGTGCAGCCTTAATGTTCTCTTCATAGGGTCTGACACAAAGGCCTTTAAGTCACTAGAAAGACTTCCATTGACTTCAATTCACTTTGCATCAGGCACATTGTTTTTCATATGAAAATACAGAAGGGAGGAGTTGGAACTGAAAAAAACCCCTACAAAATTCTACATTTCTAACAATGGGGACTTTAGTAGTGAGTAGTGGGTGAGGAGTCACCCACACGGGTCAGGGACTAAGTGACACTAGACCACTGCAGCGAACCAAATTGCACTGGCTGAGCAAGATAGACTAAGCAACCGCCTAGACTTTTAATCTAATTTCTCTGATCATACAAGCCATTTTCATTTTGTTAGTAGTTGCACATTTGCCCTAAGGCCGGCCAGTCTGTTCCTATTATCACAAAAGGTAATTCTTTATGCGGTCCAACATGTTGGTTCAAGTACTCTTAAAGGCACTATGAATTTACCTTCTGCAATCTCAGCAGTGAAGTTTTCCATCTGTATAGTACGTCACAGATTCTGGAGATTATAACTAGAAACAGTCAGTCCAGGATGGAGAGAATTATTTCTATTCTGCACTTCCCCCCAGCTCTCAGCAGGGTGAACCTAATCATCCGTTGATGTTAGTAGTGCCTCCTCAGCCCAACCGCATTTCTTTTGTCAAACTGTTCCCCGTGTAATGACTAAGGGTATATCTACATTGCAGCTGGGTGTGTGCATGGTAGTCATGTAGACATATCCACATTAACTGTACTCTAGTAGCTTACTAAAATTAGGAGAGTAGATGCTGCGTCATGCGCTTCTGTGCGGGTTGCACAAGCCAGCTTGACCCCCTGCCCAGGTACACTTCTATGTTTAATGAGCTAGCTAGAGTAGAGCAAGCATGGGTATATTTGCATGAGCTGCCATTCTCATCCCTGGCTGCAGTGTAGACAGGGCTGGCTCCAGCCGACCAAGCCTGTGCTTGGGGCGGCACCTGGAGTGGGGCGGCGCTCTGGCCGCTGGGGAGAGCGGGGCCGCGGCCGGGCTCGCCGCCCTCCCACCAGCGCTCCGGCCACCGGGGAGAGTGGGGCCGCGGCGGGCTCGCCGCCCCCCCGGCGCTCCAGCCGGCCGGGGAGAGCAGGGCCGCAGCCGGGCTCGGCGCCATCCCCGGCCACGCTCCCCGCCAGGGGGCCGGGGGCAGCGGGAGGCTTTTTTGCCTGGGGTGGCAAAAAAGCCAGAGCCGGCCCTAAGTGTAGAAGTACCCAAAGTCAGAAGTCAAAGCAGTTTCTACATTGGTCTCGTCATGTGAATCATGACACTAGCCCGAGCAAGTTAAAAAAAAAAAGTTTCAATATATAAGGCTTAATTCTTCTTGTGAATTTAGATACTTAGGCATCTATACAGGAAGAAAACCTCCCACATTTACACATGCAATGTATCAGCAATGTTTTATTAGACAGAAAAATACCTGATTAAAGAGATGATTGTAGAAATATTGACCTAGAATGAAAACCCTGCTTGCAGAGATGTGCATTTCCTCAAAAAAAGCTGAACACTTGGCTGTAATAAAATTAATACTCCTTATTCTTACACCAGCCTTGTTGACATTTCTGACCCTCCAGCTTTCAAATTCACTAGGAACTGACTGAACACACAAGAGTTCACGGTTTCCTCTTCCTTCCTGCTGAAGGCTAGAGCTCTCTCACATTTATCTAATTTCTTTGAATCTTTGATATATTTGTATCTTATGAGGAGACAAAATGATTCCTGACCTAAACTAAAGTTAAAAAGAGACGGCAAAAGCAATCGATCCCAGAGCAGAAGTTATGTAGCTTGCAAAGAGAACCTTGCCACCAGCAACAGCATATCCTCTGTATTGAGGAAAATAACCAGAAGAGAAACCGCATTGCACAAGCTATTCCCCTACCCCTAACTGAGGTGCTTTTTTGAAAGGAAAACTTTACTGGGCAAAACTACTGGAGAAGCTAAAAAGCAGCACGAACCCAGATGCCGGGCTGGTGCCATTTTACTGTAGCCCATTATATGGTCAGAGATGGTTTTTGAAAAGATGCAGCAAAATGTTAAAGATTACAGTCACCTCCTTATCTTTGCACTGAGAAGTTCCTCTCCATTTCCTAAGACTTGTTATGCTATAGTGCAGTATGTGCTTTTTGTATTGTCCTTATTGAAGAGGATAGTTTGCAAAAGGAGTGAGAAGTTGTCCACCAAACATACCACTCCTTCAGGGAGGCAAATAATTAATCTCTTGTAAATTGCAGTGGTTGAAATCAAAGCTAGCTGTCTTGAGCCCAGTCTAGGGTCACCAGCAGGGCCGGCTCTGGCTTTTTTGCCGCCTCCCCCCCCCCCCCAAAAAAAACCTGCGGCGCAGCCAGAGCAGCAAAGCAGGGGGAAAAAACAAAACCTTTGGGGCGGCCGGAGCCAGGGTGCAGGGGGACTCCCTGCACTGCAGACGTACCCCGGCTAGCAGGGGGAGAGAGAGAACGGGGGAGGCCAGGGCTTCAGTGGGGCGCTCGCCACGCAGCCCTAACGCCGCACCGCCTGCCGGGAGGGCTCTGCGCTGCTCCGGTCGGCAGGGAGGGAAGGACGTGGGCTGCCTGCCGGGCTTGCTACAGACCTGGCACTGGCTGGGGCAGACAGAGTGCGCAGCCCGCTCCCAGCAGGGCGCTCCCCTCCTCTGCGCTGCCGCCCCCTACAGGGCGGCCGGATCAGCAAACAAAAACAAACAAACAAACAAAAAAAGCGGCCGTGCTGCCCTAGGATTGGGCAGAATGCCGCCCTGTAGAATCTGCCGCCCCAAGCACGAGCTTGCTTGGCTGGTGCCTGGAGCTGGCCCTGGTCACCAGATGTCCCGATTTTATAGGGACAGTCCCGATTTTTGGGTCTTTTTCTTATATAGGCTCCTATTATCCCCCACCCCGTCCCGATTTTTCACACTTGCTGTCTGGTCACCCTAGCCCAGTCTAATGTTTTGAAAACCACAAATAACTTGGGACCTAAATATTGGCCTTCTAGTCCAAAAAAGAGAGAGATTACTATTGTTTTAGAAAACATTGCAGATATTTGTTAGTTTAAAAATCCCATGTGGTATACAGCTACTGCATTTGGAACAATAAATAATTACTTTTAACATTAAACACAACTGATATAGATTAGTGCCAGTAACATAACAGCAAACAGAATTCTTAGCAAGTTTGAGTTATATACTTGAAGATGTGGAGCCCACTCAACACTGACCAGTGTCTCCATATTGGCACCAAGGAGATGGATGTAGGTCCCCACATGAGTGTGGAAGGGAAGAATAGAAAAGCCTGGAGACAGTCATGCTCTAAAGAGGATTCAAACATTTGTCTCCTGAATCAGAGTTAAAGGTTTTGTTCTGGATGTTGGAGCTCCTAAGCTACCAATTGAAATCCTAGTTTACTCAGAACTAAGTTTGCAGTGAAGAGAAGTTATTAAAACAGTTATATGGAACTGTACTGATTGTGTGATTGGTTGTTCACTGGTTTGTTTTCCCCCCTTACTAGCTGCTAAACCTCAAAGCCATGAAGGAGAACTCCATCCCAGTCTCCAGAAGCAGTTAGTTTGCCTTTGATCACAGATCAGACAGGAATCAAGTACTGAACAAGTCTGAGCACACAATGCATTTTTAATCTGTATTCCTTTCCAAAGAGAACAGGATGATTAATGTAAAACAACAAATCCTGTTTTTTGAGGTTCATTTCCATTTATATTTGACATGTGTTTAAGTTTTGAGAAAAGTAGGTCCTTTAAGACTAGTAGATGCCCACTGATTGACAATTCGGTACAGAATTCTGCTTCAAACTGCCTGAGAACAGTCAAACTAGGTCTTGGGCAGCACTATGTTTGTACATGGCCACATTTCTTAAAGCAGAATGTCATTCAGGATTACACCAGGCTTTCCCAGCCTCACTGCCTTTATTTTACTACTCAACAGATGCTGGAGAAAGGTTATGCCATATGGATTCCCTATGCGTTATGTTTCCCTGCAGGCAGATGTACTACTGCAACTGAAGTAAATGCGTACAGTGCAAAACAAATAAACTAGCCAGCTGAGAATTTCCTTTGCCTTGAGGAAAGCTCCACTGGCATAAAGCTGGCAGAGGCAGTATAGCCATCTCCTATGCCAGCCATCCCTTCCACCTCTAAATTACAGTGTCAGTGCAAGGCCAGGACACAGACTAAGGATATGGGGAGCACAGCAGAGAAGAGCTCTTCTATTTCAGTCGTCCAATGGCATAGGGCAAGGGTGGGCAAACATTTTGGCCCAAGGGCCATATCTGGGTATGGAAATTGTATGGCAGGTCATGAAGTCTCACAAAATTGGGGGTTGGGGTGCGGGAGGGGGTGAGGGCTCTGGCTAGGGCATGGGCTCTGGGGTGCGGCCAGAAATGAGGAATTCAGAGTGCGGGAGGGGTCTCCAGGCTGGGGAGGGGGGGTGAGGGCTCGAGGGGGGAGGCTGAGGATGAGGGGTTGGGGGAGCAGGAGAGTGCTCTGGGCTGGGATGAAAGGGTTCAGAGGATGGGAGGGGGATCAGGGAGGGGCATGGGGTTGGGGCATGGTAGGGGGTCAGGGGTGCAGGCTCTAGGGTGAGTTTACCTCAAGCACTCCCAGAAGCAGCAGCATGTCCCCACTCCGGATCCTATGCGGAGGTGCAGCCAGGTAGTTCTGTGTGCTGCCTCGTCCGCAGGCACCGCCACTGCAGTTCTCATTGGCTGTGGTTCCTGGCCAACGGTAGTTGCAGGGGTGGCACTTGGGGCAGGGGCAGCATGCGGAGCCCCCTGGCTGCCCCTATGCATAGGAGCCGGAGCGGGGACAATGCTGCTGCTTCTGGGAGCCGCTCAGAGCAAGACAAGTCCCTGACCCTGCTCCTGGCTGGAGCTGGGCAAGCCCCGGACTCCACTCCTCAGCAGGAGCTTGAGGGCCAGATTAAAACGTCTGGAGGGCCGGATGTGGCCCCCGGGCCATAGTTTGCCCACCCCTGGCATAGGGTCATTGAAGGACCTTAAGCCACCAGCATGAAGTTACAGCAGCACCTCATCAGCCATAGATTAAGTCAGAGCTGAGCAGCACAGAACAAGGAATCACAACCACCCCACCGCACCCTGGATCTGCACTCTGCTCAGGCCCGACTGAGAATCCAGCCTGCTAGTCATTATGAACCCTGCTCTATGCCTCTTTCTACCCCTGCATTCCCTGACCCACAAGGCATTGCTTCAAAGTTATTCTGAAAAGCAGCCTAGAATGCCCACAAGAGTCAATCCCTGCAGCAGAGGGAGGAGCACACAGCATACTCTGTGCATCAACACCAGACAAACTGCCCTCAGTGCCACGGCGCTTCACTAACTCAGAGCACTTGAGCAGTAACCAATACAATCCAATGTTGTGCATTAGCAGCCTAATGTGTTTGGTCAGGAGAGTAAAAATAAATACAGCTGTAATCAATGTTGTTAAAAATGAGACATTAACTTGATTTTAGGTCAGAGCCCTTGTATCAGCCATAGGATTCAGGCTATTTACTGAGCCCTGAGTCAATGTGTGACCAGATGGCCCCCAAGGAGTTTACAGTCTGAAAGCTTGATTCTATTGAAACCAATGGTAAGAGCCCCATTGGTGTCAATGGCAGTGCACATCTAACACTTGCTCACTATCAGGCACAGTTCAAATACGTAATGCAGGTAGGATGATGGTCCAAAATTTCAAGATGCATGATATTTATACCTGTTTTTCTAATCTTGGAGGGTTATGAGGCAGTGCGAAGCAGAGTATTCTAAGAAGGGATTTGACTGGAAAAGGAAATTATTTGGTTGCCAATGAGAGGGAAAGAGTTCCAGACAAGGCATGCCCACACACAAGTCTGGGGATACGGATAAGCTGCCACAGACTCTTGGGTCACCCTGTGATAAGCTCCTGTGGCACTTCTTAAGAAATTCTGCTAAAAGCAGTCGAGGTTGCAAGGTAATCCAGTGTTCAAGAGGGAGCCAGTTCTTCAGTCACTAACTATTAGGGTGACCAGATGTCCCAATTTTATAGGGACAGTCCCGATATTCAGGGCTTTTTCTTATATAGGCACCTATTACCCCCCCCCCCCCCCCCACTCCCTGTCCTGATTTTTCACATTTCTCTGTCTGGTCACCCTACTAACTACTTCACAACAGAGAAATAAACAAGGCACTTATATTCTAGAAGTGAATAAGCCCTTGCTTGATCCATGATGGCTGTTTTGCTATTCTACAGAGCTTTGAACCAGTCAAAACCAAAACCCATGACACATGGGCCAGGTTAAAAATAGTAATGGAGGATGTGGGGCTCAACGTGCAGCAGAAAGAATCTGACTATACGCTGTACGTAGCATTTCTGTCATATATTGTTACACACTTCACATTTTACACATGGACTAAGCCCATGAGCCAGCAGCCACAAAACCCAAAGCCACAGACTCTTCAGCGTATGGGAATAGAGTTGCTTACTGCAGATTTTGTCAACCTTTTAAAAAGATAGAAGTGTAACTTATTTGCCTTCTTGCTCCCCCACCTTCCTGTTTTAGCTGCACTCTTTCCTGTAGCAAATTGTGGCATGCTTTTTCCTACATGGTCTTCAATGTCCATCTTCTCTCTCTTCCTTCTTATATCTCCTTTTCCATCCACATTACATTGTCTACATTCTTCCCTGTATATTATGTTTCTTACTTCTCCAGTCACCTTTGGCTCCTCTTACTCATGTGGGGTATGCCTCATTAGAGTTTTGAACCACAGTTCAACAAGCAACAAACCTTATGGGTGGGCTCCAATCACCTTTCCTTCACTACTTCTTAGAGACCAAGGTCTGGTCTACACCAGTGGCTTTAAAACTTTTTTTCTGGAGACCCAGTTGAAGAAAATTGTCGATGCCCATAACCCAGTGGAGCTGGGGATGAAGGGTTTGGGGTGTGGTAGGGGCTCAGGGCTGAGGCAGAGGGTTGGGGTGCAGGGGTGAGGCTTGTGGGGTGGGGCTTGTAATGATGGATTCAGAGTATGGGAGGTGGCTCTGGGCTGGGGCAGGGGGCTGTGGTGCAGGAGGAGGTGAGGGCTCTGGGCTGGGGGTGCAGGCTCTGGGGTGCAGCAGGGGGGGTCTGGGCTTGGGGGTCCTCAGGGCTGGGGGTTAGGGTGCAGGAGGGGGTCAGGTTTCGGGGCTGGGGGTGCAGGCTCTGGAGTGGGACCGGGGTTGAGGGGTTTGAGGTGCAGGCAGGAGCTCTGGGTTTGGGAGGGCTCAGTGCTGGGGCAGGGGATTGGGGCACGGACTTTCCTCGAGTGGCTCCTGGTCTGTGGCACAGCGGGAGAACTAAGGCAGGCTTCCTGCCTGTCCTGGTACCGCAGAACGTGCTTCACCCTGGAAGTGACCAGCAGCAAGTCCAGCTCCTAGGCGGAGGTGCACAAGCGCTTTGCGTGGGTCTCACCCTCAGGCATGGCCCCACCCCAGCTCCCATTGACCGGGAACCAATGCCTAGGAGCTGGACCTGCTGCTGGCCGCTTCCGGGTCGCAGCGCAGTGTCAGAACAGGTAGGGACTAGCCTGCCTTAGCTGGGCAGCACTGCCGATGGGACAGTACTGGGTCTACACTACACCACTGGTCTACACTACACTTACATCGACCTAACTATGGAAGGGTCTACACTAAAATTTCACTCCCACCAACGTAACTGCCTCTTTATGCTGCCTTAATCACTCCACCTCCATGAGTGGCGTAGAGTCAAGGTCAATGTAGTTAGGTTGATGCAATGTCAGTGTCGACACTGCGTTGCTTACCTCATCTAACACTGGCTTTCAGGAGCCATCCCAGATTGCTTCGCACTGACAATACAATCAATACAAGCACTCCTGGTGAGGACATGCACCACCAATGCAAAGAGCAAAGTGTAGACATTCACAAGCAATGTAATTACTGCAGCAGCTGTATGCTGATGTAAATTAAGTTGACGATTTTGTAATGTAGACATTTTCTGAAGCTTTTTATCTCTCCAGGAAATCCCCCAAACAGTCAAAGACTCAAATGTCATAATAAATTAAGCACAGACAGAAATCAGATTAAAATAAGAAATTATGTACAATTTATTTAGTAGAACTCTTGGCAAGGATTTAAACTATGTAGTTAGTAGTATCAATTCCTCTGGGCACCTTGCTACCAGCTGCTATCCATATTACCAATTGAGAGCTCAGATATATTGTAAACACTCATTGACTGAATGCCAATACCTTAGGCAGCAATTGTTGAAAGAACACTATACTATGAACTCAAACATTTAAAAATCCTGATTTAGGTAATGACGGGAATTTGATCTTAATAGTCCTCTCTCCCTCCCCATCCCCTCCCAATTTGTCCAGATCAGAAGAATACAAAGCACACAATTCTGCAAAATTAACAGTGTGGGCAAAGATGATGCTTGGCAGGGGAATAGCAGGGGCAGTTTCAGGTCAATACTGAGGTGCATAGGTAGAAAGAGAGGGGGAAGATCGCAGAGTTCCTGCCCACATCATGCCGTTCTCTAGTCCATGCATTTTGTGAGCAGTACAAATTCAACAAAAAATTAACACACTTTTAAAGTTTTACAAAAACAATGCCTTAATAGTGTGAGAACTACGCTGAACAAATGAAGTTACAGCTGTGGAACAGATACTTCTTTAGAGACCATCCGTTGGGATCTCTGTTTCAAGCACCAAAAACTCATGCTATTTATGTCTTGGCTGTTCCAATGCATTGTCATATGTTTACTATGTGTTTCAAGGATTAACTATGTGTCTATTGACTGCAGCTGGAATCTATTAATTTAACAGCTAAGAATTCAAACTCAGCCATTGATTAGTGCCAGAAGACTTACACCACTCAGGCTACATGAGGGACTCATTTAATATTGAAGATGTACTTCAATGGAAGGCTTTCTGCACACTCTGCCCTCTGTCTGTGTATTCATTTGAGTGACAGTGCAAGTAGGCATTTAAGTGACTGATTAACAGTGTAATTACCTGTATACAATTGTAAAAGGCAATTGTAGACAGCAGGTTTAAAACAAATAAAAGGAAGTTCTTCTTCACGCAGCGCACAGTCAACTTGTGGAACTCCTTACCTGAGAAGGTTGTGAAGGCTAGGACTATAACAGAGTTTAAAAGAGAACTGGATAAATTCATGGTGGTCAAATTAGCCAGGATGGGTAAGGAATGGTGTCCCTAGCCTCTATCTGTCAGAGGATGGAGATGGATGGCAGGAGAGAGATCACTTGATCATTGCCTGTTAGGTTCACTCCCTCTGGGGCACCTGGCATTGGCCACTGTCAGTAGACAGGATACTGGGCTAGATGGACCTTTGGTCTGACCAGGTATGGCCTTTCTTATGTTCTTATGTTCTAAAAGGAGGATGTGACAGAGCACGTAGAGTGTGAACAACAGATTTCCATGTGCGTATAATGGGAGGAGTCAATAATTGAAATCATGCAAGTAATGACATATCCAGACCTTTTGCTCCACCAGGAATTTTACTCTTCCTCCATCTCCTCATTGTGACATTTCCATGGGAGGTTAATCTTTGCAAAATTGACCCCTTCTGTTATCACGCATATTAAATCAAACATCCAGAGCTCTGTTGAGCTCTTATGATGCTTGCCTCCATCCAAAGAAGGCCCAACCACAATGCTAACCTCTTGCCCAGCTCTTAGTGGTACTAACTCATATAGTCTTTGCACTCTGGTGAGAGCAATGGTTTAATGGTGATGTCCCCTGCACTGCAGCTGTGGCTCACTCCATGCCCCCTCTCACATACTGGGGTCACAATGGAGTCCTACGAATTAACTTGGAGAAGCACAGATTGAGTGCTTACAGATTCCAGAGTTTTATTGTGAGCTGCAAGCTAATGAAAACATTGCTGCGTGTTTTTGGATAGAACTTGCACAGCTAGAACCACTTGAGAGCAGATCTGTTCACTGCTGCTCATATTTCAGACCAACAAGTTCATCCTGGTGCCAAAACTATCACAGTATGCTAAAGCTTTTCCACAAAGCTGAATATTAGGCCTTTCCTATATTCAACCATGCAGTTTAGCAGACGCAGTCTTGTTATCCAGTAGCAGTGCCAGAGCAAGTGTCTTCATAGAATCAACTATCACAATACATGAAGTTTGCCTTTATTGTTTCCCTCTATTAACTGCTACTTGCATTTTTCTCAGGTTATAAATTATTTTTACAGCTACCTGCTGAAGTACTGCTATTATTTAATGAATTAGCAATAACAATATTTTAAGAGCAACCAGTTTTTAATATGGATAACAGACAGTAGCAGGGAAATGATTTGAAAACAAATATTACAAGACTTTACTTATGGGAAGCTAGATGGCTCACATAACTGCTAATGGAAAACACACCTTCAAATCTTCATCATTAGCTCAGGCCTGCTCTGGTTGGTAGAGGCTGAAGTAGTTATAAACAGGCACTTGCACTGGCTAAGTACCAAGGTCAAAAAGATAGATGACTAGGACACTGGAAATTGACCCCCTTGAACAACTAGTGGTATTCGTTAATTGCCTAGAAATTTATAATGTTGACTTGTGTGTGTCTCTTTTCAAGCTTTAGGAGGCAATGTTAAGTTTGGGTGGGCAGAGCAGCAACGTGTACGATATGAAACCCTATTATTCTCAATGACTCTTCACAATAAGTGCCACATTGTAAGTTCACGATAGAGCCACAGGCCTGAGGTACCCAGGATAGTGATAGCTCAGCTATTTTACAATGGGTCAGATCCTTTCCTTGCACCAAGTTTGAGTGAACAGGCTGTGATGGGCTGAATCCCAACCACAGAAATGCCCTTTGAAGGGGAGAATCCTGCGCCGAGGGCTACAACCTTCCTAAAAGAGAAGGTCAGCAAGTAGATTTGAAATCCACTGGCTGCAACCCTAATCAATCTCCAATAGTTTTCCATACCATCATGGATGGAGCCCAGCTCTATGGCACAGAGAGCCCAAACCATTGGTATTGGTCTCCTGCATCCTTCCCCTTTCTACGTATGGCAGCACTTCCCTTGTTTTACCCACTGTATAGTGGGACCGTAGTATCCACAGAGCAGGAGACCAGATTTACAGGCATTGAAATATTTCATATACAGTAATAATCTGACTGACCACCAAGCAAATCCAGATATGAGAGGCTCTAGCCTTCATTCACCTTAAGTATTGCATATCCTATAATACACAAGTAGTGCTCTTGTGAAAAAGTGAGCTGCAAACTTCAAACTGTTTGGTAGTTTTCTCTCAGAATATGACCTAGATTCCAATTGTGATATCAGGAAGTGCATCTGTTAGTTAGCTATATAGTGGGGCTACCTTCAGTTCTTGTGTACAGACAAGTTCTAATTCTATATTCCAGAGGCAGAAGGCAGCCGCAATACTGCATAGGGTGGGCTTAAAAGAAGTTACCAGCTAATTTTCTTGTGTGCTGTAAGAAGTGGAAGCAGTTGGATCTCAAGCAATTCGTATGCTAGACATGCCAACCATTGCAACACATTGATGATCGCTGCTGGTGTTCTTTACAATATTAATATTCAAAGAGGTTCAGATACCAAATTATACCATGATTTCATGTATCACATATATAGTATAATATGAAACCAAGAAGCAGCTAAATGAAATTTATTCAAGATGGTAACACTGAATATCCTGTACATAGAGCATTCAACAAGGAGTTTATGAGCAGTCCCAAGCAACTGAAAGCTTCCATGGTGACTTACACAATATTTGTTTTGTAGCATCTTTCTACTTACTCAAGACCCTCTTTTTCTGTAGATACAATGTGATGACGAGTTTACTGCATACAAGACATTGGAAGCATAAGCCAAAACAATGTTCAAGGGCAGAAAGTGACTGTATTGATATATTTAGGTCCACTTTAATTCACAAAAGCAAGGAAATTCAAAATAAGGTTAAAGAACTGGAAAGACACATTAAAAAACACATTCCCTTTTTTTTTTTTTTTACAAGAGACTTCATTTTTTGGCCTCCAGGAAAGGGCTGAATAATTTCATTGTAATCCCATGACATTTTCATAGCAAGTTTTAATGACGTGACATGGAAAATCTGAGAGATGTGGACACTGAGACAAGAAACAATATTGTTAAAATTATGTCTCTAGTCAGAGAAACTGGATATGGATCATCCAAGTTATGGAAGAAGCCAGGGAAGCAGAAAATTACCTTTGAACATTTTAGTGCCAAGGCTACATTTTAAAAACAATCATCACTGAGCCCAGAGCCTAATGCTACAGATACCAAATCCTCCTTGCAAAAACTCTGATTACGTAAATTGTCCTAATATGTTAGAGTATAACTCCAGAATCAAAGTAAGTGACTTGGGCAAAGTGCAGTAATGCCTGGAGTATAAAATGGCTCTGGATTAATGACAGTTCATTCACTCTTCATAGGGATGGGGAGCTTGGTTAGTCTTATTGTTTATGAAGGAACAAAGTATAAGCAGCGGCCAAATTTTCAAACATGAATGTCTACAGATAGGCTCCTATATGCACATGGAGGCACCTACCTAAAAGGGGCACGATGGCTCAGCACTTATTTAGATACATCAATATGAATTTAAGAGGCTACCTTTATGCACTCACTTGCAAATTGGACCAGTACTCACAACCTTTTTAACATTTGAAATGTGACATGTTTCTCTTACCAAAAGAGTTCTCCTGCTTGATTTTTTCTTTTGCAATGTCAGAAATATCAAGTACTCAATTTTTGCTGGATGACCTTGCAATGATCTTTGGAGGACATGAACAGTGGGCTGCTGCAAGGCTAGGACCATAACTGCAGACAATTTAAGTCAGAATCTTTCCCTTCAGGGGGAGGAAGTGAGCTAAAGTACAATTTACCCTTGTAAGACATTACTGTTTAGGTCCTCCAAAAATCTTGTTAAAGTTCTCCAGCAGGAAGAGGACCCATCATCTCCCATGTTAAAAGCAAGCAGAAAAGATTATTTTATTTTGAAGAAATCATTCAAGACTCTTCATAAAGAAGCAAGTTAAATTCTCAGCTGGAAGTCTTGTGCAACTGGTTTTGCATGAACACTAGTTTATCTTAGTACCTCTTTTTTCAGGGAACATGCAGGCAGGGCCAGCTCTAGGTTTTTTGCCGCCCCAAGCAAAACAATTTTTGGCTGCCTCCCACCCCAGCCCTGGGCTCTCACTCCCCCCCCCCCCCACCAGTGTCCTCCCCCACCCGCACCCCTGTCCCCCCAGCCCTGGGCTCTCTCCCCCCCCACACACACCCCCTGCCGCCCCAACCCTGGGCTCCCCCGCACTAGTGCTGACTCCCTCTGCTCCCCCCTCGCCTCCAGCTAGTCCAGCGCTGGCAGGGTCGGCGTAAGCAGTGAGGCTCCCATGCTGTGCCTCAGCCCAGGGTCCCTCCAGCCAGGGCTCCCGCCTCCAGGACTGGCCGGGACCCGGGAGGGCAGAGCTGGGGGACGGCCCTGACAAGGGGCTGAGGAGTCGGGGCAGGGTAGCCCCAGAGGGAGCGGAGCCCTGGAGAGCGGGAAGCAGGCCCCGCACGGCAGCGCCTTGCCCTCTATGGCCCTGCTGCTGCTGCTGCTTCTGGCCGCCCTGCCACAGTCCCTGGGCAGCTTGGGCCGCTTCGCCCAACCCCGGCTGCGGTGCTGGGGGGCGGCCGCCCTGCGGCATCTGCAGGCGGCTCCCTGTGCCCCGCGGGGCAGCCCCCAGCCCAAGTGTCCCCCGCTCAGAGCCTGCCTGGCCCAGCCACAAGGTGCGGGCGCTGCTCTCCCATGGCGCGAACTGCAGTGGCCCCAGGGCACCCCCCACACATGATGCGCTGCTGCTGCCGCCAAGGCTGGCTCTAGGCTTTTGCCACCCAAAGCAAAAAAAAAAAGATGACCGGAATGCCACCCCTGAAAATCTGCCGCCCCAAGCATGTGCTTGGTTTGCTGGTGCCTAGAGCCGGCCCTGCATGCAGGATAACTTAATATCGAGTGTTGCCCTTATAACTTTTTTGAAGCAAGTATCTACAGTATACAGCCTGTTGCTGTAATTATGAGAACATACAGAAGGGGATACCCTTATGTATCTGCAGCCTGAAATTGCAGGATTTCAATAGAATATTTAATATTTAAATTGCCAGAGATAATTGCATGCTGTTTAAATTTCACTAGCATGAAGAGGCTAAATATTAATATCCTTTAATTGCTATGCGCTGAAAGAGGACATGAACTAGCAAGCAGGCAACCTGCAATAAATGGCTAGTGAGCTTTGCTTTGAGTCTTAATTAGCATTGTTAATAGGTTTATGTTTCATTTTTAATTGTGTTCTAAATTGGGCTTCCTCTCAAATTAGACCTTCCCCTCAGAACCACACATGAGCAGGGAGTTACTGCCCACTGAATAGTTCCTGGATAAACAATACAATTTGACTCAGAAGATGACTAGAGAGGGACATTTTTAAATAAGGCTACGTGATTTGTGAAGAAAAGGAATCCTGTGCTCTATCAGACTTCTTAAATCACTTAACCTCCATACTGCAGCTTCTCATCTGTAAACTGGGGATAACAGCACTTCCCTAACTCACAGGGGTGTTGTGAGGGTAAATACATCAAACATTGTGAGGTGCTCAGATACTGTGGCAATGCTGGGTATGTCTACACAGTGAGCTGCAGCACGTCTCAGACCCTGGGCAGACAGACTTGGATTATGGTGCTAAATACAGCTGTGTAGACATTGTGACTTGGATACTGATGCCTAGAGAGCAACAGCATCCATATAGCTCTTTTTAGCCCCATAGTTCAGCCTCACAAGACTAATTCTGTTGACCCTGAGTCTGAGGCTAGGTCTACACTACCTGCCTGAATCAGCGGGTAGAAATCGATCTCTCGGGGATCGAATTATCGCGTCTCGTCGGGACGCGACAATCGATCCCCGAATCGACGCTCTTACTCCACCAGCGGAGGTGGGAGTAAGCGCCATCGACGGGGAGCCGCGGAGGTCAATTTTGCCGCCGTCCTCACAGCGGGGTAAGTCGGCTCCGATACGTCGAATTCAGCTACGCTATTCGCGTAGCTGAATTTGCGTATCTTAAATCGACCCCCCTCGTAGTGAAGACCTGCCCTGAGACACACTGCTGCTCACTGTGTAGATGTACCCAGTAGTACCTATGGGAGATAGAGGGAAAAGAGACCTCTGAGAATATTACTAGCACTATCCCATTACTGATGTATACCAAGTCTGTTTAATGTGATAAACCTAGCTAATTAATGTAATAGGCTAGCAAATCAGCTACCAAACGGGACTGTATTTATGACCATGATTTTCTGCAACTGCAAGAATTGTACAGTTGCTTTACCCAGGAGCAATTCCATTAATCTAGCATTTGAACCGAAATGAAAGCAGGACTAACTGGAGGGAAATTGGTACTTTGATATTAGTAACCACAATTCCCTACAAATAACTCACAGTTGTGCAGCATTATACACAGCCACCCAATGACATTAACCACTGAACCCTAAATGTTATATTTTTATAGGGCCTGCTCCTGTGAGGGGCTCAGCACATCTAGCTTGCATTGTCTTCAAATGAGTCATAAAATTACATTTTGGTTTACCGTGTTTAAAAATTAGTGAATGGTTGCATAAAAACTATCAAACTTCAAAGATTATGAACAATGGGTAGAATTAGGATTGCATATTTAGTTTTAGTATTGGCTGACTTTGAAAGAATGTTTACTATATACATTTACTCTTGCATTAAATTTCCTAAAAGCACCTATAGTGATTGTAAGGTAGTTGATCATACATCTCCTGAGACTAGTCCTGAGCCATCTTGAAAAAGCAACAGACTTTCTTGCAAAGCCTATAACCCTCATGAGGAGAAAATCTCTCTTCTTTTTAAAACTGTGGAAGAACACAGATTAAGACCCCAGCTTTCTAATGAGCTCCATATGGGCAGACCCCTGCACACGTGCACACACACAGAGTCCATCTGACTTCACCACGAACGAAAATAAATTACCAACATAAAACATAAGGAGATTCCCCCACCTGAAATTGACTCAGCACTTGGGTATGGTGCTTTGGCTTCTTAGAAGTAGTCTCCTCTTCTGTCACTCCAGCAGTCCCTCCTGTGGCACTTCCTCTGAGCACCTGTACAAGGAGAAAGCCACGCTGGAGTTAACCCTTTGGGTACCAAAGACACACCAGTGCTACCACACCCTATCATGCTTGTGTATAGAAACAGATTTCTTGAACTCTATGTGGCTATGAGTTATAGGGCAGATTTTCAAAACAGTTCAGAATCCAATAGCTCCCACTGAGAACAACAAACATTATCAAACTCTTTGGAAAGGCCAGCCCTAATTGTGGGTGCAGTGCTTCCCGAAGCCGAAATCACTAATAACAACTTATAGCCAGTTCCTGTAACTGAATCTGCCCATTCAGATCCTTGTAAGCCTAAGGCCTTTCTGTCATAACTAGCATCGTACCCTACACGGATAACAGACATTGCCAATTACTTATAACTGTCATTTTATTTCTTTCACAATAACATACCATAATTTCAGTTATTCTAACCCACAGAAACAATTAGACTCAAAGCAGTCTTTTAAGTAATGTGCAAACAAAAAGTTATCTGATACTCAGGCCCACCAACAGGGGGGGGGGGAGCAAAAGGGGCAATTGCCCAGGGGCCCAGGCAATTTAAAAGGACCCGGGGGGCCCTGGCCGCTGCCACCGGCAGCAGGACTAAGGCAAGCTTCCTGCCTGCCCTCACTCTGCACACTGCCCCCACTCTGAGCGCTGACTTCACAGCTCCCTTTGGTTGGGAACTGCAGCCAGTGGGAGCTGCAGGGGCAGTGCCTGCGGGCAGCAGTGCATGAGACCCTCTGGGCCCCCTGCCTAGGAGCCACTACCAGAGGGGTGTGCTGGTTGCTTTCAGGAGCTGCCCAAGGTAAGCACCACCCCCTGACCCTTTCCTGCACCACAACCCCCCGCCCCAGCCTAGAGCCCGCCCCCTGCACCCAAACCCCCTCCCAGAGCCCGCACCCACTCCCGCACCCAAACTCCCTCTCAGAGCCTACACCCTGCACACCCTCCCGCACCCAAACTCCCTGCTCCAGCCTGGTGAAAGTGAGTGAGGGTGGGGGAGAGTGATCGATGGAGGGAGGGGGGATGACGTGAGCAGGGGGAGGGGCCTCGGAGAAGGGGTGGTACAAGGACGTGGTCTCAGGGAAGGGGTGGGACAAGGGTCTTTGGATTTGCGCAATTAGACAGTTGGCAACCCTACCAGGCAGGCATGTGGAACCCCTGGCTGTGCCAGAAGACTGCGGCCAGCAGCTCGCTGGGCACCAGCTAGCGCAGGCGCAGCATTGCCCAAATGTCAGGCAGATCGCGTCCGCAACTTATGTGTGTGTGGGGGCCTGTTGACTGTTCTGCCCTGGGGCTCAGAATTGCTTTCAGCAGGCCTGCTGATACTAGGAATTATTTTTACCTAGAGTCTTTAGGTCAAAAAGTCAGACAAAGTTTTCTTACATGTAACAGCAGACATTTTTTAAGAACCTAGACTTAACTTTAAACAGATCATAGTACCCAACTGACTAGTGACTGGTTTTATGTTCATTCAGAATTTTCATACAGCTAAAATACACTGTCAGAATGTACCCTTTAAAAATTGGGTTGCAATTTAGTAGAGTCTGTTTTTTCCTTCTTTCATACTTTATTCAAAATTTCTCCTTACTTAAAATGGCCAAAATTTATGAGGGGTTAAAGCTACCTAATAGGATTGCAGGTGCTCAGACCTCCAGTAAAAATGGCCTCTCTACTACTTGGGGAATAGATACTCCTTGCAAAGATGGCTGCCCTGTTTCCCTTTGTTTTCAAGATGACTAAATCAAAAGCTGTTTTTAAAAATATTTCTTCACTGTGAATTAAGCCATTAAAAATACTGGAAAGTAGGAGTTCTACTATGTTCAAACATAAATACCCCTCATATGGGTAATTAATAGGGTTTGTTCTCTAGCCAACTCTCTGGAAAGGGAGTGTTGCCTAGTGGTTAGACACATAGCCAAGCGTATAGGTTTGGTGGATCCCTTCTGATGCTTGAGGGGATGGAGCTAGAAATGATTTTATAAAACCTCTCTGTTAACTTACTAGTAAAATTGGGTGGCTGCTTCCTAAGGTAGGGGTGTAAGGTACTGCTCAGCTTCTGTAGTAAAGTTAATAGAAATATAAAAAGCAGGGAGTAGAAGAGATGAAATTTGAACTTGTGATCGCCTGCATTCCAGCCCAGGACAACGTCCACTAAGATACAAGGTAGTTTGCTGGGGATATTGCCCTCTCCTGCTTAGCCAAAACTGGAAGCAAGACTCAGCTGAAATGCAGTACATTTAAGAGCTCTGCTTGCTCTGTGAGAGTGAGGCCACCGCTAGCAAAGAAGAGAGCCACAGTCTATACTTCATAGACTAGTAAGGAAACTGTCAATCCCATGAACCTCAGCTCAGTTGTGGAGCAGCAGCAGAGGTGCCTGCAAGAGAGACACTTACAAGTTCTAGTGCTCGGGGGTTCTCCAGCCTCTGAAGCTCTGCAGCTTTGGCAGAGGCTCCTCTGTTCTCAGGAGCTGTGGCACTTGACAGGAGCCCCATACCCCAGGTATGTAGACACTGTGCTGCTGGATTGACAAACTGGCCTCCATACACATACACACAGTTAGCCACCCAACCCCTCTTCCTCTCCCCTTCCCCACTTCAACCATACCTGCTCTCTCCATATCCCCACAGGCCATAGAGAGGACAACATCTCTGCCCCCACCCCTTTGCATGTTTTTCCATAACCATCCTATACTAGCTGTGCTTAGGTGAAGGGGATTAAGGCTGGTTAAGTGTGACATCCCCCAAGGCAAACACTGAAGAGCAAAGAACAAGTGACGGGATGCCTCAACACAACAATCTCCCTCACGGGACAATGCAAAGCCTTCATTACAACTTTGGCAACATCAGCACACATTCAGGGGTGACATGCACACAGGTTAAGTGTGCCATGTGCTATGCCTTTTTGAGGGAAATATGAGGTCGTAAATAAGGGTTTTGTGTTATATTCAGAGGGAGATTAATGCAGTGTGTAAAGTTTTCTTAGCAGCTGGAGATAGGGGGAAGGTAAGTGCAGTCTGTCAGTGGAAACATGCTCTTTCGGTACTATGGTAGGGCTAAGAAGTGCCCATAACTTGCTCTTCCCTTGTTATCTAGGGCTTGTGCTGAGGGGATTTCACACTGAGGCCTTGTCTTCACTGCTAAAAATGGTACATCTTTTACCTCAGGATAACTAACGTGCATGAACTATCCCAAGATAAAAACACAGTGAAGACATGGCACTTCAGTTTTACCATGAGGTAAAAAACACACCTTTTTTAGCAGGGAAGATGAGGCCTACTCCCATGTAAATGAAGTTTGGGTGGGGGGAGAGGGTTTCATAGAATTAAAATATACATAATGTATACTTCAGTTATGGACCCCGCTAATCTCCACCCATACTAATGTCATATCTATTTCCATAGAAACTGCATCTGTTATTATTTCAACAAAATTCCCATGGGCCTCAATCGGGGTTTTGACCGAATAAGGTCTGTAGGCGTGAGCTCATAGTAACGAAGAGCATATTTCAAAAGGAGAAGAAAGCAGAAGGGATTTATGAAAATGACAAAATGAAGAACAAAAAAAAAAGATTAGACTGACTCTAAATCGCACAAGCAAACTATGTGATGTTGCTAGGTTTATTTCCACTTGCTTGGAAAGATTGGCATAACTCCCTCTTGGCTCTGCCTTCAGTGATTAATATAAACATTCTATACTCATGACAACAAAAATACACCACACCATCACAGGGTGTGAAAAGTGTGGGGACAGATTGATATTGAGTCCATTACCTAGAGAATACATAGCAGCTGATCTTTCATGGCATTTACCTTTACTCGTGAGGAAAGGCAGGATAACTTCACTGTGGTTAAATCACTTACGATTACCCCGCATTTCCTCATCAAATATTGTACCATCATGTCATGTATTTTTACATGCTGATTCCATAGCAGTCTCTTGTCATAGGTTTTTTACTGTTTGGGCAGCAAAATGGATTCATGCTATGAAAGGAGGAATGCTGAATTCTGTGTGAACAGTTCATTTCATTTTTTTCCACCTTAAACTACAGAAAATGTGCCAAGTCTGTATTGAATGGAGTTCAGTGTAAATACATCTTTCTGAGGTATTATTGGATTTTAGACTTTAGCCTTTAACTAATCCAGAAACACAAATGACTAATTGTGCAATGTTGTTGTAGCGGTGTTAGTCCCAGGATATTATATAGAAAAGGTGTGTGACATAATATCCTTTATTGAATCAACTTCTGTTGGTGAAGGAAACAAGCTTTCAAGCTCTACAGAGCTCTCCTTCAAGTCTAGGACTAAACTGGGAAAGGAAATCAGAGTGTCACAGCTAAATACAAGGTGAAACAGATAGTTAAGCATAAGCACGTGTTGCAAGAAACCATTCAAAATGAAGTGGACAATTAACACCTCTGCAATCAGAAGACAAAGGAAAATTAGTGGGTTATATATTGTAATGAGACATAAAACCAGTGTTTCTACTGAGTCCATGATTAGCAGAGTTATGAATTTAAGCTCCCAGACTCATCTTTTGAAGGTGTTATAATTGTACAGTATCAAACTCAGATAAAGAATGAGGATGGATTTTCTAGGGGGAAATGTTTAATTATCAGACGCATTCCCTGTGTACAATACAGTAGTAGATTGTTGAAAGAGCCTACATCTGGTTAGGGAGGAAATTTGAATCAAAGTAATTAGCATCAAATTAACTTCGGTCTCACCTTTAGCCAGGTCAGCATAGCACTCTCCCTTTATCAACTGCCCTCTAGTGGAAGACAGCAAATTAGAAAGAGAAATCACATATACCACTACACACAATGGCCAACACATGTTTCTAACTGACGATAAACTGCGTAAAGGAGTGTTTGTTATAGACAGTGCCACTTGCAACTAATGCGGTGCTTAGTAAATTAGGAGGAACAGACTATGAAATTCTTCAGTATGGATTTAGAAATAGCTCTTGAGCTGGCTAATAGTACCTAGGGTCTCTACAGCTGGCTACAGAACATTTACAAGGCAACAATAGAAAATCGTGTGCATTGTCAGGTGTTTGACCAGTAACTTAACTAACTTTTGACAGTTGCTCCATTTTACATCCTTTCCAATAGTGTTTCAAAAGAGGTGTCACAAGACCTTTCAAAATGCAGTTTGGGAACATGCTGAAGCATTGGTCCTGTAGATTGATTTCTAGGTCTGTTTCTTTGCTTACCAGGTCAACAAAGCAGGGGATTCAGGCACCACAGGAGTACCTGATTCAACCTCTGGCAGAGGTAGCATCTCCTATTGCACCACAGCAACTCCTGCAGTCAGGCAAAGGAGTGACCCGGATAGGCTCCAAAGGTAGTTGCATCTAGCTCTGCTCAACCAAAACTATGGGATCTTGAAGAGGAAAGATGGACTATTGTTTGAGGACACCAATAAAAAAAAAGGACTGATTGTTTCTCACAACATCTTAGCTATTTTCAACACAATAACAAATAGCTTAGAGCAGCGGTTCTCAAATTGTGGATCAGGACCCCAAAGTGGGTCGTGACCCTGTTTTAATGGGGTTGCCAAGACTGGAATTAGACATGCCTGGGCCCGGGGCCAGAGCCAAAACTCTTGGACTTCGGTTATGCCCCCCTGCCTGGGGCAGTGGGGCTCGAGCAGGCCTAGGTTTCAGTCTCCCCTCCTGGAGACCCCGCTCCTAGAGTCAAATTTTTGTTGTTAGAAGGGGGTCGCAGTGCAATTAAGTTTGAGAACCTCTGGCTTAGGGTAAATTAGCACTTCAGTCTAATTTCTGAAAATTAGATAAATGCCCTCCTTTTGCAGGAAGTGTATGTCCAAGACTTGCAAAGATTAGAAGACAATAAATATTTGGACTGATTTAATTAAATGCCTTTATGGGAAACAGAGAAGCTCTTTTTGTAATTATCAAATTGTAAAAGAGTAGGATTCTTCCCCTTGCCTTCTCCTTCATTTTGGTGACAATCTGGTACTTTTTCACCTTTTGAACAGGCTAATTTGTAGCTACCCTGCAGAGTTTATAGTTATAGTTAATAGTTTATAGTTAATTTGACCCATTCTGCCAGAGAATAAACAGCTGGAAAATAGTTCATCTCAAAAATTTGTGAATGTCACAAATTAACTTGAAAATATTTTTGTGATTGAAATTTTCACAGAAGAGAGAACCCTAACAGTTAAATGAGCAGCTCAGATCCACATTCTTGGACCAGCTTTCAAGATACTTGAAACCACAGGATACCATACTTCAGAAGGATTTTAACTACCTATTATATCACAAAAAGAGCCAAAGTTGCATTAGCAAAACAGTTTGTAAGTTATGTTCTGTAGAAGAAATCTTTATAAACCAAAAAGCAAAACCACAACTTGAAGAGACATTTGCTTGAAGAATCTATCCTGGCCATATTTGCCAGCAGACAGGACATGATTGAGAATGTGAGGATTTATAGGTGTGAAGGACAGAGGAGCTGACAGTAATCATATAGTTTGAAACAGAACTAGTGAATGCACATTTACTTAATTTCACCAGTGTAAGGATTGGGGTCACAGAATTCAGAAGCACAAGTGTATTGGATTTCAGAAAAGCAAATTTTGAAGATTTAAGAAATCGACGTAAGTTTCAATGGGAGGAAGTAGCCAAATAGTGTGCTGGAAGGAAGGAGGCCGGGGAATGCTGAAAGACTACAGTTTTTATGCAGGGCCAGCTCCAGGGTTTTTGCCGGCCCAAGCGCGAGAAGAAAAAAAAAAAAGCCGCGATCGGCAGCAGCTCCACCGCGCCGCTTTGTTCTTTGGCGGCAGGTCCTTCCCTCCAAGAGGGACCGAGGGACCCGCCGCTGAAGAGCCGTACGTGCCGTCCCTTCCCCTTGGCCGCCCCAAGCACCTGCTTGCTGGGCTAGTGCCTGGAGCTGGCCCTGTTTTTATGACAAGGAAGAATGCAAAGGACAAGAAATGGCAAGCGTGGTTTCAGGTGGGACTGCTCAGATACGATGTTAAAAACAAAAGCAAAAAAATCCTCTGTATTGCACATGGAAAATGAGGAAGGCAGATGATCAAAAATACATACTCAATTAAGGTTTGCAGGAAAAGTTAAGGGCAACATGAAAGCACAATGAGTTAATGTTAGCAAGAGGGCTGGGGAAAGAAATATAGCAGGGATAAAGAAAGGACCACAGGGATCATCTATAAGTGGAGGTTGTTGGAATTAACAACTCAAATGGCAGAGACACTGAAGTCCTTGTTTCAACAAGAAAAATAAAGAAGAGTAGCAACACTTAGGAAGTGAGGCTAACATAGAAACAGCTAGTTATAAAGAGCTGGGAGGGGAATTTTAGAAAACTTGAATAGCTACAAGTCTGTTGGCCCAATATTATGCACCTTGAGGGGTTGGAATTAGCAAGTTAACTTACTATGCCACTCACAGTCATTTCTGAAAAAAGTCATGGGAAGTGCCAGAAAACTAAAAAAAGCCAATGTTGTACTGATCTTTTAAAGAGGAAAACATGACTAGGCAATTAACAGCTGTACAAGTCTGACTTCTATATTTGGTGAAATAATAGAATAGATACTGAGAAAACAATCCCTAAACAGCTACAGGATAATGGAACCATGAGCAATAAGTAGTAAGTGTTTATGAAGAACAGTCCTTGCTAGACGAACAGTTTTATACAATTACAGAATTAGTGGATGAAGGAAAAGTGATAATGTGACATCTGGATTTTAGTAAACAATTAGATATAGGGGCTTTTGAAATCTCATACAGCTAATTAAAGCTAGCTGGTATACATAAATGCTGTCAAGGGGCTTGGAAACTGGCTAAGGAACTGTAAACAAAGGTTTATGATAAATGCCAAAGTACTGAGTTATAGGGAAGTATCTAGGGAATACTTCTGTACTTGCAGAAGGATAACCTAATGGGTCTTCTTCCATCCCTTTGAACTATGGTTCTAGGATAAGTCCCTAAGGGATAAGATAGAGGGAACTTGTTTTAAAATCTGGTGTTCTCTATCAAACAACTGAAGTCCTAACTGCTGTCATCTCAGAGGCTGGAATCAGGGATTTTAAAATTTGCTCCCACACATCATAGTCTTAGAAAATATAATTCTTAAATTCCCAAAACGTTAATGAAACTTAGAAGGAAAAAATGCTGCAATATCAGCCCCCAGTTTTATTCATTCTTCTCTTAAAGATAAGAGTCACGTTATTTCCTCCTGCTCCGTGTGCTTGCACTAGTCAGCCTATGAAAATTAGCTGGAATTTGTCTCTAACTGTCCAGCTGAGAATTCCCCAGCATCGGGGAGCTCTCAGATTGCATTTAGCCAGCTCCTACACAAACTGTGGCCTCCTAGACATAGGGACAGAGAGGAACATACTTGCACACTGCCAATTTAACTGGCATTTGGGCCCTTGAGGACAATAGCCAGCTGGTGTAAGTTAGAGCAGTGGTTCTCAAACTAGGGCCGCCGCTTGTTCAGGGAAAGCCCCTTGCCGGCTGGGCCGGTTTGTTTACCTGCCACATCAGCAGGTTCGGACGATCGCGGCTCCCACTGGCTGCGGTTCACCGCTCCAGGCCAATGGGGACTGCAGGAAGTGGCGCGGGCTGGCCGCCCTTCCTGCAGCCTCCATTGGCCTGGAGCGGCGAACCGCGGCCAGTGGGAGCCGCAATCGTCCGAACCTGCTGATGTGGCAGGTAAACAAACCGGCCCAGCCGGCAAGGGGCTTTCCCTGAACAAGTGGCGGCCCAAGTTTGAGAACCACTGAGTTAGAGCAGCCTCAAGGCTGCTCTAACTTATGCTGGAGCAGCTTGAGAAGAAGGGAACTGAACTGGCACCCTGACTGTACCTCCTACTACACTGAGGAAATCTCAACACATAAGAATAATGGTAAGGATTCATGAATCTCCACATAAAATTGTTTGCCTTTCTGATGCATCCATGGCTCTAGTATTAAGGCAGTCTGATTTTGTTAATTGATTACCTGATACTATGTTTTAAGTACATATTCTTTTTTGCTGCCTTCCTCCTTTTTATTAATATTTTGGGTTTCCTTTCCTCTTCTGCATTCTGGATTTTATAGGAGGAATTGCAACAAATGTGATGATAGTTTTTATGATTCAACATTTGTACAAAAATTTATTTTCTTTGTTACTGGCTCGTGCACTAGATTCTATATCAGCATCGGTAATTATATATTTAGACAGCATAAAAAAATTGAGCATATGTTTTGTTGGATTTAGACTATTAAATTTATTGATTTCTAATGCAAGAGGTGCCATTTTATATAAACGGTATTTCAGTAAACTGCTGAAATTGTATGTTTAATTCCGAAGCCTCTGTTAACACCTTTCCTGTCTGTGATGGGGTTTAACCTGTCACCTGCAAGGCAAGTGAAAGAACCTCAATTAATCATGCACTGCACCGGAGGTGGGGGGTGGTGGTGGGGGGGATGGGGTGATTACCAAATTGCTTCCTGGCCGGGGAGGCAGAACTAGGCCTTATAAGGAGCTGAGGGAACTCAGCTGAAAGGAGAATACCCGAGAGAGAAGGTAGGTGTTCCTGAGCTCTCTGGAAAGGGTTTAAGGCGAGCTGTGATGTACCCAGGGTACAACCTGGACTAATGAACAGCTGTGTCCCCTCAGCTCTCTAATCTGGGTGTCTTTTACACTGCTTTGCTATGAAAGCAATCACTCCTGGTCTGCTGTCAAGCAGCCTCCAGCACATAAGTTACTTCCTGTTATATTGTATGACTGCTGTAGCCAACCACTCTTGAATTACACTACAGAGCGACACCAGCAAACTCCCAGGCCCAGACTTTCCCCAGAAATGTGTGTCTTGTACTGCACAGCTCTCTCCTGGATAATACAAACTCATATAAAGTCCATCATTTTATTAATAGAAAATGATATGCACAAATCCTGTTATCCCAAATGTAGTTTCCCAAACACTTCAATCCAAACACACTGTTTTACATAAAACAATAAAGCAAGTTTAACTATAAAAGGATAGATTTTTAAGTGAATACAACTAATGAGGCATAACAGGCAGAATTGGTTACAAGAAAAATAAAAGTAAAATAACTAATGCCTAATAACAAACTAGAATGAATTCAAAGCAAGGTCTCTCTTGCCACATGTTTCAGCAGCCCTACTGCCTGAACTTATTTCAGTCAGGATCCCTCCCTCAGTCCAATGGTGCTTCCTTTGTTCTTCAGGTGTTGTGGATGCCATGGGCAGATAAAAAGGAAGGAATCAACTGGGGCATCTGCCCTCCCTTTTTATAGTTTTTTCCCTTCTTGGAGAAGCAGCCAGGTTGATGAGACAAAAATTCTCCAAACTGTTTCTTTTTAAATATGTAGATTTTTTTCCTATGAATGGCCATTTAGCAGGTGATGGCCCATTTGACCTTGTTTACACCTGGCTGAGGCAATAGTTTGCTCTTTTTCTCTGAGGAACTGGTTTGGCCACTCCTCAGACTTGGAACATGTCTGAGTAACATCATGCTGTGGAATGTTATAACTTTACATACCGTGTTGCCAAACATATTTTATCAGGACGATATTGACCAGCGAGTTGAGTTTTCAGATGATATCTCACAAGACTGGACTGGTCCAGGCTGAGTTTGATGGTGGGATGGAAATTGTTGAAATTCTGGTGGAATTCCTCAAGGGCTTCTTTTCCATGGGTCCAGATGATGAAGATGTCATCAATGTAGCTCAAGTAGAGTAGGGGCATTAGGGGACGAGAGCTGAGGAAGCATTGTTCTAAGTCAGCCATAAAAATGTTGGCATACTGTGGGGCCATGCGGGTACCCATATATAACAGACTTTGTTTAAGATCATGAATGTTTCCTCCAGTCTGTAAAATCCAAGCCCAAAGCTTAAATTACTGCACACTGAAGGTCTGAAGTCTTTCAGAAAAATCATGTTTAATTTTGCTATAAGACTTTAAAATAAAAGTGCATTGATTTATCCAATTTTCTTTGTTCTCAGCCAGAGATGAATAAGTGATGGTATCATATAACCCAATATATTCTAAGTGTTGAGTCATGGTCACATGGTGTCACATGCTACTTTCCCCAGAGATGAGCACTATTGTTGGCATGGTGGGATTTCCCTCTCAAATCTCCAAATGTCCAGTTGAATTTCCCACGGTGACAAGCTAGTGCCACCATTTAAACAGCAGACACCTGAGAGACACTGATGGCTGGAGAGTTGGATGCAGTTAAAGCTTTACAGAACTGAGACACCCTAGAGAATATAGAAAGTCTGAATGACTGAAGATACTAAGTTTTCTTATATACGAGAATTATATTCCTCTAGTGAATATAATGAGCCGACCAGGTTTTCAGTATTACACTTAGCTGGTGATTTAGACATTATTTGTCATTTAGTAGTGGAAAAATTAGGACCATCTACTCCTGTTGCACATGGTGAAGCTTTCTGCAGATAAACCTCTTGCCTTAGCATAAAAAAAAAAAGCTTTTTTTTCCACCGGGGTTTTTGGTATGAAAGTTAGTCAATTCTTATCAATTCACATTAGTTCTGCAGTTACCCGCTGTCCTAATCCCTCTCATGAGCTCTCCATCATTACTGTACATTCACCATTATCCCAACACTAACTTTTGGACCACAGTGAACAAGGTCTTTCTAAACACCAAAACCTCACAGGATCCTTTCAACATAAAATAGAAATCCCAATAACTGCACATCATACCTTTTTCACATGGGTACTGTAGTCTTAAAAGCCAGCTGGGGTGAAGTCTTTGGCAGAGTTTTCTCAATTGCAGAGCAAAGGGGAAACTCCTGCCAAGTATGACAAAAATTGTTTTCTGAGTTTCTGAAAGCCTTAAGAGTTCATGTTTCCAAGGCAACACCATCACACAGAGAATCATTAAAACAGCCACTATCTTATTTCACTTACAAATCAGGCTCCAGCTCTTGTCTAAACAGGGTATTTGTAAACCAGCAGAGCATGACTGCTTATGCAAAGTGCTGGGAGCTCTTCACAGATGAAAATAAATTATGAGGCTGAACAAGGCTGGTGTCTCAACAGATCTGGGGTTATAAATGTAAAGGTTAGCAAGAGTCTTGTGTAAATTTCAGTGGGTATTAGTGCTGGGCCTTTAAGAACTCCTGAAAGAGGAACATCTGGGAAAACTCTCTATGCACAACAAGATTGTTCAGAAGGACATAATAAAAGGGGATCCCACTTCCATTCTGAACACCAACAAGCCACAGTAGAAGCCAACGAGCAACACAGTGGCCTCTTTCATTTAAGTACAATGGAAGATATTTCCTCTGCTTTTATTTTTCCTACATCAAAATCTGCATTGATCTGACAGCAAATCTAAAAATGATTTGAATCATTTTTCAATTAAAAGCAGGCAAGACTTGTAAAACTTTGAAATTAAATGGGTCCTAATTATAGAACAAACAATGTAACTGGGGAGTTTAATATTTATTTTGTCTGCTCTTTAATCTGGCAGCTAAAGGAATAACAGAAACTAGGTGCACATTTTTAGCAGTGAGGATAATTAACAACTGGAATTGTTCAAACGATATGGTGAACTCTCCTTTACTTGAAGTCCTTAAATCAAGATTGGCTTTTTTTCTAAAATTCTCTCCAGCTCAGCCACCCATTACTGGGCTCAAAGCAGGAATCACTTGGTGAAATTCAATGAGCTGTGTTATGCAGCAGGTCAAACTAGTTGATCATAATGGTCCCTTCTGGCCTTATTATTATCTAAATATTAAGATATTTTGTATTGTAAGATATATCATAAGTGTGTACTTATCTAAAAGTTAGATTTTTTTTCAAGTACATAAACATATACATATTTCATTCTTGGTGCTTAAATGCCTTAAAATAACTAAATGTTATGAAGGGTGCCTTAAGGAAATAACGGGGCAGAAAAGGATGTCAGTCAAGTACTGTACCTCTGACTGTCCATATCTGGTCATAGTTCAGTCTTCTAGTAAATATCCAGTTTGCCAATCATCCCGTCTCACACTGCTAGTGAATTCAACATAGGGAAATGTACCCAGAGAATCAAGGACCTGAACCCTCCAGAACAGGGTTGCATCTACTAGAGGGATAGTGGAGGTTAATGACAACAGTGAACTTACAATGCAGTTGATCAACTGGGATGGGAAACTCATGTAAATATGCTTCCCCACTGCGGAGTGCCTCAATATAAAATTCCAAGTTCCTCTATCCCGCCTGCTAGTGCTGCAAAGACAGCTGACCTCAGGGAGTTGGAGAGGGGGAGTCTCAGACCCAAGCAGGGTGTGACTCAAAAGCCTCTTAAAGCCAACAGGCAAGGGAGCTACAAGAATATCCTGATAGGTACATTATTCTTCACCAAAGAATGTCACGTGAGGTCTTAAATGAAAGCCAGGGTCACGCTGGTCATTGAGATCATTGTGAAATGTTTGTACAGATACTATGTAAGGAGTTATGTTTACTGAAATGAGTATGTCTGTTTCAAGACAGCTGACAAACAGATTTCCTGTCAGAAGATGTTTGCTCAGCTCTCTCTCTTTTAGCATTGTCATTAAGCATTGTAAGCTAACGCAGTGGCTCCATGGCTACAAAGTCAACAGGGGGACATGAAAACAACAGGGAAGAAGTAGAACACAAACAGTGAAACCCATTGTCGCTAGTTTTCTCCTGAGTACAGACAATGAACTTTGGGGATATATGTAGAAGGCAACAAAGATACCCTTTTTTCCTGAACCTAGGAAGTAAACTGGCAGCATGTTTACATTCAAGAAAATAGAACCTCAACCAGTCTTGTTTGAAATGCTGCAGAGGACCTTTGGAGTGAGAAACCTATTTAGACAGGGGGTTAGTCTGTTAAGTCTAGTCTACAGAAAGCATGTTATAATGTTTCCCTTATCTTTACTCACTATCTATTAAATCTTTGATCATAAACTGTGACAGACCCAGACCAGTGGGGTACAGGAGTCTGGTAGAGGGCAAATATACTGGTCACTGAATGAGTAGTTTTCTTTTCCCTGAGTGACCAGAGCAGGGGCTGCACTAGAGTAATCAGGAACCTGCTAGAACCAGTTAAGGCAGGCAGGCTAATTAGGACACCTGGAGCCAATTAAGAAGAAGCTTCTAGAATCAATTAAGGCAGCCTAATCAGGGCACCTGGGTTTTAAAAAGGAGCTCACGTCAGTTTGTGGTGGGAGTGTGAGGAGCTGGGAGCAAGAGGTGGAAGGAGCTGAGAGTGTGTGCTGCTGGAGGACTGAGGAGCACAAGCATTATCAGACACCAGGAGGAAGGTCCTGTGGTGAGAATAAGGAAGGTGTTTGGAGGAGGCCATGGGGAAGTAGCCCAGGGAGTTGTAGCTGTCATGCAGCTGTTACATACAGCACTATAGACAGCTGCAGTCCACAGGGCCCTGGGCTGGAACCCGGAGTAGAGGGTGGGCCCGGGTTCCCCCCAAACCTCCCAATTGACCTGGACTATGGGTTCTCCCAGAGGCGAAGGTCTCTGGGCTGTTCCCAACCCACATGGTTAATCTCTGAGGCAAGAAAATCCGCCAATAAGCGCAGGACCCACCATGATAGAGGAGGAACTTTGTCACAAAACTTATGGTGGTTTTCACTATAAATCTCTCTCAGTCCTGGGGTATTAAGCCAAGTGCTGATCCTGAGTTGAATCCTACAAGCTGGTATGTACGCTCTTCCTCTGGAGACAGCAGACTTGGTATTTCTGTGAGTGACCGTGGAGAAGAGGCTTGGATGCTACAGGGGAACAATTCAAAGGGGCTTGGGTGCATCCACTGTTAACTTACAAAGCAAGGGCAGCAGAGTCCTTTAGACATATTCAAGAGGCGATTCAGAATCTCCCCAAAGAACACTTAATAGCAAACACGCGCAATATGCTGATTTGTGTATAAATCATGTTGTGCCCACTGTCACTGGTGAAGGTTCCATGTTGTCCTCCATTGACGTTCCATCGTGGGGCTTTAAAAGTGCTTTGCAGCTGACCCTGTCAGATCCTGCTGGGGCTTCACTGTGTTGTATAGGCCACATGTCCAAATTTGGGTAATCATCAATCTGGCAAAATGTTTCAAAAGGGTAGTGTGCCAAATAGCTGGGTAGATGCCACAATAGTTATGCTTGGGAGGTAATATGAGCAAAATAAGCACACACATGAATTAACTGCTGTGGGTTGTTTAAAGCGATCCAGCCTTTTCATTAATTTATTTGTACTGAAAATAGCAGAAGGAGCTAAGAGTCTTTATACTGTATATCAGCTCTGGAACCAAATACTGCAATTAATCATGTCTTTGTATATAGCTATCAGTATGAGAGTTTCAGTGAGGGAGATTTATTACTGAGATGAAAAAATCCTGTTTAAAATGAAATAGGCTCAGATGATGGGCTTCTCCTACCATTTTTTTCATGATTTAAGTTATAATATTTTAACAGAAAATTGCTTTCTAGCATGCTGTTTTGGAAGAGAAGTATTTCACTTTTTAAAATTTTGGTATTTATGTTGTAAATAAATATTTACATTTATCTATAAAGCAATAAATCCCATGAAGGATGAAAAAGGAGTCAGTTGATGAGAAAACGTGAAGGTACAATGAAGATCATAGTAATTCAGAGAACTTTAAGAACCAAGGAGAGCCGAAAGCAAAAAACTTCAAGATACGATTTAAGACTCGTAATAAATATTGCTTTAAAAGCCCGTTAGCATGATCACCATCATCATCATGTTCCTATTATGCCTGTGGTCTTTAGGGCAGTGATGGGGATAGCTCAGTGGTTTGAGCATTAGCCTTCTAAACCCAGGGTTGTGAGTTAAATCCTTGAGGGGGCCATTTAGGGTTCAGGGGCAAAAATCTGTCTGGGGATTAGTCCTGCTTTGAGCAGGGGGTTGGACTAGATGACCTCCTGAGGTCCCTTCCAACCCTGATATTCTATGAAGCTCCTCTGTTTCTGGCAAGCCTTTCAATGGTGTCCCAGGTTTTTCAGCACAGCTCTTTGCCATGTTGTTTTCAAGCGGCCTCGTTTTCGCTTGCTTTCAGGTGTCCATCTTATTGCTACTCTGGTGATGGAATCAGTTTCCATCCGAAGCACATGACCAATCCATCTCCAATGCCTCCTGGCAAGGATGGTGGTCAGATCCTCTTGGCTGCACTGTGTCAATAGATCTTGGTTTGAGATTGTTCTGGGCCAAAAGGTGTGGAGGATTTTTCTGAGGCAGGTTGTATGGAATGTCCTACTTTCTCATTCCCCAGCATTCTATACTATAAAGTAGTGTTGAATGTACGCAGGTCTGATAAATATTGAGTTTGGTTTTGGTGTTGTATTTCGATGATTTCCAGACGGTATTTAAGCTCCTGAAGGTGTTCCTGGCTTTACTGATTTTCTTCCAGATGTCCTGGCTTGTTCCACCATCCTGGCTAATGGTGCTGCCCAAGTATGTGAATGTTTCTACATTGGTCAGAACATAATCCTTTATCTGTACTGTACTGGTGATGGTGAGGCAATATTAAAGGTCATGATATCTGTCTTATTGCAGTTGATTTTCAGTCCAATTTGCTGGCTGGATGCATTGAGTAAAGTTGTTTGTTCTTGTATATGGTATTGCGTATGTGATAGGGTAGCGACATCATCTGCAAAGTCCATGTCTTCAAGGGATGAGAAGAGTGTCCATTTAATGCCTCCTGGCATGTCTTCTGTTGTACGCCACATTACCCAGTCAATGGCAATGTTGAAGAGGATTGCATACTTGACACACTCCTGATGTACTCCTGTTTTGACTTCAAAACTGAGCTCACTGTGATCAACACTGCATGTAAAGTTGAAATAGAAGCTTTTGATGACGTTGATTATATGGAAAGGAATTCCATATGCCCACAGAATGCGCCATAGACTGGTCCCGTGAATGCTATCAAAAGCCTTCTCAAAGTCTAGGAAATTTATGTAGCGTTGCCGTTGCCATTCTAAGCACTGTTCTATTATGTTTCGTAGAGTGAAGATGTGGTCTGTGCATCCATGCCCTTTCCGAAAACCAGCTTGCTCTTTTCTGAGAATTCTATCAACTGCCTCTGATATATGCTGGATTATGATCTTACACAATACTTTGCTTGGCACAGATAAAAGTGTGATACCACACCAGTTATTACAATCACTGAGAGTTCCTTTCTTTGGTATCTTCACTATAACCCCATTGGTCCACTCTTTTGGCATATTTTGCCTTTTCCAGACTGATGTAAACAGAGGGACCAGGATAGATGCCACTAATTTAGGATTTACCTTGAACAATTCTGCATTCAAGTTATTCTTGCCAGGAGCTTTCCCATTTTTTTAAGGATTTGATGGCTTGAATGATCTCTTCCTTAGTTGGAGTGTCTGGTTTTATGTCAAGATCTTCTTCTGCCTCCTGTATGTCTGCTTCCTCTTTAGGTGGCTCCCTGTTCAGCAATTCTTTGAAATGCTCTGTCCAGCACATTTCTTGTTCTTTTTCAGTTGTTAGTAGGTGTCCTTGTTTGTTCCTGATGAGTGTTTGTTGGTGTCTGCCATTTACCATTGATAAGCCACGTCATTTTGTAGATGGTTCCTTGTTCACCATGAGCAGCTGCATCCTCTGCGTGTGTTGCCAGATTATCAATATAATGTCGTTTGTCCTCTCTCACAAGGTATTTGACCTCCCAGTGTGCCTTGCTATATTGCTCATGGTATTTATCCTTTAGCTTCTGGGATTTTGTGTCTAAAACTTTTTTCTTCGGGGCTTATCTGGTTTCTGTGGCGTTCCATGTGCTGGGTGTAATCCACTCCTTCCTTCTCTTCTGCCTGTAGCCTAGACAAGCTTCACTGCTCTGTTTATAAATTGCTGTTACTTTGTCCCACTTCTTGTTGATCTCCTCATCTGCATTCCCCTGCTCTTCATCAAGGTCTGCAAGTGCTTGAAACCTGTTCTTTAACTGCAGAATGATGGCTTTCTGTATTTCAAGGGACTTTAGCTTGTCAATATCATAACGTCTATGTCCCTTGTTCAGTAGACCTACACTTCTCAGTATTCGTGAAAAATGAAACTAACAAAAATACTGATAAGCAATAAAAAGCTTCATCAACAATTCCTGTAGCTCCTCTAACTTAAAAAGTGGCTGCAGGTACTGTATATGGCAACCTTATGATCATGCAGTGTCTCTAAGTAATATATAAAATTGGAAAGAAGGTTCACTGGGTATATGGTAGTATGGAGTGTGGAGGAGGTCATTTAAGCTGGTTCAAAGAGCAGTGGATTGGTTATATATCTGCAGGGAAGATATGGGAAGTTGATGTTTTCCGGTGGGTAGGAAGTGTGTGGTATTTTGGTTTGTGTATCCATATTTGATGGTACTTGTGTCTCACACACCAGTATTTACTGTAAGGGAGGCGGGGATCTGTGAGTGATATTGGAACTATAGGAGGCATGCTGGTAGGTAGGTGAGGTATTTGGTTTTGAATAAGCAAAGGAGGAGTGTCAATATGATCAGTGTTGATGGTTTTGTTGGGGTTTGGTTTGTTTGTTTGTTTGGTTTGGTAGAATTTTAACTATGAACTTCCTAATTTTCAAATATTTGGGAGAGGGGAGACTGGATTTTATAACTGAATCTTACTTTGAATATTATGTCTTTCAGACCTATTCTTTTAAATAACTACAAAAATCCTATTAGAGTAAAATGATGACTTCAACATCATGCCCTCAATGTTGTAATGCTTCCCTGGGAGAAGACAGGTTATGAATATCCATTCCTTGACATGGGCTGCTTCCCCATTCACCACGGTCTCTCCCATCTCCATTGCTCCATCCTTGGATCATTGCATGTGATACTTGGTCAGTGTTTTAATAAGAATGAGGATATTGTTTGGGTTTTTTCTATGAACTTTGCCGCTAAATCTTGAACTAATACTGAGCCAAAGTGGCTTTGGGTTATTGCATCCCTAATGCTGTGTATCTAGCAGGAAGTATTTCTAGTCAGTTGCCCAGAACCATTAAGGACTAACCAATACCACACTAGACTTAAAGTACTGAGCTTTACAGTGGTGTTCAGGACTACTTCCTTAATTTTATAACATACTCATACATATTAAGCACGTTTTCAGTAAAGACTTGAATCTAACTTAGCAATAACACTGAAAAGGGAAATCAGACTTTTCACTGTACATTTCTAGCAGAACCAAAGTATATGCTTCAATTTCCCTTCAAACCCTGGAAGCATAAAGAACCCCGAACTGAAAGCAGAGCAATAAAACAGACACAAGAAGTTCCACACTCAAAGCATCTCCACAATGAGCCATTCATTAGTTGGTGCTTCCCATCAAGACTGTTAAGGGTGACACAGGTTTACCAAACAGCTAATCCTTGATAATGAAAGGTTTTCAATAAAACCTTCCTTCCAGGGAGCCTAGGCGCTTTCACATTACCAAGAATAGACAAAGTGCTTCAGGAAACCTGCCAAATAGTAGCTCATGCACTGGAAACAAAACACTGCAGTCTTCAGGGGACTAAGTACAAATATAGTGATTTTTTTGTTTTCTTCCAGTGTTCATTAATATTTTTTTCTTGGCTTTCTTTGATATTATTTCATTGAGACAAATTATTGAATAGATACACATTCATCCATTAAACTTAATATACAGTTATGGATCAGTTTGTATATTGCTTTATGCTGTCCCCCACCTGAATGTGATATTGATGTTTCCTTTCTTCAGCATGGGGCCCCTCTGAACCTGTGCCATCCTTTCTACTGTCCATTACTAGGCAACTGTAACAGCACTGCCCGCTAGCCATTCATTCCCCTAGGAATTTGGGGGTGGGGGTTGATACTCAACAGACCATGAGTTGGATACCCTTGACTAAATAGGTCTATTTTAAGAAGGCTTGGTCAAATCAGCTGCAGCTAAGTATTTAAGTACACTAATAACTAAATATTTTTCAAAAAACTTACATTAATCAGATACTTTGGGTGTTGCCATCTTGTATCTCATCCACATACTGCAAGAGAGCTAATTCTTGAGAACCTCCTGTGAATGGTAAAACCCAAATGTGCCAGGGCAGTCTTCTCCTCCCTTTGGACCACCTCAAACAGTCTGGACACTTACACGTTTCTAAGCACCACTGTGTTATTTGAATCCCCACCACCAGTACAGCCTCATGTAGCAACATACAATTGGAAGTAAGCTTCCCCCTTGGCCCACTCTCCAGGAAGGGTGAGGGAAAGCTCTCTTTGTCCTCAGACCCTGAATCACCTCCCCCTTGTGCTTTCTTCCTGTCCTTTAGCTGTTCCCAGCCGATGGGTTGATTGCTCTCATTAGCCTGTCAGCCCCCTGCCTAATTAGACCTTTGAGCACCCATCTCCCAATTAAGTCCACTGTAGGCGGGACAGGGTGGGGGGGGAGAAGTTAGTAGCTTAGTGACCGGAGTGTTGGATCAGCTCTAAGCAATTAACATTCAGTCAGACCAAAAAGGTCATGGAAATAGAGCTTTCTGTTTGTGTGTGGACGGTAGTTATGACACATTAAGCTCTGGGTTATGGCTAAACCAGGACACAAATTCACAAGGGTAGAGTAGCTGGATGTCTCAGGCATTGAGGTAAAGAAATGGGGAGACTTTTTCATCACTGGTTTAACTCTGAACAAGATCAGTAGTCGCAGAAAGTCTACCTCTGCTTGTTAAGAGCCGGCACAAAGAGCGGTCACAAATGGCATGAATCGACATCCTTGATGGTGGCCACTGTTGACAATCCCAACAGAGGCTAAAGATGTCAGGGCCAGACTGTAAATGATTATGTAGCCCTGCATGAGAGGCTGGGTGGAGTTTCATGGCCCAGGGGGAGCTTTGGGGAGGATTGTGTCCTGCTGACGTACCACAGATCTGGGGAGCAGAAGGGAGGGTGCATGCTACACCTTCCTTTAGGGGGGTACAATGTACTATCCATTGTGCTTCCACACAGCTCTAGTGACCACTGCAGAGTGGAAGGCAAGATCCCGCCTTTTACTGCCTATCCACCCCTTTATGGAATGATTTGCCTTCTCTAGGGATGTTTGAATGAAGGAGTTCCTCTGCTCTCCCAAAGAAAGGATTACAATTCTTCTTGGACCTTGGGGGGAAGGTGGTAGGAAGGGAAACATATGGGAGGAAGATTCCTTAGGCCACCATCCCTCCGCATAAGGACCAGGCACAACCTACCACTGGAAAACCATGGAGACTAGATGACTCATTCACCCCTACACGTGATGGCTGTAGTACAGGTCTCAGGCACAGTGACTGGGCTCTGTGGGAAAGTTAGTGCTGCTGCTCACACTGTTCTATGGATGGAAGACTCCCATTTCTAGAGCAGTGATAGGCAAATACTTCTATGCAAATACTCATTGAAGTTTAACTGCTGTATACTCCAACAGACTAGACTGCTCAACACTGAACTCAATGATAAACGCAGCAGTACTGTAGCCGAAGCTTCTCCCTTACTGATGGGCACTTTAAACTGCAAGCAGCCACCAGAGGGCAAGATGCCCATACTTATATAATAAACATTACAACTGGATAAATATAGAGTTATGTTTCTATTGATTGAACTGCTTGGAGGGGGCAGTGATGAGATAGTTTTAGTTTGCAAATGACTGTATCTAGTTTTTCTTTGTCTCCAGTCAGGGAAATTTTGGAACAACTTTAACTCAAACAGTTTGATCAGACTTTTTTTTTTTTTTTTTTTTTTTTTTGCAGAAACATTATTTTTAGCCTTCCAAGTAAACTTGGCAATTTTCAGCCCTTGCTAACTTTTCAGACCAAGTCAATCCTTAAAAAATTAAGGATTATAATGGAAACTGGTGGCAACCTTAAGTATTGAAGGTTTCTAATCTCTGTATAATGTACAGTGTGTGTTTGTGTGTCCTACCATCAAATGTACTGTACTCATGCTGGTGAGAGGGAATGCAGAGCTTGCATGCTTCTCAGTGAAGCCATTGCCTGTATAAGGACTGCAGGATTAGGCATTTGGTTTATCAGTATTTTTGCACTCAACAGTTCTTCATATGGCAGAGCACTGGTGTTCTCAAGCATCTGCTTTTCCTGCAACCAGTAAATAGAAATGAGATGAGGCCCTAGAAGTCATGTAGAAGGAAGCTGTGGGACAACGGGAAAGGGCACTCTTGTTACAATCTAAGTATTTTATTGATGTTAGACAACCCAAGGTGTGTAAGTCATCCAGAATTAGGTTTGAACTTTATTTTCTTTAAAATAATTACTACTTAGCAAAAATGCATTTTGCAAATAAAGAGCTGTGCCTGAAACAACTAGGAATTACATGAACATGTATATAAATCAGGGCAGTATGACTTCCACAAGTGAAACTGAGTTTGCCATAAAAACAAAACCTCTGAAAAAGATTAAATATAATATTTTTGCCTGTTATTTGCTTACCGCAAATAATATTTAAACTCAAAATACAGACAATTGAAGAAATAGCCTCCGCGGGACTGAATGAACAGAAGTTATCATTTAGGTTTGGCAGGCTAACACAGAACATTTTCCAGTCTTGACAAATATTACAGTTGGCTGTCTTTTTGTGCCAGTCCACAGCATAAGTGCTGAAAGACCCTGTGCATATTATACTATGCTACTACATGACAAGAACAAACATTTGCATCTATACAGCTTGCTGCAGCAGAATGAACTCAGTTCAACAAAAACAGCCCGATGCTAGAAGTTGTGCTGATTTTTCATTTGTTGTGCTTTTGAACAAGTTATGATCCTTTAATCCTTGCAATTCCTCAAAGTAAAGCACCAACAAGCTACAATTGTAAGCAAATTATTTGGGCCAGATTTTGTCCTTAAGGAATTGTCCTGCTTTTGGGTGCTGTGGAACTGAGCTATCCCACTAGGACCCCAGAAAGAATTGTGCCCCACTGTATCCCCATGGTTTTCCACTCTAGGGAGGCACTCTTCTGAGGCCAGCACTCTGTACTGGCAGGTGCGGGGGGGGAGGGCAAGGCCATGCCTCTTGCCTTTTTGGGAATGGCTAGCGCTAGCAGAGAGTTATCCCTGCTCAAGCACATATGGGGATTTGCAGTTCTGTGCCTGGTCACTGTGTAGGAGGAATAAGACAGGGAAAGACTCCTTGTACCCTTGCTTCTTGCACAGACATGCAGGAGAGAAATCCAGCCTTTTTCAGCTGTGATGAAGATTTGATTATCTTTATAAGTTGTGAAAACTAAAAATGTGTATTTTTTTTAAATCCCTTTTTAAGGAAGGAACTAGTCAAATAAGGTTTTTTTCAGTCAGTGCTGTGCAATAGGCAACACCTGCTGACAGACGTTAGCTTCAAAAGTGGTTCTTCAGAACTGGAAGGCAGTGCAAGGATATCTATGCAGAGTGATATGTGCTTAATGGGAGTCAGTAGGGAAGGGAAAAGACAGTTGGAGGTAGGGAGGAGCATTCCTGGAATATTTTAAACTAGGTGAGGGAGGGAGGAAAATGGACTTTAAAAGCAATGGGGTACTTAGGAGTTCTCTTTAACACATAATTGGATAGAGGGGTGACTTCATTTTATATACCTTTATGCAATTGCTCTGATGGCTTTCATTGTAATTGCAGTTGTAATACCATTCTACATTATTTCTTAACTTGTCATTCGGCAGCCATCAGCATACAATGACTAAAACATAAACAAGTTAAAGCCATAAAAAAATGTGAATATGCTTTGGAATGGTTTTGGCCTCCTGTGATTCATTCAACAGAGTCTTCCCAGGTCAACAAAACTGAAAAGTGATTACATCAATTGTCCGAATGAAATCTGTCTGTAGCAAAGCAGATTCAGAATTTCTATCTTAGATACTAGTCTCCAAAGGGTTTTCATCTGGATAGTGAATGATTAAACCAGGGTTACCAATATGTCTTATTGCATATAGTATGCCAGCAGCATATATTGGACTGTAAATCCATCTTTAGAAAATAATGGGATCTCCCCATTCTCTTTACAGTACCGACACTTTTGACTTGTTGCACAGATGGTGCCTGCAGCAGCTTTGCTACCAACAAATATGGTTTGAAATGTTTGTTACCATGTAACCTTACAAGGTTTTGCTGTATTGATTTTGCCTCATTATAATTTACAGCACTTCATAAGATTTCATGTGTGCTGTATAGAACCTACCAAATTGTAATGAAATGTCCCTCCAAGGAACCATTATTAAAGGAACAATCAAATAGCCCCATGTAATTGCCTAGAAAAGCAATTTACCCACATTGAAAAAGGATCCTAATTATTATGCCCATTAATTTGTATTGACAGTAGCTAGGGAGAACTGCAAAGCCAGGCAGATGCGAGTATGAAACTTATCAAGCCCAGCTACCCAAGTACTGGAAGTGTACTTTCGTCCACTCCTCACTGATCCACCTCCATTGACTGCAAACAATATATGGACTTAATTTAGCTTTAAGAGGGGTGGGGGTTTTAAGTGTCCATTGGAGTTCATATAAATGAGTGGCAGATAGGAATTGCTAGTCCTATTCTTAGAGTGGTCAGCAGGGCCGGCTCCAGGCACCAGCATAGCAAGCAGGTGCCCAGGGCGGCCAATGAAGAGGGGGGTGGCATGTTCAGTGGCAATTCAGCAGTGGGGCCGTCACTCCCTCTTGAAGCGAAGGACCCTGCCGCCGAATTGCCACTGTAGAATGAAGTGGCGGTAGAGCTGCCGCCGATGGCGATCGCAGCTTTTTTTTTTTTTTTTTTTTTTTGCGTTGCTTGGGGCGGCAAAAATGCTAGAGCCGGCCCTGGCAGTCAGACTCCTACCAGCTTCCTCCAGAGAGCTATGGTTCTCAGCATTCCCTGCTATTCAAGTCCTCAGCTGGTGAAGTAATTTTGACTAGAAATCATGTGATGCATGTGATGTGAAGAAGTGTTCATCAAGGACCAAGCTGAGATACTAAGCTCACTTCTACTACTGACACAAGGCAGGAATTGAATTCAGGCATCCAAAGATAAAAGTCTAGAGGGATGACTCATTGGTGTCATCTGGACTGTACCAGTCATGCAGTTCTAAGTACTTGTTTTCCTAGCTTAATGGCCTACAGCTAGGAAGAGGGATGCTCTTAAGGAATGTTCTTTTTGCTCCTCTGACTCCAAATGTGTACCTTCATGAGGTATGCAAAGACTGAGGAAGCAGGAACTGATGTGACAAGAGAGGCATTCCAAAATGGTGGAGAAATGTGAGGGTCTCAAGCCTCACTTTAACTTGGAGAGAACAAATGGCAGTACTGGAAACTGTTGTGTGCCAGTTGGGGGACACACCCTTAGAGTAGAGTTAACTGAGTTCCTCTAACTCTAACAACCAACCTGAGGGCAAGTCTACACTGCAGTGCTACATTGGTGCAACTGCACTGCTGTAGCACATGTGGTGAAAACACACCATTATGACGGTTGAGTGCTCTCCCATTGGCATAATTACTCCACCATAGCGGAAGCTATGTCAGCGGAAGAGCGTCTTCAGCTGACGTAGCACGGGTGTGGAAAGTGCAAAACTTGCGTCGTTCTGGGGCTTTCACACCCCGAGCGACATAAGTTAGATCAATTTAAGCGGTAGTGTAAACCTGCCGAGCCCCAAACTCCAAGACCAGAAACAGTTACTAGGTGATCTGAAAGGAAACTTCCCCTGGCTGACCCAGGAGCAGCTGAGCTAAGCTTGACTCAGAGGCAAAGAGTAACTTTTATCTCTTACAAGAAGCACTTCACTTCTCAGTATAGAGCTCACCAAGAAGGGGGGGAGGTGTTCCCAAGGGGACAGAAGGACTGAGCAGAAATATAAAAAGAAACAGCTCGGAGTTCATCTGTGAAGCCAGCTCCTTTCCCTCAGTGGCCTTAGGGTCAAAACTTGAGACGCTGACAGGGCTCCTCCCTAGCAAGGGATGCTCAGTGCTGAGCATGTACCAAGGCCTCAAGTATTGCTGTAAGGAAACTTCTCTGACAAAACCACAACACAGATTTAAACTCTGTCGCAGACACAAGCCTCATGCCAGGTTTGTAAATTGGGGCTGAGTGAATGTGACCTAGGTTTATGATTCTGGATGGAAACCAGTCAAACCTGTGACTCTGCATCATTCTGACCTGAAATTAGCTATGAACATGACAGTTTGGTTTCATTTTAAATTTCTGAGCTCATTCAAACCTGAAGGGAGGAAGGATGCAGTTGTGGTTAGGGCACCAGCCTGGGAATCAGGATATCTGCATTCAGTTCCTTCCTCTGTCTCAGATTCCCTACGTGACCTTGGGGAATGAACTTAATCTCTCTGTGCCTCGGTTCCCAGTCTCCCTACTTCACAAGCGTGTTGGAAGAATAAATTCATTAACACGAGGCACTTGGGTACCATGGTAGTGTGTATCCCATCAGAGCCGAGATTAGAAACTCAAGGGATGTAAACGTAGGTGAAGAAAAAAAAAGTTGCTATGATTCCCAGCAAACCAAAACTGCATTTCCCACAGCTCTTGGCAGATAAATTAAAAATAAGGAGCAGTTATCATAAAAGTTCCTTATATCCTAAAGATAACTTTCTTTTTCTTTCTTCATATGAAAATGTATCAAAGGGAACAGGTTATTGCTGCAGGAACATCACCTTCCTCCCTTACACTAAAACAGCTTAACTAAAATCAGCAGTTAGGAAGCAACTGGTTAACTTGTCATGTGTCCATACTGTGTGTTTCAAAATAAGATGAGTCAGCACAAAGTTAGTTCTACTGGCAGCAAAGGAAGCCTCCTAGAAATATAATGGACTGCAACAACTCCAGAAACGTCAGCTGGTAGTAAATGCATCAGCAGTGTACTCCTTAGACAAATATAGTAGGCTTTGGTACATAAGAGCGCAAACAAGGTCTAATTGTAGAAGAGCACATTCAGATTATATCTTCACCTTCAAAGCTGGCACTAACAGCAGCTTCTGCATAGACAGATATCTGGCACTGTGCTTCATTAACTTTTGAGAAAGCATTTGACAAAGTTCCAGTGCAGAAGACAGTGGAGATTTATAGTATCCTCTCCAGAATAACTGATGTTATCAAAGGCTCATTCATGGAGTGAACCAGTGCTACTTCACTACTAGAAACCAGATCACAATTCCACAAGAAGATGCTTCCTTGAGTGAGTCTTAATCCACCTAGGAGATGGATTGCTAGGTAGGCCTTTTTATTGGCACTTAATAGCAATCTGTCCGCAGGAGCCACCAGGTGACCAGCAGGATCCCAGCGAAGACTGGCTGGAAATCACCCCAGGTCGCAGCAGAGCAAGCCAGAGCAGCAGTGAAGAGTGCATGTGGTGGAGGGCAGCTCAGCAGCAGGGCACACAGTGACTGAGTGACCTGCCACACCCAAATGGGTTATGCTTTTCAAAGGTGGCATCTGAATGGAAAGAAGGATATGGTGGCCCCTGTTGGGATGGATAATTCAGTGTCTTGTGTGCTAAACGCTGTCTGTTTATCCCTTCCTTTAGGATCAAGTGAAGAGATCACAGGAGCTGGTGCCTGGATTTGCAAAGATATTGTGCACTTGGCTCCCAGGCAGGTGGCCCCTGGAAGTGGCATGGAGGGAAGGACATGCAGTGGGGTCAGCGGATGCCCTTTTACATTTGCTGGCCAGGGAAGGGCCACATGAGTGGATCAGTTGAACCAGGGGGACAATCTGGGGACTCAGTAAAGGCGTAGGACAAAGAGATTAGGGGTAAAGTCAGGCCCAGGGGAATCACAAGTCCTTGGCAGGCGAGGGCTAAATTAGGAGAGGGAACAGGTAGAGATTTCCCATCATGAAATTGCTTGGGGCTTGAGGTATACAGGTAATCTGTCACTGGCATTCAGAAGTGTACAGGATATCAGAGGCCCCCCATTGAAAGTGTGTCTAATGAGGTGAATGTGCTAACTTTGCTGCTATCCAATTTGCATGAGCAAGAGAATGGGTCATGAGAGCCAGTGTTTGGATCTCTGGTCTCAGTATAGTGCACTGGGCCCACTAGCAGGCAGCCACTTCCCTTCACAGCTGGGCCTCGGTAGCAAGGTGATTCTGAGTTGATATGGGCAGAGGGGTGTGCTCTGGGACCAGGGGATGCCCCTCTAATGCTCTTAGGCAAGCAGGAAACAGCCACTTCATTTATTGTACACCTGCGTGAAAATGATTTCCAATTTTGTAAAGGGTTGACTTACTCATCAGGGAACAGAGATTTAGGGGAGCTCCAGAATGTTGGCCCAGGGTAACTGTCTGATCTGGGCTGAAATGCTTCAGCAGAGGGCAGGGCTGGCTGCAGGGTTTTGGCCGCCCCAAGCAGCCCAAAAGGGGGAAAAAAAAGAAGCCACGATTGCAATCTGCGTTGACAATTTGGCGGAAGGTCCTTCGTGCCAAGCAGGAGTGAGGGACCATCCGCCAAATTGCCGCCGCATAGCTGGACCTGCTGCCCCTCTCCGGAGTGGCCGCCCCAAGCACCTGCTTGCCAAGCTGGTGCCAGCCCTGGCAGAGGGTACAGCAGGGAGCTGCCAGGCCTCCATAGGTTGGCAAGGCCAGAAGATGTATGAAGCATCTGGAATGGGGAGGGTTAGAAATTACTAATCATAGATACCATATTTGAGACCTGAGCGATTCAGGGATGATGGGGACATCTCTCTGACAGGGAAGTGGGTCTATTTTTTAATTAAGGAGGGAATGGTTAATTATCTGGGAACCTGCCTGTTGTGGGGGAGGCAGCCAAGCTAATTGCTGGCATCTCCTGGTGACATGTTTCCAGTGCAAGTATTTGTTCCATAGGGGTCTGGTTGCTTGATAAACCAGAATTAGAAGTGGACTTAGAGGAAGGCATCCCTTAGAGATGCTGGGGAAAAGGGATAGGTTCCTAATACCTGGTACAGCAAGGATGCAACCCTATTATTCCAGCCCCTTTAACCTCACACAAGAGAAGCATAGCAGGGTCTGAGCAATGGGCTGGGGGGGCTGACAGCAGCCCTCCACCAAGTGGAAAACATTAAGGAAGGAATGACCTGCACTCTGAGGTTGTGCTGGATAGCTCCCAGATAAGTTCAGTTAATAAAGTTATAGCCTTAATTAAACTGCATTCCCTGCATCTTGTCTGTCTTCCCACATGTCCAGGACCATAAAGAGCTCACATTTAGTTGCCAGTGTATATCAAAGAAACCAAAATTGCAGGCCAAATACATGCAAATCAGTTACTGTCTAAAATAACCCTCCTCCATGCTCAAAGAAAATATTCTAGCTTTATTTGGGCATAAGATTTCAGGGTGGACTGAATTGGCCTTCAACATTGGTTCTCCACTTGTAAGGTAACTCCTTCTCTTCATGTGCCAATATATATTTATGCCTGTATCTGTAATTTTCACTCCATGCAGCTGAAGTGGGGTTTTTTACCCACAAAAGCATATGCCCAAATAAATCTGTTAGTCTTTAAGGTGCCACTGGACCCCCTGTTGTTTCTGTGGATACAGACTAACAGCTACCCCTCTGATACTTGGTATTCTAGCTTTGTTATTTCAGTACATTGATTTGAAGGATAGGTGGCAACCTTAGCAACAGACCTTTCAGAATAAGAATTCTATAAGCATGATTAGGAAAAAGTCATAAATTAACTTGCTGTATAATCATCTCAGGGTAAAACCTAAAACTCTTCTTTATTAAATGAACACCTACTGCTTTGCTGTATTAGTTTTACACTTTGATAATGATTGTTTGCTGGCTGCATTTCTAGAAATTGGCACCTAGCAGCCAGTAACGGGAGAGTAACTGTTGCAAATGTCTTGAAACCTGCAGGTGCATGCCTTGTAAAAGGTATTGTGCCTGCATTTATTAACTAAGCCCGCTCATTCTATTCCTTACATGTTTGGGACCTGTAAGTACTGCTTTAAATTCATTTGTTGCACTCCAAAATAACATCCCAAACGAGCAACAAACTTGCTGAAAGAACAATGATTGGTGTTTTAAAATGATTATGAAACCTAATTTTGGATACTGTTGGGTAATGAACACAGTCCTTCCCACACTCCTGCAGCTCCAGCCGAGCCTGGCCTTGACATGGCACTTTACTGTCCTGCCAGCTCTTAATTTTTAGCTTTTAAAGTTAAATTAGGATTCACTTTTAGCTGACTTTTGTAATAAAAAATTTAGACACCCTTGGCTATGGGCAAAGACTACTGAAAGATATGATTAGTTAATGACTTCAAATTTACACACACACACACACACACACACACACACACCCCAATATCTGCACTGGCATTCCAGGCATATAGGAACAAGGAGAACAAAGATTTAGGTGCCTTTTTTGGCCTTTTATGCAATTCCAGATGCTGGAGTGTAGTTCCTCCCAACTAGCACACGAAGCTAGTAGCCTGAGGGTATGTCTCACTGGCAAGTTTCTGCACCACAAGTTATACCACTTTTATTAAAATGCTGGAATTAAACCACTGTTGCGTGTCCACACTGTGCTCCTTGTGACACTGGAGCGCATCCACATTAGCAACTCTTGCAATAGCAAAGACAGCAGTGCATTGTGGTAGCTATCCCACTGTGCAGCTGGCTGCAGGGTGCTTTGGGAAGGGTTTGCAATGCCTCATGGGGCAGGCACAGCATCACATGATGCAGGTTTCCCCAATCCCATTGTTCTAAGGGTATCCTACTACATTGCCAGCTGTTTTCAACTGAAGAGTGAGGGGGTGGTGCGGCAGAGGGAAAAAAAGAACACTCCCCTCTTCCCCCCCGGAAAGGGGAGGGAGGGCATGTCTCCAGGGCAGCTGAGTTCAAAACAATGAGCAGGGCAGACCCTTGAGACATTATGGGACAGCTCCAGAGGCCAGTTGCAGCTCAGAAAGCAATCAAGTGTCTACACTGGCAATAGTGCTGGAGCCATAGATGCCAACTCCATGGGTGCTCTGGGGCTGGAGCACCCACAGGGAAAAATTGGTGGGTGCTCTGCATCCACTGGCAGCTCCCCCACCTGCCCCCCCACCCCAGCTCACCTCCGCACCGTCTCCTCCCCTGAGCGTGCTGCATCCCCACTTCTCCTCCAGCTCCCAGCAGTTGCGGACACAAAACAGCTGTTTTGCAGCAGCAAGTGCTGGGAGGGAGAGGGGAGGAGGGGGAATGTGGTGTGCTCAGGGAAGAGGCAGGGCTGGGGTAGGGATTTGGGGAAGGAGTCCAATAGGGGCAGGGAGGGGGTGGAGTTGGGCAGGGACTTTGGGGAAGGGGTTGAAATGGGGGCAGGGCCAGAGTCAGGGCAGGGCCAGGGGTGAGCACCCACTGGCATTGGGAAAAAGTTGGCGCCTATGGCTGGAGCCTCTATGCAAATAGCCTTACAACTCTCGTCAAGGTGGTTTTTTTGCAGTGCTGCAACTGAGGAGTTTGTGCACAAAGTGGCTTGGCAGTATGTATATGCCTGCAGTCTGAGTGCAAAAAAGCTGCTTTACTGCACCGAAGCTTGCCAGTGTAGACAAGCCCTAAGACTTATTAACAAGGCCACCCTCTACAAAAGTGGATTGCCTTCTGACTCCCACAGCTGTCAGTCTCCAACAGGTGAAGCATCAGTACACTTACTGGCGGAGAGGAAAATCCAAAACAAAGGAGAAAACTGAATAGCCTCAAAAGCCTGCAGAGATTTTAGCCACAAACTGTATACAGTGAATTCTCCAAGGCAGCTGCATAACAATCTATTTACACCTTTACGATCCAGGTTCCTAAAGAGGATTAGGCTTTTTGAAAAAGCAGAATTAGTATAACTCATACATAGCAAGAAAACTTTCCAAACAATCTCAAAACTTCACTTTTCTGTCCAAAATGTACACACACTTAACAGGGAGTGCCTTAGAAATGACAACTCCAGTTTAGCACCTACACGTTTTGAATAAGATGCAGCTGGTGTGGCCTTATGCTTAAACTGAAGTATTCAGTTTTACAAAATAGATTTAACAGTTTTTACTCTTTATTTTATTATCCCTTTTTTCCTTTGGGCCATTGTAAAATGTGCTTGTAGCAAAAGTCTCTGAAGTTCAATATAAAGAATTGTACATACCTGGGACAATGGACATGCAAACATTAAAAAAAAAACAGGTTTCTTTGTCCTAGTTTCATGTAGCAGTTGGTAACTATAAAGTCTCCTTGCCAGAGGATGTTGTGAAGGCCAAGACCATAACAGGGTTCAAAAAAGAACTAGATAAATTCATGGAGGATAGGTCCATCAATGGCTATTAGCCAGGATGGGCAGGAATGGTGTCACTAGCCTCTGTTTGCCAGAAACTGGGAATGAGCAACAGGGGATAGATCACTTGATGATTACCTGTTCTGTTCATTCCCTCTGGGGCACCTGGCATTGGCCACTGTTGGAAGACTGGATACTGGGCTAGATGGAACTTCGGTCTGACCCTGTAGGGCCATTCTTATGTTCTTAAGAAGTCATGGCTATAACTTGATTATAATTTAATTTGGCCAGGACTTTTCCCCCATCAAACATTAGAATAAAATATAGCTAGCAAAAAAATTTAACAGTAACCAAAGAACAGGCTTGTGGTATTGTAAAGAAATTGCATAACATGAGAAATCTTCAAAATATGCATCCAATCAGTTTGTGATGGGTTGGATCACAGAAACCTGTTTGGGAACTGCCAACTGATGTGCCAAGACTACTTCTGCCCCTGCTTTCCCTGCCTGGTCAGGACTCCAGCACCCTGTCTTGTTGACCCAGACATGCCTGTCTGCTCCAACACAGACCCAGGCCTGAATCACACGCCTTAAGCTGCAGTCTTAACTGAAAGCAACTTACAAGACGTGTTCCTGTCTAACACTCAGATGCCCAACTCCCAATGGGGTCCAAACCCCAAATAAATCAGTTTCACCCTGTATAAAGCTTATACAGGGTAAACTCATAAATTGTTCACCCTCTACAACACTGATAGAGAGATATGCACAGCTGTTTGCCCCCGCCCACCCCCCGGTATTAATACATACTCTGGGTTAATAAGTAAAAAGTGATTTTATTAAATACAGAAAGTAGGATTTAAGTGGTTCCAAGTAGTAACAGACAGAACAAAGTGAATTACCAAGTGAAATAAAATAAAACACACAAATCTAAGCCCAATACAGTAATACAACGGAGTACAGATAAAAATCTCACCCTGAGAGATGTTTCAATAGGTTTCTTTCACTGACTGGATGTTTCCTAGTTTGGGCACAATCCTTTCCCCTGGTACAGCCCTTGTTCCAGCTCAGGTGGTAGCTAGGGGATTCCTCATGATGGCTGCCCCCTTTGTTCTGTTCCACCCATTTATATATCTTTTGCATAAGGTGGGAATCCTTTGTCCCTCTGGGTTCCCACCCCTCCTTCTCATCAGAAGATGATCAGGTTAAAGATGGATTCCAGTTCAGGTGACATGATCACATGCCACTGTAAGACTTCATTACCTACTTGCCAGCACACATGTATACAGGGAGACTTACAGGTAAAACACAGCCATCTGCAGTCAATTGTCCTGGCTAATGAGAGTCATCAAGATTCCAAACCACCATTAATGGCCCACACTTTGCATAAGTACAATAGGCCCTCAGAGTTATATTTCATATTTCTAGTTTCAGAGACAAGAGTGGTACATTTATACAAATAGGATTACCACACTCAGTAGATTATAAGCTTTGTAATACCTTACAAGAGACCTTTTGCATGAAGCATATTCCAGTTACATTATATTTAAACTCATTAGCATACTTTCATAAAATCATATAGAGTGCAGCAGCATCACAGTTTCCTTCATAACCTTAGATAAGGAGGCTTCTTGTGTTTAGCATGGATTCTTGCAGGTAAAGCCAGTGAAGTGGAACACTTTACTGATGAGTGACCAATGGCTCTTTTGAAACCAAATCCAACTTGGAATTGTAAATCTCTATTGGTAATAATATCCCTGCATATTTATGATGCAAATTCCATCACCAAACTATAAACCAAATAAATGAAGCTAAAGATATAGTTGCATTTCTTTAAACAGTAGAAAAGTTCACAGTGGAAACTGAGTGAGTTTGTCTTTCTAGAGATGAGATGCTATAGTTTGTGCAATATGACATTATTCATAGGGGATTGGATTTATATTTTGCTGTTTTAAATGTCATTCTGCAGCTAGGGGGGATATTGGCATAATGTCTATTCATAAAGAAGTTACCTCTACTTCAGCAGAGAAGTGGCCTCTCCATTGTTCCTCTTTACTTTAACACCTGATTTATGTTTCATTAAACATTCGGTGACAACCTGATAGATTCACTGCATCACATGCCTTATTTTCTGTTGATCAGGAAGACAGGCAGTGGACAGGAAACTCAGCTGGCTAAATATACCTATTCTAGTGCCAGTTTGCCATTTTTCACATAGCTGTCACTGACTCTCTGGTACGTGCAAGTGACTGGACAAGATTATACTGCTGGCAGTGGTCACTGAGATGGCTTTTGAACCAGCTCGTCTCCAAGGCACATATCAAAATAGGCAGCTGCCCCTGAGAAGCCACAGACAAATCTGTGACACACACACACACACACGATTAAAGCAATAATCAGGGATAGCCAGTTTTCAACACCTGTGCACTGATTAGTAGGAGTAGCCCCATTGATTTTATGTTTGCAGATTGCCAATAAATACAGTGTTCTACCCAGGACCGGTTCCAGGTTTTTTGCTGCCCCAAGCAAAAAAAAGCTGGAGTGCCGCTGCTGAAGCAAAAACAAAACAAAAAAACCACAGAGTGCCGGCCCTGAAAAGAGCCGCCCCCAAAGGGCCAGAATGCCGCCCCTTGGGAAGTGCTGCCCCAAGCACATGCTTGGAAAGCTGGTGCCTAGAGCCGGCCCTGGTTCTACCTTTGCACAGCACCAGGGGATAAGCAGCAGGTCTGGTCTCTATCAACAGCACTGTTAACGGCAGCCCCCTTGTTACACTAGTGAGGGGTGGGAGGGACTCAGTGATTCTTGCATGAATCTTCCAACTACTTTCCTTCTGGTGCATGTCTCTCATCCCCGGCTCTGGGTTCCTCCTCCCTGGAACGCTCCTATCTGATTCTAATACCAGCTCCTAAACTAAGCTGAAAAGTTTAAAATTGGAATAACTACATCTGTACCACAAAGTGTCATTACCTATATTGTACTAAATTGTCTGTACATCTGTATTCACAATCTATAGCCTGCAAAATTAAGCCTTGGGATATTTAAACTCTTAATTCACACTGTATGCAGATTTTTTACTACTGCTTTACTGAATGACAATTACTCTGGTGTGGATTGTGGCTTCTAAATTGTTAGGCTGCCTAGAATGGTGGATTGGCATCTTTGCTGATTTAAGTATCAGGGTTAGGTTGCGCCAGACTGAGTATGGAGCAGTGCATAGGTGCCCTGCCTCAGGGAGAGCACTTGGAAAGCACAGAGTCTCAGAGGCACAACTTCTCTCTTGAATTGGCAAGAGTAAATTATATACCATTTCAGGGGGCAGCATCCTCCCTACTGCAAGCCCAGTATACTGGTATGTAGTGGGGGCAGCACCATAGGTCTGCCACTCCCCACCCCTTCCTGTCCATTTGCTCACAGGGGATAGTCTGGGCTGTGCAGCCCTTCAGCCACATAAGGGATGGAGTTGGGGCTTACTCCTCTGCATAGCCATGTATGCAGTCTATATTGATTTCACGGATTTTGTATACTATTTATATTGATAGTATGCAATGACAACGCAAGTAAAATAGAGCAGACACTCCACAGGTGTAACTTAAAATTCTTAATAAAAAAGTCCCTAGGAACTAAGTGTTCAAATTGTTCTTGGTATAAAGAAGTGCATAGGACCGGGAAAGGCATGTCACCTCAAAATTGTCTCTTTATAGCGGGGAATAGGCTAGTCTGTCTGTGATTCAAATGGATACAGGATTTTGTTCCAGGGCTTTGCACACAAGGAAAATTGTGTTTACAGGGATGTGTGCATGTGCGGTTGGGGGAAGCACGTACAGAATGAGACATGTACAGAGGGAGTCACTTCCAGAGTGAATCAATGGCCACATAATGAGCAGCCTACCCAGCTGAATATTGATTAGTTAGTGTTGGCAAGGTTCTACTCTAGGGAGCTCAGTATTCCTGCCAGCTGCCTTGTATAAGACAAAGGAAGCCTTAGCAAATTATAAATGGCAGGGTTTATTTGGGAGGCACCACTTATAATAGGGAAACATGTTTGGCCGTAAAACAAACATGAAACATCAACCATCCTGTTAACTTTTGCTAATAAGTATCAGTGTATTTTATTAAATGCAATCAAAAGTTTGCCCTCATAGAACTTTACTTACAACTAATATTAGAGACTGACTTGTCATTTCTACTGGTGGGGGGGGGGGGGGCAGGGGTTGTTTTGTTTTTTAGTTGCTGGAGGTTCTCATTCCCGGACTCTCTCTCCCCTTCATGAGAAATTGAAGTCTTTCATAAACAACATTTTGGGGTCTTGCCCAATGCCATACAATGTATGTTTCATGTCCATTCATTAATGGAATTAATTTAAATATACTAAAATCATCATTTTTCCTAAGATTAGTTACTTAGTCACATTGCTACAGGAGTGGCATTGGCAGACAAACAGAACTACTAACAATAGTCTGATGAAATGAAAAATTATTCAGTCTGACTAAAAAGAAATCCTACCTTTTTAGAAGCAGAGTCTCCTTTCTCACAGGCTCTCTATGGAAAGAGAAATGGTACAAGTTAGGAGAAGGGGATCCGAAAATAGTATTCTACAAGCAATGGGCCCAGTTTATTCTTAGTGTAACTCTGACTTCAAGTAGAGTCACACCAGGGATTAATTTGGCCCTATGTCTTTGCCAAAGAACAGAAGCTGGCCAAAGACAGCTGCTTTTGCATTTCCTCAATGAATCTGTTCATTCTACCCTCATGATGGAGAGGCTGTAAACAAAGGCTCTTCATGATGTCTCATTGTGCTATGCATAATTATACTGTATATACTCCATAACTATACATGCTTCAAGGCACATTGCAAAAGCTTTCTACTTACCCTGGCTTTTTCTGAGAGGGTGGGTTAAGTGGAGAAAGGATAAGGGTAACAGTTAAAATGAAAAAGAAAAATCTTAATAGCTGCTTGGGATGGCAGTTGGGAATTCTCTAAACACAGTGTGGGGGAGATCAAGGGGGTGTTAAAAGAAAAAGAAAAAAAACTAACAAGACCTGCACCTAGCATCACCCTGATCACTTTGTTTGTATGTTTTAGCCATTTTGCTCACCCTTTCTTTGAGATTATAAGCTCTCTGAGACCAGAACTGTCAGGTTTGTATTGTACCTAGCACAATGAACTGGATTGGAGTTTTGGGGATTACATAAATATCACCTGGGTTGCTTCCCCCCCCATCCCCTCAGCCCCACAAAGTTGAGAGAGACTTTGTCCTCTGAAAATGTGACCCTTTCCCATATGAAAGTGTGCTTCTCAGGAAACTCCATCAGAGGGATCTCAAAGAGTTTTCCATTTCCTCTGGTTCTTTTCAACAGATTTTTTGGTGGGATAGGGCAATCTGGCCACCCTCGTTTATCAGTGCCGGAGCACATGCAGTTAGAAGCTGTCTTCTACAGACTCTGTAAATTTTTTGTGCTACAGAAATTCTACAAACTCTCTGAACATTGCACTATTTTAATCACAGAATGCACAAGCTTCTGCAGGTTTACTAGTGAAGATCCACATCGCCTGACTATGATCTCCTTTCACTGAGGTAGAAATCAGGAGTCACTCCATTGAAGTCACTGGAATTACAGCAGGGGAAAAAAATAATCTGCTGTAAAATCAGGATAGAGTTCGAATTTTTTTAAGCCACAGCTGTTTAGAAAGATTTTTTTTTTACCAGGTGGGTGTGCAGATCTTTTTAGCTCCTTGGTTTACAACATTTATTAATCCCACTAGTTTTGCCAGGAATATGACAATTTTGCAAGCTTCCTTTTCATGGGTCCACATTTTGCTGCCCTTTCACTGAACAGTATCTTATGCCAGAAGTAGCCCCTTTGACTTCAGTGGAAGTGTTAGTAAAGTTACTATTCAATGTAATTACTGGTGGTAGAATGTGGCCCATATTGAATTACTTAAATTCTGGCACCTAGTCATGTCAACATAATCCTAGGCACTAGATTTCATTGTGGATTATTGAGCAAAACAATCCTGAAGTGTGTAAATCAAGGCCGAGGCAACATCTACATTAGTGAGATCACTTGTATAGCTGCTCTATGCCAACGAGAGAAAGCTCCCATCAACATAATTAAACCACCCCCAACGATTGGGAGTAGCTATGTCAGGCTGAGAGCGTCTCCCACCAACATAGAACTGTCCACACCAGCACTCCCATCAGTGTAATTTATGTTACTCAGAGGGGTGTTTTTTTCACACCCCTGAACAGGGCCTGCTCCAGCATTTCTGCCGCCCCAAGCAAAAAAAAAAAAAAAAGCTGCGATCGGTGGCAGCAGTTCAGCGGCAGGTCCTTCGCTCCTAGAGGGAGTGAGGGACCTGCCGCCCCCGAATTGCCGCAGGTGCCACCCCTCTCCCTTGGCCGCCCCAAGCACCTGCTTGTTAAGGTGGTGCCTGGAGCCAGCCCTGCCCCTGAGTGACAAATTATATCGACAAAAGTGCTAGGGTAGACAGCTGACTAGCAAATTTGAGAGATTTTTAAAAAATCATAGCACACCTCTTAATGCTATTATCTCTAACTTGTCTTACCTGATTAACCTCAACCACACTGACTCCTTTGGCTAGAGGCCACAATTGGTAAATTTCAGGCAGATTGGCACTTTTCTGAGGTGAGTAAGAAAACCAGGCTTCTAGAATTTGAGGTGCTTCCAGAGCTCTGTAACCACATTGAAATAACAGCTCCCTTTCTCCCAGGAGGGATTTGTACACAGGAAATATTACCACCCTCACAGTGCTAGTCATGAGGCACTCCCATTGAAAGTATCAGGGGAATAGCTGGGGAAGATGGTGGAGAACTAACAGGAATAAGACCTGCTCCCTCCTCTGCTCAAAGATCATGGCTAATGCTATTGTCCTCACCTAATCCCCAGTGTTTTATAAAGAAACACACTGCTAGTAGTCCCAGGAAATCTCCACTAGCATCAGGCACACTAGACTATATAGTTACCATGTAACTATTTAATGAGCCATGGACTTGCTCTAATATGGTTATTTAAAAAGATACTTCTGTTCATTTCTCTATTGAGTACAACCCCTCATCTCTGCAGCCAAGTCGTTAGGGCCTGTTATTTTATTTATGTGCTGGCACTCAAGGGAGTGTCAAACTCCAAGTGCTAGAGGAAAGAAAAATATTAATTGACTTAAATAGAAATTACCTTTGAGGAAAACTCAAGTCAAGCAATTTTCATGCTGTAAAGAAGCAGAGGAGGTTGCCATTGTTAAGCTATTGTTTAAAACGTGGGTACACAGTTTAGGGCCGACAAAAGGAACAGCATGCACAAGACAGCTGATGCAGTAAACTATACCTCACTGTCGCTTTACAGAAACCAACACAGAAAATATCACTATTAAGACGCTATGTTATAAAAATCTTCCTCTAAAGATTTCCTCTAGGGAAGTAATATTGCTCTCTGAATTGTCCAACAACCAACTTGGGGCCTGATTCTGCAATCCTGGCACGTGGCTTTATTAGGACTACTGCCACGAGTAAGTGAATGAGAGTTGCAGATTCCAATCCATTGCAAGGAATTTCACCACTGCAAGCAACAAGGTTGTCTGCCTAGGTAAACCCCTTTGTGTTTGGCAGTGGTGCAACCATGACTGGAGCACAGTAGCCAGTTCTGGTGTCCACAATTCAAGAATGTTGTTGATTGATTAGAGAGGATTCAGAGAAGAGCCTCCAGAAGGATTAAAGGATTGGGAGACATGCCTTATGCTGTGTCTAGAGATAGATTCATGAGCTCCATCTGCTCAGTTTAACAAAGAGAAAGTTAAGGGGTGACTTGGTATAAGTAAATACATGGGGAACAAAAAGATGATAATAGGCTTTTGAATCTAGCAGACAGGTCTATAACATGACCCAAAGGCTGGAAGTTGAAGCTAGATAAATGCAGACTGAAAGTAAGTCACAAATTGTAACAGTGAGGGAAATTGGTCAATTATTCCAGTGACTAACTGCAGGGGTGTGTTCTCTATCACTGGCAATTTTTAAATCCAGTTTGGATATTTTTTCTAAAAGATCTGCTCTACTTCAAACAGGTCTTAACTATGGCCAGTGTTATACTGGAGAGCCAATTATATGATCACAGTCATTCCTTTTGGGTGTATAACCTGTCAACCTAGAGGATTATAATGCTTTAGCCCTGGTAGGGAACATCAAGGGAATTGATGCATACCAGAAAACAAAGGACCTGGAAAACATCCAGGACGCATTCAAGAGACTGCTTTTCCATACTCAAAATGTCAAAATTATGCTTAAGAAATGTCATCTTACCTATTAAAGCAAATTTAATCCTTAAAGGGTGCCAATTTGAGTACAATAATATCTATAGAATGAACACAGCATAGACTATGGCTATCCCATGCATGCTGCCAGTGTCTCAACTCTCATTTATCTTTTTGGGGAATCACCTCTAAGGGCAAGAAGGCAGTTGGCCTTTCTACTGACACTGCCAGCATAGTATTAGTGAAGTAGCAATGGCAGTTTTGTCCTCTGTGGACACCCACTGATAAGGGACTGAGAGCACTCAAGCCTTGATTCTGCAAACTGATCCACATAAACTGACCTCTATGCTCCATCATGTGATCAGACCTCTATGTTCCATCGACTCTCATGCTTTATGCACTGATCAGCTTGTGGGATTGGAATATAACTCATTAAAACTAAGCAGGTCTGAAATGCTAACAGCTTTCATTCACTACGTATGTATCCCAGACTAGACCTGCTTTGCAGCTCACTGCTAGCGAGAGTTGTCAGAAACAGAGTAGACTCAGCTCACAGGGCTTCAAAGCATCAATTTTGGCTTGTGTGGGTTCCACCCTTGAGTTCCATTTTGCTCTGGCTTCAAATGAAGGCTAGAACACAATGCTAAATGTTTTTTGTGGCTTGGGGTCAAAGCCATCCAGATTTTCACCCAAACCATAAATCAGCCCACGCTTGCTTGAAATTTTGCCCAAGGTTCCTGAAAAGTTCATGAACTTTGGTGAAAATGCCCTAAACTTTAGGCTGGAAATTAAAAACAAAACAAAAAACTTTCCACTTTCAACAGGTTTTATTACAAACATTTTGGCTAGCTCTCGTACGGATCCCTTAAAGGAAAACACCAATGTTTTTCTATTAAACACTAAAATCCTTCCCCATTCCTTGTATTCTTTGCCCAGTCTCCATTTTCCAACATGTCTAGATTTTTTCATCCAGGTTCCATCTGTGCCTCAGATGAACCTAGGGTCTGGGATGAGACAGAGGCCCAAACCATGGAAACAATTAAGCTTATGCATAACTATTTCACTCACATGGATAAACCCAGTGGGATTACTCAGGTGAGCAAAGTTATGCCTGTGCTTACACGTTTGTGGGATCAGGGCCAAAATTTTCATGCTGTCTCAATGGGATCAAATTGTGACTAAATGAAATAAGGAAATCTTTGAAGAGTGAGTTTTTTTACAGGATCCTCACTGTTAGTGACTCATTTTAGCATAAATGAAGTAATAATTCCATTTTAAATAGTTCTGAATTTCTTTGTATTCTTTCATAAATAATTTAAAGTGGTGTTGTACCCATGTGGGTCCAGATCTGAAGAACTCTGAGATGCTCAAAAGTTTGAATCTTCCACTAACAAGGGTTGGTTCAGTAAAAGATCATTTCACCCACCTTGTGTCTCAGTATTTAAGATCCTCTGCAGTTCACCTTTAGTTTTTGCACTCATCTCTGTGGTTGGTATCCCGTTTATCTCTGAAGAGCTTCCCCGTTTTACAGATATCAACACCGGGTTTTAATATCAACTCCTATCAAGCACACTTAAACCCCTGATCATACAATGAGTTCTGTGCAGATTCCAGGGCAAAAAAGAGCTACAAGGGCAAAAGCAGAATAGGTGGGGTCTTGGGAGAAGGACATGGAAGCAGATTATCTCTATATGCAACTCCTGAAGCTCCAGAAATAAATATACCTCATTCAATTTAAAACCAAACTAGTTTTACAGGGATAAATTAAAAAAACAAAAAAAAACCACAACATTGAAACTTGCTTAAAGCAGCTTTCAAAGCTATCTGCTTTTTTCATTTATTTTTCTCTGTTTCCATTGCCTTTTGAAATAGTTTCCTTCGTTGACTACGGTTTACCATTATCACAGCAATGTTACACTTTTTTAAAAGCCAATTTATACAAGTCTAATTCGGATATTCTGCAAAAAACAACAAGCAACTTCCTGTAAAGTATCCACCTCCCCAAGGATTGCATATTTTGAAAACAAATGAGGCTTGAAAAACAACCTTTTGATTCTGCAGATTTCGTTTCAGTACACTACAGCAGTCAGTCACATCTTGAGTTTCAAACTTAGCCTGTCCAAGTTGGCAAGTATAATATATTCTGTAGCTAACCTTTTTCTCAAGTGAGGAGAGGTTCAATCTTGCTCCCACTGAAGTCACCTTTTTCATAAGCTTATTGCTGAAACTATTTCCAAGTTGTACATTATGCAAATGCTGATTTGCTTGACCTTCCATGACACTGACTTCTCCCTAGTGGTCTAGCAACACCTCCTGTAATCTCTCACATCCTACCCATACAGCACATCCCTGTTATCAGTCTTACACACCTGGTTTTGGTATTCTCACAGAGCTTACAATTTAGCCAAAAGAACATGCAATACACTGTTGCTAAAGCCTCCTTTCATCACCCTTCTTCCTCCCCTCCATATGTTGTCCTAAGAAATTCCGCTTTAAGTATTAGATGACTTTTGCCCCAGTAACTTGAATTAAAAAAAACTTTGTCTAAATTCCACTTCCTCCTCCTTGCTAACAGGTAAGCATCCTTTATATTTCTACTCCTGCTCATTGTATTATACCTAGAGCCCCCAACCAAGCATGGGCTCCCTATTGTGCTAGGCACTGTATGTACACATCGACACATTCTCCTACCCAAACAGCTATACAGTCTAAAATGAGACTAAGAATGGGAGAAAGGAAGTACTGCCCCCATCTTGCAGATAGGGAACTGAGGCAGAGATTAAATCATTTGCTTAAGGCCACTCAGGAAATCAGTGGCAGTGCCAGAAGCTGAACACAGAACTCTAGTGCCTTAACCACAAGTCCAGCCATCCTCTTTTAATTGTTGATCATCAAATCATCTATCTTCTTTCTCCCTTCCAGTAAGGCTACCTGTCTTCACAGACTGTACTTCAGGTTTGTCTTGGAATATCCCCTCATATAGCATATGAGTAGAGAATAGTGATAGGCAACCCATAGAGTTCCACTTCAGATACTCATCTATACACATATGCAAAAAGCCTGGGAAACAAGCAGGGAGAACTGGAAGTCCTGGCACAGTCAAGGAACTATGATGCAATTGGAATAACAGACTTGGTGGGATAACTCACATGACTGGAGTACTGTCATGGATGGTATAAGAGGTTGACTCACCCCTGCAGTGCCTCCTGCTGGTCTCTTCAGGGAATCAGCTCAATCCAGCCCAAAGCACCCTCTGCAGGCCAGTGATCCACCTTGTCCTCCTACTGGCTCCCGTGTCCCTCCCAGGACCCCATTGCCCCTTGCTCTGGGTGCTGCCCCCTGGCAGTACCTACACATGCTAGGTCTCCCCTCCCAGGGGAACCCCCACCCACTAATCCCACCTCACCTCAGTATCAGGCTACTGCCAGTCATCATCTAGCTCCACGCCTGGGGCAGACTGCAGTATCAGCCTACTCATCACTGGCAAGGAGGGTTTGGACCTGCTGCTTTGGCCTACACCTGGGTTGCCCTCTGCAACCCCCAGTACCCCTTGGCCTAATGCTAGGCCGCAGCCTGGGGCTTTCCAGGCTGGAGCTCCCCAGCCTTTCCCCATCCAGGTACTCTGTCTTAGCTCCCTACAGCCAGGCCCTTCTCCTTCTGAAGGCAAAGAGAAACTTCTAAGCTTGGGGCTGCCCTGGCCTTAATAGGGCCAGCTGGGCTCTGATTGGGGCATGGCCCAGCTGCAGCTGCTTCCCCCAATCAGCCCAGGTCTTTTCTTCCACAGCCCCACGCCCTGGGGCAGACTGCTTTAACCCTTCCCAGGCAGGAGCAGGTGTCCACCCTGCTAAAGATGGATATAAATTGTTCAGGAAGGACAGGCAGGGCAGAAAAGGTGGGGGAGTTGCATTGTATATAAGAGAGGAGTATGACTGCTCAGAGCTCTGGTATGAAACTGCAGGAAAACCTGCGGGTCTCTGGATTAAGTTTAGAAGTCTGAGCAACAAGGATGATGTCATGGTGGGAGTCTGCTATAGACCACCAGACCAGCGGGATGAGGTGAATGAGGCTTTCTTCCGGCAACTAACAGAAGTTACTAGATCGCAGGCCCTGGTTCTCGAGGGAGACTTTAATCACCCTGATATCTGCTGGGAGAGCAATACAGCAGTGCACAGACAATCCAGGAAGTTTTTGGAAAGTGTAGGGGACAATTTCCTGGTGCAAGTGCTGGAGGAACCAACTAGGGGCAGAGCTCTTCTTGACCTGCTGCTCACAAATGGGGAAGAATTAGTAGGGGAAGCAAAAGTGGTTGGGAACCTGGGAGGCAGTGACCATGAGATGGTCGAGTTCAGGATCTTGACACAAGGAAGAAAGAAGAGCAGCAGAATACAGACCCTGGACTTCAGAAAAGCAGACTTTGACTCCCTCAGGGAACTGATGGGCAGGATCCCCTGGGAGAATAACATGAGGGGGAAAGGAGTCCAGGAGAGCTGGCTGTATTTTAAAGAATCCTTAATGAGGTTGCAGGAACAAACCATCCCGATGTGTAGAAAGAATAGTAAATATGGCATGTGACCAGTTTGGCTTAACAGTGAAATCCTTGCTGATCTTAAACACAAAAAAGAAGCTTACAAGAAGTGGAAGATTGGACAAATGACCAGGGAGGAGTATAAAAATATTGCTCAGGCATGCAGGAGTGAAATCAGGAAGGCCAAATCACACTTGGAGTTCCAGCTAGCAAGAGAGGTTAAGAGTAACAAGAAGGGTTTCTTCAGGTATGTTAGCAACAAGAAGAAAGTCAAGGAAAGTGTGGGCCTCTTACTAAATGAGAGAGGCAACCTAGTGACAGAATGTGGAAAAAGCTAATGTACTCAATGCTTTTTTTTGCTTCTGTCTTCACGAACAAGGTCAGCTCCCAGACTGCTGCACTGGGCAGCACAGTATGGGGAGGAGGTGACTGGTCCTCTGTGGAGAAAGAAGTGGTTCGGGACTATTTAGAAAAGCTGGATGAGCACAAACCCATGGGGCCGGATGCGCTGCATCCGAGGGTGCTAAAGGAGTTGGCGGATGTGATTGCAGAGCCATTGGCCATTATCTTTGAAAACTCATGGCGATGGGGGAGGTCCCAGATGACTGGAAAAAGGCTAATGTAGTGCCCATCTTTAAAAAAGGGAAGAAGGAGGATCCGGGGAACTACAGGCCAGTCAGCCTCACCTCAGTACCTGGAAAAATCATGGAGCAGGTCCTCAAGGAATCAATTCTGAAGCACTTTGAGGAGAGGAAAGTGATCAGGAACATTCAGTACGGATTCACCAAGGGCAAGTCATGCCTGACTAACCTAATTGCCTTCTATGATGAGATAACTGGCTCTGCGGATGAGGGGAAAGGAGTGGACGTGTTATTCCTTGACTTTAGCAAAGCTTTTGATACGGTCTCCCACAGTATTCTTGCCGGCAAGTTAAAGAAGTATGGGCTGGATGAATGGACTATAAGGTGGATAGAAAGCTGGCTAGATCATCGGGCTCAACGGGTAGTGATCAATGGATCCATGTATAGTTGGCAGCTGGTATCAAGCAGAGTGCCCTGGGGCAGGTTTTGTTCAATATCTTCATTAATGATCCAGAGGATGGTGTGGATTGCACTCTCAGCAAGTTTGCAGATGACATTAAACTGGGAGGAGTGGTAAATATGCTGGAGGGTAGAGATAGGATACAGAGGGACCTTGACAAATTAGAGGATTGGGCCAAAAGAAACCTGATGAGGTTCAACGAGGACAAGTGCAGAGTCCTGCACTTAGGACGGAAGAATCCCATGCACTGCTACAGACTAGGGACCGAATGGCTAGGCAGCAGTTCTGCAGAAAAGGACCTAGGGGTGGCAGTGGACGAGAAGCTGGATATGAGTCAACAGTGTGCCCTTGTTGCCAAGAAGGCTAACGGCATTTTGGGCTGTATAAGTAGGGGCATTGCCAGCAGATCGAGGGACGTGATCATTCCCCTCTATTCGACATTGGTGAGGCCTCATCTGGAGTACTGTGTCCAGTTTTGGGCCCCACACTACAAGAAGGATGTGGAAAAATTGGAAAGAGTCCAGCGGAGGGCAACAAAAATCATTAGGGGGCTGGAGCACATGACTTATGAGGAGAGGCTGAGGGAACTGAGATTGTTTAGTCTGCAGAAGAGAAGAATGAGGGGGGATTTGATAGCTGCTTTCAACTACCTGAAAGGGGGTTCCAAAGAGGATGGATCTACACTGTTCTCAGTGGTACCAGATGACAGAACAAGGAGTAATGGTCTCAAGTTGCAGTGGGGGGAGGTTTAGGTTGGATATTAGGAAAAACTTTTTCACTAGGAGGGTGGTGAAGCACTGGAATGGGTTACCTAGGGAGGTGGTGGAATCTCCTTCCTTAGAGGGTTTTAAGGTCAGGCTTGACAAGCCCTGGCTGGGATGATTTAGTTGGGAATTGGTCCTGCTTTGAGCAGGGGGTTGGACTAGATGACCTCTTGAGGTCCCTTCCAACCCTGATATTCTATGATTCTATGAATCTATGATCTTGTACCAATCTCCTGGTGTTGGCAACTAGGCTAAAAAACCCATAAGAACAAGCTGTTTGTCAATATTTCCCATGCTTGCTGGCTTCAGCTAGACTGGAAATACCATGAGAATAGCTTCACTTGTACTATGATTGCAGATATTGCTACCTTGGGCTATCATTCTGTTCTGTCCCAGGCTGTATTAGACCCTTCCAGGAATACCTAGATGCTGCAGGAAGTGGTGGTGATTCAAAAGATGGCTCTCTTCTCTTTAAGGCACTATTAACGCAATATGGTGCTATGGGACACTAAATTGTTGGAAATGCTGTCTTTTGAATGACATGAAAAACCGTATCACACTGATCATCAAAGATCCCAGGACTCCTTTTGTACAAGTGTGCCCTGGTGTCTCGGCCTGCTTCCAGCAGTGCCAATTTGATTTTTTTTATTTGTTTCAAGAGCTCGTCCATTGCTCCCTTTACATTCTGCTGATCTAAATTCCCCTGCACATTGAGCTTGGCATGCTGTTCTTCACTTCCTGCTAAATTGTGTCTGCATTTTTATGACGTCAGTGTAGGGTCTCTAATTAATTTCTGAAATGGTTTAAGTTTTTCAGAGTCCTGTACAAATGTATTCCAGTATTTTTCACTCAGATTGGGTAGGTGAAAAAAACCCAAAGTGCAGAAGCAGATGAGCTGGGATTAGCTTTCCATATTTGGCTCAGACTTTAAACCACTTACACGATTATTGCCAATGCCAACCATTCAAAAATCATGAGATTTTAAAATTTGGGGGGGTACTTCTATTTGCCTTTTTGTTTCTAGAGCTTTAGGTGTTATAGTTCCAAGCTTTCCTCCACAGCCAGGAGAGCTAGAAACTTTTTTTCTTTATTTTTCCTTTTTTGAAGTGAAAGCCAAGATTCTTATGTAATCCCTTGGCTTCAGGAGCTGGGACTTTACTATCAAGTCACAAGTCTTGGGTTGCCAGCACTGTATGACCAAATTCCCAAGCAGGGCCCTGTTTCCTATGCATTGATATTCACTTTTTATGCACTTTCATTTAGGCCTTTTTTTCTACTGTGAATATATAAGGTCTCTTCAGGAACATAACTGAAGTGAGGAATGATTAGAGTAGCAGCTGTCTGTAAAAGCAAAGAATGACTGAACCTTCATTTTATGCAGGAAAGTTGGGTGTCAAAACAGAGAGTGCCATTTTATAAATGATATTATAGCAACTAATATAAAAAAGAAAACATTTACTTGGAAACAACACTAGTCCCCTCTGCCTGCCCCACCCCTAAACTTTCTGTGAGAGCACAAAAGCTGTCTGTCTGCTTTGGCATCAAAGAAACATTTTTAAAATATTTCCACATACTATAAGTTTTTTCTTGTCCTTTTAAACTTAGCTCTGCAGGAAGACCCAAATGGGTCAAGGAATGGGAGTTTAATTCTTATACAATTAATGTTCTTTAGTAAAGCATTTAGTCCTCCTTGTAGGAGTAAAGTGTCTTACTATGGGAAAAGGCTAAAAAGTCAAATGTACTCTTGGAAACTACAGAAGCAGCTGACCATAAGTGAGGCCACACCTCCTAAGTTTGTCTCCTCCTATTTTGTAAGCCAAGGGCTTATTTAATAATACTTTGCATTTCTATTGTGTTTCTACTCAAGGATCTGAAAGTGCCTTAGTACTGAATTTAGCATTGCAACACTTCTCGGGGGCACATCATATCATCACCATTTTCTAGATGGGAAAACTGAGGCATAGATTTAGACCACACAGGAAGATTTCACTACAGCTGGATATAGAGCCAGTGTTGCCTGACTCCAGATCCTGTGCCTTAACCATGGGAAGTCATTTAGATTCCTCTATCCCAGGTAGGTTTTCTGATGCCCAATGCTGTAATCTTTACCTTTTGCTAAATAAGTTTAAAGAGGATCTCAAGATGGAGATGACTTCCATTTTCTCTTAGCCTGTCTTTTTGATCATACCATGTGGACTTAGCATAATCAAAATGGTGACATTGCCTAACATTCTATATTGATTCTATAAAGACAAGGTGGGTGAGGTAATATTACTTCCCCCACCTTGTCTCTTTAATATCCTGAGACTAACATGGCTACAACTCCGCATACATTGACTGTAGGTATTCCCCGAGTCTATTCAAGAGTGAAGCTGAGAGTTAGAGGGGCTTGTTTTCCCATTTCATCTGGTGAGGCAAATGCTCTGTATGCACCTGTTAGATCTCACAACGTTCAAGACAGAGGGACAGCTTGCACTTCCTTATGCTATTGGCTGCATTATTGCACACCAAGTTCATTTCATTGGAGCCTGGCTGGGTGTGATTGGAAGCTAGATTTCACTGAAGAGGAGTGGCTTCTTCATTGGATTATGCAGCATTCTTCCTTAGCACATGTGCAAATTTCCAAACATCATAATACAGAGCCTGAATTCACAACCGCTTATTTGAGCATCTTCCTCTGTCTTCCCTTCAGAGATTTACACTGGTTCTTTAAATCAGTGACGTTAACCCAATCTAAATCTGGAGAAGGGCCACTTGATGGGGTCCTCCAGAATTTTTATGCTGCTTTCATGCCTTAAATGCTGCTATATTTGCCCACTTTCATCAAGTATGGACAAATAACAACTCTTTATTTTAAAGACATCACAAATAATTGCACTTAAAACATCACCAGATAGGTTTTATGCCCTATCAAGACTAGTTCAGTGTTTCTTCTGGCAGAAGTGTGCCATTATCACACCCAGCGAAGCGGAAGAAATGGAGCTCCTAAGATTAGGTGTCTGTAATGCTATCAACCCGTCCAGGAAAAGCATAGAACCTTCCAATCATGTGCTGGCAGTAAGTACAGAAGGAAATTATTTTAAAATACTTTGTTTTAAATTGTTTGCAGTTTTGTAGCTGATCTGAGAGACAAGGTGTGTGAGGTGATATCTTTTATTGGACCAACTTCTGTTGGTAAAAGGGACATGCTTTCAAGCTTCACAGAGCTCTTCCTAAGGTCTGGAGAAGCTAACCAGAGTGTCCAAGTTAAATACATGGTGGGACAGACTGTTAAGCATAAGGGCTTCACACATGCTCTAGGAGGTCACCTAAAATGAAGCCTGAGCCCGAGTCAGCTGGCATGGGCCAGCTGCGGGTTTTTAATTACAGTGTAGACATATCCTTAATCCTTGTCCTAAAAGGAAACTTCCACAACACCTTCCAAAGATGAGCCTGGGACCTTAAATTCTTAACTCTGCTAGACACGAAAAACCATGCACTTGACGGAGACTGGTTGTATGGCTCATCACAAGAAGTTATAACGCAGCCTACTGCCTGCCAACTGTTGACTTCCCACTTCATTTTAAGCTTCTCCTTTCCAGCAACAGAAGTTGGAACAATACAAGTTATTACTTCACCCACCTTGTTTTAAATTGTCTATAGTTTTTTTTATTTTAAGGCTAGGTGTGTACTATGTTAGTGATTTACAATTGTAGACAGTATTTTGTACTTATTTAAAGTCACAGAAGTGATCCTGCAACGAGGTCCATGCAGGCAGACCTATCTTCCTTCACAGAGCCCCAGTGGTAATGGGGTCTGCCTGTGCGGAGCTCATTGCAGGAAATGGGCCTAAGTTAATAATGCAAAGGAAAGAAAATGCATATTTTTGGCTGCTGCCATCATTTGAGAATTCTCTTAAATCTATAAAGTCTGCTTCATAGACCAGCCTTCCTGAGCACAAAGATTTTGGTTTTTTTAGGGGTGTCAGTATTAGGAAATGTGGCTATATAAAGTGGATGTTGTTGGCTTTTCTGGCTAGCTCATTCCCTGTCTTTATAAAGGATGTTTCATACTAGTTCTGTATATCACCTTTGCACGGCCTGTGCTCTATGAACATATTGGTTGTAGATTGGAGCTGGACCTGAGACACGGCTTGCTGAATATTAAATATCTTGGCGGGGGGGGGGGGGGGGGGGAAGGAGGGGAAGTTGAACTTCCAGGCACACGTTGAATGATTTACACTGCTCATAAAAAAATTGGCCTGAACCTCTGCCCAGAATGGGAAATGAACTTGAACCAAGCCTTTCTGTAGGTTTCAATGTGTTCAAATTTGCTCTCCATTATTTTTCATTTTCATTGCTTTGCCTCTCTGCACCTCCTAGTTCCACCCAGAAGATCAAGTGTGGGAATATCACAATGTCTGTTATGGTATTTCTGGCCCAAATTAAAGCAAGAAGTATTGGTAATAATTAAAGCAAGATGGATCATAAGGGGTCAGCTCTGCCCTCCCCTCCACAAAACAAGAATCTTGGAGGCAGATATGAATGGCTGAGAGTTATAAATGTACCTAATCAGGCTGGTTAGACCCTAATGTTTTATTAAATGCTGAAGATCTTGGTCAAAGTAGTAACCCTGGAGTTAGTGATATAATTTAAGCTGCCTAATGTGAGGCACCTTAAAAGGGCCTGATTTTCAGAGGGTGGGTTCTCAGCACTTTCTGAAAATCTGGCCCCTTTAAGTTGGCTCAAGTTGGGCACCCAAAGTGCTTTTGAAAATCTTGGTCTTCATTCCTCAGAGTTAAGTAAAATATATTTCAGTGGAGTCCAGTTAACACCCCCACCAAAAAAAACTACTTTTAGGTAGAAAAATTCTACTGCTTCCCAAATGTTAAAATGTCTGGAAATGAAAAGTGAAGGGACCTGGCCAGTTCCTCACAGTCATATAACCAATCTTTTGTCACTATCATTCACCTACCCAGGAACAACAGATGTTCCAATGGTTAGCGCACTAGCTGGGGGCTCTGGATACCCAGGTTCAATTCCCTCATGTTCCAGAGACTTCCTGTGTAACCCTAGACCAGTGGTCTCCAAAGTGGGGTGCGTGCATCCCAGGGGGTGTGCGGCAGGAGGAGCACTTTTTTGTTTGTTTGCTTCGTCAGTTCGGGCAGGAGTCCGAGCAGCTTTTTTTTTTTTTCTTGGGCAGTTCGGCGGGGTCCGACTGCCTTTTTTTTTTTTTTTTCCCTTCGGTGTGCTCAAAATTTTTTTAGTGATGGGGTGCACGATCAAAAAAGTTTGGAGACCACTGCCCTAGACAAGTCATTTGGCCTATCTGTGTCTCATGGCATATCTTCACTACAGACACTATGCAGCATAGCTACATCTCTGTAGCTATACCAGCATAACCCCGTAGTGGCAACACAGCCTACACCAAAAGATGGGGTTTTCCCATTGGTGTAGGTACACCAGCTCCCCGTGCAACCATAGCTACATTGATGAAAGCATTCTTCCATAGCTGTGTGTGCACTGGGGGTTAGCTTGGCATAGTTACATCAGTCCAGGGTGTGATTTTTTTTTTCCACATCCCTGACCAGCATAGCTATGTTAACTAACTTTTATCAATAAAATGGGGCTAATAGTACGTCACTAGCTCACTGGGGTGTTGTGAGATGCTCATATTACAGTCATCGGAGCCCAGGATACATTTATGATAGACTTACACCCCTCTGCTCTTGTTTTGTTCTGTAAGAGAACAAACCAAACAAAACAAAATGTTGGACATAGTCCTAATCTTTTTCTATTTATTAGAAGCGTGAACATTTTCCAAAGGATTACAGTCCCAGGGCATATTAAATTCTGTCAGGACATTCTGTTTTCTCAATGTGACATGTTAGTAGAGTAGAAGAATATTTTTATGAATAGAAATGGATACAAATGTTACAAAGTATGTTGAATTATTACTTGTGATGTGGTAATGCCTAGAAACTTCAACCGGGTCAACGCCCCATTCTACTAGACACTATATAAATAGTAAGACAATCCAGCCCTGAAGTGCTTACAATCTAAATAGACAGGAGAAAGAAAGTGGATTTTCCCCATTTTACAGATGGGGGGGATGAGGCACAGAGAGTAAGGCCCAGATTTGTAGAGGCAATTAGGCATTGTTGTTGTGCTCTGGTTGCAACACCTTTCTAAATACTCATTTCTAAATACCTTTAAAAATCTGAGCCAAAGTGATTTTCCCAAGGCCAAACAGGAAGTCTATGGCAAAGCTGGAATTAAGCCCAGATGTCCTGAATTGTAGTCCAGTGTTTTAAGCATCACCTTCCTGAACTAAAACTTTACTGTTGTAGCTTTGTGTCTAACCCCCAAGAATCACAAAATATCTGACCTGAAATCATCAGTTGTGCAGGACTGAATATCACCTGTCCTAGGTCTAAGTGACAGTGTAAATTTCTGGAAGGATAGGAAGAAATAATGCAATTCATTACACAGTTCTACAATTTATCAGTGGGTATCACATCCACATACAATAAATTACAGTGAGTATATGTTTATTAGAGGAGCACAAACCACAAATTCTTTACAAAATCATATGATGAAGTCATCGCTGATTCACTTTGACATTCCACAGTAATGTTCCCGAATACCACAGTTCTGTTACTACCGCGTTTGGAGCTTACAATTTATAAGGCTTGTTAGGTTGTAAATGAATGAAGTGTGAATTAACGATTCATTCTGTTCGAATTACACTTATGGTATGCTACTAAGCACAAAATGGAAAGAAAAGCAAACAGTAATACCACTAGAAACAGGCAGCTTCTTACACTGTTATCAAATCCAAGGTGGCCCCTCTCCTATCCATTCAGTTTTAGCTGGTAAAGTGATAGTGTCTGATGGCATAAAGAGAGGAATTCTGCATTTTTAGAGGGTTACAATGTGATTCCCCCTCTCGTGCAAAGGCTAGCTTTAATATACAGTACCTCTGAGTCCTTCCATCTGTTTGATAAAGTATGTTGGAAAGTTGGGTAGCAGCTATTGATCAGTGTACTGCGACTCACAGTGCTAAAATAGTATTCCCTATGTGCTTTTCAGTTGTAAGCAGCATGCATTTCTGAATACAGCCATCTGAATACACTGTAAATACTTGCATTCTCCTTTTACTAAGATGCTATTAAGAGACTGTACTGTACACATAGCTGTCCTTTCAGACTATCAGATTCTACAGCATTGTGGCTTTGCTCACTTTGTCTTCTCAGCACTCATGAAGTTAACTATTAATGCCAATAGATTAGTACTAAATCTCTTACCTTGCAGAGTTTCAGAACTAACCAGCATGCCAGGTATGCTGTCAGGGTGAATTTAGCTTTCATGTAGGTGTCCGGTAAACAGGTAAGATACATTTGTACCAGATCCAGCTCTTCACTGACAACGCAATTGCCAGCATCAGCAGTAGCATCCTCCCCATCCCCTTGTCTTTGATCCTCTTCTACTGATGCACTTGGGCACCTATTTAAATCCATTTTATCAAAGATATTTTCCCTCCTTGACAAAGTCCTGATCTTTCCACAGAAAACTCAGGGAACTTTTTGTTTCATATCAGTAAGTATATTTTCTGAGCTTCCAAAAGTATGTAGCCTTGCCTTTAAGCCAACCCAAAACTTAGACTATGGTGGAAGAAACTTTCTTCAGTTTAAACTCCCTTGGATCATTCTTTTTCTTATTGAGCGACCTTTTGCAAATGTGTGTACAGCTACAAGATAAATATAGCACTGGCTAGCGAGCCTTGTCATACAGCACAAGAATACTCCTGCCCGTTGCCAAGAGAGGAGAGAAAGATTCCATTTATTTAAAGAGCAAGTCCCCGGCATCAGTACTCCCTTGTTCATTTAAAGAAAAAAAAGAAAAAGGAAAGAGCTGTTATCTTTGAAACCTTTTTTTTTTTTTTTTGACAATTGTGCTTCCTCAGAACAAATCCCATTTCTGCAAGAAATGTTCTTACGGAGGAGGATTTTTTAATCCAGAGACTTGTAGCCACAGTAATTCATTGTCTGTGATATTGCAGATGCTGAGCTTGTGAAGGCTACAAATTTCAAAAGAATAAATGAGGGCTCGCAGATGGAAAGAGGCCAAGACATTCTGAAATAACTAATGGTCCTTCCATAGGCCAAAAAATGAACAAAACATGTTAGAGATTAACCAAGCAATTTTCCAGCTAAATGTTAAGGAGTTCATTTATGCCTTGAGACAGCATTCATTTGTATATGCTAAGAACACTTTAAGACACACTTATTTTACTTTTGATGGCCTACATCTTAGTAAATGGCTTGAGAAATATAGATTTAATTGTAGCAGTATTTAATTGTTAATTTAATTAAACAGATTTAATTGTTTCAGTGGTACTAATAACAAATGTATTTTTTGTTTTGTTTTGACCATTAGGGCTAATTGTCTTGGTAGCTTTAGCGATTAGCAAAGGAAATATCCATCCTTCAGATGAGACATTCAATTCTGCTTTCTTCCTGCTTCTTCTTCTTGATGTTCAGGTGGAAAGTGGACAGCCTATGGCCACTTGCAGAAAGGTTGTGGGAAAACTCTGATGTCCTTGGCAGATGTTTCCTTCCTTAATGTAAAAGGATCTGGTGGCCAAGACTTCAATTAGTGAGTTTGAGTTACTTCTAAGTACCAAGTGGCAGCTATTCAGTAAAAGTACTGCAAGCACCTAAATCCTTAAGGTTCAGTTCTGTCACACTTATTCACATTGAGTAGTAATCCTATTGAAACTCATGAAATTATTTGTGGAGCAAGAGTGGAAGAATCTAGCATTTACTGTGAAAGGCATAATACAAATCTGTAGACTAGATCCATCTATAATGAGATAGAGGGGAAAAGCAGACTACCAAACAAGAGCCCTCATTCTGACTGAAACATGCTCCAAGGGGTCCAACCTGGGTCACTATTCAACGGCCAATATTTCCCTATTTTTCCAGACTGATGAAGGTGAGTAGGAGAGACAGCAGAGAACTATGGAACTAAACTTCGTTGGATCAGTGAAGTGCTGCAAGAGACATTAGAAATAAGAATATCATTGGCATTCCTGCATGTAATCTGGAGTGCAGATGTTAAAGGCTTGATTACGCTGCTGCTGGAAAATAGCCGAGTAGTCTCTCCATCCAGCCATGCCCCAATATTGTGTGTTAAGATGTTAAGAAGAATATAATCAAAGCTAGAATAACACACTATAGAAAACAGTTAGTGTGGCTTTACATTTGCAGAGTGGTTAAAAATGAACACCTTACATATTCCTCTTCCTTCAGTGTGTCCCCAACAAACTGTGAGAGCTTCTAATGAGCAAAGTCAAGTCCTCACTTCCACCTCTGGATCTTCCTCCTCTTCGAGTCCTCTCGGGCTTTGTCCACAAGGAGGTTTCTACACTAGCCTTTTCCCCCAAAGCTTTCCAATATTGCTACCACTTAAGGGGCTAATAACTACAGGGAGCTAGCATAGAACAGTTTAACAGCATTTAAACCCGTGTTATCTAACCCTGCTAAGTGCTGATGACACAGTAGTTAAAGTACCAGCAGCCACAAGTATCCTGCCCGTGCTGCCACTCCTACTATTTCTACCACAAGTGAAGCTGAAACAGAGATAGCACCAGTCAGAAATCTCAGGAAAATAAAGAACTCAGATTAAGATCTCACTATCAGGGGCGGCTCTAGGCACCAGCAAAGCAAGCAGGTGCTTGGGGCAGCCCATTTGCAGGGGCAGCAGCCGGCAGGGATCCAGCCAGGGAACTGAGAACCAACAGGGGGCCCTGGGAGCTGTAGTTCATTGGTTAGCTCCCTGCCTATAGAGCCAGCCCTGGAGCAGGGAAAGAACTCCATTTCCCAGCATTTCCTTGGCCGCTATCAATAGGAAAGGGAGAGGGAGGGAGTATGGTAGTTGAAACCTCATGCTGCAGCTTGCTGTGAATGGAGAGCTCACTGCTAGAGCAGGGTGGCATTGTGAATGGGGAACAAGTATGCCCAAGGAGTAGAAGGCTTTGGCCTAGATATCCCCTTCAGAAGACATCCCCAGCCTGGATTAGGGATACTGGTGTGACCTCACCTTGCAGCCCCCAAAGAAAGAATTGGGTGGATTAAATGGACAGTGCCCCTCTCTATCTGAAGCCTAGCAAGGGAGGTATGTGGATCCCACTAGAATTTAAAATGAAAAGTAAGGGAGGGGAGACTCTACTCGACCTGGGCAGCTTTAGATACAGTACCAGGCACGTAGGAGGATTTCCACTTCTGAACCATGGAAGCAGAAATTGACTTTTCCTTTCCAGATTTAGCTAATATTCAGAAAGGGAATCTAGCATCTGCCTTCCAGATTTGAACACCTCAAAATTCAGGAGTGCTCAAGCTCAATTCGGGCAGCTATTACTTCATTTCTCCCAAATCAAATATACTGATCCACTGTAATTTGCTGTAGAAAAAGTAGGGCTGGGGTGGGGGCAGTCAAATTTGGTTTTGCTTGGGGCAGCAAAAAACTTAGAGCCAGCCCTGCTTACTATTAACAGTCCTCAGTCCTGATTTTTTCACTGCTTTGCTCCTTGGATAGACATTTTCAACTCTGTCAAATGAGTGTAAAGTAATCTGCACAGGTATAAATGATTCCATGAGCTTCAAGCCAGTGGAGAATCTAGCCCCATATTAGCATGTTGTATAGTACCTCAATGGTCAGCTTAGACATCAATACACAAATACAATTGTAGTTCTACGTTTCATCGTATTTGATTAGGTACATTGTCCCTGTTTCTCCAGAGACAATATTTAATCTAATTTGCATGGGTGCATAGCTGTGCACTTCAAAGTCATTTTTTGCATTTAAAATAAACTTTAGAACCTGTTTCTTGAATATCCAAACTTTAGTGTAAAAGCTATTGCCTAATACTTGCATAGTGCTTTTCAACTGTTGATCTCAAAGCACTATTTGTGATACGCCTTCCTCCTTCTCACCATTCTCTTTTAGGAGACCCATACTTAGGCTAATCGAAGCTGACTGTGTCCCTTCAAATCTTTTTATTTCAATTCTCCTACTTTTCCTTGCTTTTTAAATTCTTCTTTGACTTTGACTTGCCCTGCTGAGGATTATAAGTCTGTACTTGTGAAGCTACAAGGGAAAAAATAGACAAACTTGCATACCAGATGAATTCTCAATAGTTCTATCAAGTCTGCTCCCAATTCCAAGCTTCTCCAGTACCACACAGCAATAGCATGTCCTTCCGAGACACTGGGTTTCCTACCTCCAAATTGTAGGATCCTTTTCCTTTTATAAATTCTATTAGCAAGAGTCCATGAAGCTGATTCCGCTGAATACAAATGTGTTGACAAATACCTGAAGGTCCTGCCGAAGGGTGGGGTTTTATAAGCCAGACAGTTCTTTAATTGGACTGGCTATATCTGCTACAGAAAACAAATTGATTCTCTCTTTTGGTATTTCTGAGGGGTTTCCACCGATGTCTCACGAACACAGAAAGCTATTCTTAAGAGTCTTACACAGACACTGAGGTTTTGTCATTATGTTGTCTTGACATTAATATATTGGGAATCATCCACAAAATAACTAGCTGCAATTATTGAGCTGGGACCCTTCCCATGGTAATGCTCTGTAGTGTAATGCAAGAGACTTAAATCCAACTCTCAGTCTGGCCACTTGCTCCCTTCAGTAATCAGAAAGAGGACAGAAATCTCTGGGATCTCCTTTTCTTGCTTTCTCCACCTACCAACCAGGGCCGCCTGGGGAGAGGGGGGCAAGTGGGGCAATTTGCCCCAGGACCCACGGGGGCCCCCATGAGAATATAGTATTCTATAGTATTGCAACTTTTTTTTATGGACGGGGCCCCCAAAATTGCTTTGCCCCAGGCCCCTGAATCCTCTGGGCAGCCCTGCTACCAACATCACCTCAGTCTTATCTGAATTGAGTTTCGGCCATCTAGCTCTTAGTCATGCTCTAATCTTATCAAACACTGAGCAAAGTGTTCTATTGCTCTAGCAGCAGGGTCAAAGAAGAAGGAGCCATGGGGTCTGTTCCTGCTCCGACTGAAGTCAATGGTAAGACTCCCATTGAATTAAATATATCAGGATCAGGGCCACAGAGCTGGATATTATCAATATGCTGACGTCCATTTGTCTACTGGGCCGTCATCCTTACATCTACCAGAAGGAGGAAAAAAATCAGAACCATGATAGCTATTCCTTTTCATAGATTCAGTCATCAATTTTAAGGCAAGAAGGAACCATTATGATGCTCTATTTTGACCTCTTGCATAACACAGACCATACAACCTAGTATTTTTTTCATCAGGCCCATAACTTCTGCTTGAGCTATAGTGTTTTTCTTAGAAAGATATCCAATATTGACTTAGAGAATTCAAGTGATGGAGAATCCACCTTGTTTTCCAATGTTAATTATCCACACTGTTAAAAATTTGCATCTTATTTCTAGCCTGAATTTGTCTAGCTTCAGCTTCCAATTACACTGCTCTACAGCCAAAATGCTTCTGAAATAAATGTTGTCAAACTTTACTAATTCTGGGTCACTGAGAACGAAAATGATGCTTAAAATTGTTGATTGGCTCTAGTTTTCAAGATATGCTATTGGCTCAGTATATACGACCCTTAACTTGGGAATGGCAAGGGATAAGTGAGTTATAAAGGGAAGGGATCTCAATTTAAACCAGAAATGACTAAAATACATCTTTGACTGGATCTATGAATAAATCTATGACTGGGTTTGGACAGTACTTGCTTTTTAGGCAAAACAATGAATGATGCAATCTGAAGCTGGTATTGCATCATACATGATATGAATTGCATCATGTTATTCCTAGAAGTCATGGATGATGCAATCAGAACGAAGCTTCCATCACTCTGCTGAACAAATTGCCCTATATCAGCTCTAGAAATCATACAGTGTCGTGCTCTCTTATTTGTCAGTGTTTGATTTTGCAAAGGGACACATTTCTGTTTAGCCAAAGTGAGCAGAGATGCCTCGTACTTGTGTGAACAGTGCAGATAACTTCTGCTATGTTTGTGGTGAAGTGACTTTTGCATCACAAAAGCGTAGTATAACCACTATGGTTAAGAAAGCCTGTCACCTTTATTTTGGCTTCAAAATTGGAGGTCAGGACAAGAGGTGGGCCCCACACATACGCTGCAACACATGTGCAACAAATCTTCGCCAGTGGTTGAACAGGAAAAGGAAATCTATGCCAATAATTTGGAGAGAGCCAAAAGATCATACCAGCAATTGTTACTTCTGCATGGTGCCTCCAGTTGGGAAAGGTGTGTCAAAGAAGAAAAAGTGGACTGTGCATTATCCAAACATTCCATCAGCTATACGCCCAGTACCCCACCGAGAAGGACTGCCGGTTCCTGATGCACCAGAATCATTCTCACTTGAGTCAGACGAGGAAGAGGAAGAGGATGAAACTTCTGGTCCTGAACGATCAGTGTCACAGGACCCACATTTTCTCCCATCCTCCTCCTCTGAACCACACCTCATAACACAAGGTGAACTGAATGACCTTGTCAGGGATTTGGAACTACCCAAGAGTAAGGCAGAGCTGTTGGGCTCCAGACTACAGCAGTGGAATCTCCTGGCAGGTGATGTTAGGGTTTCCATGTTCCGTGACCGTCAAAAGGATCTTGTCCCATTCTTCTTCATGGAAGGTGATCTTGTAGCCTGCAACAACATTGATGGTGTGATGGCAGCCCTCAACATCGTTCACGATCCAGATGAGTGGAGACTGTTCATTGATTCATCGAAGACGAGTCTTAAAGCTGTTTGCCATCAATTCCAGTTAGTCATGCAGTCCATATGAAGGAAACTGTAGTAAGAGGAGGCCCTGAGATATAAACCTTGGTATCAGAGGCCCGGAATGAGGCCTAAGGCCTGAACTAAAGTAATAGTCAAGACTTTGCTAACATAAAGCAAAGTTAAGCTGTGAGCCAGAGGCAGGCCCTGCTCACAGAAGCTGGCAAGGAAAGGGCTGATGCTGCAAAAAGAGACATACCTAAAAGGTACTGGACACCAGATATCAGAACATTCGCATACTTGTACATTCCACACACAACAAGGAACAGGCTGACCCATCCCAATGACAGGGCCAAAAGGGGAATATGATGGATAGTGTTGTTTTGTTCGAACCAACATGTACATGGTGAGAGGTGGCACCTTACTACATAAAGGGGTTGTACCTTGCTGCGTAGAGGGGTTGCACCTCAATACCTCAGGAGTGATGTGTAACTTGTTTGTATCTGTGTATAAGAATGCATCCCTGAGTGGATATCTTTGTCCAGCCGAGGGGGCAGTGGAAAGTCCCGCCACTGACTGAGCCGGGTCTATTGCCAAGAGGCACTTTCTCGTAGTATGCCCGGTAGACTAAGTAATCTACAGGGAACTGCAATTGTGTCCAAGGTCGCAATAAACCTAATCGACGTGACTTTGCATCTTACTAGACTTTGTGGTTATTGGGGGTTCTCTTCGGGTCTGCTGGGTCAGCTATCTGCGCAGAGCTAGGGCAGCACACAGAGGGAACACATGCACGCAGCCGACTGATATCAATATAGGAGAAAGCAGAGCACCACACCGGTAGCATCTGACAACAGAAACCTATGACAATATGAAACAACTTTTGAGGTGCATAAACTATGACCAACATCAGTGGCAGCTTTGTGGCGATTTGAAGGTTGTTGCTCTCTTGCTTGGTCTGCAGACTGGATACACAAAGCACTGCTGTTTTCTCTGCGAATGGGATAGTCGTGCAAGAGATTCCTACTACATCAAGAAAGATTGGCCACTCTGACAGTCATTGGAGCCTGGGAGGAAAAGTGTTCAGCATCCACCACTTGTTGAATCAAGGAAGATTTTGTTACCACCCTTACACATCAAGCTGGGTCTGATGAAGAACTTTGTCAAGGCCATTGACAAAACACAAGCAGCTTCCAAGTACCTCCGTGGAAAATTTCCAAGGTTAAGTGAAGCTAAGATAAAGGAAGGTGTCTTTGTTGGTCCTCAGATTCGTGAACTTCTTCGAGATGATGCATTTGACCATACACTGCATGGCAAGGAAAAGACGGCATGGAAAGGCTTCCAGTTAGTGGCAATAAATTTTCTCGGAAACAACAAGGCAGATAACTACAGGTTGTTGGCGGAAAACCTCCTCAAGGCATACAAAAGCCTTGGTTGCAACATGTCACTAAAGATACATTTTTTGCACTCTCATCTAGATTTTTTTCCACCGAACTGCAGAGCAGTGAGCGACGAGCACGGCGAGCGATTTCACCAGGACATTGCAACAATGAAGAAACACTATCAGGGCAAATGGAGCCCATCAATGCTTGCAGACTATTGCTGGACAGTGACAAGAGATGCTCCATTTAATGAATACAAGAGACAAGCCAAGAAGCGCCGAGTAGACACTGAATAGGACTAAACTATGTACAGAATAGTTTTTTGCCTTTTGTTTCATAATAAATTTGATTTATATAACCCTTTTGCTGATTTTTAAAGTGTTACATAAACAGGACAGGTGAAATATTATCATGTAAAGCAACCATAAACACACGAAAAGACCTAGGTTTACAATTTATCATTAAAACTCTACTATCTACACAATATACATAGACATAAAATGTAAAAACTTAAATATCTTAGAAACAGTAGCCAATCAGTTGTTTTAATTGTCATATTTGAATTCAGCACATCAAAATACATAATAAATAGCACATTTTATCTCTGAAGCAGATGACTTCTCAAAAATTGTAGTTTTGAGTCATTAACTGTCCATGGATTAGTAGATGTAGTGTAATGTATCTTCTTAATACAATGTTTTAGTATATGAATCTTCATTGCTGCACTGTTTAAAATCTTTGAGATACAAGTGTCTGCCACATTTTTGTGTATCATAAAGTATGTAAATTAGCGAAGTTCCATGGTATTTTAAGATGAAACATTTAGTTGGCTTGGATCAAGGAAGAAAAAAATATTTCCACTGGTCATGGATTGAATTCAAATATTCAGAGCTTTGGTTCTGCTAAGTAGTCAATATCCTAAAATTGTGGGTTTATTTGAACTATACTGACCACATGAGCCTAACAAAACTGGGCAGGAAATCTTGCAAGAGGAAATCGCCTTGTGAGTTTTCTGGTACTTGCTGCTTCTGGCTGGGTCAGAAATGGCAAAGAACAGGCTCTTGGTGTTTTCCAGCACAATTGATTCTTGTCCCAGCCAAAGTGAGGGAACCTAGGGGTGGAGGGTGAGAAAATGAAATTATTTTCAAAGTTAACTGAACTCTTCTGAACATCAAAGAAGGTTCAGTTCAGGTTTCAACCAGCACCCTGCGGTTTGGCATGAAACAAACTACTCTAATTCAGTACTGGTGTGAATACACTACTATGTATGCCCTGCTCCCTCGTCAAATAAATGGCCTTACATTTACTAGTGCTTTTAGCTTATAAAAAGCTCCACGCAAAGGGGGGTAGTGGGTGGCATCACTGTTTCATTCATCCAGTTTCAGATATCCTTGAAAGCTCTTTTTGGTCATTGTTACGGAGGAAAGGAGAGAGAGAGGCCTTGGCTACACTGGCAATTCACAGCGCTGCACTTGCTGCGCTCAGGGGTGTGAAAAAACACCCCCCCCCGAGCGCAGCGAGTGCAGCGCTGTAAAGCACCAGTGTAATCAGCGCCTGCAGCGCTGCACGCTCTCTCGCTGCGCTGCAAGCTATTCCCCTCGGAGAGGTGGAGTACTTGCAGCGCTGGCGGCGCGACTACACTCGGCAGCGCTGTGAATCCACGAGTGTAGCCAAGGCCAGAGAGAGAGTGTAAGCACCATAGGTCCAGATTTTCACAGGTGGCCACTATTTTGGGCAGGGCCACCCAGAGGATTCAGGGGGCCTGGGGCAAAGCAGGGGAGCTTGTACTCATGGGGCAGCACTCCAAGTCTGCGGTGGCGGCATTTCAGTGGTGGGGGAGCCTTCAATCGCTCCGCGTCTTTGGCAGCACTGAAGGGCCCCCCACTGCCAAAATGCCGCCGAAGACCCAGAGCGATTGAAGGGCCCCCTGCCACCGAAATGCCGCCGAAGACCCGGACCGCCGCCGGGTGAGGAAAGGGATTCTCAGCCAGGGCTCATGGGGTTCCTGTGGGGCCCGGGGCAAATTGCCCCACTTGCCCCCCTCTGGGCGGCCCTGATTTTGGGGCACCAACCTTGAGACATCTTCTGAAAATGCTGACCAGCCTTACTGCAGCAGGATGGCTGCACTTTTCACATCCCTGCTCCTTCCTCAACTGCAGTTTCCTGCATACAGAGCCAGGAGCGGCGGCAGGGTTTTTGCCATCCTAGGCGGCAGCACTCCTCCACAGTAATCCGTGGCAGCTCCTCCTCTGAAGTTGCATTATCGGCGGCGGGGATCCTTCCGCTCCGGGTCTTCGGGGCACTCCGGCGGTGGGTCCCGGAGCGAGTGAAGGACCCACCGCCGAATTGACGCCGAAGACCCAGAGCGGAAGAAGCCCCTCACCACCGAAATTCCGCAGAGGGTAGCGAAATGCTGGCCCCCACATCCTGCCGCCCTAGGCAACTGCCTAGGGTCGCCTAGTGGAAGCACCGGCCCTGGTTCCAGCCCTCCTGTCCAGCACATCAAAGCAGTGGAGTAACTTTGTCCCAAAGGTTTTAGTGTAGGGTGACCAGACGTCTCATTTTTAAAGGGACAGTCCCGTATTTAAGCCCTCCTGCAGGTGTCCTAACTTTTTCTTAAAAACGGGCCAATTGTCCCATATTTTCTGTCTCCCCCTACATCAGTACTGGCGGCTACTGCTGCTGGCCGGATCCCTGCTTGCCAGCCACCTCCCACCAGTGGTGTGTGGGGGTGTCCAGTGGCCAATGATGGGAGTGGGTGTGCAAGGCTGGTGGTGGGGCGAAGATGCAGCGCACGTGGTCAGCTGCTCCCCCTGTTGGTCCATCAGCTCAGCCCCTGCTCCGTGCCAGCTCTCAGCCAGCAGGGCCCTGCCTCCCATCCCGTTTCCAGATGCCACTGGCTGCACACTGCAGAGGCTGGTGAGTTTGGGCAGGCGCCCGGCAGCAGCCAGTTACGTTTCGCCTCTGCTGCCCACCCATCAGCCCTTTACGTGTTTCCCCTCTCACTGTCTTCTCCCTGCTTTGCTCCTTCGCTCCTCCCTCCCCCCGCCCCGCTGCTCCTACATATCCCGCCTGGCAGGGCCTGCCTTGCTCCCAGCATTGTGCAGAGAACCAGCCCCTGTTGGGAGCGCTCAGCTCACCAACAACCTGGCCGACAGGCTCCTTCCTTCCCCCTCTGGCTAAGCCGGCGCCCCTGAAAAGCCCAAGACCCTCTGACCTGGGGCATTGGCCAGGAGGAGCCGAACCCTGCATGTACCAAAACCCTGCACAGCGCTGGCACGGGGCAGCCTCTCTGCCCCTCAGCTAAACTCTGGAGTGGTGGCAGGGCAGGGGTGGGGAGGGGGGTTTGAAAGCTGAGCCAGTCTCTGGCCAGGTTTGCTGAAGCCCCTGCAGTCAGGTTCCCTGGGCCCTAGTGCACAATGCATCCATAGGGCTTCACCCCTTCCTGCCCGCGCTGTGGCCTGGGGACAGGAAGCAGCTGGGTTATATAGGTGGTCAGCAGCAGCCTGGAGGTGTTAGCTGCCTTTTGACACTGTGTGGGCAGGAAGGGACAAGCTGCTTCCAGCCACAGGGAGGGAGGGGAGCGGAAGTGGGAGAAGAGATGAGCTCTACAAAGACACAGGCCAGGTCATCCCTTTCCCCTCCTCCTCCCCTGCGGCTGGAAGCAGCAGCTCCCATCCCTCCCCTCCTGCACAGTGACAAAAGGCTGCACATTCTGGTGTGAACCCTGGCAGAAATCTGGGGAGGGGGCCACGTGACCCTGCATGCCCCCCACCATGTGTTGTCTCAGGAAGACGTGGCTGCAGGTACCAGGAGAGGCGGGTCCATCCTGGGGGCCCAGCCTGGCATGGAGGGCGGAGAGCACCAGGCACGGAGAGTCGGATCAGTCGGCCACCTCTGCCCCCCAGTGTGAGAGAAGTGTACGGGAGTGTGTGTGTCACCTCTCCCCATGTGTGTGTGTATGTGGAGGGGTAGGGGTGTGTGTGTCACCCTTCCCTATGTGAAACCTAAAGCCTTAAAGATAAGAAGGTAAATAAAAAGAATCCAACTACGCCAGGGGTGGACAAACCTTTTGGCCCAAGGGCCACATCTGGGTATGGAAATTGTATGGTGGGCCATGAATGCTCATGAAATTGGTGTTGGGGTGCAGGAGCGGGTGAGGGTTCTGGCTGGGGGTGCAGGCTCTGGGGTGGGGCCAGAAATGAGGAGTTCAGGGTGTGGGAGGGGGCTACAGGCTGGGGTAGGGGGTTGGGGTGCAGGAGAGGGATCAGGGCTGGGGCAGGGTTGGGGCCAGGGGTGCAGGCTCTGGGCGGCGCTTACCTCAAGCAGCTCCTGGAAGCAGCGGCATGTCCCCCCTCCAGCTCCTATGTGGAGGTGCAGCCAGGTGGCTCTGCGCACTGCGCCATCCTCAGGCGCTGCCCCTGCAGCTCCCATTCATCACAGTTCCTGGCTAATGGGAGCTGCGGGGGTGGTGCTTGGAGCGAGGGCAGCATGCATAGCCCCCTGGCTGCCCCTAAATGAAGAAGCCGAAGGGGGAACATGCTGCTGCTTTCGGGAGCCTAAGCACGCATACAGGGAGCAGCCTCCAACACCACTCCCTGCCTGGAGGATGGGAACAGGGCAAGCCCCAGACTCCACGCCCCAGCAGAAGCTTGAGGGCTGGTTTAAACCGGCTGGAGGGCCAGATGTGGCCTGCGGGCCATAGTTTGCCCACCCCTGAACTACGCAGTATTTCTTTTTAATGGGGGCTCAGTCAACTTGATGTTAATTTGAACATTTGTACTGCATAGTTCTGATTGATTGCTGTTGAACTCATAGACTCAAAGACTTTAAGGTCAGAAGGGACCATTATGATCATCTAGTCTGACCTCCTGCACAACGCTGGCCACAGAATCTCACCCACCCACTCCTGTAACAAACCCCGACCTATGTCTGAGCTATTGAAGTCCTCAACTTGTGGTTTAAAGACATCAAGATACAGAGAGTCCTCCAGCAAGTGACACATATTCCATACTGAGGGGAGGGCTAGCTCAGTGGTTTGTGCAGTGGCCTACCCAGGGTTGTGAGGTCAATCCTTGAGGGGGCCATTTAGGGATCTGGGGCAAAAATCTGTCAGGGATGGTACTTGGTCCTGATGAGAAGGCAGGGGACTGGACTCAATGACTTTTCAAGGTTTTTTCCAGTTCTATGCAATATGTATAACTCACATGAATACAAGTAATTTTACCAGATGTCCCATATTCAGCATAGGGAAATATGGTCACCCTATTTTAGTAGGGGGAGGAAGAAGCTGGTTCCACAGCTCGGCCCAGTGCCAATCCTCCCAAACGACCTCCAATAACACCATGCCCTACATCTCCACTGTGTGTGTCTAGGGAGAGGTCCTCTGTGTGTGTGTTGTGTATACACTCCCCCAGCACTCTGTGTGTGTGTGCACACATGTGCACTCCCCCAGCGTGCATGTGTGCGTGTGTACACGCCCCCAGCACGTGTGTGTGTATGTGTGTGTGTGTATGTATGTGTGGGTCTGAGGGTACACTCCCTCAGTGCTCTGTGTGTGTGCATGCGCACTCCCCCCAGTGCATGTGTGTGTGTGTGTGTACGTGCGCTCAGGGCTAGCATTAGACTCGGTGGGGACCAAGGCAGAAACTATGAAGTGGTTCCAGCTTTTCTTCCGCCCCACGTGGCTAAGAAAAAAAACAAAACAAAACAAACTCGATTGAGCTGCCGCTGAAGTGCCACTGAAGAGGACGAGAGGGAGTGAAGGACCCGCCGCAGAATTGCCATCGAAGATCCAGATGTGCTGCCCCAACAATGGACGGAGTGTCGCCCCTTTCTATTGGCCGCCCCAGGCATCTGCTTCCTTCGCTGGTACCTGGAGCCGGCCCTACCCCCACAGAAGGCGTGTGTGATGGTCTCGGGGGGGGGGGCGGACCCAGCGATTAACACTGACCTGCAGGCTGGGTGGCTCGCTGAGCTGAGTCAGGGGGTGGAGGTAGCACTCCCTGTGCCCCACCACTTGGGGCTGGAGTCTGTAACTGGTTACCACCTTTGAAAATCAAAAAACCCCAGCCCTCCTCCTGCCATAAGGCAAGCCTGCCACAACCCCAGCCCCCCAACCACAAGGCAACTCCACAACCTCCACCCCTTCGATGGCCACTTATGGTATCTAGAGAGATAACACCTCTAGATAAGATTGATAACATCATCTCTTACTTAAACTGCGGAAGTGGGAAAACTGCAGCATCTTTAACTGGACACAGAAACTTCTAGCATTCGATAGCCCAGTGTATTGTGATAATAAAGCAAATGTTTAGATCCACATAAAAAACATGGCAGATTAAATTATTTTCCGGGCAACTGGCAAATCCATTTAAAAAATGGCCTGGCTGATCAAATACTGGCCAGGTGGTAACCCTATTCGCGAGGCCCCGGGCAATCACCTTGCTTGCCACCCCCTAATGCCAGCCCTGAGCATGTGCACTCTCCCTGCGCTCGGTGGCTGGGTGCGAACAGTCACCCAGCACCCTGCATCGCACCCCCTTTGGGTCCAGGCTCCACAATTCAGCCTCCCAGCAGTACCTTCCTGCCCTTGCAGGTGTCCTTCCTGGTTCTTCCCAGGTACCTCAGGCCTGTGGAGACGGGAAATCTCCTTTCTCTGCCTGCGAGCAGAGCTGGGCTGGAGGAAAAATGGAGTTCCACAGCCAGCTATGATGGCTCCAGCACAGGACAGGAAAGTAGCAGCAGAGGTCAGAGGGGCCCAGGGGACTGGAGAGGGACCCCGAGGGTATGGGGACAGCATCTGTGGGGGCTGGCTGCAGGGGAAGGCTGGGTAGGAGGGAGATAGGAACAGACTTGCCCTGTTGCTGGCAGGGAGCCAGCAGTAGTGGTGGCAGCAGGTCTCAGGACAAGAAGCTGGTGTGGAGATACCAACAAGATTCCTCTGTTATTGCCCCTGTACCACACTGCCCTTAGGAGTGGATTGGGAACTGCTTGGGTCAGTCACTGTACAGTAAAGAAGCCGTGCCTTTATTTCTGGCAGCCCTATCCATTAGACTGAGTATTCATGGTGGAAACCCACCGAGGGCTAGAGCCTGGAGAGCCGAGCGCGTGGAGCGCCAGCCAGCGTGCTGTTGGAGCTGTAGGGGGCTCTCACAGCAACCCTGCTGTGAGGTCCGTTACAATACTCAGTTGTTCCCACTGGTAAAAGGTGGGGAATGTGGCTGTGAAAACCTGACAAAATGAACACAGGTACAACAAACAAATAAAACATCCATTTACTCTTTAGGAAACAGCATGTTAGAAAACAGCATTCAAAAGCAGCACAAAATGTACCTTTGGAATTACAAATGCTACTCAAATAAGTTCAAAATATTGATCCAGACAGGGTTCAGATTTTTTGGTACAATTCTAATCAGTGATTTTTTAGAAGATGATGATTGCCCAGAAGAACATCAAGGCTGGATAGCTTTTCAAAAACAAGTTAGCAATTTTTCCACTGTGGATGTTGTTCCATACGGTCTGTTCTTGAGCCCCTTTGTTTTATTGTATTTGAACCATATAAATGCAAGGCAAGTATAAGAGTATCCAAATGACACATACAGCACTTATGGCAAGTTATTAATACAGTGATATAAGTTAATTCAAATTACAGAGACACAAAAAACTTCATTTGAAAAAGTCTGAGTTTTTTTAATTAGGTAAAACAGTACGTTTTGTAAATATCAATTTTGTTTTTACAGATGACTGCTCCCTGGGATGCATTAACATAAAGGTTTGCTGTAACATGCAAGTAAGCACAATATATAACTTCATTATGCAGCTGAATACCACTGCATTCTACTTTTACACAATGGCTCTGCCTAGCGAATCTGTGCAGTTCTTTTCATGCAGAAAATATATACTGTACATGAGCACAGAGGACAGTTGTCAGACACATCCTTTGTGCACCGTAATACAAACACACATTTTCTTGTGTGCTGCTTATTCAGCTAACTCACGTCATAGCAATGTGAGCCTTTGTCTTTTCCATAAGGGACAAGAAAGGTGCTCTCTGATTACCGTGCCACCAGCTTCATTGCGCCTTTCTCTTTGTATTACAGCATCTATCATTAGCCCTGGTTTTGCAAGGTTCTGAGTGCTCTCAACTACCATTAAAGATCAACTGAAGGAATTTTAGGGTGTTCAGCACTTTCTTGCATTAGGCTCATTAGTATTACACCTCATATTGAATGTTGTGTCCAGTTTTCAATGTTTTTAATGTTCCAGCATGGGAGAATTTGCAGTCTTCCATCCATGTGTGTGAGATTTGCATGTTTAGCTCCTCATTACCATTAATAGATGTACACGTTCATGTTAGTATTACAGTAAATTGTTGATGTAAATCCTCCATAAATGAATGAGAAAATGCTTACCACTAAAGCCATTCAAATACTCATAACATGATTAGACTTTAAGGCTTCAGTTCTGAAAGATGCTAAGCATCCTCAATGCTCATTCACTTTCAGTGGGATTTTTGGGTGCTCAGGACCTCACAAGATGGAGCTGCAGGCCCCATGATAGCAAATATACTAGGGCTGACAAGTGATTAAAAAAATTAATTGCGATTAATCATGCTGTTAAACAACAATAGAATAACATTTATCTTACATATTTTGGATGTTTTCTGCATTTTCAAATATATTAATTTAAATTACAACACAGAATACAATGTGTATAGTGCTCACTTTATTTTTTATTTTATTTTTATTACAAATATTTGCACTGTAAAAGAAAAAAAATATTTTTCAATTCACCTCGTACGAGTACTGTAATGCAATCTCTTTATCATGAAAGTTGAACTTACAAATGTAGAATTATGTACAAAAAAACCTGCATTCAAAAATAAAACAATGTAAAACTTTAGAACTTACAAATCCACTCAGTCCTACTTCTTGGTTAGCCAATCACTCAGACAAAGAAGGTTGGTTACAATTTGCAGGAGATAATGCTGCCTCCTTCTTGTTTACAATGTCACCTGAAAGTGAGAGCAGGCATTCACATGGCACTGTTGTAGCAGGCATTGCAAGATATTTATGTGCCAGACATGCTAAAGAGTCAAATGTCCCTTCATGCTTCAACCACCATTCCAGAGGACTTCATCAGCTTCCATACTGATGATGGGTTCTGCTTGATAACAATTCAAAGAAGTGCGGACAGATGCATGTTCATTTTCATCATCTGAGTCAGATGCCACCAGTAGAAGGTTCATTTTCTTTTTTGGTGGTTTGGGTTCTATAGTTTCCGCCTCAGAGTGGTGCTCTTTTAAGACTTCCAAAAGCATGCTCCATACCTCATCCCTCTCAGATTTTGGATGGCACTTAAACCTTGTGCCAAGTGCTGTAGCTATTTTTAGAAATCTCACATCAGTACCTTCTTTGCATGTTGCCATGTGCCATCTGCTGTGAAAGTGTTCTTAAAACGAACTTGTGCTGGGTCATCATCCAAGACTGCTATAGCATGAAATATATGCAGAATGCGGGTAAAACAGAGCAGGAGATATACAATTCTCTCCCCAAGGAGTACAGTCACAAATTTAATTGATGCAGGGGCATCTGAATGTTTAGCATATCTGGCACGTAAATATCTTGCAACGCCGCTACAAAAGTGCCATGCGAACACCTGTTCTCACTTTCAGGTGACATTGTAAATAAGAAGCAGGCAGCAATATCTCCTGTCACTGTAAACAAACTTGTTTGTCTTAGCGATTGGCGGAATAAGAAATAGGACTGAATGGACTTGTAGGCTCTAAAGTTTTACACTGTTTTGTTTTTGAGTGCAGTTATGTAACCAAAAAACACCTGCATTTGTAAGTTACACTTTCACGATAAAAAGGTTGCACTTCAGTACATGTATGAGGTGAATTGAAAAATTTATTTTGTTTATCATTTTTATAGTGCATATATTTGTAATAAAAAATAATAATATTAAGTGAGCAGTGTACACTTTGTATTCTGTGTTGTAATTGAAATCAATATTGAAAATGTAGAAAAACATCCAAAAATATTTAATACATTTCAGTTGGTGTTCTATTGCTATAAGTGCGATTAATAGTGATTAATTTTTTTAATCGCGATTAATTTTTTTGAGTTAATCGCGTGAGTTAACTGTGATTAATTGACAGCCCTAATATATACATTAAATTAGTGGAAGTGTGAATGTTCAGCTGGTCTTTGCACTCTTCCCCATCTGGCCCTATGCGATTCTGAGACAATGGAATGGCACAGTTTGGCAAGAGTCTTATACTGTGAAACCTAACAATTCTCCAGCAATTAACTCTTAATCATTATTTTGTGTTCAACCTTGAAGGGACATTTCTATTGACGCCTACTGCTCTGTGTTAAAATGTTGCTTTTATTTCTAAAGCTACCGTATTTAGGTGGATCTGTATGCTCATTGCAAATATCAGATACAAAAGTAACTTGAGAAATGCAGTATTTCAACTTAGAAAAGCATTTTTGCCCAAATTCTCATTTGGCTCTCAAATGCACATATGTACATATGGTTTCTGAAAGCAGAATTTGATTCACAAATTCTATTTTACAGCACCTCCAAGAATTGTAATATGCCATATTAAAGTATATTCTCTTTCATTTTCCCTGTCTGATCCTTTGCCATTTTTCTGTATGAAGAACTCTCATTGACTTTAATGGGAGTTCCACAATTAGAAAGATGGGGAAAGGCCTGTGTGTATAGACTTGGATTTCCAATCTATGCTCCCTTACACAGTATCCAAGTCTTAATTTCTTGTATTTTCCTCCTTCAAAGAAGAATTAAAAATCTTTTTTAATTAAAATGTAAGCATAATTAACATAGCACTTAAAAATGTACTAGGCATTTATAGTAGATGGTTTGGAAAATGAGTCTCTGCGAACTGACTAGTTTATAAAAACACCTACTACCAGATGTAGTACTTGCTACCATAGGGTTGCATAGGGTTTCTTTGACTAAGTAAATTGAGACTTGCTCCTTTCAAGTGTTTTGACAGGCACTGCCTCCCAGTGGTCAGAAAACTTCCCTCTTCTCAGGCACAGCTGCAAAAGTTTAGGAAATTATCCAGTTCCCATGTGTAGAGCCCTGCAAATCTGCAGATATCTGCGGACCATTTTTGCAAATCACGGATCGGATGCAGTTACAAATTTTGTGTCTGCGCAAGGCTCTACCCATGTGGCTTGCACCTAGGAATTAGCTAGTTTCCTATGGATTAAATTATACTAAACTGGTGTTCTCCCATCCGAAAACCTTATGTGTCAGATGACTACTGTGTACAGAAGCACATGCACTTCTACCCAGAGAAGAGATTGAAGGAAAAGGGCTGCATTATGCTTGTGCTAAAGGCCATATTGTAGAGAAGGAAATAAATAAAATGGATAAGTATTCGCTATTGTTGAATAATGAATTTTTAATGCTGGAAAATGGTGTGTAAAGTAAATAAATAAAATGATGTTGAAAAGAGGCCATACATAACATAGGATTCAAGTGATTTTAATATGCAATGTAGAATATGGTAACTAAAATATAATACATAAAGCATAATACTATACATCAGATATGGAAGATATAAGAAAAAAAGTTAGCAAAATATTGTAGTCATAGCATAAAAATGCATGTAGCTTAATTACATTCAATCATAAGTACTGAAGTATTCAACAACACTGTAGTCCATGGTTTAGAAACAATGTGCATTTCAGATTTTCCACTGCAAAATCCATTCTTCAGCTGAACAATTTTGCAGAGATTCTTCTGTTTACATGTTGCATCCATGCACACTTTTCCCTACCAACGCTACCACCGGTACTTTTTCCTTTCCCATATCAGGGGAAATGTAAATGTTTCTATACTTTTTTTACTGTTTTTAAATGTGCCTCAATCTAATTTCAACTTTGCAGTGCATCCTTAAACCAATATCCACCTACCAGTGACCTTGTAACTTAGCAAGAGCAATAACATAGAAGATAAATACCAGATGTGAGGCAGGCCAAAATATGGCCTTTTCACATATTCAAAATACCCACCCATCCCTTTTAATAACCCAGTCTTCTGAGGGACACTTACCTTGCATGCACATGTCTAAAATTTCTGACTGCATCAGTTCCACAGCATGCTCTTAGTATTATGTAGTTAAGGGTCAATTTTGTTCCGTGATGAGTGCCCTCATCATTCACAGAAGCTGAGGATGCTCAGCTCAGCATGTGGTCAGGTCCTTTGCCCCACTGGCTAAACAGTCTGATAACAAGCAAAATGAAAACAGTGGGAGGAACATGCTATGCTGTAGAGACTTTATAGAGAGACAAGGTGGGTTAGGTAATGCTAGTGGGGGAGTGGCACTATATGTAAAAGAAAGCATAGAATCAAATGAAGTAAAGATCTTAAATGAACCAAACTGTACCATAGAATCTCTATGGACAGTAATTCCATGCTTGAAAAATGAGAATATAGCAGTAGGGATGTACTACCGACCACCTGACCAGGATGGTGATAGTGATTGTGAAATGCTCAGGGAGATTAGAGAGGCTATTAAAATAAAAAACTCAATAATAATAGGGGATTTCAACTATCCTCATATTGACTGGGTACATGTCACCTCAGGACGGGATGCAGAGATAAAGTTTTTTGATACCTTAAAAGACTGCTTCTTGGAGCAGCCAGTCCTGGAACCCACAAGAGGAGAGGCAATTCTTGATTTAGTCCTCAGTGGAGCACAGGATCAGGTCCAAGAGGTGAATATAGCTGGACCGCTTGGTTATAGTGACCATAATATAATTAAATTTAACCACAGCCCAACACTGTAGCATTTAATTTCAGAAAGGGGAACCACACAAAAATGAGGAGGTTAGTTAAACAGAAATTAAAAGGTACAGCAGCAAAAGTAAAATCCCTGCAAGCTGCATAGAAACTTTCTAAAGACACCATAATAGAGGCTCAACTTAAATGTATATCCCAATTTAAAAAACATAGTAAGAGAATCAAAAAAGAGCCACCATGGCTAAACAACAAAGTAAAAGAAGCAGTGAGAGGCAAAAAAGCATCCTTTAAAAAGTGGAAGTTTAATCCTAGTGAGGAAAATAGAAAGGAGCATAAGCTCTGGCAAATGAAGTATAAAAATATAATTAGGAAGACCAAAAAAGAATTTGAAGAACAGCTAGCCAAAGACTCAATAAGTGATAGCAAAAACAACTTTAAGTACATCTGAAGCAGAAAGCCTGCTAAACCAGAATGCTGGGAATCATTAAGAAAGGGATAGATAATAAGATAGATAATATCACATTTCCTCTATATAAATCCATGGTATGCCCACATCTTGAATACTGCATGCAGATATGGTTGCCCAATCTCAAAAAAGATATATTTAACTTGGAAAAGGTTCAGAAAAGGGCAACAAAAATTATTAGAGGTATGGAACAGCTTCCGTATGAGGAGAGATTAATAAAACTGGGACTTTTCAGCTTGGAAAAGAGACAACTAAGGGGGGGGATATGATAGGGATCTATAAAATCATGACTGGTGTGGATAAAGTAAAAAAGGAAGTATTATTTACTCTTTTTCATAACACATGAACTAGGGGGTCACCAAATGAAATTAATAGGCAGCAGGTTTAAAACAAACAAAAGGAAGTATTTCTTCACACAATGCACAGTCAACCTGTGAAACTCTTTGCCAGAGGATGTTGTGAAGGCCAAGACTATAACAGGGTTCAAAAAAGAATTAGATAAATTCATGGAGGGTAGGTCCGTCAATCGCTATTAGCCAGGATGGGCAGGGATGGTATCCCCAGCCTCTGTTTGCCAGAAGCTGGGAATGGGCAACAGGGGATGGATCACTTGATGATTACCTGTTCTGTTCATTCCCTCTGGGGCACCTGGCATTGGCCACTGTTGGAAGACAGGATACTGGGCTCAGGGCCGGCTCCAGGGTTTTGGCTGACCCAAGCAGCCAAAACCAAAAAAAAAAAAAAAAAAAAAAAGCTGCGATCGCAATCTAAAAAAAGCCGCGAACGCGATCTGCGGCGGCAATTCAGCGGGAAGTCCTTCACTCCGAGCCGGAGTGAGGGACCGTCCGCCGAATTGCCGCCGAATACCTGCACCTGCCGCCCCTCTCTGGAGCGGCCACCCCAAGCACCTGCTTGAGAAGCTGGTGCCTGGAGCCGGCCCTGACTGGGCTAGATGGACCTTTGGTCTGACCCAGTATGGCCATTCTTATGTCTTATGTTCTTTTATTGGACCAACTTCTGTTGGTGAGAGACAAGCTTTCAAACTACACAGAGCTCTTCTTCAGACCAGAAGCTCTGTGTAGCTTGAAAGTTCATCTCTTTACCTTACACACATCTCTAACACACTGGGATCAACATGGCCATGACAACACTGCTAACATCATGTAGATTTTTTTCACATTTTACATTGTTTGGCTTGAACAGGAATGTAGCATGGTAAATCTGTGTTCAGGTTGCTGAGCCTTGCTTGGTGTAGCAGGACCATTCATTTTATTAAAGTAGGGATTTGCCCTCCTACGAGCCTCTGCTCAGCACCACCTCTGCGTAACAGAAGCCCTCTCCAGTCCAGCACAGCACTCATGGTCTACTCTGTTGTGAATATAATATTTTGTTAGAACACAAAATATTTTGACATCACTTTCAGATTAAAAATGTTTTTACTTTATATATAAAATTCTAAGGGCGGGCCCTTAAGACATAATCTATGTCTTATTAACTTTATTTTTTATCTTATTTTTAACACTTTAAATTTTCATCATTGGTATGAGCAGTCACAACTCCTTCTAAACCAATTGGGTTGTGCCCATTCACACAAGTGAGTTGAATTTGGCACAGTGTTCCAGTTTTTTGCCAAGCCTCAAAACTCCACTGAGAATTTTATCTGGAGACACCAATTCTTTAAAGGTGATCTTTAGAAGAAAGAAGTTGTGGTATCCTGGTGCCCCTTTTTGACTTGTTTATGATGCATCAAGAAGCCCTGGAAGGTGTTGGCCTTTAAAAAACACCTTTTTTTCAGCATGTCTCACATTAGAAATTTGCATCTTGTGTGCCCTGTTTTTCTTGGAATTGTCTGGAAAGCTAGTAGTGTCAGTGATTTTAAGGCAATGAAACCTGATCATTTTGATGGGAGGGGTGATTTTTTTATTCAGGCTACAGTGTTTAAACACTGTTTAACTCAGGTGCCCTATGATCTTGGGAGAAAAGATCTCTGTTAAAATTTCAATAGTTGAGTGCTCAGAACTCACAGTGAATTCTGCAACAAAAGTAGGGATGAGAAGGCTGGCTATTTCTAGGAGAAAAAAAATAAACAACAAAACACAAAATTCCTTTCATAGCTTCTGGCTACATTGTAATGAACCAAAAAAAGGGGTATAGTAGAACCCCATTACTTTTGTAAAGGATGGTTCTGTGGTTAAGCCACTAGCCCAGGACTTGAGAAACTAAGGTTTGATTTCCTGCTCTGCCAGAGATGTTCTGTGTAAGCTTGGGTAAGTCTTAGTCTCTCTATTCCCCACTTGTAATGTGGGCATAACTTTTCTTATCTCAGAGAGGATAAAGACTGTGAAGCACTTTGAAATCTATTGATGAAAAGCATTATTTTAGAGCCAGGTATTATTATTTTAATCTTTGCAGGTTGCCTTTAATTCTTAAGGAATTATTCATGTCTTATAGGCATGTGCTCACCATGGACCCAGTACTCCACTCCTTGCACACTTTGGGTGTGCAAAGAATATAAGACAAGGAACAATATACAATAGTTGGTTTCACTGAGCCACAAAAAAATGCATAGGGTTTAGATTATTACGCTTCCTTCCTTCATCTTAGGTTTGAATCATTTAAAATTTAGTAGACCATCAAGATGTGTAGACTAAACAGAAATACTAATGTATTACAGACTGAAAGACCTAAGTGGGAACCTCTTCCTTCAAAGCACACTGCAATTTAAAATGAACATTCACATTATATGGGTTCAATTTGTCAGCACATCTGAAGCTTCACATGCAAGGAAAATGAAGCATACACAATGTAACCAGTTTATCCTAGATACTTGCTGCTGAACCAGCAGGTGGCAGCTATGTTTGTTTACCACCTGATTCAAGGTGGGTCATGAGAAGGTTGAATATTTTTTAATGTTCAAAGAAAAAGATTGCATTTAATTATTTTTGATGGGGCATTCACCCCATGCAAGCCCTGGCAGGGTGAATATTGGCAAGAGAGGACAATTAGCCATAGGCTGCACCTGAAGGAGAGCTAGGATGCGATGAGGCTTAATTGGGGATGATGATCATCTGCACAGAAACAGGTGGGACCTGGGTTCCCTTACAATCCACTGTGGGAGTATTGCAGTGGGTATGGAGACTGCCTGAGACTGTGTGGTCAGAGACCCTGATGAGACTCCAGAAGGGGAAGACAATTGTGACTTAGCTAGAAGGCTAAGCCATGGAAGAGGCAGAGCGAGTGACACAGGCAATGGGCTGACTGACTGCAGGATGGGGCACCCACAGTGGTGAACTAATTCCCCAGATGAGCCATGAGGTGGCACCAACAAGTAGTGAGTAGCATGACCCCATTACATAGTTGTCCTCACTGAAAATTTCTGCACATTTCCCAGCATTTGTGCAACTCCACTGAGGCTAGCAACTCTGAGACAATTAGCATAGACTGGTGGCTTGAATTTTCACCATCATATGTAATGCAGCATGTCTGGTGGGGCTGCTGACAGCAGGAATCAAACCCTGGGTCTAAAAGCACACCTCCTATACTGCCCAAGCTAGAAGGTTATAGCAGACTCATAAATCTCTGTGGTCTAGCCAAGGGGGGTGAGGAAGACCATTTGGGCAAAGTACAGGTGTGGGGGCAGGGAAAAAGCCTACCCCAGATACTTTTAGTCCAGGCAGCTTGAGGGCGAGGGGGGGGGGCAAGGAGTCCCACACAGAGCTGGTGGGTGGGATGGGGAGGGAGAAAACCAAGGCAAGAGAAGAGCAAATACCAGTTTAAGAAACAAGTACTGGTTGAATGTGACACAAGAACCACTAAATGCCAACTAGCAAGGGGAAGCAGAAGGGTTATGGGCACCTCATGGGGCAGGTATCTGCTTTCTAGTTCACCACAGAATGCCAGGCGAGGGCTCAAATGCAAGCCAGTGTCACTATGGTCATTAATATTGTTGTGAAATGTATGTACAGCTACTCTGTCAGGAGTTGTGTGTGTGTGTGTGTGTATATATATATATATATATATATATATATATATACTGAAAATTTGTTTTTTAAGTCTGTATCAAGGTATTAGTCACCAGCAAAGGTGGGGAAAAAATGGTTTTGCTCTAGACAGGAGGTAAGAAATTAAACATTCTAAGCTAATGCAATGGATGCCTCTTTATATAGGAAGTCAAATGTTAACAGAGATGTGAAATCAACAGAGAAGGCACACAGAGGAAAAAACAAGCCGGGGTGGGGTGGGATGTATTCTGGCTAAGAGTAAAGACCGTGAACTTTGCGGGTATTGCTGAGAGGCAGAAAAGACACCATGGTATCCTGCACCTAGGAAGTAAATGGACAGCATGCTTTCATTCATAAAAATGGGCTCTCAGCCAACCTTGGTTGAAACTGCTGCAGAAGACTTTAAACAGGACATTAACCTGTTAGTTAAGCTTAGTTTCTAGAAAGCTGTTTTTGTTTTTATATGTAACTATTTGTTTCCAATATTCTTACTCGCTGTTACTTGAATCTTTGATAAACTTAATCATCTTTTAACTATAAATTATATATCTGATATTAAGCTAAGTATTGAATATGAGCTGAATCTCACAGGCTGGTGTGTTTTGTTCCTTTGGGAACAATGGATCCGGAATGTCTGTGAGTTGCCAGGGGCTGGATATCTCAGGGGAATGCTTCAAAGGGGGTTTGGGGATTGGAGTGCACCTATTGTTAACTTGCAAGGCAAAGTAAGGGTTGGCATAGACCAGAGGCAAGTGCTTGAGTGGCTAACAAACTGGTGGTGTTCAGGAGCCAACACCCAGCTAAACACAAGCAACTTTCCTTCACTTTGGAGTCAGGGGGTAACAAGGTGACTCACAGTCCTGGGCACCCTGAGAACAGGTCTAGTCACTTCACCTCCCTGTGCCTCAGTTTACCCATCTGTAAAATGGGGATAATGATACTGATGATACTCCCTTTGTAAAGCACTGGGAGAGGTATGGATGAACGTGCTGCATAAGAGCAAGCTGGTATTATTATGTACTTTTATTAATTCTAGTTGCAGTATGGTCACTTTGTGGAGAAATTCTGGCCTTGTGCGCTCATTGGCCATCAGTATTGCAAGGACAGTTTGGAAATAAATAAAGTGAAGATAAGAGGTCAGTTGAATAATTCTAAAAGAAAAGAGATCAGTTTTGTGAAGAAGAACAGGTTCTTACACAACCTCTTCTGTTGAGCCATATGTTTATTATTATTTGATTAGCCCACAAATAGTGTGTCACTTAGGCATCCCTTCAGCAATGCTAATGTGATGAATTGTTTGTGATTTTAGACTTTTTACATTCTAAATGATAAATTCTTAGCAGCCCAACCTTACCTATATCTCAGCAGCAAAGGAGGGTCACAAATGTTCCTCTACATTGTAGAAGACAGGTTCTTTGTGGCAAATGCTTTCATCCTGAAGATGACCTGTACTGGAAACCTTGGTGACCCTAGTGGGTGGGTTTTACTTCATAACTATCCATGAGAGACCATTTTGAAACTATATGCTATCTCTGAATTTCATTTCACAGGACCCTGATCTCAGTGCATTATGTTATTTTTGTACCAATTCAGATTCAGCAAAGTTTAGATAATAGTCACTACATTATCCACTCTTAAAAATCTATCTACAGTACTTGACTAACAGCTGCAAATGTCCAAGCAAAGGGTAACCATATCTCATGCTTCAAGGTGTAAAACGACTGCTTGTGGAAGTCAGGAAAGAATCCTCTTCCCTCACCTCATTCTCCACCCCATATTACAACATATAATTGCATGCATTATGGATGATTTTTTTTTTCCTTCCACAAAGCATCAGATGTCAAACCCTATTTGAGGCAGGATATCGGACTAGATGATCTAATGTTCTTTTCATAGATTGTAAGGCCAGAAGGGACCATTAGATCACCAGTCCAATCTACAGGCCATTGAACTTTTATGTATCCAGTTTCAATCCAGTATAATCCTATGGCCTTCCAGTATGTGACAGCTTGCAATTAAGTACAAGTTAGAACTGTCTTGAAAATAATGGCTCTTGAGTTAAACCACCTTGAGAGGCTTCTTCACAGAAAATGAAAGTGAGGTTAATGGTATATCTAACTGGATTCTAAATTAGAAAAATAAGACTTTCTGGGATTAAATAAAACCACAGTTTCACACTTAAACAGGGTGTTTTTCTTACCTTAAAACAGAACAAGTAACAACTTGTTAATAGTCATTCTCAAACACAACCCTCTATAACTAGGATACACGGTAAACAAATTTCTTTGGAGAATATAGACCATTTTATACTTCCTGTTATTTTTATCTCCATATTTACAAAAAGTTTTAAACCAAGTGGTAAATCTCAGAATACAAATGTAGTCTGCATGATCAAGTTTAAGATGATTAAACTATTACAATAAAATTAAGCACTTCTGTGAATTTCAGAAGAAATTCACAATATTTACATTATCTAAAAGAATGAAAATTATCTAAACCAATTAAATGCTTATTCGGCACATATTTGCATTTTAAAAAAAACATACTGGCATTTTTTGTTGCATGAAAGACTTCATCATATGGTGCAATATGACAAAAGATATTCATTTCCTTACTCATTCATGTCATGGAACATCTTTCACCATAATTTCATTGCAATTTAAAAATGGACCATGTTTATTGCCCATTTGCAAACCTGGATTCAAGGGTGTGTCATAAGCTCCAACAATATTTGTTAATAAGATGACAGAGTAGGATGATTTTTTTCCCTGTAGGATCTCCACTGGGTCCCTTGGGGAGAAATCCTTGTTGCTTATGACACCAGTTTGACCTCATTGTGACTTGCTTCATTTAAACACACAGTTGGGAAGCCATCATTATTTACAACTGGTTTCTTCAGTGTTGCACCTGAAATATAAGCAGGAAACATATTGAGTTTTCATTTTATATTGCTTCTAAATACAGAACAAAAATAAGCTGTGTTTAGTGTGCATTTTATTGGCGTTCTTATTTTATTATACAAGTTGAAAGAATAAATACAGTGGTGTGACTAGAAAAACAAGAATAGAAATTGGCTACAAATAGCAACGTGGTCAGAAAAATCTCCTGTTCGTTGTGATATATATATTTTTTTAAACAGTGCAGTCGATGTTGCACTGATATAGTAATACTGCCCTCAGCACTGAAATCCAGCCCCTTCTGCTTGGCACACTGCAACACTGCCTAGCATTGGAGGACAAATAGTGACAGATACCTCAATAGCGGGAGAGTGCAAAGATGCTCTGGAGATGCCATAGTGGAAAATGGACTGCCTTCTCTTCAGTGGAGATGACAAATGGTTGTGTAAGCAACAGGACTTCCCCTTCCAAGAAGACGACTGCCGGTAAATGTCAGTGCTACCATGTTGGGAAGTAGGCAGTTGTTTGGGCTGGGGCATATGGTGTTTCTGACTTTTGAATCCTTGGGAATTGATGTATTGGTATTAGTCCCCCAAATCTCACTAGGCAATGCATATTGCCTTCAGAGAGGCCCAGCTGCTCCTCAGAATTATTCCAGGAACTTCTTTCCTCAGTACCAAGTGCTATGAGGCATGTACGTGCAGTGACCAGTGGGAAGACAGCAGTGTGTCCCCCATCCCAGTAGACTCTTGTAGAGGGGTGCGACTCACTGGCGGGGCACCGGCTGTTGGTCATCCAGGGAATTAGCTCTTCCAGCCTGGAGTGCCCTCTGCAGGCAAGTGTCTCGTCTGTCTCTGGCCCCCATGTCCTTCCCAGACCCCGGTGCCCTTTGCCCCAGCAGCAACTCCCAATCTGGGTCTCCCCACCCAGGGAAACCCCCAACCCCCACCTTGCCTCAGTGGCTACTGCCAGTCATCATGTAGCCACTGCTCCCTGGGGCAGACTGCAGTCTATAAACCCCCACCTTGCCTCAGTGGCTACTGCCAGTCATCATGTAGCCACTGCTCCCTGGGGCAGACTGCAGTCTATAAACCACTCCTCAATCAGCAAGGGGGGGTTGGACCTACTGCCTCTGCTTATCTCTGGGCTGCCCCTCTGCAGCCCCAGTACCCTTTGTGGGCCCTTAACTAGGCCTGCAGCCTGGGGTTTTTGCTAGGCTGGAGCTCCCCAGCTCCCTCTGCCCTGCCCCAGCACTGCTCCACCCTAGGTACCCTTCTCGGCTTCCCAGGTAGCCAGATCCTCTCTCTCAAGAAAGCTAGAGAGAGAGTGTCCCCTTCCTCCTGGGGCACCGCCCTCTTATAAGGGCCAGCTGGGCCCTGATTGCATTGGCTACAGCTGTGGCTGCTTTCCAAATCAGCCCATCTTTTCCCCAGCCACAGCCCTCTCCCAGGGCTGTTTTAAGCCCTTCAAGGCACGGCAGGGTGACTACCCCGCCACAACCCTATACTGAGTTAGGCGGGAAGCAGGTGCCTTTGTGTAGAACTAAGCAGAGGGTGGCCAGGATGCTCTGTTCCCACTTAAAATGTACAAGCATAATGTCCCCCTTACAGCACACACAACACCACTTAATGATGTAGTGATTGGGGTAGGAGATGGAGTCAACCCCCACCACCTCTCCTATAGCACTCTTCGTCTAGGTGGACAGATGAGTGGAGGACAAAATACTGATGGGGACAGGAACAATTGGACTTCTGAAGAAAGGTAGAGGGACAAATCCCCCTTTAGCTACTGGGTGTGGAGACTAAACCTAGCCATAATCTTCTCAAAATGTCAGATGGGGTATAGGTCTTTTAGCCATCCTACAGCCATACCAAAGTGGCATCGTTGGCCATTGTACATTCTCTCACAAGCCACTATCTTATCTCGTCTGCCATTCGGCCGGGGATCTGTGAAGAGATGGAGGATGGCTGGGCCTGGGGGGAGGCCTCTGTTGATTCAGTGAAGTATCCAAACTTCTGAATGTTTATCCAAGCCCCAGCCTTTATGAAATTCCTCTGTCACTGTATGTTTTTACAGCATATTTGCCTGGTTTTGTGTTTGCTCTGGTGCTGGGTTTCCATTATTTTTTTCACTTTATTCCCTTGGTAGCCCTAGAATTGGAACAAAACTTAACGAAAAGGGGAAAGACCTGTTACTTCAGCTTGGGAGCCACAACTGAGCAGGGAAAATTCTAAGTATATTCCCTATTTCTATAGGATGTGATGGTGCTTATTAAATCTCAGGAATGTGAGGAATGGAAAGATAGAATTACTATATGGGTTGTAGTGTCACTGGTAGGGGAGGGGATAATAAATTGAGTCCTTGTTCTGGAACATGGCTGCCTGTCTCAGGCTTTTGGATGAATTCAAGCTATTGGGAGTACCTATTAAAATCTCAGGACTTATGTGGTGCCTGGGCCATGGTTGCTACAAGCCCCATAGCCGAATGCACACCACGACACTGAGAGAGATATTGAATACACCAGAAAAGGGAACAGAGCCTAGATAGGAAAAAGGGAAGCCAATCCTTGAGTCCCATCATTGTCCAGACCCACCTAAAGAGAAGGATATATTTTTTTTCCTTATTTAAAAAAAATTGATATTGTTGCTTTTCCCAGTGATCTAGAGAAGCCTGGATATTAGCAGATGGCTATGGGGTCGCAGGAGAAATTATTCTCAAGCTTTCCATTTTCTGTGTGGGTAGATCTATTTTTGAGGTCATGATGATTCAGATATCATTAAAATTGGCCAGTATGCAGGGCCGGCTCCAGACACCAGCTTACCAAGCAGATGCTTGGGGCGGCCACTTCGGAGAGGGGCGGCACGTCCAGCTGTTCGGCGACAATTCGGCGGATGGTCCCTCACTCCTGCTCGGAGCGAAGGACCTCCCGCTGAATTGCCGCCGCAGATCGCGATCACGGGTTTTTTTTGTTTGTTTGATTTTGTTTGGCTGCTTGGGGCGGCCAAAACCCTGGAGCCGGCCCTGCCAGTATGTATATGTACACACCCTTCATGGCTCCCAGGGCCCTGGCTTATTTGGAAATTTGGCCCTTTGAGACATTTTTAAAGTATAGAGGAGAATTTACAGCTTCCTTTTCCTCTTGTCAAGTGTTAATCTTTCCATGTTGTGGGAAAAGGTATGGAAGGAAGAGTGGAATTATTCCTCTGGAGGGAGCCAGAAGGTAACTTGTCAGGTATGTTGGGCTGGAGAATATAGACATGTGGGGGGATTCCTTTGAAGGGTTATGTCCACAGAGTTCCCATCTCTCTGAGCTCCGTGTGGTGAGTTTCTCAGTGTGAACTTCTATAGTTGTGCTCTTTTTCTTGACTTTTACTAGCATTTCAAATTCATACATTTGGGAGACACTGTCGTGCCCCTTCTCAGTGGGGCAAAGGATTATTTTTAGCCTCCCAGTGCACCTTGACACATGCCTACGATCCACCTCTGCATTGCTAACCTGCCAGGGTTTTTTAGGAGAGTGCACAAATGGCCTTACTGCTTGTGCTGCTGCTCATTACACAGATTGAAAGAGGTGAGGAATAGATGTATTCCTGACTCCTGAGAACAGCTGTCAGAGCCAGGTGCCCATCCTAAATGGGGAGGGGTGCTAACCTGTGGCCAATCTCTGCAGATTGCACACGCATTGCAGCAACACTTATTCAGCGAATGCAGTGACTTTGTGACATTCTGAAGCTTTTGCAGTTTAGTTGTTGATTTGAACACCGTTTTCCAGGGATTACAAGATAACGAATGAACCATCTGCATTATCCAGCACTTCAAAATGTAGTTCATTAACTGCTGGAACTGCTAAGAATTCATTGATGTGTGAATTATGCACAGCACCACAAAGTCAAAAGTGCAAACCCTGCTTGTGAAACTCTGCCATCTAATGGCTGAAAAAGTGGTTCATGCTCCATCTGTTTTTATTCACATTTCGTTTTTCAAACTGCTGGATATATATTTGCAGTACATCTTTTGAGTTGTAGAGCCTTACTTGGACAACTGGTCCTTGCTGCAACACTCACATTTCCGACAGATGTATTCCTGTGGGTTGCCTTTTGTATGCCAAGATTGCTGGAGCTGAGCACATTGAATTAATGAATTCATCAAGTGAACACCCGAGATCAACTCTCAGATTATTTCTGGCAAGTACAGATAATTTCTTAGTAGAAAGGGCTGGGATATGGCTAACTACAGAGGTGTGGCACCTGAAACTCCCAGAATCAGTAACTTTTTAGTGTTCCCAGAACAGAACTAAGTGGTTTTGGTTGAAACAGGGAACTTAAAAGCTCAAGGTATTCTTTAGCTATTTGAATTATTTTTTCTCTTGGACTTATTCTGCTGGGTTCTCAGGATGTGTTGAATACTCATGAAGGTGCTTGTGTCAGACTGTGACCCTGTATAATACTCTGCAGTTCTATAAAGCTTTCCATTGGAGGATCTGTGTTTTATTAAAATTTCTACTTAAGCCACTTTGCCCATGTGAAGTATTACATCCATTTTACTGTTGGGTAAACTAAGGCTCAGAGAGATGAAGAGACTTTTCCAAAATATCACAAGTCAGTGGTGGGACTAGAACTCAGAAGTTCTATATTCTGGTCCTTGGTTCTAACCACTAGACTACACTGCTTATCTAAAGCTCCTCTGAGATAGTGATGGGAGAGGCCACAAGGGTTATGAGTACTGTTGTGTGAAATGTAAATCTTGCGTGGTGGTTTATTTGTATTGTTAGAAACTCAAAACTCAGCCCGTTGTCACTGAAAAGTCCTGAATGTCTGTGAATGGTTTGGTCTTGTCTAGGCTATGGAAAAGGGTGTATAAAACATTCAGGTATATCTGATGTTAATCCAGGGGAGAGTGGAGGCTAAGGCTGGAGGGAGGGGCAGGGTTTAAATACCTTCCCCCCCGCCCTCCCCTCCAGTGCACAGAACCAGTGACTAACCTGAGCCCTGCCCACCAGCTCAAGTGGTGCTCCTCCAAGTCCAGTGGGAGCCATAAAGGAGCCCCTCCTTTTTTCTCTCCAAGTCAGTCCAGACAAAGCCCCTCCTTTCTCCCCCTGGCTTTGCGGATGCAGGAGTTGCAATTTAAAACATCTTTGCTAATGTTTTTTAAGAGCTACTTAAAGACATGCTAGCTTCTAATGTAGACAGGATTTAGCATTTCTATAATCATAGAACCATAGAGTTTAAGGCCAGAAGGAACAGATATGGTCACCTAATTTGACCTGCATAATACAAGCCAACATATTACCTGGTCGCAGTTAATGCTACATGAGCAGTCAGAGCAATAGTACCAGCCAGCGATCAACCAATGGGTTGCAGCAGGAGAAATGGAGGTGGTAGCTATCGATATAGTTTCAGACAGTTTGTTTGGTACTGAAGCAAGACTCCCTGAAAATCCTAATTGGAGGGCAATAGCTATAAAATGGTACCCAAAGGAAAAAGTATAGTTTTGGAGCCTGTGTACTTTGTTAGGTGCTTTAGAGGTCTTTGGAATCGGGGGGTCCTATAAATCAAAATATCTTACAGCTTGCTATTGTAAATGATTTCATGTGCACTGCATCACAATCTCAGAGACTGCACCTTCTGCTCTGTGGATCTAAATGTAAGCAGAGTCAGGATGAGCTCTACCCTGACATCTGGTGGTGAATTATGGCGAGGGTGGAAAAGAACTCCAGGGGCTGATCTTGTTTGCATAGGCACACCCACTCGCCTGGCATGAAACCACAGCAACTCAAAGTGGTTACTTTGGCTGGTGTGGGATCCCCAGTTTCTCTGTTATTGGGGCAGGAAGAATAAAGTTTTGTTACCCTGATTCTGTGAATCAAGGCCAGTGGAACTGTTGTATGACAGAAGGACTGAGTGAGTCATTCACCATTACCTAAGTAGCATTTGCTTGTCAAGGGGCATGGGTTACAAAACCCAGTGAATGGAGAGAGGATGGGGACAGGTATTTGTACCTGATGGTGTGGCCCCCTCCCCAAGGGGGTTGAAACACCAATTGCACTACCTCCTCTCTCCACTGTTGAATGTCAGAGCTGACTTTGATTCCCTTAGGAGTCTAGTTCCAGACTGCTGAGCTGAGTTCGCTTTGGGCCAATAGTGCACCAGCACTGGGGCTCCCCTACTACTAGCTGAAATCACTAAGAGCTGAAATCACACAAGAGCTAAAGCTATTTAAGAGCTGAGATCACTGAGGCTGTGTTAACTAGTGGGGGAGCCTGAAGCTATAGCTAAGCTAACTTAGCTTAGCGGGGAGTGAGCGGAGCGGAGCGGCTCACAGGTCGGTGAGCGGAGCGGCTGGAGGAGCAGCTAGCAGAGCAGAGCTCTGTGGGAGCGGCCCAAGGGACGGCTGGAGCGGAGCGGTGCAGCTCACAGGTCGGTGAGCGGAGCGGAGCGGCTCACAGGTCGGTGAGCGGAGCGGAGCAGCGCGGCTCACAGGTCGGTGAGCGGAGCGGAGCAGCGCGGCTGCCAGAGCAGTTCGTGGGACTGCGGGTGGAGTGGAGCAGTTCGTGGTGAAGGCTGCAGTGGAACCCCATGGAGAAGCAGCCGGTTGGCCTCGGATCACGTAAGGTGCC